>NC_135501.1:53725048-54325048 GCF_052857255.1 Amblyomma americanum
TGCCTAAGCCCCCGCTGTATCTCTACAGGCTCTGATACCTTTTTTCTCATTTTATAAGCACTCTGGTACATTTATATATATATATATATATATATATATATATATATATATATATATATATATATATATATATATATATATATATATATATATATATATATATATATATATATATATATATATAACTTTTAAAAGATTAATTACACCATCTTCCACATCATAGCGGGCAGAGTGGGTGAGGGAACAAACACGGGTTAATGACATCCTAGTCGAAATCAAGAGAAAGAAATGGGCTTGGGCAGGGCATGTAATGCGAAGGAAAGATAACCGCTGGTCCTTAAGGGTAACGGAGTGGATTCCAAGAGAAAGTAAGCGTAGCACGGGGCGGCAGAAGGTTAGGTGGGCGGATGAGATTAAGAAGCTTGCAGGCAAAGGGTGGATGCAGCTGTCAAAAGATAGGGTTAATTGGAGACATGGGAGAAGCCTTTGCCCTGAAGTGGGTGTAGTAAGGCTGATGATGTTGATGATGATGATGAGGCTCCCTTAATATCCAGAAATGCTAGCCATAGGGGCCTGTGTTTCTTTTCAGCTATCTCTATACACTGCTTCAATGAAAACAGATTGTCCTCCAACCTCCTTTGTTTCCGGAACCAATTTTGTAACTCCCCTAGCACCCCCTCGTTCTCCACCCAAGCCTGCAATCTGTCCTTTATAATCTGCATCACCACCCTGTACACCACAGATGTCACTGTTATGGGACGGTAGTTACTTACTTCAGCTTTGTCCCCCTTTCTCTTATATATCATGTTCATTCTACTTAATCACCATTGATCGGGAACTTTCCCATCCACTATCATTTTATTCACTACCTGTATTAATGCTTGCTTGGATTTTGCTCCTAGCTGCTTTATTAACATAATCGGAATATCATCTGATCCTGCTGACGTGCCACTAGGAACCTTCTTCTCTGCCCTTTCCCACTCTCTTTGCTCAAATGAAGCTATTGTAGTAACCGGTCTATCCTCCTTTGATAAATTGTGTGCAACATTTCTTTCCTTAAATTTTTCTGTCATCCTTGTTTCTATGTGTTCTATCGCTTCATCCTCTTCTAGTCGAATACCCTGATCTGTAACAATAATCATTTGTTCTAGCCTAGTCTTATTATTCATTGCATTTAGATGCTTCCAGAATTTTTGAGCTGCTTTTATATCTTTTTTTATTTACTTTTGACATCCATTGGACACCCTTTCTTCTTATTTTCTCATTAATCAAATAGGATGCTTCCCTTCTACACTTTATGAAGGTATCCCATTTTCTGTCTACTTCAACTTCTGGTTCCCCCTTCTTGGCATATCTGTGTTCCCTGGATGCTTCCTGACGTTTCTCTATCCCCCTCTTGACCTCCTCACCCCACCAACTCTTGGGTTTGCGTCTTTTCCCTTTTATCTTTACTCTCACCTTAGGTAGCTCTTGGTCCAATAATCGAGTTAATTTGGTATAAGTCCATTCTGTTTCACTATCTTCAACGATTACTTGCTCAATTTGTTTGGCTGCTGCTTCCAATTGCTCTTCTGAGTAAAAATATCCCTGTGATTGTTCATCTCGCTTCAGTCCTACTTTGGTTTCTCTTCTGAAACTCAACTTGATACGCTTGTGGTCACTACCTAGACTTCTGGAACCATTTTCATCCATGCTCATTACCCCTAACCTATTATACATCCTCTGTGACATTAGTGCATGATCTATCGTCGAGTGCAGACTCCATGCCTCCCATGTTATGAACCCTTCACACTTCTCGGTACTGTTGCATAAAACTAAATCATGCCTGTCACACATGTCCTGCAGCATGCTTCCTGTCGAATCTGTGTACCCATCCAGGTCTTCTATATGGGCGTTCATGTCTCCTATTAATATAATTATCTCGCCCTGTCCTCCTAGCTCATCAATGTCGCTTGCAATACATTCTAACATTTTCCTGTTTTCCTCTTTGGCGTTAGCTCCTGTCCACAGGTACACCTACCGAAGGAGTGTTTGATCCTCTGCCATTTTACCTTTTAGCCATAAACGTTCAGTGCATCCCAGTTTAGCCCTTTGAAACTGCTTACTTTTATGAATGAATACCCCAATTCCACCCCCCTTTCTGCTGCCCTCTGTTCTATTGCAATATTCCCATGCGTAGTCTGGGTTACAGGGTGGTTGCTCCATGTCTCTAAGATGCGTTTCCACTAAACCATATACAATTAATTCTTCCTGCCTTAACTGTTCTTCTATTTCCTCTCATTTAAGTCTATTCCTGCCACCTTGCATGTTAATGAAATATATATCTGAATTAACTTGGCCCTGGCGCTTGTGTCTATTTCTTCTCCTCTGGTTTCATCGTCCCTTTGATCTTGGTTCTTCCTTTTCTACACTGGTTCCCTCAGAGCTCTGTGTCCCCCGAAAAAGCTGTTGCCTGGCGACCTATCCTACTACCCACCCTCTGGCCAGTGGCACCACCGTAGTGAATGCTATCCTGTGCAAAAGGGTGGGGCCTGGCCTCGTACACATCCCTGTTAACTGCCATTACCCCGTATCTTAGTCGTCGACTAATTAACCTAATTACACGGTTAACCTCAACTATCCTCCTTTTCGTTTCGCTAGCTTGCCTCTGGACCTCTGGGATTGAGCATATGGTCACATGCACACTCTCAGAGGCCTCTCTAAACCTACGCATCCCCACTTCTAACTGCTTCTCGAGATTCTGGCTCCTCCCCTTCAGGACATCGTTGAGACCAGCATGAATAACGACAAGGTGTTCGCCATCTATGCTGCCCCCCACCACCTCCTGGGCTTTGGCCATGGCATCTACCATGCACTTCCCTGACGGGGCCTTCACCTGCACCCGCCTGTCCGCCTTCACTGTCGTCAAAACGCCTCCCTCAACCCTCGCTACGTTCGAGTCAGCGACTACCATAGGATTTAGCCTTGGGGCGTCCCCTATCCACTTAATCGGTTCTCGGGCTCCATCCCGAGGCCTTGCCATGAAGGCGAATTGACCTTCTTTGCAAGAAGCTGCGTATCCAATTGTATGCTTTTTGACTTGGGCGTCTAGTTTCCAATTCTTGTAGGATGACAAACTCGTTTACGCAGTCGAGCGCTTTGCGCATATCAGCAGTGAGTATATATTCTGGTGTCCGTTTGCTCGACTTACGGTTTATTGCCCGTCGGAGCAGCCAAAAGGCAGTCGTGTGTGTTCATATTCGGCCGGAATCCTGCCGGCGCCGTGTGTGACGCAGACTACGAAACAAATAATGCTGTTCTTTGTGGAAGAATGATGATGGATCCCTGTGTGTATTCAATTTCACGCACAGAGAGAGGTGCCGTAATCGTGCCGGACTTCATTCGCTGCCTTTCGGTGGTATATCGGCGGGATCTTCTTTACTCGCCGCTGTCGCCGCTGGTGTGTGGCGTCTTTACGCTCGGCGCCGTTGAGTGCATGACACCGCGACGACGACCGGCCTCTTGCCACCTTAGAGCGCCGCTTAGCTGCCCAGCAGGCTAGTCGAATGTTAAATTTCCTGGGACGAAACTTTAATCAGGCACCAACTAAGCTAAAGGCTGTCAAATGTACGTCCCATTCTTGAGTACGCTTGCAGTACTTGGGATCCGTAAACCCAGTGCAACATTGCAAAACTTGAACGCGTGCAGGCACTTGCTGCTCGCTTTGTGTCAGGTAATTATGACTTTTTGAAAAGATCTCGCGATATTTCCAAAAACCTGGGGTGGCCGCTGCTTGAAACCAGAAGAAAATACCTGCGCTTGTCGCTATTTTATATTATCTTTTACTCTAGAACAGGTATCGATAAAGATGGATATCTAAATAAACCAACATACGTATCTGCACGAATGGACCATTCCTGAATAGTGCGTGAATATGCTTGCCGGATAAACTTATTTACGAACAGCTTCTTCCCTAAGACAATACATGAGTGTAGTGGTTTGCCTGGAGAAATTTTTTCCGGGACCCCTTTGTATTTTATCCAGGATCTGAAAAATATTCTTTTTTGATGGGTTTTAGCATTGCTTTTAACTTCTCATGCCTATCTTTCCGCTTACCATGATACAGTGTGATTTAGTGAAACAAATATCAAGACAACTACGTGTATACGTACCATTTTATTTTTCACTGCTTGTTTCATGCCTTTGAATTTGGAGCTGAATTTGTATTATATATCATCTGTGCAGTCATATTGTTTTTTCTTTCCTCTTTACACTAATGCTCGTAAGGGCGCTGTAGTTACATAAATAAATAAATACTTACAGCAACTGAACGAATGAAATTATGTACACTTTTCTCGAGCACCAGTCAACTCATCCTCATGCACGTTTCAAAAAGCGTCGTGTACATACCGCCGCACTATATTCTGCCGAACGCCCGGATGCAACTTAGCCGTTCTTGAAGCAGCAGTCATCGCTTGCGCACGGATATCGATGGTGCTCTTGTTCATGCAAAAGCTCCAATCATCATTTTTACGCTACAAATAACAAATAATGAGCAATGGTAATGACCAAGAAATTATGCTGCCGTACAATAAAAGAAGGACCATAACGAGTCATATCAAGCATTTGAAGAAAAGCAGTGTTATTACATGATACAGCTTTCTTGTACATGGATAATAGCCAAAAGGCATACAGCAGCGTAGGCTGCATAGCACCAAAATTGTGTGTCAGCACCATGGCACGTTAGCTATAAGCCTTATTGCCCGATTTTGTGCGAGGAGGACTTTTTTCTTTTTTTTTTTGTGGTAGTATCGAAATAACAAAACTACATCTGAGAGATGCAAGAAGAGAGGCACTGAATATTAAATGTGCAATTTTAATTGGTAGACTCAACCTATTACAACATATGATGTCATTTACTTTGTTCATTTTGTTAACAGCATTATAAGTGCACGCATCCCAGTTTAAAGCCTCAGAGTAAATAACACCCAGGCATTTCATGGTAAAGACGACTTCAATTGCGCTTGTCCCAAGTAAAAGCTTTCGTCATGTTAAGTTTGTATGTTTCTAGCGTAGAAGATTGTGCTTTTTGTTTTAGTTGTGTTAACTTTGAAATAAATAGGCTGGAACCAATTTAGAATGATTGTTACACTTACTGGAACTACCTTGTAGGTTTCTTTCCTTTTTTCAAGTTCAACACTTGTGCCTAATCTCTTGCGTCATCTTGGGTTCGAGTATACCCACATTTATTTCCTATGATTGTTATTACAATATGCGCGTGTATTAAGGCGCAGCCCTTTCTTGTGCAGAAGTTGTGCACAGAAGCGGTTTACAGAGCGTGTCCACGCGAACTAAATAAAAATAATCAAAAGAGAACGCCGGCGCATTTTAGAATAGAACCCAGGCCTCCTGCGGGCGAGACGGGAATGTATTCATTTTTGATAGGCTGTGCGCTATAAGCGTTTCCAATCCCCCATGACGGTTGATAAATTGGAGATGAGCAAAGGCCAATCAAGTGAATGCGCAGTTGTGTCAGAAACGATTAGGTTGTTGCCGGCGCGCTATACGAGCGTAGGCAGCAACATAATCGGCAGCAGTAGGAGAAAAACTTTCGCATTACTGCACCTAAGCAGGCTTGAGGCACCCCTGAAAGTTTTTTTGCTTCGTGCGCATTTCGCGCGTTTTTTTTGTTAGGTTCATTATGTACACTGCTAACCATGTTTCATCACTTATGACGGACGGACGGATGGACGGACGGACGCACGGACAAACGCTCAACGGCAGTGTACAGGAAATGGCCACTATCAGTGCTAGCGCAATAAAAGAGACCGCTTTTTATCATCCTCAACGTTCCAAACCTCAAAGAGGAAAATTAAGAAACTTGTAAGCAAAGCGTCTGGCTGTTACATAAATAGCAGCTTCAACTCTCAGCCTAAATAACCTCCGCTGCTCATTCGTTGCATCACTGTTTTGGGCACTTTTCTTGAACCCATAAAAACCACACAGGCAGCAACGAAGAGGCACTGCACTGGTCATGTGACTGATTTTCTCGTCTGAACCAAGCGTCTGAACCAAACGGCAGGAAGTCTAGTAGTCGCCTCCGTACTTCTCATTTAATCCCGATCTTTCCGGTCGCGAAACCTGCGCGCTTGCGAAAGTCGTTGGAAGGGAGCCGGCCATTATCCACAGGTCGCGCCTGTGCTAAAGCGTGGCAGATTAACGAGGAGCGATGGCTACGTTAAAGGCTAGGCTAGTCTTGGCCCGGCTGTGCGGCAAAAAAAAAAAAAACGCCGAGTGAGAGTCAGAGCACAGATTTTTGGTGCATAAGTAGCGGGAGGAGCCAAGCACAGTTTAATCACTGGCAGCACAGCTTTACGCGGCGACCCGACGCGCTTCAATAGCAATAATAAAAAAAAATAGCAGGTCCTCCTCGCGGGCAGTCGTGCAAGCAATCCCCATGCAGAAGGTGTGAGGAGGCAGTTATGACCTCTGGACATCTTTCGTTAAGAGTGTGAGCGAAAGCGTGAAAAGAAAACGGAGTGCGTATTTTAAGCTCGTCCAACTGCTGTTCTTGCAATCGTGCTCTCTCTGAACCGCTAAAATTATTCCTAGCTATGATTTCTCGTTTTTTGTTGTTGTTAATAAGAATTGGTAATGAATAACACGAAAAATTCGCACCCATCTCGTGTTTTCTGAACTATGATACTGGAAGAAAATGAATTGCACAAGCTTTTTTTAGACATTGTTAGTACTTGTGGTGTGTCACTCCTCATGCGATGGCTTCGCTCGCGCGGACCGCCCTGATGGGGGAAATTCCCTCACTCCCATACAACGAGAAATTGTGCTTCTTCCTATTGTTATCTATACCAATATTATAAATCAAGTAACTTTTATAATTCATGTTTCATTTTCAAGATATCATTGCAAAAAAAATACGAGCCCAGCTCCAGTCGAACGTTTCTCGCACTTGCAATTCTTCTAATGATAAACTTTGATTAACTCCCAGACACGTGAGAAGATTTCATAACGATGCGCTTTAATTATTAATAATTGAATGACTATTGATTAAAACTTTACTTTATTCATTACATTTTGCTCAGATATCAATTAGTGAAAGGCTAAAATTAGTGAGGGATGCTTTTTTGGCACTTAATCCGCTCGGTCACAAACGACGGCAATATGGAGACACATGCAGCGTTAAATATTTTGGAACCGGCATGTTACTTCCAGCGATAAGTAAAAAGCTTTGAATGTTGTTCAGTCGACCTAGACGCATATTTTGTTTGCTCCATTAAGATTCTTTTGGCTGATATGCAGTATTACTCGCTGGCGAGGCACGCTACCACCGCTTCTAAATTCTGGTTCACTATAGCATAACTCACCTGTAAATCGTAATATTGATGAGTAAGGGGCTGCCATATATACCCTAGTTAGTGTAAAAATCATACAGAAGTTCGCGCACTGCAAGGAAGCGACTAGACACTGAATCTGATAATCGACTGCATTTCTTGTAAATTTTGTGAATGACGAAGCATACCGGCATGTCGGTGAGAAATCAGGAATCACACTATCGCGTTCACACCACCTATGATTGCGGAAGACATTACCTAAAGGTTCTGTATTCTGCTCCCCAACGGTCGAAGCCCAGCGGACACCGCCATAATTGATATATGTCCAGGAATAAAACCAGGAGAGTGATCACTGAAGCCTTCGGCTCTAAACAATAGGCCCTGAATATTACCAGGCCAGCGCTGCATCTTAAACCGTCGGCAAGGAGTGTTTTCTATATTTTTTCACTATGCATTAATCGACCAGTCAGCACGATGTGGCAGGTAGCTGCGTGCAGTGATCATGCATTTATCGATTCCTTTCCCTGGCTCCCCATCCTCTTTGCCTGCGGCCATTTTGTACAGGCCTCCCGTGACTCCTGCTACGTTTGCGTCGTCCTTTGTGGCGCGTGGTCGAAACCCGTTGCCGGATGAAAACATCCCGTTATTCCTCTATTCTTCCTCGCCTGTCTTGAGCGGACTTGGCCAGTCGTCTTTTGTGGTTTGTTCTCTTGTGCTGCGGAGGGCGCTTACCCGTGATCACGTGATCTCTCTCTGCACGCACCCCGAGCCTCGCGCTGTATTCAAGCTATGCACAAGCGGTACGATCATCTCCTCCGCTGAAGGCCCTGTCTGAGTGGCTCTCTGTTAATAATTCTTCTGTGCCAAAAGTCAACGTACCACAGCTGGAGCCATTTCGCAAGCATTAAGAGAATAGCGCGCCTTTATCACGTGATGACAAAGTGAAAGCGAACACTATTTCAATAGAAATTAGGTGTTTCTATGCAGCAGTCAAAAAACAAACTGTTTGCCTATCTAGCAGCCAAACTCAGGCGGTCGGGCGAGAGAGACAGAGAGAAAGTAGTATGATAAAAGAGCGATCTGGAGTCGTGCCAGTAGCCCTTTGATCTGACTATCAGCTGTGCTCTGGATATCAACTTTCGCTGAACATCCAAGACATAGCTGGACAACAGTGCCCTCCAGTGGTGGCAATTTGCGCCCGATATTTTTTTCAGCATAGCCCTTAATCGGGAGCATTCCTATGTAATGTCGTGTAAGTTGGTGTTTGATCACACTGGGGCCACGAATATTTAAAGTTGCCTGTGCATATTTCTATATATAAAATAAAGTTCGAAATTGTGTTTGGATTTTGTCACCTGGTAACGGATTCTTCCTTAGTGGTCTGTGTAGGGGGTATATCCTTCTACGTTTTCGTAGGAATTCGAATCTATCTTTCAAGACAAACGTGACGGGTGAGAGCGTGGGCGTATATTGGCTCGGTACATGTTATCTTAAACAATTTCGGTTGCATTTTTGTTCTCTGCTGGACCCTCATGCCCAGTAGCCCATATGGTGTTGCGGCACCAGTCATTACTCGGCAGATTGCTTGCAAGAAGTTTGGCGGCCAGATATTGATTGGGGCGCGCGTGAAGTGTCTTCATGCTTCCTGAGATTCTGAAATGGTGTTCCGAGAAGTTATTCTTCCGTTGCCTTCTGCTACTTCTACAGTGACTGCAGCGGTCTCAGGTTCAGGGGTGTTGCAGATTCTTACCGAGGCGCTGATCAATTCCTCGTGTCTTTGATTTATGACTAAAGGTACTGCGTATTTGGCATTTTTATAACAGGCAGCGTCCACGTATACCGTGATGAGAAATCAACTCGACAATAGAGTGTTTTTACCACTTTCGTACTTGCCCCTGACAAAGAGGAGCAACTGCAAGGGCAGAAGGCATTTTCTATCTGAATCCGAGTAGATTTTTCTTCTTTCTTATACATTGTTCTTCGAATAATATAGGGCCTGCGCTAGCTGGCGTTCTCTTCTCTTTCGGATATACTTGCCTGCGGCGTTGTAAACCAAAGGGACTCAGCGCCTATGGAATGGTGATAAATATACCCGCGATCTAATGCATACTGGCGCGACTCAGTATTCCACTGCTCGAGCGTTGACTCGCAAAGCCAATGCGCTATTTGCTTCTTTGCCAGTATTTGTGCTGTGGGATTTATGTGGGCCTCTTGCGCTACATTTAAAGTTCCAAGTTCTATACGGTGAAACTTTTTATGATGCTTTCTTCCTGTTTAGCCACACCAACGTCGCCGTTTTATTGCGAGTGGTTACAACGGCTGCTTTAGTGTGGCTTTAGCTTGCGCGCATTTGTTAATAAAGATGACCCGATCCTGATATAGATCTCTTGCTCCTTTCGTTCTCACTAGACGTAAGCAGTTTATTCAGCAGTTGTATGAAAATACATTGCAAGCTTCTTACACTAATAGAGCGTTGTAACGACAGAGGCACCGACAAGCACAGAAAATGTTAAGATTTGCTGCCGTAGTGGCCAACATCCTACATGTTTTATTTATGAACAAAAGACCGCCTAGCCCGACGGTCAATGCCGCCTCACCACCCGGCACTCAGTCGGGAGGAGGCCGTCAACCTAAGGCAGATATAGACCAGGCCAGTCCTAGGCCCAGCTGTGCTACACGTACGTTCTTCACCCAGAACTCTATCCGAGTGGTGTGTGCAATGTTTGTGCTCTGGGTCCGGCAGATCAATGGCACATCATGTGGGACTCTGCCAGGTTCCCGACCGAAGCTACCTCCAGGACATAACCTCCCAAACTTCAAAGAGCAGTGCAGTCTTCAGACAAAGGCACTCAACTGTGGGCATTCCAGCAGGCCTGGGGTGCACTCGAAAAGCACTAGTGTCACGACCCAGCACAAATGGCCTGAACTGGGGCAGTGCAGAGTAGGTCATGAGCCCGGATCGACGCTCGCCCAAAGTCACGACTCATTAAACCATCGATTCCCGGCATTTTAATAAAGTTGTTCCTATCCTATCCTATATGCGAGTACATGTGCGTTTTTTGGTAATAGATTACGTTATTTAAAATCCTCAAAACTGTGCTTGGCCTCTAAGACCTACCTGTACTCGGGCGCGTAATGTTGTTGGCACCGGCTAGATTATTTACCGCGACGAAATTAAAGAGTTAGCGAATAAGAGAAAGGGTAGAGCCCAACAAACAAATACACCACCACGGGCGTTCGTAATGTTGTATTCGTTTATTTGTCTCTTGTAATCGCCCTTTTCGTGCAGTCTTCACTTTAATCTAAATAACCGAGTAGCCCACAAGAAAGTTGTCCTCTAGTTTTTAGCATGCTCCAATATCTACTTGCGCGCATCTTTTCGCACTTCGCCCCATGAAAATGCTGTCGCCTAAGCCGTCCTCGAGCCAGCAATATCGCACTGACTGGCCGAACGGCATAAGCAACGAGCACGATTCACAAAAGCTATATGTCACATATAATAGGGAGTCTGAACGAAAGAGGTGTTAAGAAGGCGGCGTGGATGGCGATAAGGATGACAGGGATTACCCGAAGAATAAAGAAGATGAAGAGGAATTATTCCGTGAAGTGCGAAGAGATGATTGGTGTAGAGAAGAGAAGAGGACGACGACAAGGATGACGTGGACTAACGCCAAGGTTCTAACAGCGCGAGGAATAGCGAGGCACGGGGGGGAACAGCAGAGAAGCGGAGGCTCCGTCGGGTCAGGGACACATCGGCTGGAAGAGAGCGACGCCGGCTACTGCTCCGGTGAGCTCGAGTTCTGCGGCTTCGCACCCTGGACTTCTTGCCGTTTCTGAGCACGTTCAGGCGAGGCAACGGAGGATGCTACCACCTGCTACGTCCAGGTTTGGCTCCAGCGCTGTTGCCACACATCTGCGTGGGGTCCCCAACGCCAACGTCACAGGCATCACCTCCAAGGGCGCTTGGACCAAGAGCTTGTATTACGCAGCCAAAGACGCCGCCAGCGACGCCAGCCTGAGTACTTCGAACGCCACCTCGACGCCGGCTACTGGACCCACGCAACGCTGCATCAGCACCGAACCAACCGTGAGCACGAAGGCCGAACGCTAGAAGTACAACGATAGTAGTAGACGCTGCTAGTAGCGTTCTCGGGTCGTGTATGCTGGTAGTCTTTGTGTTTTGTGTTAATTGCGTTAGTTTTGTGTGCTTGTGTTGGTGTCACGTAGGGTGTATTAAACGTGCGTCTGTGTGGGTACACCTGTCGCCTAGTCAATTCTTTCGGTTCTAGTCTTCTGCAGGGTTATCTGTGACACTATATTGCTAGTTTTTTTGCTGAATAAGAACGAGAGGAGTCGGAAGTTTTTTACGGTTCGTGTCCGGCCGCATGATTTCGGACGACTTCTGTTGCATTTACGCACTCGAGACAAGGCATCTTTGACATTAATAAGTACCAGGGTGGTGACCAAAAAAGGTGCAGAAAAACATTTGCAACTCTTTTTTATGAGCCTTTAGAAGTATGCTCGCTTTATCACTGCCCTGCTTTCTTAACCGAACAGTGTGCAAGCGCATCTTAAAACGTGATGAACTTTGCATTGCTTGTTGTGTACACTCGCCATGGAGGGTTTTTCTGCGCGGCAATTTCCTTCATTGGTTGCGGCACGTGTGGCGCACGTAAGAAAGCGCAGATGCCTTGTTACGTTTGCTGAGATCTAACGGGTGGTAGAGGGAGCATAAAAAGGACGCATTGCGCTCCTTTGATGGGACTCAGCGGAAAGGATCGTGGCCCATTACACAGACGGTACGTAGAGCCTTTTAGCTTTCATGAGGCTTCTCAATGCGCATAAGATGGCACGTCTCTGCAACGGGCTATGTTGGTAAGCTCCCCGGCAGCGACGCGAGTAGAATAGTAGAAGACATGGACATGCAGGGCATGCAAGAACTGAAGTCGGCAATCGCTAGAGTGAGACGTGTACCACGTGACTGAACACGACCTTTACTAGAGAGGTCAAGTACTGAGGAAGCGAATCGGTATCCTCCGAAATAGAAAGAAGACCTGTAATATGGCCACAAAACTTTGACGTTTCAGAGCCAAGTCCAGGGAAGTGTGAAAAAAGTTTTCATAGAGTAGATGCGACTACACGTACTGTCATCCACACATCTATATTTAGCGCTGGAACGACGCATCGGGGACAACGCTTGTGTCATTAACAAGTGAGCTGGTTGATTGAAATAAACTTATCGGCCAGTAAATTCTCGTGCATTGTATTTAACTGGTGATATATGTACCGCCAGGCCTTGGCGATTGTCTTAAATGTACAACTGAGTGCGCCTTTCTTACTCTCTATAGAGGTCTGTGGAGGACTGTCCTATAACGCTCAGAATAAGTTGCAACGCGTCACCGGGTAGCCGCATATTTTCCCGGACGCAAGGTCGTGTTCACACGCGGTGCGGTTGTCGGATTGTTGGAATGGTAGAAATCTTCCCTTTTCACTTTAAAACTCGCAGCTTTTTGGCTCTCCGTCCGTTCTTGAAGAGATGCGGCCACCCTGCCACGCGTTGCGAGTCATGTGCAGCGCGATAGCGCCTACGACAGTTATGTGCTCTTAGGCAAGCTGCTCTTCCATAGATATATGAACCAGCGCAAAGACACAACGGATCGCACAAAAGGAGGACACATCGAACGGAAGCACTCATTATCAACGCTTCCGTCTATGTTGGCCTCCTTTTGTCCTTTTCGTTGTGCTTTTCGTGCTCGTTCATTAAAGTATGTTTTATGGGCTTTAACGCCTTAAAGCAACTCAGGCCATGAGGGACGCTGTATTGAAGGGCTCCAGATATTTCGACCACCAAGGGTTCTTTAACGTTCAATATAAGTATCTCGGAGGGATAATGACGTCGTGTAGGATGAAAACACACAGTTAGTCCTTAATTACCCGGGCAACTATTGGATGAGCTAATATTGCATATATAAATAACTGATCTTCTAGATCTCATTCTTAGTTTTCTTGTTTATGTTGTTGCAATAAGCACTCACCTTGGTACCACCTCAAGGCTTGACTGTAAAATATAATTTTAATATATGGATCACAACAGGAAAAAAACCTCACTGCGTGCAGAGAAAACACGGGTTACGTCACCCGAACACATGACCCTTTATTGTGGTGGGCGACCTAAGATAGATACGCCAAAAAGACGGCGGAAAAAAATTCCATGACCTTAAAGTGACCGTCGCTAGGGTGAATGAAAGGCACCAGAATGCCAACATCGCGCATCTATTGTATCGTTTCCCAGAAATGACGACAAAAAAAAAAGCTCAACCGGCATGGCTTTATTGTCCCATCGCCGACGGCGTTATAAGGACGCTGGGGCTTAAATCGGGAAGCGCACAAAAACTGAGAAAGACTTAAGAAAGGCCAAAGATCACCAGCCATAGTGCACTGCCAGTTGCATCATAAAATGAAATAGAATGACAAAGGTCTTAAATCTCTATCCTGTTCTTTGACAACTTAATCCCTATTATAAATCATACTTGACAGTTAGTTTTGTTCGGCGCCGAGAAGGAAACTATATATTATCTCAATTTCTGTGCGGGCAAAAACTCCTTTTCCCTTAGATACTGGAGCCACAGCAGCAAAGAGAACAATATGGAAAGAAAGCAGCCGACATTGCGAACCACAGCTATGACGAAAGCAACAGAAAAAAGCCCTAAATCGTAATTTTTTTTCGAAGCCTAAATGAGGACCACGCAAGTGATAAACGCCTTTCGTGATCACGTTACATCAGAACCTCCGTCTCCTGTTCATTTTTACATGGATTTCGTTCGCTAGCGAATCATACCCTTATTTTTCGCTAACGCATTTAACTTCCAAGGGAAACTAGAGCCCGCATTCCAAATATTAACCCAATATTTCCCTCATTCCCTCCTACTGACGTCTCTTTTGATGTGATCTGGATTTGCGTTCCTGCTACTTGGGAATTTTAAGAAATCCTCTTCTGCTATGAATAAAAAAATTGAGTAATACTAAGTGCTGAAATCAGCAAAAATAAAAGAGAGCACTGCTCAGACGGCTATCCATTCCGGTATTTTTTTCTCATATACATTATAATACTTGCCGTATTCCTCACATTTATCAGAACCCCAGAAGCGGGCAGTTCGCCTTGCACTGGCTTATACAAGCTGGCCGTTTTCTCGCTGCATACCCAGAAATTCTGGACATTCGCATTTTTACAAGCGGGAGTTGTTTATCCACTCAAATATTTCGCATTTCGCAAGATTTCATCATAAAGATCAATAACATCGGAGATATTTCCTAGCCACGCTTGTACGTTTCTGCTCTTTATTGTCAAGAACACTCTTCATTGGTTTTCCACTATGTCAGTGTCAACCGCTCCGTGCGAGCACGGGACAAACATTTAAGGCAAACATTTGTTCTGCATCGTAACATCAGACTATTACCACCAATATGTTAATAGCAGTGTCTTGCAATATGTTCCAGAGTTGGCTCACAATTACTGTCATAAACGCTCCCCTGGGGTTCCAATCGCAAATTCTTAACTAATCAGTGCAAGCGCAGGACAAACCTTGAAAGCAAGGTTTTGCTACGCATCGGAACGTTATACATTTCCCACCCATATGTTACTGACAGTACGTTACGATATTCTACACCCACCACACAATTAATATTGGTGTCCAAGAAAGCTGTACTTTTCCTCGACAATGCAGCCAAGATCACACAAACATCAATTCTGACGCGTGTATGATGTAGGTAAAGAACGATTTTATCATTGAAAATTTCTTATCGAAGGACAGAAATTGTTGCAAAACAAGACTGCAACAAAAAGTACAGAAACCGGTGTATAAGGCGGCCTAGAAGCCGAAAGAATTCGATGTCAACTCAAAGCAAGGAAAAACAAATCTAGCACTCGATAAAAAGTAGCAGTTCTTTTCACATCGCGAACATGATCATGCCATATAAGGATTTTTTATTATAATTTAGTTTCTTTCAGAGCAGTTATTTTATAAATGTGCTCAAGTCTTCTTCTTTGAAGTAGGATTTTCACTGCTGATAGAAAAGTTTATCACCACATCGTGTTTTCTTCATTTTTATAGTTGCTTCAATAAGAGCTTTAAAACTGCCCGCAGAGTTTGTTTCTTGCTGTCCGATTTCCGCGTTTTGTATTCGCACTGTAAACTGCTTTGTAAAATTTATTCATTGTTATTCTTACACGCGCGCATTGAGCAGAGCTATTATTCTTAATTTAGCAACATTAACAATTTGTCCACAATAATTTGGTGTCCTATTTTTTAGTGTCTCGTTTCTTCACTGAACCCTTCCGCGTTTCTCCTATCAATCAACCTGGTCTTATCATTGTAGTTGACACTGCTTCCAAGCCATATCAGCTCTCAGATGTAAAGAAGGACGCTACACAACAACAGTCGAAGCGGAGATAATGATCCACATGGAAAATTGACAAGAAAGGCGAAAAATAAAAGAACCAACCAACTGAATTCAAAATAACAAGATTGAGAAACCGGTAAATTTGACTATGAAAGGCGGAAGCGGCTCTGTGACTAACGAAAAGAAAACTAAGACTGGGCGATGATGTGTTGGACACGCAGAGTTTTTTATGGTTTATGTATTATGGGGGGTTTAACGTCTCAAAGCGACTCAGGCTATGAGAGACGCCGTAGTGGAAGGCTCCGGAAATTTCGACCGCCTGGGGTTCTTTAACGAGCACAGACATCGCACAGAACACGGGCCTCTAGAATTTCGCCTCCATCGAAATTCGACCGCCGCGGCCTGGATCGAACCCGCGTCTTTCGGGCCAGCAGCCGAGCGCCGTAACCACTCAGCCGCCGCGGCGTCTTGACACGCATAGAGATTTAAAACAGGCGCATACTGTAACGTCAAAATGTTAAACTCATATGTCTCGCCTGTCGCAAATTGAATTACTGAAAGTTCTTTATTTTATGGGGAAATTATAAGATTATATATTCAGGTCTGGTTATGTTGCTTCTGGTCTAATTTCGTGTTTCTAGCAGCAACCTCAAGCAAAGCACCCCCAGCTACTGCCTTTAAAAGCCTAGTTTAATTGTTCAAGCAATCAATTACCAAAACGAGATCGTGGCAATAGACTCGAGCTAGTGCTGTGGTAGTTCTGTTACCGCGTATTGAACAGATGAGATCAAAATCAAGGCCATAGTTGCAGAGATCAATGAATGATAGCAAAAACAGCCAAGCCTTGTACATATCTCTAAACGGTTCTGAATTCATTACCTACAGACGCCAATCCAATATGAAAAAAAGAAAAAAAATATGTACAGCCTCTAGAAAATCGCCTCTCAGTTTCGCTCCTAGGCTTGTTGCACAACTTTGTTTATACCGACAGGCCTTCGCTCCTGTCACTTGGCACTCCATTGTGCACTTCTAGACGCTTGCATCTTCATGATAGTTTTTCACTCATCTTCAGACGCACAATGTCTTCCAATTCATTTTCACTTCACTGCAACACAAGACTGAAAAGATCGTCCTGAGTGAAGCCCAGCATTAAATAATCCCTCTTCATTCCGCGCGAAATTTTGTAGCATTCGCTGCGAGAATGATGCGTCTGCTATATTTTGTTACCAAACTTGTGTTCATCTTGTATGTATTCTCTTGTATATTTTGAGTGCACCTCCGGGTGTGCACATCATACCAAATTTTCCAACGCCTTAGCTCAAATGTCACTGCCGCATAAAAGCAAACTATAGTCGCAAAGTCCCGGTTTTGAAGCCAACAATCATCGAAAACCAAGAGCATAGGTAAATGTTTGTATGTTTTTTATTATATTTTGCGCTCTTCAACGATAGGAAAATAACATTAATTATTTTTTCGTTCAAAGATATTTGATAAGAAAGTACAAGAAACCCAACCACTTCCACACGGTGGGATCTGAGCCCACAACCGCAGAATTTCGCGGCCGTTACTCTACTAACTAAAATACGACGGAAGTGTCCAACACTCTTTTGGGGGTATTTATGCTGCAGGAAAGATAACATTGAGAGTGTTCACCAGCGCCACCCTCGTCCTTAAGCGGCGGACCTAGCACGTCCTGCATTACCACGAGCGCCACGTGGAACGTGTTGGAATAGTAGCTCCGGAGGTAGAGCACCAAACGCGAAACTTAGAGTTCATGGGTTCGGTCTCACCAGCGGGAAGTGGTTGTTTTTCTTTTACTTCCCAATAATTTATCTCGCAGCGATAAAAAATTTCCACTGTAAGTTTCTCATTATTCAATACCACAAAATGTTTAAAGAAACAACAGAAGCAGTCCCCAACGCTCCTTAGTGGCGTTCACTGTTCGCTTTCTTAGTATATATATCATAACGAGCCCCTCATTTCCCTTCTCTGTCCTGCTGAAACGTCTAGACTTGAATGGGAACCCATCTTTTCCTTACCATTTTCCGACTTTAGCCTTACGTCCACTGTTGTAATGCAGAAAAAAAAGGAACAGATCTTTCGTCCTTTGGGCTGGTTCAGCGAACACTGATTTCAAACCTCAGCAGGATCAACGCCCAAAATCGGATGAAGAGAAACAGCGAATTTTAATGCGAAAACATTATATAGCGTATCGGAAACAAAACCCGGCTTTAGCATTAATCAGCAGCAGTGGTCCCATAAATCCCAGATGACGTCACTCTGGTATCAAAGAAAATTAAAATTTCTCCCGCGCGGAATTGAAAGCAGATTTTTCAGATTACGAGGCAATCACGCGACCCCTACGCCACAAAACCGCGCTGCTTCGTTGCGAACAAAGGAGAACCTAGTGTATGCGTATGATAATGGTAGGTGTGTCATTAGAAATGAAGAGAAAAAATTAAAAATGCACAGAATAGAACAAAGAGAAAACAACAAATGCTTTTGTATTCAAAGCAGGCCAGTATAGTCTCAAGTGCCCTCCATAATTTTTAATGCAGCTGATTTGGCCTGAAACAACAATAACACCGCCAACGCCTTAGGCGACAGCGGAAGTAAACACGAATTGGACAGAAGTTTCAGAACAATTAGCTTTCGGTGATTAGCTGTCGTCCACAAAAGCACATTTACGGGGCTTTATCCTGAACCGCGCCGTAAGGGAAGGAATAAAGGAGGGAGTGAAAGAAGGAAGAGGTGCCGTGGTGGAGAGCTCACGGGCGCCTTAGCGTTTTTCCTCCATGAAAAACGCTAAGGCGCCCGTGTGCTGTGCGATGTCAGTGCACGTTAAAGATCCCCAGGTGGCCGAAATTATTGCGGAGCTCTCTGCTACGACACCTCTTATTTCTTTCACTCCCTCTTTTATTCCTTCCCTTACGGTGCGGTTCAGGTGTCCAACGATATATGAGACAGATACTGCGCCATTTCCTTTCCCCAAAAACCAATTATTATTATTAAGGACCTTTATGCATTGCGAAAAAGCATTTGATTCAGTTCACACGTGATCAGTCCTGCAGCTAGCGCGCAAACAGGGTATGAAAGAAGCACATGTAAAGAAGCATAAAAGTATTTACGCCCGCTAACGGAGTTCAAGATTTCTTGACACTGGCAACTGCGATCATAGGCGCTGGGGACCTGCC
Source organism: Amblyomma americanum (assembly GCF_052857255.1). NCBI lineage: Eukaryota > Metazoa > Arthropoda > Arachnida > Ixodida > Ixodidae > Amblyomma > Amblyomma americanum. The sequence continues at coordinate 53,743,971 of NC_135501.1, forward strand.
GGCCCTCCTGCGGTTCTTAAGAGTGTCGGGCCTGCACGACAGGCTGTGACTTTGCCGAAGCCTTCTCGCCTGCTGCTCTTCCTTATCACTCCCTTTTCTCCCTCACCCTTATACCCGTGTTATACCTTTCTCCCAGTGCAGGGTAGCAAACTGGTTTCATCTATCTGTTAACCTCTCCACCTTTCCTCCTTCTCCTCCTCCTCCTCCGCCTCCTCAGGCAGGCTGACCCAATAAATCAACGGACATTACCTGCACTTAATAATAATAATAATAATAATTGATTTTTTGGGGAAAAGGAAATGGCGCAGTATCTGTCTCTTATATCGCTGTACACCTGAACCACGCCGTAAGGGAAGGGACAAAGGAGGGAGTGAAAGAAGAAAGAGGTGCCGTAATAGAGGGCTCCGGAATAATTTCGACCACCTGGGGATCTCTAACGCGCACTGAGATCGCACAGCACACGGGCACCTTAGCGTCTTTCCTCCATAAAGACGCAGCCGCCGCGGTCGGGTTCGAAACTGGAAACTCCGGATCAGTAGTCGAGCGCCCTAACCACTGAGCCACCGCGGCGGGTTCACTGCACTTGAATCATACGTATTTTATTGGTTACACTAAAGACTTCAAACAAATTTTAAAGCAGATCTCGTTGTAACCTTCAATTTGTTACGCCATTAACCCCGGAAACAATCGCTAGTATGAGTAATATTTCAGTTGTTTCAGCAAGTCAGTATGAAATGTAGGAATCGAGGCTTAAAAATTAAAATGCGAAATCCAAATCTTATCTGTAGCAGTCTGCAAAGGCACGTACGCCAGTTTTGATACGTCATCGAGTCCTGGGACGCAGCCATAGCGTTTCAATCTCGGCCTAGTATTAACTGCCAATCCTGAACATGGAAAAAAACAAAACCGGCAGAATAAAGTTAGGTGGACGACATTCCCCGCGTGTTCTCCGAAAATGAACAGTAGTTTCCCGATATATTTTGAAAATAACGTTATCGCTTCCTGTAGTGCAAATGCGCAGCTAGGCGTTCCAAACATCAATAAAAACATGAGAAATGCATGCAAAACAAAAGCGAAATTGAGAACGCCGGGATGTAAGAAAAACAAATTATTAGGAGCGGTAATAAAGGTAGAAAGAGTGTAATGTGAATAAGAGAACTAACTAGAGTCTGTGATCCTCCAACGGAAGTTACGAAGAAACATTCTGATGGTCGCACATGTAATAGCGCTATGATGTACAAGGCAGTGGTTACCAGAGAGAGTGTATTCCAGAAAAAGAGGGGAGGGGGGAGGCAATCGGTGAATGGAAGAGAATGCAAGGGCCACCGCACTTTTATACGATGGCCACAGAAACAGGCTAATTGGAGTTCAGGAAAAGACGACTATTGCCTGCAGTGGACGTGACCTAGTTGACGATGATTATATGACACATAAAGAGGACCATCACCAGTGTAGGTCCGCCCGAAATTTCTTGCTTTTTTTCTGCGTGATGACATCAGAGTATGGCCACAAAATGCCTAAGAGATAATCTGCCCTCGAAAGCACTACCATCTCACTTAACGGTCCCTCTGAACAAGCCCAAGCTCGTATAATGCACTGCTAGCACAAAAAAGTGTCAAAGATAAAAACACCCCACCATATCCCGAGCGGCTGACTCGAACAAAATTGCTGCCGAATGTGCGACCTCAGCTCCAAACTCTGGCGCACTTCCATCTCACGTTACAGGAGGAGGTATTCCCGCTTAGAAGCCTCGGTTTGAGGGTCGATCCCCCAGGGAGCGCACTTTTGTTTTCAGTCGCCCGAGTCAGACTATCGCCATGAACCCGCGACAGGAAACGGTGTGGGGAGCACGATTATAACACAAGCGGGCTTCGTTGTGATATATTTATCTTCTTCCATTCGCGCACTCGAACCATCCCCAGACAGCGCAAAGTCTTTCAGTGTTTGCTGCTCCGCGTGCTTCCTCTTATCTCTTCCGGTGTTGGTGTTTTCCGGCTCCTTTCGTATTGGCTTTGTGGAGAACAAAAGGCCACCAGAGAGATCCAGCTCAGCGTCGCATAACACACCTGCGCCTCTCCTTGTCTGGTAATGCGTCTGCTATCCATTGCGCGAAAAACGGCTGGGAATGACGCCCACCCCGACATCGCCGCCGTTGCGTACAACACCGTTAGACGTTTTGTGTGCAGTGCCGACTCTCATACCACTCACAATAATCGCATAGAATTTAGAAACTTTTGTTGTGTTAGTCCTAACTAGCTTCGCAATTCGGTCTTTGGATGCGTTCTTTTCGGGGTATGGAGTGTGTGATCTGCGCCTGCGTGCTGCACGGAAATGCTTTGTTAGCTACCGCAGTCGTTTCTCGGATCACCTTGGCCTGTTAGCGAGCATCATAATCAGAATTAACGTTTTGTAGGATCAGCTTCTCGTCTTGTATTGTATTTCCGTGTTAACTGCCGAAAGTACATGCTTCAAAATTGAGGCAGAGACTCTTGTTCCTCGTACGGTAGTGTCGAATGCGCCTGCGCATGGCCTTAGCATATTGTATCACTAAAACTTCTTATGCCATAATATTTCACATGGCTTGACACTCGCTGGCTCAATTTAAATGGGCAATTGCTTTGCAGACAATTGTCGTAGGGACGTCTAAGTCAATCCATAAATACTTCATCCTTGTATCGTTTATTTATTTCACATTTCTTTAGCGCACACCGTCATCCAGACAGTTACAAGTTCGCTCACTGCGTTATCAAAAGTATAACCTATCAACAGCTGGCTTCGGCACCCACACGAAACAGCGGACGCTTGACGAGCTCAAGAGGGCACCTATCTCGTCCTCTTAACTTTCTGAGTGCATAGAAATAAGAAGGGCAGCTGACTCTTGACTTCACAAAGGCCTAATAAAGTAATATTTCAACAATGAGCACCCGGGAACAGTAGCGGTATAGCGGAACGCAATATGCACCATGAGATGTGGCGACTTAGCATTGAAGCCTCTTAATCAGTAGAACAGGTGAAGGACGGCGGCCGGTGTCACGTTACCCTAATTGGTAGCATTGGAAGCTTAAGTCCTGTGCGTGATTTAAAAGAGCGTAAAAACTCCGTTCGCCGATGAGTGTGCTGCCGCAGCATAACTGAGTGGCGCGTAGAGCCATATACTAGTTGGAATTTTCGTGATTCATATTTTTATGCCATTGGCGGTGCCCATATTTTGCAGCGAAAGTTTGCTCTAATCCCCAACTCACTCGATAATAGACGCGACACAAAAGCATTTCTATTCACTAAACACCAAGCCACAAACATAAACAAACATAAGCATTCATACCGCCTCCAGCACAGCCATACGCATTATATAACTCCGACTACTGGCATTTTAATAAAATCCTATAAACGCAATGCGACTATTAAAATCAGCCTGCGTTGGATATCTGGCCATGCTGGGATCGAGGGAAATGAGTTCGTTCGTCAACGGCCCCGCAAAATCAACATCCACGTGCCCTCGATCCCCTGGCAAAACGCAACCTTAATAGAAGATGCCAAAACATACAAAAAACATAGCACAACATCACAAGAAGATCAGAGAAACACGTACAATTTTGCCCTTTCCCAAGCGGTCAGTCAACGCGAAACGAGCTCATGCGCTTCCCACAGTTAATGCCAACACTCCTCAACCCACTAACGGTCTGCAACGTAAAATGGCGTGACAGAGCTCACTATAAGAACTGTCTGGAGATCAGGGAAGACACAGAAGACATTTTGTACTCATCTAAAATTGCCATCTAATGTTCAACAGTCTAGCAAGCGAACAGCAGTTCACAATTGGTAGCCAGGTGCTGGAAGTGGCAACGGGTTATGTCTACTTATGGCAGGCAGTTGCCGCTGATCCGGATCATGAGAGGGAAATTACTATAAGAAGAAGAACGGGGTGAAGCACATATGGCAGGTTCTCTCAGATGATAAATAGCAGTTCACTAGTATCCCTGAAGAGAAATGTGTACAACAGCTGTGTCTTGCCAGCACTCACATACGGGAAACGCGGAGGCTAACGACAAGGCTTCAGCTGAAGTTAAGGACAACGCAGCCAGGTATGGAAAGAAAAATGATAGGTGTAAGGTTAAGAGACAGGAAGCGGGCAGAGTCGGTGAGGGAACAAACGCGAGTCAGTGACGCCCTAGTCGAAGTCAAGAGGAACAAACAGGCTTGGTCAGGGCATGTAATGCGAATGCAAGATAACCGCTGGTCCGTAAGGGTAACGGATTGGATTTCAAGAGAAGGCAAGCGTAGCAGGAGCGGCAGAAAGTTAGATGGACGGATGAGATTAAGAAGTTTGCGGGCATACGCTGGGCATAGCTGGCAAAGGTGGTGGTGGTAGTGGTTTTTTTAAAATAATAGTAAAAAGGAAGGAAAAGATTTTTCCTAGCCCCGGCATCTGCCATCGATACTGAAGCACCTGAGCTGGGGCAGCGGAAATAAAGGACAGCAGGCAGAATGGAGAAATGAAATAGGGTTAATTTTAGAGACATGAGAGAGGCCTTAGCCCTGCAGTGGGCGTAGTCAGGCTGATGAAGATGATGATGATGATGAATATCCCGAAGAGACTCGGGCAATGGATACACGTAGTAGAGGGTACAATAATAATTTAGACCACATCAGATTCTTTACCTTCCCCTTATATCGAACAGAACACGGGCATTTTTGTATTTCGCCTGCATTGAAATGCGGCCGACGCGGCCGTGATCGAGTCCGCGCCTTTGTGATCAGCAGCCGAGCGTCAGTGTCACGACGCCACGGTGGCGGGGAAAAAAGTGTCGTGCTATTGACGCGCGCTATATAGTGATATATTTTTGAGAAGCACAAGGAAATCGATAATTTTGGTGTGCAGTTCACCATGGACTTTGATAAAAAAAATGCCTCGTTTTAACTCCTTTATTCAGTCATCGGTATACTGATTTGTACTGCCATGTAAGCGTCGGCAGACCAAGTAGAAGCGTTAAATTCAGGAAATGCCGTCTTTATTTGACACGAACATAAGTTGGAGATTTTGAGGCGCAAAAGAACGTACTAAAGCGTGATTGATATATTTACACATTTCTGGACTGACTCGATAACTGTTCTGACGCCTTTGCACGAATGAGTATATCTTAGATTTCTTTGTGGCTAATTCCCGCAAACGATTTCTGTGAATACTTCATGAAATGTATTGCAAATGTGACTATGCGCCAACACAAACAAAGGTTGCAATTTACGGCGCCGTGATGGTTTCCGCCCTTTGTTTCTTTAAAGCTCTACCTTTAATCAAGGTTTTGGAACTGGTCTTTTCTTTTGAATAGTGGCTTTTCTGACCCCGGGCACAGAAAAAGCCAGACAGCTTTGCAAATCCAAGCAAGATTGCAAGAATTCCCTCTCGAGCAACGCCAACTTGTGTCATACAGTGGATCGCTGTAGAAAATGGATATGGACTGCAGCATCGTGGTCCGCTCCAACCCTAGGCTGCGCTGCAGTTCGGACGGACTCTGGTCAATAAGCCAGTAGCAGTAGCGCATTCGAACTTCAAGCTGCCCGTCGCGTCATGCGAGCGACCTCAGCAAAACGGGGAGTTTTTGGAAGCCCATGCTCTCTCTGCTTTTCATCTTTGTCTCATTGCATTTCCTTTTTTGTCCAGGAGCCCTGGCGTTGGTTTTCCGGTTATTGTTCCCTGTCTCTTCGCTTTTCCTTATGGCCTAATGCTTCTTGCGTTGCAACGAAAGCAACAAACTTTGCTTGCGTGTCTTTGTTTCGGGTCAGGAGAAATTAAAAAGCCTCGGAGAGCCAAAAGAGCGCCATATCGACGTCAAACATCGGCCGGTCGTATCAGGGTTGGTACACCACAACGCGAGAGCATCGCCTTTCTCCCATGGGGCGGGAGAGATTGGCTGGACCGTGGCTCATTGCTTAATAAAGTCAGGTTTATAAGTTTGGAGGACAACTCACTCACGAGGAACATTCAAGCTAACAGAAAATATCTACGCGCAACATTATTGCGACAACGTTGGTGAGCTGCACTTCATCGCGGCGCGGCGCTCACTGTCAAGGCGACGTTTTTGCATGCGTAATTTAAAAAAAAATAGTGATACCATTCATCTTATTTCAATAATTTGAGCAGAGCTTCAGTTTTGCTCCCACATTTTTATGTGAATGTTATTGGCGTCAGAGGTGGTAAACGTTAGAAACAGGATGATGTTCGCGTAACTATAGGGCGTGATGTAACTATATTTTGAGCGCTTAAATAATATTATATGAGAGGTAACGAAAAAAGACTACAAAGACAAAGAGAGACGAAAGGGGAGCAAAAAAAGGAGGAAGTAAAGAAGAGAAGAACAAGTACGCAAATAGGATAGAAGACGAAGCTGACTGTATCAATGGGGATCTTAACTGTGTGAAAGGGGGCACGGGGTCAACAGCCTTTTCTCCAGCAGTCATCGTATCTCCGGCGCCGGCAGCTGAGGGCCAGGGTTTATTCTGCTTATCTAAGCCTATCATCTCGATTCTTTCCCTGCTATTTGATTATCACTTTTCTATCGCCCAAGAAAGTATTATGGCGCTTTCGCCACCATTCAACCTACGCGTGCACATTCCCCTTCCTTCTCACAACCACTGCTGCTGTATGCGGTTGGCGCAACGAGCGTTTTAACTTTGTCTTAACGCTATCGTGTTAGGGCTCTCGTTGTGCAGAAAATCCTTCGTCGTCGGCGGTGTTTTGAGCGCAAAATCCCCGGAGTAGCAGCCCAGGTCACATGACCTCGTGGAGTCACAACCTGTCCAGCAGAATTTTGGCAAAGAGAGCTGCGTGGCCCAAGTGGCACTTAAATTGAAGACTGGTAGCTAGAAGTTGCCCAAGAGGATAAACTTCGGTCGCACAAGCCCCATCGATGGCAGCACCTGGCGTCGCAGAAATGCACGTAATAGAAAAAGCGAAGTGGTGACGGTAATGATGACAGGAACGACCAGAGAACAACTATCGGCCTGACGTTGAGTAACGGCCGAGCCGCCATGTTTACAGCGTCAAAGAAAATCCAGCAGGCCCGCAATTACGTGATACGAATAACTGAACATTTTTATCAGTTATGCTACCGTAAGTTTAGCACTCCCTCAAAATATATTTATTAAGCGATCAAGACAGTATTCTAAGTATTTGTGAATCAAGAGGCGTTCTTGCGATATTGCAAGTAGTAGCATTGAACTTCTTGTTCAAAGCAATTTAACCTCCACACGTTCAAAAGGCGGAGGGAAAACGGGGACGATGAGGAGGGACGACAGTGCTATTGTTGCCCTTTCACGCTTTCTTTTCAGTCGGTCTTTCTTGTTCTTGTCCTCACCATTATTTATAAATGGATCGACGGAAAAGAACTTGCTCAAATATCGTTTTTAATGGCACTTCAATGTGCTACTATAGCCGCATATGGCTGCTAATGCACCGAACACAAAAGTTATTTTGCAATAGCACAAAGAGCAGGTAAAACATGCATCAGCAGCGTGATAGCAGCTGAACGTTGCTGCGGAAGCACAGCACTACGCTGTGCGTACGAAACAGAGAAACTATCTGATTAATGTGCGTTTTGGAACAGAAAAGGGATACGGTGCGAACCACGCTGTAGACGCATGGAAGGATATATATAGTTGCAGCGTTTATTTCTGCTAAGAACACTTGAGTCCCCGTTTTTACCTCCTTCCACATATAGCTCAGGCTTTTCTGAACGTTCTCTAAGCTGAAGAAAAAAAATCGCCAGAGAAACATCAATGTAAGTTACTTCAAATGATGCAGTGAACGATCCACTTTAAGGATCAGTTTCCTTCCCTACCGTAATAACGCGAAACCACATTGCAACACGGCGTACTGGCGCTGAGTGGTTGCAGGCCTGTCGGCCAAAGTATAGCGTTAAATCCACGTGCAGTTTCTTTTTTAATAGACACACTACATCAAAGCAGTTTTTCAAAGAGGCCCACATTGCAGGAGCTTTAGTAACTCATAAGTAAGGGCCGGCCGGAGAAAGGGCGCGCGCTATTAAGCCATTTATTAACTCCTAACCTAGTACTCATCGGAGAAACGGGCGTACATTATTAGAGCCACTGCCGGCGGTGAGTGCGGTTTCACCAAGCTGTAATATCTTCAGACGATCGCCAACAGGTCGGGATCGAGAGGAGCCGCCTCAAATACATCGCCCGCGTCCTCTCTGCGCAGGCTTATAATTGAGATCCAGGCTGTAAGCATGTGTTCCCAGCTCATAGACCCCTGAATTAGGAATCGTGTATTTCCCATAGCTGGAGTAAATCCGTTAGGATTTTTCCTTGCAGCAATGCCACGTGGAGTGTTCGGTATTCCTCTGACTTTCAAGAAGCTGGCCCTTTTTGTGTCGAGCTTAGAGTCCTCCCCTGTCGTGCGCGTCTCGGCGAACACAGCAGCAATGATTACTTTTCGTACTTAAGGTGAAAAAATCTTGTAGAATTCCTCACTATGGACCCTTCCCTCTCTGCATCACCAGTGTGAGCGCATAAGCCAATAAATAGTTCAAACGTCCACAGTTGGAGCCTGGTTGCACTGAGCGGCACACCACGATTCCTGCACCAGTATCCCTGCGCCCAAGAGCTGGACACCGCACAACTAGAACTCTTCCTGCATCCGGACTGGTGTTATAATGGAGTTCTCATTGTGCTCACTGAGGATCACCGGAGTGCATGACTGCGCATTGCATTCCATCACGTGCAGCTGCTTTGTCGGGGAGAGCAATATCGATGTGGATGATTCTCAAACAAAAATGTTGAACATTGAAAAAATGTAAGGTTCTCTATAAAAATTTTGATGAAAATTGTCCATTCTTCGGATGTGTAGCAAAGTCCTTCTTTCAGAGTGTGTCGATCACTTGCATTGAGCGGTTAAGATTGCCATAAGAAACCATTGGGAAACGCTTTTGACGGCAACAAAGGCGTTAATAGCAAAACAAAAAGGAAGCCTGCCGCCGCCAGGTCTCTGTATAAATTGATTGTGTCAGTGATATCGTGCAATATATAAAAAAATTGCGTTCATAAACTGGTTCCCGTTCAAAAACGTTTTTGTCCAGAACTGTTAGGCATGCACTGCAGGGGACGTTTCTTGATTTTCGTTCCGGCGAAATTTGACCCGCGATGCCAGAAATCTGTCCCACGCATCACACCCTGCGACCCGAACTTCGTAGCCACTGAACTACCGCCGTGGATGGAAAGAATACGTGCGAAGAATCGCCAGTACCACCGCTAATGCTGGGATTTGTCCTTTTTTACGAATAACACATACTAGAACGAAGTCTGCTTTTGTTTTAGCAGTAATGGGACTGATACATCGGCTGTTCCTGGCCATCATCACTATTTTTCCTGAGCTTGAGTAAAAACAACTTTTCCCAGCTTTCTAGGGGCAGTAAGAATATTTGTAAGCGTGAAAAAAAACTAAAAAGGTTTGTTTTAAGACGTTGAACGACCCAAAGCGACTCAGGCTTGAAGGAACGCCGTAGTGGAGGGGTCCGGATAATTTCGACCACCTGGGGTTCTTTAACGTGCACTGATATAGCACATTACACACGCCTCGAACATTTCGCTTCCATCGAAATGCGACCGCGTCTGCGGGGATCGAAATCGCGTTTTTCGGGTCAGCAACTGAGCATTAAAAGCATTGCTCAGTAGTTAGATTCAGGCGAGCGGCGTAATAAATGTCGGACTTCGTATTTTCTACGGGGTTATTATTAAACAACTTTTTTTTTCAGTCAAGATATCATACGCGATTAAGTCAGAGCAGAAACGCCGATCAGTAGTGAAGATTTAAATGCCCCTAAAATCTTGTTCGAGGTCAGTTATTCTTGTATGCCTATCTCAGACCAGATAGGTTGTCATTAAACTCTCGACTAAAATGCCGCAGATTTGCTCCTGATTGCGAACACTAATTGTAACGTTGCGGTATGAATATGTGATCGCGGTTGTTAATCTACCTACATGTTCTGTTCCATGGCAGATCTTCAATAGTAGCTCCGGTGCTTTCGACCATTTAGATAGTGAAATCTGCATCGAGACGTCCTAAATATCATGCACGTTTTTCCTCAACGAGCTACTATCCCGACACTTGTAATACGGTGCGCAAACAAATATATATAAAATTTCTAAACACCCCCGCTATGCTGGACTTTTGAACGATGCGGAACTCTTCCTCTCAATTTCTTCCTGTGATAATAAAACGCTCAAAAGGCCTTCCTGCTAAACGCATCTTTTGAACTAAAAGATCTGCTAGGCTGAAGAAACGAATAAGAAACACTGCACTATAAGTAGACCGATGGAAGATGCAGCTGTTCTTTTTGTGGTCATCTTGCGGAATATTCACCGCAGCCCGATTCTCACAAGTTTCTGACAGCTGACCGGACGCCAGCAAAAGAAGAACGGGCACGTGTGTGCTCTACGACAAACCCAGCAGATCAATGCGCCGATTGAATTGTAAAACCGCGCATGCACGTCGAGTCAAGCCGGCCGCGGGTGTGCCTCTTCGTTTTACCTCCACTGCCCACATTTTGTTTCCACTTGTTGCAGACAGCCCTGTGATTTCTGTTCCCACATTTCAGAGCTTGTATACAGAATCTTTTTCTTCTCAATTTCCTTCAGTCTCTGGTAGTAGTGAGTAGAGAATATTCCGAACTTGAAAGCAGATTTTAGTAGATTTCAGGGCATGATACGTCAGTTGTGTTTGGCATGCCAGAAGCTTGCGACTGCCAATCTTTTTTTAGAGTTCTTGCGTGAGTTATTTCTGTGGAAGACACAGATACGAACACAACAAAGAACCAAAAAATGAAAATAAATCCGGTGGCGTCCGTACGTCGCGGCATAATATTAGCCACCCTTTTGCGTTCAGCAGCAGAAATTTGGAGCTGTGGGCACGTATTTGAACATGCTGTCCAGTGAATTAGCGCAATTCTCATCATGCACTTTTCGTTCTTGCACCTGTGCCTAATTAACAAATCTGCACACTGCCTCCCCGTCCCCTTGCAGGCTTTCTACCTTTCTCCTTGCATAAATCTAATGCACTGCATCATTTCTGCGCCTACTCCGCGATTTTTTCTGGAAATGGAGCGGAAGCTGCTGAGCCGAAACACGCTATCTCTCAGTATGTAGCGAAACATAATCCGCGCTTTCAAGTATTGCTTTTCTCTTAAACCATGGTATGTTGACATTATTCGTTATTTAAAACTTATTTATACCGGAACTTCCATCTACCAAAAGGCAAGGAAAAAAGTTTTCTATATGACAACAAATTTTGCAGGCATTTGCAGTAAAACGAAGCTTCAAAGATAGCGCTAACTGCCACAGCCATAAAACTAAGTTAGCGCGGAGAAGGCCGTGTGCCAGTCGTCCAGGGGCACAGTCATGTGGCCGAATTACTCGGGGAAATGACACAGTTACTGACGCTCCGCCCTTACCTTAGCATTATTTGAAATTGGATGTGATACGTTGCCAATGGTGAGGCTCATCGCAGCGCTCTATCAAGAGTAGACGAACGGGCCTCACCATTCGGTGCATACCGCAGATAATGCTCGACAATGGCCAGGTCGCTTGCCACGAACGCTTGACAGCCGCGGGTATATCTGAGTGACCACTCACAAAGAGCCGGATGGGCGCGAAATGGGCAACGTAAAATGGACAGCCATGAAATACGGCTTCCTGACTTTCACTGACAAAAGGAAAAGGCTGCCGCTACGTACTGAAGTTGCGAAATGAATGCGTATGTTCGAAGCTCTTCCAGAGAGAACATATCTAGATATTCCGGAGGAGCGAGTACTTTAGACGGGAAGTTGTTTATCGCAATTTCGTGAACATCATAAGAATTGACCATAATTTTCAATATATCCGCACATACATCCACGGGCTGATTGTATTTTTTTCTGATATTTATTACCAAACACGGACCTCGTCGGTTTTCTCTGTTCATGGAAGAGAGTAGGTAGATGGCTTCTTGACACACACAACGTGAACAAGGGAGGGGAAAGCCTGAGGCTGCTTGCCAACGTTTCGGAAAGAAGAATTTAAAAGCTATATTAACGCGACAGCGTTAAGGAGCTGGTGCCGCAGTAAAGCCGGTGTCGTTGGCGCGTTAGCCGTGAGGGATTAATGGCGCATCTCGGTGGACACCCGAACCGTGCCGTAAGGGAAGGGATTTTCCTTCCCTTATGGCGCGGTAGGGGTGTCCAGCGAGAACTGTGAGACAGGTGTCATTTTCTATCCTTAAAACCAATTTTCATTTCAATTTCCCCGCCGCGGTGGCTCAGTGGTTAGGGCGCTCGACTACTGATCCGGAGTTCCCGGGTTCGAACCCGACCGTGGCGGCTGCGTTTTTATGGAGGAAAAACGCTAAGGCGCCCGTGTGCTGTGCGATGTCAGTGCACGTTAAAGATCCCCAGGTGGTCGAAATTATTCCGGAGCCCTCCACTACGGCACCTATTCTTCCTTTCTTCTTTCACTCCCTCCTTTATCCCTTCCCTTACGGCGCGGTTCAGGTGTCCAAAGATATATGAGACAGATACTGCGCCATTTCCTTTCCCCAAAAAACCAATTTAATTTAATTTATTTCAATTTCCTTCCCTTACGACCCGCTTTGGGTGTCCAGCGAGACATGTGCGACAGGCGTCCTTTCCTTTCCTTAAAACCAATTTTAGTTTCAATTTCCTTCCCTTACGCTCCGGTTCGGGAGTCCACCGAGATAAGTGAAACAGGCGTCTTTTCCTTTCCTTAAAAAATTTCTTTTCATCTTCCTTGCCTTACAGCGCAGTTGGGGTGTCCTCCAAGATATGATTCCTTTCCTTAAATCATCAAGCCCAACTTTCAGGGACATGGCCGTTTAGTTCGGCAAACTGCCACCACGGGCCGCTTCACCCTAAACTCCTCCTTTCTTTTTTCTTATCCCCTTTCCTGCCTCGCATAGCCGCACGCAGGCAGACGGGAGGGCGCACAGCTGCGGGGTTGGGTTGGGCGGTTAACCATTGTTCGGATTTCACACTGTAGGAGGAGGAGGGAGCAAGTAGGGCTTTGTGGGCGAAAAAAAAACTATCAATGCGGCGTGAAGCCTTTGCTGCGCCTGAGGAACGGATGTTCAGTACCAGGATATTGAGAAAGGCGCCCAGTTAGAAGAGAAAGAGGGGACGGAAAAGGCAAGATGGCTGAAGGGCTTGTTGAGGCCGTTCGATAGGGACGCTGTGTGGAGTGAAAACGCGAGGTTCTTTTTGACGAGTTGTAAGGTAGAGAAGAGATACACCCCAGCAGAAGCAGGACGCAGTGATACAGTGTGTCATGTCTCGCCGGCGCCGTATCTTTTCGGTGCATTACAACTTGCTTAAAGTGCCACCTTAGTGAACTCCTGGATTTAGGCTCGTGATTAAAAGCCAAATTAATATGTATAAAAATAAAAAAAAATCAAGGACGCCGAATGCAGGGATGTCAGATGCTTGTAGAAGAATTTTTTGGGCAAACGCAATGGAAGCGTTCAAAAGGCCAATCTCAACAATCATTTGGGGAGTTAGTTGCAAGATGCCGTCTTGGTTGTGTAATTGCTGTCGCCTATCTTTGTGGCGGATCAGTGAACCAGCTCTTTTATCGGCGTAATGCCATGTACAGTTTTCAGAAACACTTCGAACTCCTCATCAGCACGACTATAGTTCAGCGCTATATTTCGCGAAAAGTAACGGTCATAAATTTTCTTTCTTTTTTTTTTCCGAGGACGCTTACTGACTGCAATGCTCTCCCTGAGAGAGTGATATCCGCTGTTGACTTTCTGAAGGCCTTTGATGATGTATTTTAGTTACTGTATAGAGATATTCTTCAGTTTCATTTGTCGTGCATGCTTTTATTACTGACTTATTGCCCTTGTATATTTTATCTTTGTGCCCTTCCTGCTTGCACCCAAGCAAGAGGCCTGCAGTATTGGGTAAATAAGTAAATAAATAAATAAATACAGGAGTTCGTGTCCAGAACTTAGCGTATCTAACATCAAATGGTGAAACCACGAATAGCGACGCACTCCAGGTTTTTTTTTTTTTTGTGACCGTAGTGAGACACTCCTGTGCAATCTGAGGAGACTGAACGTTCTCTTGGACACCGTCTCTCTCATCGTGTACCCTCAGCGTTCATGAACTGAGCGGCCAACAATGGCTTTGCGGGGCAGTGGTAGAAACACATTGCTTAAATTAAGGGGCTCAGATAGAGCAATTGCCGACAGACCACAGTAAGAGAAATCCCGCATGTACATTGAAACCACCACCAATGCTCTCTTAACAAGCTGCACAGAGCATGAGTAGGACTGTTTCTTGGTTCTGTTAAGTAGTTATCAAACAAATCCATGTACCATTGTTTGCGCTTGTTTGTTAAATTATCCCAGCCCGAAGAGTCGCCGCGGTGGCTAAGTGGTTATGGCGCTCGGCTGCTGGCCCGAAAGACGCGGGTTCGATCTCTGCCGCGGCGGTCGAATTTCGATGGAGGCGAAAATCTAGAGGCCCGTGTACTGTGCGATGTCAGTGCACGCTCAAGAACCCCAGGTAATCGAAATTTCCGGAGTCCTTCACTACGGCGTCCCTCATAGCCTGAGTCGCTTTGGGACGTTAAAACCCAATAAACCAAACCAGACTAGCCAGAAGCAAAAGAAAAAAAAACTAACCGTCCTCACCATGTTTTGTGTACTACAGCTCTTGTACATCGTAATCGGGCCGGACAGTTATTCAAAGCACTGACTTCAGTGTTGCTACAATATTAGAAGCGCTGCAACGCCATGCGTCGGGTTCCGACTTCATATTCCTCTATGGTTGCCTGTCTCGGTCTCCCACTGCATGCAGTTTGTACATTTGCAGCATAGTTTCAGAAGGTAATCTGTGGATTAAATTGGGCATGCAGCAACGTAACCTCCCGAAAATGGACACAACGTTGCTATATAGAATGCGCGGAGTGTAATACGCTTCTTACCTGCGCAAATGTAAAATTTGCATCACAGTCTCAGGCTGCAAACAATTATTACGTTAGAACCAGACAAAAAATTCAGGGGGCACTTTGCTGAACTAAAGTGCGGTGAGGTGAAAGCCTTTAGCGCGGTGCTGATGCTTGTGTCACTGATGTGGGGTTAAGATGCTCATTATGTACACAATTGCTTGTGAATCTTAAAGGCTGGAGACACTGCAGGGCATTTGGGAGGCATCAATCTGATTCGACGCCCTTCTGCAAACACTCCCCAGCGTCCTAGACAAGCAGAACTACATATGCTTTGCGAGGAAGTAGCGTAGTCGTTAGCACGCTTGGTTGCTGAACGGAAGGATGGTAGAACTGCTCTGTGAGTATTTGCATGCTTGCATTCATACTATTATGCTCCTGCAAAAGTGATGAAACCGTTTGCTGTATTAGTTGCTGGCGGCGACACCATAACAATAAAGTAAAGACTTCGAATGGTGATTTCTTGTCAATGCACTGCTATCAGTGAGTGTTTGCGACCTGATTTCAGGATAGTGTCTCGCTTGTGAGAAGAATTCGTTCTTAACTCACTCTTGAAATCTCTTAACAAAAAATAACTAAACAGATAGCCTCACTAGAGAGAATACATGGGTAAGCATTTACCCTTCATCTCGTTATGAGAAGCTGAATTCGCGTTCTTGCTTGTATCATACTTTTTTCAAAATTTTTTGCGTGTATATTGAATTTTTTCTTTGTTTTGTGCCTTGTTATGAACGCTGCCAAGGTGCAGACGTGACGGACGTTCATTAATATCGTGTTGGCTGCAGCAAATAGCGCGTGCTTTTTTTTTTCTAATGTATACAGATTTTTCTTTCAAAAGCCGTAAAAGATGCATCGTCGTGGTCCGTGCAGCTGGATTGTGCGCCAAGGCGGACCTTATGTCCGTGATAAAGTTCATTTAAAAGACTATTAATGAACTATAAAATGAAGGCGGTAAACATCGAAAGTCAACCAAGTCTTCAAAATTCTTTAATAGATACAAAGTCTTTAAAATTATCCAATGCCCAAAGTCACTCGCGAAATGCGCCGGTAGTAGCACATCTCCACTTTATGCCATGGGGATGAGTTTATCGCCGCAATAACTAAACAGCGATACTTAATCGTCGGGCCGACCAGCTGCTTTCTTCTGTTTGCCGCGAGAGATTTGGGGAGGCAAAGCCGCTTGCATAGTGAGAATTACTGGTCCACATTCGACAGTACTAGTATAGGACTGACGCGCCTGACAGAGTTCTTGACAGAGGCGCACCAAAATAAAAAAAAGGAAAACAGGGAGCACGGCAATAAAGTAGAAAAAAAATGCGAATAATAAATGGCGTCGGCAACCAGCGGAAGGAACATGGGCTGGGAATGAGGGTGACACATAGGTATTTGGCTTTTCCCGTAGCCGCCTTTGTCGCTTCGACTGAGGCGGCTGGAATGCGCGTTTTGACATGGATGGGTAGCAGGTGCTCGTCACGTGCAAAGCCAGTTTAGAAGAAAAACTTGACGATTCTGCTCATCGGGCCTTTCCCCTTTGACGTCACGCTGTTTACCCCAGGGATAGGTCTCTCCCCGCTGTAAAGAAAGTGACAATGCTTTGTTTTACACAACCGGTTTCGTCGGAAGGTAAAGCAAAATTCCCCCAAAAAAAGGAATTCTTTCGCGATGTTTAGTTTCCGGGAGGCGTCTTGGGACAAAAGGGAAAGCACGTGAGCCTTGCATGTGATCATGAATCCTTGACGCTGCTTTTATGCTAGGTTGTACGCTGGCGTACTATAAATACAGTACCATCGAGATGCTGAACACCATTCGTCCACACCCAGCAACTGCAGCCTCACCTTTCTGCCAGAAGCAACTGATGTACCACTCGGTCGAGAGAGTCATCGCGAAAACGGTAAGTTTTTAACTTTTTTGTTTCAATATTGTAACATTAAAGCCTTTTTTTATACTTGTAACGCACAGCTGGGTACATTTAGTCATTACCTGTGGTTTGATTTTGGTATGTGCAGCCATATACTTCATCAGAAAAATAAAGTGCATTTATTCCATCTGCAGCACTTAGTTTGAAACCTAAGTAATGGTCTTTCAGAGATTGTTAAAAACGTACCCTAGAAAACTCGCTCCATTTAAAATAACGGCAACGCAAGAACAAAAAATAATTACGCATTGTATTAGATTATCTGCTTTAAGTGTGGATGATTCATCTATCACCGAACACACAGACTTGTTAAGGACAGTATGCATATGGTAGGGAATAAAATAACATTGAGGGTCACTTATATTTACTCCGCTCACGCATCATTTAGTCTCTTAGTTGTGACTGTTTTCACCCGGTTTAGGAACGAGGTGCAAACTGCATTCCCATATTCAAATGCACTTGCTGCACTTTGCACCGCACTAGTCCCGAGCAAGACAACATCGTATCATTCACAAAATTGTACAAGTTCATGTACATATCGTTTTCTGTAATGTTGTCATAAAAATGTTTGTTGCGCTTCTGTTATGGGTCACAACATTTTCCCGCAGTATTGCGTGCCAGCAAATAGTTGTTCAACTTAGTATTTGATATTAGTAAGTCGCACCGACGTTAGTATACCGAATTTAGTATTATACCGCTGCTACGCGGGCGCTTCGAATGCCTTCCAACCTAATGTCATTCGACTCGACTGCCGAACTTACGCTGCTACATGATGTTTCTCAACGGCATTCGGTTCGGATGACATTCGAGTCGACGGAGCTCGGCGGAGACATTCCAGATTTTGGAATGCCGTCGAAACGCGAGCGCAGCCCGAACCGACCAATAGGCGTTGCCGCCGCCATCGCTTCGCCCCGCCCACAGCCGCGCGAGTGCTTTCGGCACTGTGGCTGCTCATTTTGATACCTGCTGCTCGCTTTTTCCTCCTCGTTGCTTAGCAAATAGCTCGTGTTCTGTCTACGTAAGTGCTTGAAGATAACAGTGCACCAAAGAACATTTACCGCGTGAGCATGAAATTTCTCCAGCAGTGTGCCGATGAGGACGCCTGTGCGCATATACTATTGTTTACATCGCTGCGTACGAACAGCTAGCGCTCGTTTGCATGACTTGAAACACATTCTGCGCTTTAGTTCTATTAAATAATCTCATCTTTTTTGTACTGGCTGTACCCGTGGCTTGTTAAGGCAGTGCGACAATCTGTGGGAGGAAGCGCCGATACGATCGCTCGCCTGAGAAACACTTGACAGCTGGGCTACTGACATCGTTTACAATCGGCGCTTGTAGCTAATTGTCCCGACTTCGTCCGACGTGATCAGTAGTTTATTTTAAACTGCTTTATTCAGAAGTATGATTGGGGACCGTTCGCGGTAATTGAAAAGGCATAACTTGTTATCCTCAAAATAGCAACGGCGACGACTGCTGCTGGTCGTAAAGCAGTGCTCGGCGGTTTGGGTCACACCGGCGCTTCCCGTTCATCGTATGCGCGCCCTGCGATGTGAGCAATAGTTGATTTGAGGTCACTGTTGTCAAAACTACACTCGACGACTATTTGCGTTCGCTCAAACTTGTGAATTCGCTCTTCACAACCGCCGAATTCGAATACGTAACCCTGCAAGAGGTTTCCTTGCGGATTTCCTCGTGAGACCTTGCAGGTTTTTATCGTGAGAAAGATCATTGCTGGCGCATCGTAATACAGTGATAAGTGTTTATTCCCATGGAGTTCTACTTTTGTTCCATTTGTTTTGTTTTCGCGTTATTTTGGCTTGTTTTGTACAACGTGTCACCTGTTTAGCTCACTGAGTGTTACTGTCTCTATTCCACTGCTATGACTTCTTGTTCGTCAAATTTTCTAGTTTTTATTTAGTTTGTTGTTTATAGCTCCACGAAATGGCCACGCCAGGTAACCATATAATCTTGTCTGCTACCTTTGACAGTTGCAGTGTCACATTCACGCTGACCAATGAGACAGCTATAAAGACAAGACACGAGAAGGACCTTCTTCGAAAGACATACTTTGAAACTGTGCAATCATTTTTGCCCCCGAATGTAAGGCTTCCCATTATGGGTAAATTTTTGAAGGCTGGTTTACGTCACTGTGCAATATAGCGGATAGGCGCTACAGGAATTTGATAGGCCGTGCGAAAGCGTCCTTCTTAAAAAATAAAAGGTTCATAAAGATTCACTTCGAGTCTCAATCTAGCCCACCTGAAACGAATACCTTAGAATCCATAGAGAACATAATAATTTCTGCTCTGCAAAAAGAACTCGATAGAGTAGGAACAGTTTCAGAAAAGGCCATAAATGAGCTCAGAGACACCGTCTCTGCCTATAAGGCTAAGCTTCTTAACCTAGAGCAGGAGAATGAAAAGCTGAAATCCGAAAAGAACTACAATGCTACTGAACAAAGGAATAATGCTCGGCGAGGGGTGCAAAAAACAGACAGAAGGAAGCTTAATGCCGCTGGATATTCCATCGCGCAAGCACTTGACGCTGTACTGGAGAGCTACGGCTTAGATGTATGCCAGCTTCTCGTAACTGACTTAAAAGGCCTGCTGCATAAAGTAACATTCAAGGAAAATGGAGAAATTATTTGTAATTGCGGTGTAAAAAGAGGTTTCTGCAGCAATGGTCAAGTTAACTATAATGCCCTTTCTTCTCCAAACAAACAAAGCTTGCGAGAAGTTGCAGCCCTCTTGGACATACATTTTGTCAGTAACGTTTTCTGGGAGCACCTCTCCGCGAGCGTCCCTAATCTGCCTACCATAAGGCTAACAAATTCTAACAGAGAGCACCTAGATAGCAGGATAACTATCTTCAAGACACCAGGTACCTCACCTGGCGCTCAGGTTTCATTTGAGGAAGACTTGGCGTTAGCTGCGCAAGAGCTAGCTAAAGATGTAGGCATAAGTGTGACAGAGATCTCCACGGAGGTGCTCCTTGTAAAAATAGAGGGTGATGGCTGCGTTGTGAGTAGACGCACGACCTGGACAACATTATCATTCGTCACCATTTGCAAAACGCGGCAGCTACAAAGCCATAACCTTCATCGCCTTCTCGGTGTGGCGGAGATCTCGGAGGGTTATTCTGAAATAAAAGCGGCTTTTCGGGATTTGATAAAAGAAATTATGTTTTCGCACGAAGGGGTAGCATATCTGTAGGGGACCACGAGATTCCGATTCGCATCTGTCTAGGGTCAGATTTGAAATTTTTGCTTGTTGTTCAGGGTCTGCAGTCTGCTGCATCACACTATCCTTGTCCATTTTGTTGAGCAAACCCACAGACAAGGTGCTCAGTTCTGACAAGTAACAGGAGCTTTAATGAGCCTCCTTTGATCCGCACTCTTGAGAACATGAAAGCTGATTGCTGCGCAGAGGCGAACGGGATGAAAAACGTGCCATTGTTTAACTTCGACTCTGATTTAATAATTCCTGATGTATTGCACATGAAGTTAAGAATAGTTAACCGCCTTGTAGATGGATTGCTTTCAGAAGCAGATGACAGAGATTACCGTGAAAAAGTCCGCAACCCACGTTGTATGACCATACACGTTCAGGACATCGTTGACGCCATAAATAACTGTGGGATTAAATTTCACGTCTGGGAATCCAATGAAGGAAACAACGGAAAAACATTCACGTCGGTATCAGGGGGCGATTGTGAGCGCCTGCTGAAGGCTTTGCCTGAAAATCTGGCTGGAAATTGCACCCTCAAACAGAGGAAAACTTTGCTTCTTTGGAAGCTTATGAGGAAAAGTTTGTACCATGTTGTACCATGTTGTACTTGTACCATGTTGAAGGTCAAAGCATAGAAAGAGAAACCTCAGAATTCTTTCACACGTTCTTATAATTAGGAGCCCAAGGTTGCAAAGGCTATGGTGGCGATAGAGTTACGCCGTACATTCATATTCTCGCGCACCACACTTCCGCAAAGCACGAAAGGTTCAAGTGCCTTGGTTGGTTTTCACGCCAATGGTTAGAGAGAAAAAAAAACGACTTGCTAAACCATCTACACCATGGGAAGTCTAACAAGTGGAATGCAGCCGCTGCCGCTCTCAAGCTGGCGAAAAGGCTTGAAGTGAGTGAGAATATGAGACTAAGCCGTGCATATAAAAAGCAGGACCAAGAGTATTGGTTTGAGGGACTTATTCAAGAGACACGGGCGAAGAGGCTACGCTGTGCAGAAAAAAAAGTGAGCGAAGGAAACTGTCTACAAAATGTGGACGACATGGATGCAGGAGAATTGCGCACGGAGCTTCGGGCTATGGGAATGTCGACGAAAGTCAAATCAATAGAAAAACTTCGCAACCTTCTAAGGAAAGAAAGAGAAAAGCAATGATTGTAGCCATAGGAGGAGATAACAGTTATGTGGTGAGATGTGCCTCTTAGTTTTGCGTCTTTCCTCCTATATTTATAGGGCTGTGTTGTACCTCTAGTTTAGAAAGTGCATCACTGCTTGAAGATGAAGGGTACTGTTCCTGATTCCTTATGTAACCTGCCCCTAAAGGAGTGTTCGGTGTGTACTAAAAATAGTGTATTTGTATTATGTGACTCTTTACCTGCAATATATGCCCTGAGCAATTTTTTGGTGTAATATAAATGTGATATGTGTGTTTTGTAAGTATTGCCGTTGTCACTTTTAAAATGATCTTTTGGCTTGTCTTTTGCGTAAGAAAATTCTTTTATGTAAACGAACCATGGATAACCGATTTATAACGCAATCAGTACAGCTAGAAAAAGTACATGGGGGGGGGGGATGTTCTGCGGAGCAGCAGGAAAAAATTTTGCAGCGAATTTAAGAAAACTGGTTGGGCGTATCGGGCGTAGATCATATGATACTGGCATCAAGTGCACAATGCGCACAAACAGGCTCGAGAAAAGTGACGACAGCAGTACTACGCACATTCAATGCCATCATTTATGTTCATTTGCATGTTCTTCTTTGCTGACTCATTTTGTTTGGCAACCGATTAAAAGTTTGCCTTGTTCGTTATTCTTTTCGCAAAGTATTGCTTTTTTTTGTATGCCATGTTGCTGTGAAGTGTGTTTAGTTATATTCATATTCGTTACGTTTGGAGTGCATCGTTCTGGTTGTACATGTAACATGAACACAAGGTAATGACGCTATGTGATTCTGACTGTACACGATTTGTTTCCAAATGTTGTATAAAAAGTGTATAATAAAATATTTTATGTCGGCACTATAGCCCTTGTTCTTGCTTTTTTTGCGGGGAAGTTATAACCCCTTCCGCACCAGCTGTCAGATAGTGTGACAAGTGCAAGTTTATTGACAGCGACGCCATGAAAATAGATCTAACACATTTGCTCGATTTCCTCCCCAAAGGTGCAAAGGAGAAAAGAAATATAACCTCCAGTGCTTCGAATATTACTGTAAACGTAACAGATCACTTCCCATGCGTGTTATCGTTACGAAGGCTTCCCCTTCATTCATGTTAATTTGCTGACATTGTGCTTTCCGCTACGTGCTATAATGACATCCCTGCCTGCTATAATGACATCCTCGCCTATTTGATATTCTCATTAACTTTGTAACAAAGATTGCAATTCGTGACTTATTTTATTGGCATACATTCCTTTTTAGCGTCTGGTTATTTTTGTTGCGCTCTACCTCTCTATTACAATTGTATTTGGTTTGATTTACCAAACGCTGCTGCTTCCAAAGTAGGCGATAGTATTGTTCAGTGCAGTATAATAAGTTTTCACGTGACCACAGAAATCAAAGCTGCTGCAGGCAGAGTAACCTGGGAACTGGGAAAATCTACAATGAAATAATACAAATTCGTTCCATTACGGGCTATGAGGGACAGCGCACTGGAGCGCTTCGAACTAATTCGACCCCCCGGGGATAAACAGCCAGAACGTTGTTGCATTTCGCGCACGCTGAAATGTGAGCATAGCGGCTGGGTCCTGAGCCGGCCTTACATCACCCGGCACCCTGTGCAAGACTTTGCCACCCCTCCCCCCCCCCCCCCTGCCTCTCTCGCTCTCTTTGAATGTATTTGTGGGGGTGTTTCTCTTGATTTTTATTGGCCGTCCTAACAGGGGGAGGGCACTTCTAGTTTTCATTCTTTTAACAGACTCAATGTAGTAATTGTATTGGCGTAGGCAGGACACTTAGTTGTTTTTTATTTTTCTTCCTCCTCTAATTTATACCTTGACATCTTTTGATCTTGCTATTGGCGGTCAATTTTTTACACGTTTTCATAGCATTTTGAAGAAGATGAATCTTAAAAGCAAGCTGCTTGCGATAACGCAACTCATCTATTATACTGGTGAAATAGAAAAATTTATTGCTTAAAATGATTACAGCCCAGCCTCAAAGGTTAGATGCAAACGTTCTTCAAAGGAGGCTCTCAAGACAGTCGCTTCAGACGATTGATATGACATCGCGACTAACCCTGTTAATCCGTAGTTAACCCTCTTGCACCTGGCGGCCCCTTGCGATGTCACTGTGGGAGGTACGGGAGAATTAACTGCGATATCATGACAATCGGCCGACGAAGCAGCGTAGCAGCGACTGACAGCGTAGCGGCTGGCAGCGTCGCAAATTGCGACAGCCACCATATTTACCATTTATATATACCGTTATGAACTGCTTTCCTGATGACGTCCATGTAAAAGCGCTTTTTCGTAGCACAGAAGTGGACACAATTAAATTCACCAATTTGTTTGCAAAAAATGGAAAAAAGTTGGCGGTATCATGCGGTGTCTTTAAAAGCGAAGTTCCGTGCCTCAAAAGCGAAGCCTCATTTTTTCAGTTGTGTTACACAGGATGGATCCCGGCAATACATCATGCATGCATATTACAGAAGTCAGAATGAAAGAACAGCAAAAAAAGAGTCGCCAATAGCTGCAGCAATAAAAGTATGAATAGTGATCATGCGTGAAATTTTTCATTCATACATTCATCCTAATATATTTTCTATAGAAACGAGCACAGTTATTAAAATTAGTTGACCAAAACAAAAGGTTCTGAAACCAGGTTAGAACTCTAAGTGCAAACTCGAGTCACCATATTCGGACAACGCTAGACTCACTAATTTGAAAGCATTACAGGTGAACGGGACAGTAACAACCTGAACGTCTATCTAGACGCTATTTGCTTCTAGACTCCAAATTCTGTGTTCTGTCCGACAACAGCTGAACAGCTTCAGAATGTTTCTGAGTAAAGCTATATCAAATTTTCTTAAATAAGTATTAAAAGAATAATTTTAAACAATTATATCCGCGAATACTTTTTGATGTCGGCCGTTTGAATGCCGCTACGCTCTTTAAAAGTAACAAGAATAGCTAAAATTCAGGCGAGCTAGCTCTCATACCCTAATATATCATGATCACACGCCCCAATAAACTTTTTCGATAATAGCAAAGGGCTGACAATTTGCAAAGTTGCTCCACGACAAGAATATATGAACAGCCGCGAATACTTTATGTAGCTGCGTTAATGCATGGTCATCGTAACAACCTTCTTTATTTAATGCTCCGGTCGAGACACTGTGTTCGAGCTCTGACATGTGTTCTTGTCTGCAAGGCAAAAGTCACGCGATAAAAAGGTAAGCGTCGAAAGGGACGCAACTTCAGCAGCCCGAACCATTTCTGCAGCGTAGCTCGCTACCGGGCGCCATCTTTCATATTTTAGGCAATATCAGGTTTCAATTAAAAGGCCTCAGGAAGCTTCTTGGTCAAAGCTATGTCAGATCGTTGCACACCATTTTAAACACCATTTATTTGGGTACCTAAAACCGGGAAGCATTTTCGATATCTATCCGTGTTACGGTGCTATACAGTTTCAAAGTCTGGAAAAATACCAAAACTTTGGCCCCCTCTCGTAGGCAGCATCGTATAATATTCAAACGCGCTGGGAAGCTCGTGTATTAATAGCACAGGACTGAAACTTCGGCACATTCCTCAACTAAGTGTATATTACACAAATACCCGAAGCATTTTTTGCAGGTGCTTTTGTTCACGTTTTACGATTTTTTTTGTACCCCTTCCCATTCAGTTACGCTTCCTGTCGCCGCCACTGCCGGTAGATGACGCTAGTAGTAGTTGTCCCAGAAAGCTGGGCATGTGTCCGGACAAGGGGTCGCACTGAAGAACGATGGCGTTCCATGGGTTCTTTGGCAATGCTGCAACACGCTGTCGCGTCCGGCTCTTAGAGGTGAAGCTTAAGCTTCCTCCAAATTTTATTTTTTCCTGCGCTTCAGAAGGATAAATCATCGCGACAAATATCTTCGTAATAAAATCTTACATTATTCTTCAGTTGCCTTATGATGGCCAAGAAACCTGGATATGAGCCTTTCCTCAATGTGCTTGGATATGCGAGATGTATTTGACGATTCCCGCTATCAGTACAAACTAACAAGCGCCAAAACCTGCATACACACTGTTTAATATATCCGAACAAATACAGCAACACATGCCCTTTGTGCGGGTAGGCACCGACATATACCGCGTAACGAGGGAGTGCTCCAGCCCAATATCAGCCGAAGACAGAACACCCGCCACACGCAAGCAGCGGACCATCAGCAGTCCATTTCGGACCAGGAAGACAAGCGCAAGCTTATTAACCGGAACCGGTGGGCGGCGAATGCTACCGGCGCCCTTAATTGAGAATTCCGGCCACTGAATTCCAGGTAAACTTCTTGGTTCAATAAAATTTTCTCTCTCTCTTTCTTCAGAAACTGTGAATATGGCTTGGATAGAGCGAGGAGTTCCAAATGCATGACCTGACGATTATTCATACCGTAACACGTCGGAAATAGGCGAGCTATGGAAAGCGTGTTATCAGCCGCGGCTGTGTATGTCCTTCTGATTTTCTTTATAGTTATTCCGCCGCAAACAGGCCTAACATTCATTCCGTAGACAGTTGCACTGAACGAGCATCCCTGTGAAGAACTGAGCGATTTTTTTTTGTTTATCTCAGAAGTGCATGAAGGGCAACGCATATAACAGCGGTACATGTAAAAAATACTAGGGCCTGTCACCGGTCCATGTTCTTCAAATCGTCATGGCCTACAAGGCTAACGTGGAAGCTGGATAAGATGGATACACCACTGGGTAAGAGCGAGGATTCGACAAATAAAAGAGAGGTTCATCATTGAAGCGTTAATTTCTTAGCAGGTGTCCTACACAATTGCTTCAGAAAAACATGTTACTTTGCGCTACTGAAAGAATTATTTGATTTTTATTCACAGGATTATCTATGAAGAGCTCGAATAAAAGGTTCAGAAGGAAGCATGCCGGCATCCCGATTCATATACTGTGCTTACCTTTACGTATACTGCTCTATAATGAAAATGTCGCGGCTAGGTTCATTGAGCCGGGCACATTTCGTGCAGTGAGTGCTGTAAAGAATATAACATCGATTGCCATGAGATGTAACTCAAGTCTGTGCCGGAGAACCAGTTCCCCTATGATTTAAGGTTTGTTGTTGGGCGAGTTGGGGACTTAACATTATGAAGGCGCACCGCGGAAAAGGGACGAGACACAAGTGAACAGCGTTTGTGTGTGTATGTTCTCTTCCGCCGCGTCCCTTTACCGCTGTGTTCCCCCTTTATAATTTTCGTTGTGTTGTCGTTAGCTATTAGACTTTCCCGGCTTCCGTTATCACGCAAAGACTTTTTTCTTGCTTTCATTTGCGATACTTCAAGTGTTATGTGCTGTTTCCCTTCCTTCAGCGCTTCAATACGGTAACGGCCTGATTTAAAATAACCGTCTAATACTTAGCTTCTCGTCATTGCAGTCTGCTCAACCTCCAGGCTGGATAAAAAAAAAATAGCCGTTCTTTAGAGTGCAAAGCTACCTTTAGTAACAACGAGTTTAAGAACTTCTAGTGCCGTCAGTGCAATACTTCTTGCCGCGTCGCTCTGGAAATATGGCAAAGCTGCTTTAAAAATGCGCTGTTTTCAGGTTTCGCCACGACTACTGTTCTTTTTTTTATCGTTTCGATAGGAGAGGTACTGAGAGGTGTTATTGGAGAAGAATGAGAAAAGCGAGGCAAAAGAAAAGAGGTGATGTGGCAAAGCTACATTTTTTTAACAACCAGTGGCAGCGGCGACTTCCGACGCAATGACGGAAAGCTAATCATGCAATATAATTTGCCATCATCAGTGTCAACGACAAGGGTAACTAATGAAAAGGAAGGAAAAGATTGAATTCCCGAATGACTCGTGCCGAAATTCGTGGATAACATTCATCATCATCATCAGTCTAACTACACCCACTTCAGGACAAAGGCGCCTCTCCCATATGTCTCTCCAATTAACCCTGTCCTTTGCCAGCTGCGCCCACCCTATACCTGCAAACTTCCTAATCTCATCCGCCGCCTAACCTTCTGCCGGCTTCTGCTACGCTTGCCTTCTCCTGGAATCCACTCCGTTACCCTTAAGGACCAGCGGTTATCTTGCCTTCGCAGTACATGCCCCGCCCAAGCGCAATACTTCCTCTTGATTTCGACTAGGATGTCATTAACCTGTGTTTGTTCCCTCACCCACTCTGCCCGCTTCCGATCTCTTAACGTTACACCTATCATTTTTCTTTCAATCGGGAAGTCCTTGACCTCCTCGAATGCCCCCATAATGACCGGGTAGTACTCGCCCTGGATCTTAAAGGGGCATTTGACAATGTAACACATGAGATCATACTCACTAACCTAAGTCACACCGACTGTGGCCTCAACACATTCCAATACATAAGCCAATTTTTAATGGATCGTCAATCCTACATTCGAATTCAAGATAGAGACCATGGTCCTTACCTACTCGGCACGCGGGGAACCCCTCAAGGCGCGGTACTTTCCCCGCTGCTCTTTAATCTGGCCATGATGCACCTGCTGGCCCAGCTGAGTGGTGTCGCCGGCGTGCAGCACGCCCTGTACGCCGATGACATCACTCTGTGGGCCACACAGGGCAGCACAGGAGACATTGAAACCAGCCTGCAAACAGCGGCGACGATAGTAGACCGCTACAGCCGCCGCTGCGGTCTTCAATGTTCCCCTCAAAAATCGGAATTTGTGCACCTCCGCCCCTCACAGAAGTGCACAACTAAAATATCTCTCTCTCTTGAGAGCGGTCCCATACGCGAAAGTGATAAGATACGGGTACTCGGACTCTACATCCACAAACACAGGCGGCCAGACACTACATTGGCCAAACTCCGTAAGGTGGGGGACCAGGTGGGCCGCATGGTCCGCCGGGTTTCCAACAAACGCGGAGGGTTACGAAGTAAGGATGCCTTGCGGCTGGCAAACGCCTTCGTAACTAGTCGAATTCTCTATTCGACTCCTTATCTCCACCTACGGACACAAGAGGAGGACGCCCTTGAGGTCATCCTTCGCAAAATTGTTAAACGTGCCCTTGACCTCCCCATCACTACTTCAAACAGCCGGCTTATGGCTCTTGGGGTGGTGAACACTTTCCGGGAGCTCCGGGAGGCGCACCTTACAAACCAGTACACGCGCCTGTCGCTAACGGAGTCGGGTCGCCGCCTTCTTGCTCGACTCCATATCCAACACACCCCTCCAATGGAAGACAGGTTTCGCATCCCGGAACTGTGGAGACGTGCCCTACACGTGCGGCCTCTTCCAGCAAACATGTCACACGAAGACCATAATGGTCGACGCCTGGCACGAGCGGAAGCGCTAGCCCAATATTATGGCAACAAAACAGGTGTCTACTACGTGGACGCCTCCGGCCCTCACCACGGAGGATGGTACACGGCCGCGGTAGTTCACAACAGCAACACAGTTAACGGCCTAACTTTCAGAGCCCGCAGTGTAACACAAGCAGAAGAGGTCGCGATTGCTCTCGCGGCCTCACATTCCAATTCAAAATACATAATCACCGACTCGCGAGGGTCTGTCGGAACGTCGAACAAGGCTGCACTCCCTTCCTAGCCTATCGAATATACCAAAATTGCATACGGGATACGGACCCCGCACACCGTTACCTCATATGGGCCCCTGCTCATCAGGGGTTGGCAGGAAACGAGGCAGCAGACGCAGCCGCCCGCGCGCTCTCTCACCGGGCTGTTTTCTCCTCCCCATCCGATCAGGAACCCGATTTTAATCCGGTCTATACATTCAAAGATATTACAACATATTATCAAAATTGTCATCGCCTTTACCCTAGTCCATGTAAAGGCCTGAAGAAGGCGGATGAGGCTCCTCCGCCTTCTCACCAATACATTGCTGTTCCCGGCAGCGCTAAAACATTTTGACCCCTCCTTTAGTGGCAGCTGCCCACACTGTAGTGCAGTGTCCTCTGACACCTATCACATGGTTTGGGCCTGCCCCTCCAACCCCGCTATTCCCCCCATCCCCAACCCAACCCGGGAGGACTGGGAGGCGACCCTGCTCGGCTGCCACGACTTACAGGCCCAACAAGCCTTAGTCGGGCGCGCCCGGGCGGCGGCAACCGCCACTGGGGTCCCATACTAGGGACCTCCACCTAGTGCTTGCACGGATCGGTCCCTTACGGGCTGATCCAAACATTCCTCCTATTCATCCGTAATAAATGTTTTCACCACCACCACCATGTCATTAACACGCGTTTGTTCCCTCACCCACTCTGCCCGCTTCCGGTCTCTTAACATTACATCTATCATTTTCCTTTCCATGCCTCGCTGCGTTGTCCTTAACTTAAGCTGAACCCTTTTCGTTAGCCTCCACGTTTCAGCCCCGTAGATGAGTACCGCAAGATACACAGCTGTTGTACACTTTTCTCTTCAGGAATATTGGTAAACTGATATTCATGACCTGAGAGAACCGGTCACATGCGCTTCACCCCATTGTTGTTCTAGTTATTCCCCTCTCATGATCCAGATCAGCGGTAACTACCTGCCCTAAGTAGAAGTATTCTTTTACCACTTCCAGTACTTCGTTACTAATTGCGAACTGCTGTTTCCTTGCTAGACTTTTGAACATTACTTTGGTTTTCTGCATGTTAATGGTTAGACCCACCGTGCTGCTCTGTCTATCTAACTCATTGATCATGCTTTGCAGTTCATCTGGTTAGTGACTCAGCAAGGCAATGTCATCAGCGAATCGCCGATTATTTAGGCATACTCCGTAAACTCTTATCCCCAACTGTTCCCAATTCAGGCCTACCTTATATTACCTCAGATGAAATATCCGAGAGACCATCCCCTCCTCAGTCCACCTTGTTAGTATATTTATAGAAACTGAGGTGAACGCAGGAATTTAAAGTTACGGCCTACTATTAAAGCCTGTAACGTCAACGTCTGCGCCAGGTTGCTCCCTATGTTTCACCAAGTTTAGCTGAAATTTCATGGCCCACTAACTTCAATATCGCCCGCTCCTCTACAGCAACAAAACTTGAGTATTCACCGTGTCAGATGAAGGAGCAACACCTGCCAAATCCTTTGTGCATCTTTGTGCATCCTTCATAGTTTTGGCCCTTCCTTCGTCTCAATATTATCGCCTCGCTTTCATAGCTGAAAGCTGAAAAGCTGGCGAGCGGGTCCCATCGCTCACACGCAACTTACCCAACATCGCCAGAAGAGGCTTATTTTTTAGCAAGATGGACGGGAACCATCTACGAACGTGCTGGTGAGGCGCAATTTACAATGCAAATGCACACCCGTTCCATAGAAAGGAGCTGCACTCTTCTCCGCCTACCTCCTCCTTACCTCATTTCTCTTTCGTTCATTTTGATATCAGTAATGGCGGCATTGGTAGGAGAAAACAAGAGGAAATAGAACAGCATGTGGCGGACCTACTGTTTTCCCGGAGAGGTAGAAATAATGAAGGAAATAAATACTATACTTTAGCTCGGAAACGCACGCATGTACGCACATGGCAGCACAAACAGCGTTTCCACGTTACCGGTGACTGTGGTTCTGCTGTTACAGCTATCACATCGCCGGCTATGTTCCTCCTAATTGCCTCCAACCCCGCTTCCTTGCCCCTGGTGCCTGCTTCACAAAACTCGGCGGTACGTAGCATTATTCACGATGGCGCCAGTCGCATGCAAATGAGGATAAGCCGGGGTTCGTACGGTAGATTGGCCTGAGTTGCTTGTGTGATCTCCTGGATTGGCTATTTTATATATCTGCTCCTTTTTCTCTGGCATTTTGATTAGCTAAGTTCCCCCACTTTTGTCTTTCCGTCGTTGGCTGTTCCTGCCTGAAAATCGTTGAGCGCTCGGGCTCGTACGGCTGCAGTTTCCCATACACGGTTGATTCCTTCAGATATAGAACTACAGCATTCGGACTCCCGGAGACTAAAGCAGGCGAGAAACCTTCTTGAGGCTGTGCTGGCCTCATTCGCCGCCCCACCAAATAATGCAGTGATATATTGAATTCGAGCGCAGTATTTGTACGCGCCGCGATATTATCAAAACCATGTCTTAACGGGCGGCTCTGCAAGTTGCGCCAGAAGCATGCTTTTTCTTTTAAAGAAATTCTTAGTCTATGCTGTTTTCGGTGCCCCAATGGAAATCAAACAAGAGTAGGAAAATCTTGCTAATTCGACTTCTTGATTTGAAGTTCCGATTGGTATTAACGCTGACGCTGACGGCTGGCTCCGGCCCTCCAGCGTCAGGATGCATTACAAAGCTGAAAACGACTGCACAGGGAGTGTCCTTGTGCAAACAATGCTCTTTGTTCTGCCTGAATGCCCTGACATCAGAGAGATGACAGATAAGGCTGAAGGCCTGGGTTACCATTTCCCAGAAAACTAGCCAAGGCCGCCACCCATGGCTCCATAGCTATGGTGCTTTGCTACTGAGGCGAAAGGCACAGGCTCAATCCCTGCTGCGCCAGTCGTATTTCGATGGAGGCGAAATGCTTAGGCATGGGTACCGCGCGATGTCACTGCATGTTAAAGAACGCCAGCTGGTCGAAATTTCCGGAGCCCTCCACTACGGCAGCCCTCACAGCCTTAGTTTGTTTGGCATATTAAGCCCCATGAACTCAAAACAGTTACGGAAATGACATGGTTTTGTGAACCAGAATAACATACCAAGGCAACTGTGCATTTTTGACACAAGCTGTATAAGAATAAAACGAAGAAAGTCGCATTTAGTTTTTCTCTAAAAACACATAATATGCCGGCGCATAGCCTACGCGGAATTTCATTGGCACCACTTCTTAAAGAGGAAGTGCGCCAAGTTTAGCTCATTGTACGGAATGATGTCTTCATCGCGAAGAGAGCAAAGAACTGTACAGAGACACTGTGACTGCTTACGCGTGAGATGGCGTAAGCTCGCCCGCTCACTTTGTGAACGCGGTGGCCGCGTGTTACGACGTGATGTAACCTATGCCACGCAGCTGCAGCTGGCAGTTCTACCTTTGCAGGGCTCTACAAGACCCCGCCGCGACGTTGCCGCCCCCCTTCTGATCTGCACGCTTACTTCGTGAAGGCAGTCCTAGCGCAGTTAGACCTACGCGCGTGTGTCGGTGTGCTGTATGTGGCCTAACATTTTCAGCGACATCAGGAAACACGCCGCTTTCTCTCAGACTTGCCAAAGCAGGAAGCCGTCTGAGAGGACACCAAAGCCACCCTTAAAGGCTTTAACATTACCGAGCTTGCCCTGCGGGCTGGTTTAGCTAAGCAGTTTGGGCTTGTTTCTCGGAACGCGGGCCAGCAACAGTTACAGTTGCCCATAAACTTTTCGGAACAATAAAATTGCAATAAAGTCTAATTACTTGGCCGCCTAATCATGCAGCCATGAACTGAAGTGTGTGCTTTGCAGTTCACGGTGCAGCCTACAAAAAGCATTCCTTAGTGTCGAGTTGCGGTTCTAGTAAGCGAGGAAATTGATGTTTCTTGATTTCGGCGTTCCAAAAACTGTTGTGGGCACCTGTACGTTCTAGTAGCTGTCGAACACTCACTTAAGTGGCCCCAACCATCGCCCGTCCCCGACACGTCGTCCCTTCATGCCGTGCTGATTGTGCAGCGGCATCTCCATCTCCCTGTCCTGCATGGCGTACCAGGGTGCCTCATCAGGGACCATGGGAGTTCCTTCACGTCTTATGAATTCGAGCGAGCCCTCCGCTCTTTCGTAACTCAGCACTCCACTCCGTCCGTCAGTCACCCACAGTGCAGTGTAATTGTGGAACGGGTGAGCCGTGCTCTGAGGGTCATACCTCCTTCCTACGCAGCTCTGTTCCAAATGAACTGGGACTGGAGATTTTGCTGCCAACAGCGCAGACCAGAAAACCACGCTTGTCATGCCGTTTTCTTTCCAGTCATACACGGCGGAACGGCCTACGTTATACTAGAGACGCAGCCCGGCTTGCCCCGTCCTACCGCGTGCGCGCCTTACCACGCCCGACGGCTGCGTCTTGCGCGCCTCGGGGCTCAGCGCAACCTCTTGAAGGCCGGTGCGCGTCCGCAAGCGTCCAGTGAGGCGGATCAGCCCATGCCGTCTTTTGAACCCGGCGTCTTGGTCTTCGATCGCCTAGCCATTCGTGCTGCTGGACGCGCCGCGAAGCAGTTACCCCGATAGCGACACGCGTATTGTGTCGCCGGCCGGCTTGGCTCCGTGTCATACCTCCTCGAGAAGTTACCCCGGCCGCGTGGTGCGCCGCAAATCCTTCCATAGCGGTGTTACGCACCGCAAGCGTATGTCTCCGGCAGTCACGTTGACGCCTCCCACCCCTTGCCGCTCCCGCGCCCCCCACCCCCCCCCTTTTTGGAAAGATGGTATGACAACGAAGCTGCGCCGAGCCGCGAGGATGATGAGGTGCGGGCGTGAGGTCGAGAGGGCTGAACCGATGACTGTCGAGGGCTGCCCGGTGCTTTTATTCTCTCGTGCCCGCGTACCCGCTATCACAGACGGTCTGCTTCTTGCTTTTGAAGAGGAGAATAACAGGAACAGGTATATAGCGAATTGGACCTAGTGAGCGCTTTCAAGTTTAAAATTGAGTTTCAGACAACCAAACCCCTTAAAAAAGTCATTAAAAAGGCCGAATGTAAGCAACTTTTTCCAATATTTTATAAAATATTTTTAACAATTTGGAGGAGTCTTTCAGTGGATCTGGCTTTTCGAGATCCGAAGTGAATATCACGTAAAATATTTCTGGCATCTAAAAATTTTGACTTCCGATAGGACATAACCCTTCGTGATTTCGTGACAACATAAACCGGAAATACAGAAACCGCCCTTCAGTTCGTGGTATCATAGATGTGACAGCCCTTACGTTGCCATATTTTTCATCTCGTTAGGATACACGCCGGATTATAGAACAGAATTAAAAATTGTGGGTACATTAAAGCTCCGCCTTAAGGTGTTCACGCAATAGCTTGAATGGATCCACTGAACGGCCTGGGGCCCTCTTTGCATATCCTTTAGGACACACAGACACCGTCGGAAAGACACAATGCCTTCCTTTAACAATTACAGCGAACATACCTCTGTGGCCTTTCGGTATCGTGCCTGACTCCGGATTAAAGGGACTCGCGCTGGATTCCCATCACCCCAGTTTTCTCGCCAGCGCTATTTTTTCTTACTTGTAATAATGACGGTTGAGAGATGTTGCGACACTATTTATCACTTGTGACATCACTACATTTTGGACCAATCCGCATATTCTCGCACGACGCCAGCAACGGCGCCACCAGTTTCTCCGCTGAACAGGAGCCTTGTGATGTGGTAAAGTGTGACCAATTACAGCAGGAATGGATTCTATAACGAACTTACCTGGCAATAAGTGAAGGAAGCCAAGAATGACCAAAACCAAGGGGCAGAGGGGAATCTTTCTATCCATGCTTTATTTGTGGTGTTGATTGACGAAAATATTAGTGTAATTTTTTTCTCGATGAAACTTCATCATATATATGCCATAACGAGCCCCTCATTTCTCTTCCTTTTTCTGCTCAACAGCATAACAAGGGCCTCGATTCGGACAGTCTTTATACATAAGTTGCCTAAGAGGTTTCTCGAACAGCTTCGGTCCTCACCTTTCGATCATGTTAATTACACGTGGAACTGGCGGTAATACAGACCGTACTACGTCCGCCACTGTGGACTTGAGTCGGGCCTCTGAACGCTGTCACGGTTAGGTTACCCCCACAATTTATATCCTCGGAAGTGGGAGATTGGACCTTTGCCGTGTAGTTCAGGTGGTAGGTTGTGGGTTAGGATCCCACAGGCGGCTTGTGATAGTTTTTGTTGTCTTTTCTCGTCGATTATCTCTAAGCGACAAAATATCTGCACTATTTTGTGTTGACAAACACTACGAATAAAGAACATAGAAGCACTTACCTATGCTTATTATTCTGTATGACATACAAGCCTCTCGTGGCCCTGCCTTTGTGTGCTCAATTTCCAAGTTATGGTGCAGTGTTATTTCTACTTAAACATATGCTTTTATGCGAATTCATGAACGTTCTTTATGCTTCTTCATCGGCAATCTGGAGGAAGAGCCTGTCGGCATATACGTTTGTTGTGGTTTCTGCAGTCGGTAGCTCATTCATGGGCATTCCAGCATTTCAAAAACAACTCTCGAAATGGTCAGCAAGGCTTGCAATGATACTTCACTATCACTATGAATTACCCTTTCGGTGAACACGTTTTTCCTGCTGTAGCCCATGACGTCATTTGTCAGGGTGGAGGCGGCGCGAAAGAAAAGGACGAAAGGAAGAAGCAAGACACCAATCAAGCGCTATAAATCTTTAGTGAAGGAACACGGAATATGTTCCCCCCTAGTGAAAAATTTAAATTTAAAAAGAGGAAACAGTGGGGACCAAATAGGGTAATATGAACAGTGCTGGGTAACATATTCAACATCATGATCAGCTTGACAACACTCAATGCAGAGCAAAGGCCTCTCCCATGTCTCTCCAATTCGCCTGTCCTTTGCCAACTGCGCCCACCCTATGCCTGCAAACTTCCTAATCTCATCCGCCCAACTAACCTTCTGCCGCCCCCTGCTACGCTTGCCTTCTCTTGGAATCAATTCCGCTGCGTAAAAGGCTAGCGGTTATCTTGCCTTAGCATTACATGCCCTGCCCAAGCCCATTTCTTCCTGTTGACTTCGACTAGGATGTCATCAACCCGCGTTTGTTCCCTCACCCACTCTGCCCGGTCTCTTAACGTTGCACCTATCATAGTTCTTTCCATGCCTCGCTGCGTTGTCCTTTACTTTAGTTGAACACTTTTCGTTAGCTTCCACGTTTCTGCACCGTAGGTGCCCCGTAAGATATTCAAATCAGGATAAAAGCTGAGTAACTAGACACATGGTACATTATCTAGAAAACATCGCTGTCAATCAATCAATCAATCAATCAATCAATCAATCAATCAATCAATCAAAGGAAGCCTAAAGAAAACAAGTTCCACATATGGTGTGTATACGTTAGTTGTTTAGCAGTCAGAAGAATTGATGCTGTGCTTACACAGGATTCTCGCTGCCTAGAAATGTGAAAACATCTATAACCTTGCGAGAACCTCTGCTTACTCATAAAGTTGGCTACAACCCTTACACTTCTTGCAGTGGTCAACAAAATGTGAAGAATTTGATGCTGAGACTGATTTTTCGTCTTCGTTCAGTGACATGTTCAGAAAACGTCCTGTTTGACGTGTGCATGTCTTGCGACAAGAAACCTGGAGTTCGCACACCACGGCCGCTTTGCAAGAAACGAACCCCAGGGAATGACACATTTTTATCTTTTTCGTTTTTTTCCTGTTCTGATTAGTTCATTTCATGCTCAGCAGGCCGAAAACGTTTCAAAGCGCGTAAGGGCCGAAAACATTACTTGGACATTCAACACGCCTAGCTTTCCAACATACTGTCATTTATCAGCTTCGTAACTTCGTTGGTGTGTGACTTCCTGCTATATTAGTATTCTTAAATGTTCATAGAAAGTAAATGCCACAACACTGTCGTAGACTTCTTGCTTATGAAAACAAATTCAAAACAAATCGCAACCGTTTTTGTAAGGTAAGCGCTCTGCCATGGAAAACGTCACGCTGACTACCCTACGAATCTACCGATTCTGACAAGCAGTTCAGAATGCTCCATGAAACTACCTTAATTCGGCAACTGATCCCAGTCTGCCATCTGAACACCAAGCCTGAAAATCTGTTTTGCCAGTGGAATTGTTTTCTTCTTAAAAGCGGAGAAAAGTTTCCTCTGGAAGGGCTCCGAATATTCGATGGAAACGCACCATCAGTGTAGCACACGGTACAACACAGTGTGAGCGTGCCTCAGTACAGGTGGAGCCTATGAAATGAATACACGGTGGCTGAAGCATGGTGCTCCACAACTGTGTGAGGCAAGAAAATCTATATCGCCCAGGCCAATGTAAGGATCGGGAGACCGCGCACGTTGGCAGGTGCCAAAACATTAGTACATTTGCTGTCATTTTCAGAGAGAGCTTAATACAATCCCTCTGATGGCAGCGGATGTTCGAAGCATTCATTACGGCCAAGAAGTAGCACTGCTGCAAAAGATACTTACTGAACGACGTAACTTCTTTATGTGCTTGTCTGCTCGTAGACTTTTATGGCAGGAATATGGCGCCTGCGCCAAAAGGAGGAGGGGGGGGGGGGCAATATACATTTCAATTACTTGTGAATGACACTGCGGCCTGCTAACTGTTTGATTTCAGGCGAGTTAAGTTAATCAGGTAAAACCTTTACAAGACATTCACCGCGAACATGTTATCAGCAAGGCAGTAATAAATGGGTACGAATCCAGAGCACGAAATACGAATAGAATGGCGACATGCTTTTCGCAACAACGTCTGTGAGCGAAATGGTCCCATTCAGAAACACATATACAGATTTATATGCGCGGGGGCCCTAATTAGAGCCGGAACTAGACCGGAAGGCAATATTGACGTTGCAATTAGCGTGAATTCATCTGCTGGCTACTTGGCCCGCCTCTGATTGCTTTCCGAATAACCGTTAATGATGTACGCTCGCATTGAATCGCACTTGATCGGCTAGTGCAGGCGAGAGGCACGCGGAGAGCAACTCACGTCATCAAAGACTTTTCCGGTGCATTGGTCCTTGTTCGGTCTATGTCAGGACTTCCTAATTGCAAGCCATTTATGGGGCTTTCATCCGAACCGAGAGGCCCAAACAGCGTTAGATAAATGTACACGGAACGTTGGAGTTCAGGAGGTAGTACCAGCCGCGGCATACTCGCAAAGGCCTTGTTATCGACTGTCGCGAGTAATCTCTAGGTTTTGGGATAATTGTCTGGCATTGTCTTTAAGAGAATAATTACGGACTGCTTTTTAACTATATTGCTAGCATCATTGTTTTAGGGAAGCTTTTCCCGTCTATGGCACCGTCATGTAAGTTATGTACATTGTAGAGCGCATTTCTTATTGGCATTGTTTATAGGTACAGTCCTTGATATCCAAAAAAAGGAAAGCGCAACGTTAATATGTTGGAAACCTAGTGCATCGAAAGTGAGCACGCGATCATAATACGTCAGATGGCAGTCGTTGCTTGAACTAGAGAAACGTTTTTCAAAACGGATAGTACGAAAAATGGCTTTAACAAATCCGTGCATCTAGGACGAAATAAAGCCACAGAGACGTCAGCGTGAAAATATTATCGCGGTTCTAGAGAATCATTTTTCAAGCCTATGAAAGCATACAGTGACAAGCTGGACCCGAAGAAGCCATTCAGAACAGTCGTTATGTCGTTCGTTGTAATGTGGCCTATACCCCTACGCAAAGAGAAGTACTCTGCT
This sequence comes from Amblyomma americanum, assembly GCF_052857255.1. NCBI lineage: Eukaryota > Metazoa > Arthropoda > Arachnida > Ixodida > Ixodidae > Amblyomma > Amblyomma americanum. The sequence continues at coordinate 53,782,644 of NC_135501.1, forward strand.
CCGCGATCAGGCACTAGTTCCTACCCGTCCGTGGAAAAGACTACGTATAGCACCTGTCATCGAGTCATGCCAACATTCTAGCCGCAACCCATCACTAAAGGCTTGTTTAGCACAATGATAGGGTGCGTTATTGAAACTAGTTTTCTTCGAACGCAGATAGCTGAATTCAATTGTTTATTGCGACATTTGGATAAAAAGGCAGCCATATAACGTACAGCTTAGAAATGCAATGGACAAACTGCACGTAGACGTAACCTATCACTGCTTACCCATCGACGTACCACAATTTAATCAGGTATCGAACGAATCAACGGCCCCTTCACGAGAAATCCACCCGGCATGTGTTTCCTTCTCTCGGCTTACAACTGTATCCCACCCCCACCATTCACAAATTCCTTTGTTTTCATGAGGCAGCTCATCTGACCTGAACTCTTTCTGATGTTTTTATTCCTCCACTGCTGCCGTCCACCTATCCCTCTTACGTATACGCTGCAGTCACACATAGCTAAAGCTTTCGCATTCAACGCATTGAACTTTGGTATGGCTCGAAAGTCACGTTCCTCTTTTCCAGGGGAGGCCCAAATCACATACGCTCTTCTCCGCAACCTTCCCGACCTTGACAAAGGTAGCCTTCTGCCCCATATCAATTATCATTGGCCTGAGGGCCCCCTCCCATCGCTGTGGAGCGCCTCGACAATAGCGTTTATCAGCAAGCCCAGCAAACCTTGTGCTCTCCAGAACTTGTGCCCCAGATCTCCTTGTGCGTTGGAACAGCGAAGGAGCGGATAGTCCCGAATCGTTTTCATATACATGTCGACGCTATTGGCTTTTTCAATGTTGCCTCATTGACTTTCACTCCAACGTGTCAACTTAGGATCCCTTCCTGATCTTGAGCAAACTTTACTGAGCCCCTCCTCTAACCAGGTTCAAGCCTTGGTCACGGTGGATGTCCGAACAGCTTTTACAGTATAACCTACGGCCACATACTCAATTCTCTCTAACGCACCCCCTGTAGAAAAAGTATTCACCTAGCTTTGTAACTTGACACAAAGACCAATAGTTCAATTCGGATTGCACGATACCCTCTCCAGCTCTACTCTCTTCTCGAGGGCGACGCCGAAGGGTGCGATGTTGTCGCTCCGTTTTAAGTCTCGGAATGGCTCCCTTGTCCAGGCAACTCGACTCTTTTATCGTCCATATACGACCCGTCTTCGCTGACGACACCACCATTTTGTGCACCCATGGTTCGCCCGGAGTATTGGAGGGTAATATGTCGCACTGCTTAAATGTCATCGCTTCTTTCCTCTCCTCCTCTAGCGTTGATCTGGCGGCTGAAAAACTACATTCTGCAGGAATAGCATATAGGAATAGGAATATGTTTGGCCCGCGAAATTTTAGTGGAACCGTGTTTTACCCAGAAACGACTGACACTCATTACAAGCAATCATAATTTGTTCAAAAAGGTTATTTTATTAATAACAGAGAGTATGCTTTTCTCCAGTCTTTCGATGACACTCGCGAGGTCATACCGTAACCCGCGTGCTGAAATGTAAGCCTCAAGACCTTCATAAAATTGAATTCTGGGCCTGATTACTCGCTTACACGAGATAGATATAAGCGTATAATGTTGGCATGTGGGCTTTATGTGGCATTATACATGAATATTACATTGTGGTACCATTATACCTCTCCCATTTCGAACTTTAAATATCTTGACCCTTTGACACACCACTCCTAATTTTGCTTCGGAAACTATCTTTCCGACTAAACAGATATTGATGGCTTCCACAAAGCCAATTAATGCCGCTTGCAGTGTGGACGGTAATACTTTCTCGGGCAGGTACAATATTCCGTACAAAGTGTCAAAATAGTCGGAAATGTTAACATGAAGAAGCCAGGATTTACCTAATGACCGATGACTTTTTCATATAGTTTATATCGAAGATGCGCGTAGCACAAAGAATTAAGAAAACAATGATAATATTACGGGTAACAATCTGTGTCTGCCTTTAATGGCGGAGGCCGTGACACAATGACTGCTGTTTTCAGAAATAATATTGAAATATTGTTAGAAGGAGCGCTAAATTCATGTCTTGCAAAGACATCATTTCCAGCTGTTGCATGCTTCCAGAAAAGCCTAAGTTCAATATGTGCAAAGTGTGCACCTTGTCAAACATCTTAAAGGGTGAATCGCGCCTTCATCCTGTGCGTTAATGTGTGCAGTGAAGCTAAAAACATGCTCGTTGGTACGCCGGAACGAAGATCTTACAATCAAATCAACTAATCTGGCCACAGTATATTTAGACTTTTAGCTGCACCCGCAGGGAGCGTCGTATAATTTGCATTCGATGCAGAGTAGTACTCATGCAACTACGAGTAAGCAAAATATTTTTTTTTCTCTAACTGGCTTTCGCTTTTCTCACAACTAAGCTGATATGAAATTTCGGCAGCAGGAAAACACAACATATTTCAAAGCTTCGGCAAAGTTCTCAAGGAAGATGCCTGCTTGGCAGGGCGCATATTATTGGTTGGTATTTGTGGTCAAACTCACTTTTGGTACTTTTTTACTGACCATAATTTTCTCAGTTAGGACACGCAGGCTTCTAATTTGTTGCTCCCACTTCATTGCAGCTTCAATTCATATTGAAAGAAACCTGTTTTCGAAACACCGTGGTCAATGCCTTAAATAACAGACACCAACCACCAACCAATTCTCTTAAAGTCCGTGACGCCTGATTTAACTCTCATTTATTATTTTTCTTTCTTCTGTCAGGATATATCGCTGAAGAAAGTGGTTGCTGCACTTGAGTTCACATGCAAGCAGATTTCTCATGCTAGAATTTCTGTTCCTGCATTTTACGAAACTTTATTTAAAATTGCGCCTTGTTGTTGCGTTTTTCTAGTACTCCCTATGCCCAACTCTGACGCTAGGACCATCAGGTAAGGACAGAATTTGGGGCGTTCTTTAGTCATAAAAGGCAAGCTTGCTGCCGATTTACAGTTTTCTCCTTTATCGAGCAGTTTGCGTGCACGACCGGAAATTTTTCTTCACTGTTCTGCACACACAAATGTCTTTCTTCTCACAATAGTCTTAGTGCACCACCGTCTAATAAGGCGTTTATGCGCAAACTGTGCTCAATCCTGACAAAGGAAAATTAATTTTTCACGTTTTAAAATGAGACCTTTTGTATTGTTTGGAAGCACTCAATGTTTTGTATTTCAAGCTTCGGCTAGCTTTAGTTGAAATTGTGTACGAAATTACTAGATTTGCGGCATGTCGCGATGGCTGAGTGATTAGCGCACTGGGCTGCTGAGTCTGAGGACACGATTTCGATACCACCCTTGGCGGCAGCGTTTACGTCGAGGGTAAACGAAAAGTTCCCGTGTGACGTGCAATGTCACTGCGCGTTGAGGAACCCCATATGATTGAAATTAATTCCTAACCTTCCACTACGGCTTCCCAATAGCCCCATGCCACCTCTTCATATACCATTCTATTAAATTTACTGGCACATGGCCTGCTATGAGCACAGGTGCACAATATTTCGCAGGATACCTGGTCCCATGCCTTATGTGTTGTTTATGTTTAAACCAGTCGCGCAAATCCATTACAGCTTGAAACGCCTGCTCCTATGGGGGTGTCCGCATGCTAGGGTGGGCAAGTGTTCCTTTGAATTTGAATAACTAAGGATGCGGAAAGGCAGGTTTGCTACTGGTCAGGGCTTGGGTTCCCAGCATTTTTGCTATTCTCTTTCTGCAAGCACCCTGAGGTGTTCCCTCTCTTGGTCGCTTTGTTATTATCCACAACCATCTGACCAACCTCTCTCTACATTGCTATTCAGATGTAAGAATTAGCTGCATGTATTTGAAAAAGACAGCAACTCGAAGAGGCGACATGGCGCGGCCAGAACCGCCATCGTTGAAAATAACGACGGTGACACACGCGACGGGTACGGCGGAGATAAGCTTCCGGTCGACGCCTGCGTACTCAGGCTTAGTAAACAATCGTGTAATATGTAACCTGGATCTGCTCGTCAGCGAGCAAAGTATGGAAGAGAGCATGTTTCTCATTGCGACAGTGTGCCTGCCAGCATAAAGTATTATTTAAAAATATAGGTGTACACTCGACTCTCGATGAATGTCCAGTAAGGTCCGGTGGTGCTTCCCAAAAATTCATTTTTCTACACCTGGTGGTGGTAGAGAGAGCATTTGCGCCGCGAGTGATTCTTCACAGACCGCTGAAGTCCAGCGGCATTAAGGATCAATCGTCCACAGCTTGCTGGACAATCATCTGGGTCGGCATTGCACCCGCCCGTGATGAGGGTTTCTCGAAGGAGCGTATGCACTCGTTGGCTAAGCATACCGCAAACTGCCGCGCTGAGCGCCTCATCTACCCGCCACCCCACCCTTCCCTCACTACCAAAGAACAGTCAGTTTAGCGGGGCTTGCAGACAAGAACGATGCGTACACCACCCAATCTTTCTAAATTTATGCCGCCATCCCCCATAAGCACCTTGTGCTCCCTCCCCGAGGCCACCCTCACCCACATTCTGCTATCGTGCCTGGCGTCCCCTCCCCCCGTGGGGCCGCTGCTTCTCCGAACGTGGGAGGACTGTGAGACCTCACTGTTGTCAGTGGTCCTGGCCAAGGCAAAACCTCACCGTCAGCCGGACCGCATATGTCATTGATCAACACCTCATGAATGTTTACACCATGAATGGAGTCGTGCAGAGACCTGTGCTGTCCAGCGGCCTCGAATTCTCTTGCAGAATAAAGTTTTATTGCCACCACCTTATAGGGAGCAACGCTCTTATAAGTTTTCGAAATGATAAGAGTGAGTATGTTGTTAATGTTACTTTTTATTTTTTCACAGATCGCAGAGCTTTCCTATGTTTATGAATAATCTAAATCTTGAATAATTTGAATAATCTCAAACCTGAATGATGAATAATTCCAACCTTACTTTTCTGGCACTTTTATTTGTCATCCTTCCGGTACGAGACCGCGAGTGAGCTGAAAGCTGGGTGCCCAGTCCTTTCATACTTCCTGTATCTGCTTACTCTCTTTTCCCCTTCCTTTGCCTGATCAATACTTATCATAAAATGTTGTTTATTGAAACACACCTTATTAGTACTTATGTCTGGTCCGTACTGACCTTTACGACTACTTCTCTGTTTCGCGGGTTTCGGTGGTGTGAAGAAAACCGAAGGAATGTTCGACATCATCGGAAGAGAAAAGCGGTTGCAATAGGTAGCGAGGCGCAGGAAGTGGTAAGGGAATACGTCTACTTGCGGCAAGTAGTGACGAGCAATCTGCATCACGGGAGGAAAATAACCAGAAGAATAAGAATGGGGTTGAGCGCACTTAGCAGGTTCTCTCAGGTCATGAATGACAGTTAACCAATCTCTCAAGAAAAAAGTGTACAACAGCTGTATCTTAACGGTGCGGACCTATAGAGCGCAAATGTGCAGGTTAAGGAAAAGGGATGAACTTAATTTAAGGACAGCGCAGCAAGTGATGGAAAGAAAAATGATAAGTGTATCATTAAGACATCGGAAGAGCGCAGAGTGGGTGAGAGAACAAACGTGTTTTAATGACATCCTAGTCTAAGTCAGGAGGAAGAAATGGGCTTGGTCAGGGCATGTAATGCGACGGCAAGATAACCGCTGGTCCTTAAGGGTAACGGAGTGGATCCTAAGAGAAGGCAAGCGTAGCAGGAGCCGGCAGAAGGTTATGAGGGCGGATGAGATTAGGAAGTTTGCGGGCATACGGTGGGCGCAACTGGCAAAGGACAGAGTTAATTGGAGAGATGTAAGGGGGAGGCCTTTGTCCTGCAGTGGGCATAATTAGGCTGATGACAATCATGACCACACGCTGCATGTTCTACCAATTCTCTAATAGTGAGACGTTAGTGCAGGTTACTAAAGCGTTCTTAGTCAAGTCTTACACCTAAAGCTCTTCCCAATCTCCCCCTTGAATACTTGCGGCAAATATTGACGCAGCAGAGATTTTTCTGCTTTCCTCATTAATATTTTATCACTCACCGTTGAAACGGCGTGTTCGTGGTACCTTGCTTTACTTCAACCTCTTGCTTGTACAAGCTTTTCAATACCTGGATACCTGCTGATGTTGAAACAATTTTTTGTCGTAGTAATTGAGTATAATACATAGTGATTGGCTAGTTCTGCACATTTCTCATGCTTCTCATTGTTGGAATGAATATGATGGACTATTGAGTACCCCTACCCAAAACTGGCTTGCCCGTTTGGTTGGCTGATATACAACGTTCTGCTGATTTTGTTATCGTACACCTTAGAAAACATTTTGAAAGGAAAGTGTGATAGTGTGATGAAGCAATTTTTTAAGTCTATATGCGCTTCTTTTTGATATTGTCACGACGAAGTGGCAGCGGAAGACGAAGTGGCCTCTCGCGTGAAAGGACGAACGAAGAATTGAAGGTTAATGCAGCTCCATGTTCGTGCTGGTGCTCCCTGCTAGGAACTCTTTATTTTAACCCCCAGTACTTGTAAATAAATGTAAATAGTATTTCCCCGTAACATCCTTCGTGGAGGTGCGGCAAGACGGAACTACGTAGCGGACAATACCTACCACGGCCGACAATGACGGAAGCATCCCCCCAAGATTCGGCAGCATCGGTGTCCTCCGTCGTCCTCACTCACCCTCGCGATCCGGGACCCTACTCTGGCGACGATGACGCCGACGTCGAGACTTGGTTTCGCAGGTATGAACGGTGCAGCGCTAACAACCACTGGGACCAAACTTTCATGCTTGCGAACATAGTCTTTTACCTTAAGGGCACGGCGTTCAAGAGGTATGATAGCAACGAAGAGACACTGACCTGTTGGGCTGACTGCAAGCAGAAGCTTATCGACCTTTTCAGCAAATCACTCGCCCCGCAGCTTGCCGCTGAAAGAGATCTTGCCAGTCACGCCCAGTCATCCACGGAGTCTTACGTCTCTTATATTCAAGATGTGTTGACTCTGTGCTGCACGGTGGATACAAAGATGAGCGAGGCCGACAAACAAGGACATGGGCTCAAGGGAATCGCAGACGACGCCTTCAATCTGCTCATCTACAAAAACTGCGACAAGATTGCCGACATCATAAAAGAATGCCGCCGCTTCGAGGACGCCAAAAGCCGACGGATCACCCAGCATATCGCGCGCCTGCCCAACACGGCAGCTTCTTCCTCCTGCCGAGATCTTTGCTCTCGGAACCAGCCGGCCTCACCTGAGAACGTGATCCGTATTGTGCGCCGTGAGCTTGAAGCAAATGGTCCGGCTCCCTTAGCAACTCCTGTGGCCGACCAGCCGTTGACCCTTCTACTTATTAAAGCTGTCGTGCCACAGGAAATTGCTAACTTGGGTTTCAACTCAGTCGCCGCTATTCATCCCCCAAAGTACCCGAAGTCCCTCCTGTCTGTCCTGTCCGGCCTGTTTACGCCCCTCCTTGACCACGCAATCCCTCCGAGTGGCGCACGCCTGACGACAAGCTCACATGTTTCAATTGTTCCCGTGTAGGCAACATCACCCGTCATTGCCATTGTCGATGGTACTCCTCCCAGCGGACCCGTTCCTCGACTCCCCCTTCTCGCCCCGACGCTGCCCGCTCAAGCTTTTTCTCGCGATTCTTGGACCAATCAAGCCCCACCACCGACGTCTCGCAGCCCCGCTTCAGCCACTCCCCATCCCCACAGCGCCGCAAGTCCCGTTCGCCGCAAAGACACCGCGCTTCTTCTCCTAGCCCCTACGGACGATCACAGGAGGAAAACTAGCTTCTGCAGCGTCTAGAGGTGATGCTGCAGTGATGACCCGGCCCCAAAATCCTCGTTTACTTCTTCGTGCCCCGCGGAATTTACTCACCATACAAGTCGATGGAGTTGCCGTCTCTGATCTGGTTGACACGGACTCCCACATTTCTGTGATGAGTTCCGACCTACGTCGCCGCCTCCGCAAAGTACTGACGCCTGCTCCTACAGCCCTTGTTCGAGTTGTCGATGGCACAACGTCCCCAGTCCTCGGCCTGTGTGCTGCTCGTGTCACGATTTCTGATCGCCAAACCACCGTGCTCTTTGCCGTTCTGAAAACAACATTTTGACAGATTTACCTGTCTGGTTGGGTTTGAAGACATAATAAACTGCACATCTCAAACCAAAAATTTTAACTTTAACCCAACGTTTCAAAGCCGACTCGGCTCCATCATCAGGGGTGACTGAGTGCAGTAGCTAGCGTCTTTTAAGTATGGAGGGGAGGGGAGGGGGGTGAAAAGAACGACAGCTGTGTCGCGCAAGACGCGGGGGAGGGGGAGGGGTTTTAGGCTGTTGGTCACGCTGGCGCACTGCAGGGAGGTGCTGAATAGCGACTTTTTTTTCGTTGGGTTGAAGAGCAAAGTCCCTGGGCATATACTGGGGGCAGGTTTCCTTTTGTGCGGTTGATATTGTTCGGGGTGGTTTGGATATGCCAGGACTCCAGAAGGAGCCTCTTGTGGTTTCAATTACTTGTGGTTTCTTTTCGACCACCGGCCCAGCGCCGGAACGGCGCTCGTGCCGACGGGAGTCATGTTACGACGAAATGGCAGTGGAAGACGAAGTGGCCGCTCGCGTGAAAGGACGAACGAGGAAGAGGAGGTTAGTGCAGCTCCCTGGCCGTGTTGGTGGTCCCTTCTAGGAACTTTCCCCCAACACTTGTAAATAACTGTAAGCAGTATTTGCTTTAACAATATTTAATCACGAATCAAAAAATGAAATTTCGAGGTTGGGAGGACGATAAAGCGAAAGTGGTTTTTGCCGCTTGCCCACCACATTCTATTAGAAGCACACGTTCCCCACTGCCCTGAATCACAGGACTGCAGAGGCTGCATTTATCCGGACCACACCCTAGAAACTCGCAAGCCACGGGAGGATCTCGTCTCCTTGGTGAGATTCGTTTTAATCAAAAGGAGGAAAGGAAAATTTCGCTTCTAACCTCTTAAGCCAATGGCGAAATCTACAACAGAGGCATTTTCTCATATGAATATTTTCACCAAAGAAGCCCAAACAGCCACATATATTAAGAAAAATGCGCTTGGACGGAAAAGATCAAATGAAAAGACGGCGTCTAAGAGAGGGCAGCAGAGGTACAGCACGGCGACAAGGCCTGTTTTCCATTTAGATTGGTATTGTGACAGGCGCCCTTTTCTCCAACCATACGGGCAGCATTTCGCGGAGGCATGGCTTTGTCCTCCACCTCGCGCTGCGAGTGAAATGTGGTCTTCGAACTTATACTGCTATACCGGGGTGTTGTCGCCATAACTTCACTGTTCTTTTGGGATTTCTAGGTGTTCAGTCACGTAGCCAATGCTTTCGACTGTTTGTTGTTTATGCATGCTTCAAAAAGGCACACTAAACTCACATTTTTCTAAGTGCGCGAGCACCAAGTGCGGTGAGTTCATTGTTAGGACGCTTTACTCCTAATCCCGGGGCAGCGGGCTTGATCCCCATCGCTGGGCCGTCGTTTCGCTAAACGCGAGCCAAACATGTGGGATGAAAGTGATGCATGGGGACCTATAGGAGATATGCATTACCTGTGAACGCACCCACGTGGCGTAACGCCTGTATGAAGATGCTCCTGTGATATTAAAAGCGAGCTAAAATTGTGTACTGATCTTACACAGCTTAATCTATTGTTCTCTATCATCCGAGTAAATGCTGCTTCCGCATCTGCACGAGTAGAATTCTTTTGCCCTAAAGCACTATACTGCGCGTGTGGGATACCAGTCTTTAAGTTCTGTAAAACGAAATTCATGGCGGAATTGAAAAATTGCTGGAAGTTTTCTGAGAGGTTTCATTTAGACTCACAATTGCAGCGCTGGTGTGGCGAATAGCTACGTAGCCTGGAAGTGGTTTTCTTGCTGTGCCTTTTATTTTGACGGTGTAATTTCTGCACGCAGCGGCGGGAGAACCTTACTAAGAATGACTGTTTCCCTGTTTTTCGCAGATCGCTCGCGATCATAGAAAATACGTTTGCCGAATAATATGGGTAGAACGTGTGCTGAGCATTCGGCAATAAAGCCATTGGGATAAGAGCAGGGTCCTTATCTGCGACTAAATTTTCCACGTGCGGAGATAACTTACCCCCGTACTGAAACGCCTGTCTAAATTGTATGTTGTTTTAACTTTTCGCGGGAGTTTCTGCTCGTTTTCTTTATCTTTCCTTTGTTTTTTCGTATCCTTATATAATTAAGTACCTAAAAAATAGTGTAAACCTTGATACCTTTTGGGGGAGTTTGTGAGTAAGTCTTGGGATTTTCCCCTTCCGCCAGGAAAGTTCACGAAGAAAAGTGCCCTTTAGTTTCTGGCTAAGGGTGCAGAATTTGGCAGGCGTTCTCATTACTTTTGCAAATGTTGCTTTCAAAGAACAACGACGATCAGTGTGATTCACTTTGAATACTGCCTCATTCCTCCCACATTAGGTTTTGCTACAGTTGGTCACCATGCATTATGTACGACATTGCCACTGCTGCGTCATAAATCATGCAGACCTCAGGGAAGAGGGCTGAGGTAAACGTATATTTGATGTTTTGCTGCATTACGTTTAGACCCCGCGAAACCAACTTTAACTGCAACTTCAGCAGAACAAGCGAAATATCGAGCTGACCAAAAAGAAGCACAGCATTTTCTGTGGAAGCCGTAAGCAGGTAACTCGGGTCTGATAGTGCAGGTAGTTCAGTAGGCTGAACAGTTAAAATTTTATGATCAAGAGGTGAGCCGAACATAAAACCTGGCTTTGTTTACCAGAGTAAGATATTTGCCAAAATTAATTTATAGCGCGCGCGAGCTGTAGTAGCCCAGTGCTGTTCTTTCTTTAGAATTTCCTTTGCCGTCCTGCATTAGGGCCGCCATGCAACTTTTCTTGGGGAAGGTCAGTACTAGGGGGAATGAAGACGGAAGGGAAACTGTAATGGCGATTGGGGCATCTGGTCTGTAAGCTTGTGGCGGAGGGTCGCAATCATGAGTTACTATTTCTGTTTCTGTATTACCACGGAACCAAGGATCAAGACACCATTTACCGGCAGGGTTCCCAGATCTCAGGGCGCGTGTGCAAAACCTTAAACCCCTTCTCTTTTTGTGCTGCCTAGGACCACCTGGTGCCACCATTCCCCCTCCTTCCCCCCTCCCTAAAAAAGTGAAAATAATTAGAGCGCTACGAGCTAAGTGGAGGGGGCAACGGAACAAGAAACGAAGAGGCAAAATGACAGGACGCGAACAGGCTCCGAACACCAACAAAAAAAAAACTGGAGAAGCGCGGTCAGTTAGTGCGTTAAGTACGGCTTCATGTACTACATTCATACAGAACACGTGCAGTTCATTCTGGGGCCGGCAGCGGGCTCTCTGCACAGAACTCTTAGGCGGAATTTCATAAGACATCCGTGACGCGACGCCACACTCTGTAGGAGCCCAAGTAGCGGCATAGGAGTTTCTCCGACAAGCCTGGGCGACGGACAGGGTTTCATACCCATACTTGGTCGTCAGGTTGATACCCGACGTGTCGGTGTCGTTGATAGTAGCGGCGTGCATGCGTCCCCTGTGCTGCTTGATGTGCATGCGGGCGATTTGGCGGGCTTCCTCCGCGCTTTGGACAAATTTTTCTGCGTGTAGAGTGAGCGCCCGTTCGTCGGTAGTGCACGGAAACATGACATCCAGCACTGTGTTCACGTCACGCCCATAAACAAGACGAAATGCCGTAAAATCTGTTGCCGTATTCCACGCGAAAGCCACGTATGGGAGGATCTCATCCCAAGTAGTATGCTGGACATCTACGTACATTGCGAGCATGTCGGCTATGGTTTTGCTGAGTCGCTCGGTGAGTCCATTTGACTGTGGCAGGTAGGCAGTAGTCTTGCGATGGCTCGCGTGACTCAGCTTGAGCACCTCGTCCATGAGCTGCGCTGTGAACGCCGTTCCTCGATTGGCGACTACCTAGGACGGGGCACCGTGTCGGAAAACAGTGCGGTGCATGAAGAACTGCGGGATTTAAGACGATGTGCCACGGTGTACCGCCTTGGTTCCCGATTCGCTTAGCGTGTCAGATAGTCTATAGCAACAATTGTCAATTTATTGCCGCCCGACGATGCAGGAATGGGCCCAAAAGATCCGTACCGACTTTGTCAAGCAGTGTGCGAGGCTGTGCGGCTGGTTGGAACAATTCCCCGGACTTTAGGAGAGGTGACTTGCGGCGCTGGCAATCACGTCAACCCCGAACGTAGCGGCGCATGGTGGCAGCAAGTTTTGGCCGATAATAGGCCTGGCGCACTCGAGCGAAGCTGCGCGTGAAACTGAAGTGGCCAGAGATGGGCTCGTCCTGAGAGGCAAAAATGATGTCGGCACGGAGGTCTGAAGGCACCACGAGGAGGTAGGTGCGGTCACTGTGGCTCGATTCTTTCTTGAACAGGATGCCATTGCGGATGCAAAAGGAGTAAAGATTCCGGGAAAACTATCGGGGTACGGTAACAGTGCGGCCCTCCATATGGTCAATGACAGATCCTAAGTTCATGTTAGCTCGCTCCCTCGCTATTACGTAGGAATCGCTAACCACTCAAAGAAACGACTGTCGTCCTCCGTGCTGTCATCAGTTAGCTCGACCGGTGCGCCAAAGAGCTTGTCAGTATCTTCGTGCTTGCGTCCAGATTTATACGCAAGTGCGTAATCAAATTCCTGGAGGCGGAGGCTCCACCTTGCCTGGCAGCCTGATGCGTCGTTTAGATTGGCCAGCCAGCACAAAGAATAGAGCTCCGTCATGACATTGAAATGGCGGCTGTAGGGTAAGGTCGAAATTTCATGGTAGCCTACACAGCCGTGAGGCATTCCTTTTCCGAGCTAGAGTATTTTAGTTCGACGCGAGACAGAACGCGACTCGCATGCGCAATCGCTCGTTGCGCTCCATCTTGGTGTTAGACTAGGGCAGCACACAGGCCAATGTTGCTGGCGTCATTATGGACCTCGATGGTAGCGTCCTCATCAAATCGATCAAGAACAGGGCTTGTGTGCAGGCGTACGCGTAGCTCTCTGAAAACCTCCTGCTGCTCGGTAGTCCACGTGAACGAGGCATAAACACGCGTCAAACGGGTCAGGGGTTCGGCAGTCAGGGTGAAGTCGGCGATAAATCAGCGGAAGTAGGCGCTCGGCCAGTAGAAGCGTTTTCTTTGTAATGGAAACCATAAATTCGCCTACGGCGGCATTTTTGTCGGGATTGGGTTGGATACAGTTGGCACTCACAACGTGGGCGAGAAGCTTGAGTTCTTCGTAGCTGACGTGGCATTTCTCAAGATTTAGCGTTAAATTAGCCGAGCACAGAACAACTAATATAGTCAGAGGGCGCTCAAGGTGGTCGTCAATGGTTTTAGGGAACATGAGCACGCCATCCAGGTAAACTAAACAGATTTGCCATTTGAGGCCAGCGAGCACAGTATCCATCATTCGCTTAAAGTCGCCGGCGCTGAACGGAGACCGAAAGGCAACACCTTAAATTCGTATAGACCAATGGGAGTAATGAAAGCAGTTTTTTCCCGGTGCCGTTCATTAACCTCAATCTGCCAATACTTGCTCTTTAAATCAATCGAACAAAAATATGTCGGAGAACAAGTCCGTAGAGTGAGTCGTCTATGCGGGGCAGTGGGTATACGCCATTTTTTATTGTGTTGAACTTCCTGTAATCCACGTAAAAGCGCAGTGTTCCATCCTTCTTTGCCAGAGCTACAGGCGATTACCACAGACTCTGAGATGTTTGAATAACTTCGTCATAAAGCACCTCCTTCATTTGTGTTTGGATGGCCTGGTGTTCTTTAGGCTCTTGTATAGGGCGGGCATCATCGCACGGGATGATGCGGTGTTTCGTAATGGCCGCCTGGTGAAGTTTCGAAGACGCGAAGCAGGCTGTGTGTTAACGTAGTAACGCACAGAAAGCACGGTGTCCAACTGCAGTGGCTGGCCACTGCATTTGAACCTGTGATAGTCCTGAGCTGATGTGAGTGCGATCGAGAGCCATGCTCGGAGGTCCCACGGCCTCGTACGTAAAGCATTCAGAAACATCGGCAAATTGTCGGCGAACGCGATCGCTGTGCCGCGGAAGAGGTGCCGAGGTCGGTTTGTAAAATTTGTAACCAGTAGTTGGGACCTACAATAACGTAGGTGGACAAGGCTTCGGGCCGAATAAATTCCGTGTGTCAGCAAAAGTGAATGATTGCTCTCGGCGACTGCTGTCCCGTCCCGGAATCCATCGCGGCCGACACTAACAAAATCCCGGCGGGATCAAAACACTCTCAGGGGAAACTCGAAGGGTGGAGCTGCATGGTCGAGTGCCAGTAGTGTCATCGGCATTGTCTGTGGAAAAAGTTACTGTGAGCTGCCGGAAATCGAAAATGGCCTCATTTTTACGGAGGAAGTCAACACCGAGGATCAGGTCACGAGAGCAATAACGGAGAACCAGATAGCTGACAACGAACGTAGAGTTACGGATCTATACTCGAGATGTACACTGGCCAAGCGGAGTGACGATTTGACGGCCATGCTGCCGTGCGGATCTCGGATCTGAGGGACAGACCATGGTGTCATAACGTTTTTGAAGGAGCTGTAAATTTTCCGCTTAAACCTGGAAAATCGACTCCGGTGTCCAGCAATGCGGTAATGCTGTGACTGCAGATGAGCACAGGTTTCTCGAGTGAAAACCGGTCCTCGTATTTAGAAGCTGTGGTCTTAGACGTCGTCAAATTCCTGTAAGCCGATATCCACATCAGGGAGGGGCGAGGGGCGGGGGGAGGGGGAGGCTTTAGGGCGTCGATTTCCAGCGACCCTACCCCCGGAGGTCACTGTCTTTAGTTTTCCCGGTGAAGGCTAGAGGGCTTGCCGGTGATAGCGACAGCCTGCGAGGTGACGGCGATCTTGACTGTCGTCATTCTGATGATGGTAGACGCTGCAAGGCTACGTACTCTTCAATTGCGCGGCGTCGTTGACCAAATGGCGGCAGAGCTCACTGCTGACGAAAGAGATGAACGGCTCTCCACAGTCGAATCACAAACGCCTTCGGTAGAGACCATGCCAGACATCCGCCTAGCGCAAATGGGCAAGTACCGCACTGGCTGCACGGAACGTAACGGGACGTGATGGTCGGGAACAAATGACGCAGAATCTAGAACAGGGCGTCTCAGAGCAACAGCGTTTGTATGGAAGTCGTTCCGGAAGGGCTGAGCTTCGTCACCCCGTAACGGAGGTCTGCTGACTTGCGGCACCTCCTCGCGGATGACACCAGAAAGACAGACGACCGTTGGTTGCGACGCACCGCAACACTTCTGGAGCTGTTCTCATGCAATGAAGTGGATTATGTCCCGAAGAGGTCATGGTTGTTCCCGAATGCCAGGAAGGACTCTTTGGCTGAAGCAGCAAATACTGGCCTGTCGTATACGGTGCAACGCTGCTCAAGCACCTGCTTCATTGTAAGCGCCTCCGTCATAAACTCGGCGACAATACCCGGTGGGTGGGGGGGGGGGGGGGGTGCGCAAGGGTAGCCAGCTAAAAACTTCTTCAACTCCGCGCATTAAGTGGCGAAGTGGTGTAGTTTTTTGGCTTCCGACATAACTGGTTCAGCTCGCCAGAAGAGCCGCGTCGCCAGAAGAGTCGCCAGAAGATGATATACATGGTACCGTCTCATCGGGCATCTGCATCAGGGAGTGCAGAGCCCGCTCAGCTCTTTCCCCACGGTCCGCGTTGATGTACGTTTAGAGCAGTAGACGGCAGAACTCCGCCATGATGTCAAAACGTCTTCCCGGTTCTCGTACCACGTACGAGCGTAGTCTCTAGGCTGAAGAAGATGTTCCGCGGTTTCGCGGCGTTGTCCCACTGATTGAATGATTTTGCCATGGCAACACTTAATTTTCCTACGTCGGCAGTTTCTATCAGCAGACACAAGGCAACGCAATGGGGGCGTCAATATTAGTTACAACGGGCAATTTAGTAATGGAAGCCATGGAAGAAAAAGTGCTAGCCACCTTCAATCCTGCACCAAAAGTCTTCTACCGCTACGTAGACGACTGCTTCTGCATTTTGAAGAAACAAGACGTCTCACGCTTCCTGGACAGCCTACACACCAAGATTGCGCATATGCAGTTCATCCTTGAACTTTAGAAAGACGGCTCTTTGCCATTCCTGGATGTACTGGTTCGCAGGGATGAGGGCACCCTCACTTTCTCGGTCTATAGGAAGCCTACGCATACAGGTCGCTACATTAATTTTGTCTTGTCATCCGGCTGGCCACAAGACGGCGGTGGTATCGTCCTCAATAACACGTGCCGTACGCATATGCTCAAATGAAAATTCATTGCAAAAAGAGCTGAGGACGATTCACCGAGAACTGACTAATAACGGTTACCCTAGTCGCTTTGTCTACAATATTCAGAAGCGGATCTTACAGCCGGAAACACGAAGCAACAAGACATTCCAGGCATGTGATGCCATTTCTTACGTGCAGGGAATCAAGGAGGCACTATCGCGCGTGTTTTCAAAATATGACATGCGCACTCTGCCCACATCCCGACCAGCAAGCTCCGTAACCAGCTCGTGAACGTGAAAGAGAAACTGCCGATTGAAGCATTTCCAGGTGTCATCTACCAGATTCCATGTGCTGATTGCCCCCAGGTTCACGTTGGCGAAAGAGGAAAGTTCCTCAGAAAGCTCAACGACCACAAACGTGACGTAAGAAATAATAATCACACGACGAACGCCATTGCCGAGCTTGTGCAAGTGCATACTCATACGATTGTCTGGGGCCACGCCACTGTCATCGCGAAGGAAAGGAACGTGTCATCTCGGCGGCTGATGGAATCTCTAAAAATCCAATCGACACCAGCTGCCATGAACCGGGTGAAAATAACCATGCCACCCATCTACGCACGCTCTTTGCGCCACGTGTTACATATATAAGTGGCGACAATTTCTTGTCCCGCTCAGTGATCAAAGAACCCGTACGAGGATCCGAAACGTCCTTGAATTTCATGACATGGTCAGTGACCGCATTCCTTTTTCTTTATTACAATGCCTGACCAGACGAACTTTCATCAAACCATTGATTATGATTGAACGAGGCGACGAGTTCAAATTGATCAAGCCAGTCTTTTATGTCGTCAAGCTGAGTGCCATGGAAGGCACAGGTCCGAGATCCGCTGGCGAGGAGAGGTGTGTGACATAGGCCAGGAAAGCACACGGCGCACTCGATCAAAAATATGTCACGAAACCAAGGATGAAGGCACTTTTCACCGGCAGCGTTCCCAGAAAAGCTCTCAGGGCGACTGTACAGAACCTTAACCTTCCTGTCTTTTGGTGCTACCTGTGGCCACCTGGTGGCAATATGTAAAAATATTCTGCTGGCAGTGGAGGGTCACTGTTACGAACTGCTATCTGTATTTCTATATGTAAGAATACTGGAAGATATCAGAACTGGATGCAAAGCCACAGTTGCACACCATAATGAAAGTTATAAAATCCCAATGAAGAATGGTGTAAGGCAGGAAGACACGATATCTCCTGTTCTGTTCACCGCTTGTGTGCCGCACGTATTGGGAGAATTGCACTGGAAACAGTTGAGGACAAGAGCTAAACGAGAATACCTCACTAATCTGCGACTCCCTAATGACATTGCTTTGTGAAGTCATTTCGGAAATGAATCGGAAACCGTGATCAATAACTTAGAAAGGCAGCGCAAAACGACGCGTTTAAAAACCGATTTGCTGTTCAACACTCCCGCAAGTCAAAGAACAGTTTACGATAAGTGGTGAGGCGAAGGAAGTGGAAAAAGAATACATCGGTCTAGGAAGGGTAGTGACCTCAGATCCGCGCCACGACAGTCAAATAAATACAAGAATAAGAATGGGGTGGAAGGCATTTGGTAGGCATTCTCAGATTTTAAATGGTAGTTCATCAATATCCCTCAAAAGATAGGTATATAACAGCTGTGTCTTTCCAGTTCTCACCTAGGGGATAGAAAAGTCGAGGCTAACGAAAAGCGTTAAGCTTATATTGAGGACAATCAGCGAGCTATGGAAATGAAAATAACTGTAACATAAGAAACAGGAAAGGGCAGGGTAGGGGAACAAACGCTTGTTAATGAGGTCCTAGTCGAAATGAAAAAAAAAAGAAATGGGCTTGTGCAGTGCCTGTAATGCGAAGGCAAGATAACCGATGGTTGTTATGGGTAAAGAACTGGATTTCAAGGGAGGGCAAGCGTAGCAGTGGGCGGCAGATCGTTAGTTGCGCGGATGAGATTAAGAATTTTGCGGCGACATTGTGGCCGCAGCTGGCACAGAAGTTTTAATTAGAGAGATATGTGTTAGTCCATTAGTCAATAATGGGAGTAGTAATGCTGCTGGTGGCGATAATGATGAGTTCTATTTCACTGTCATCGTCATCAAGCTGACTACGTCCACAGCAGGACAATGGCCTCTCCCATATCTCTCCGAGCCGCAGCGGTGGCTCACTGGTTAGGTACCCGGTTGCTGACCCCAAAGACGCGGGTTCGATCCCGACCACTGCGGTCACATTTCAATGGAGGCGAAATACCAGAGTTCCGAGTACTGTCCTATATCAGTGCAGGTTAAAGAACCCCATATGGTCGAGATTTCCGCAGCCCTCTACAACGGCGTCCGTCAAAGCCATAGTCGCTTTGGCAACTTACACCCCATAAAAACCAAAAACCATTTCCCTCCGGTTAATCATATCCACTGCAAAAAGCGGAAACTTTATCCCTGGGAACTTAATCTCATCCGCAGACCTCATTTTCTACCGCCCCTGCTGCGCTTAAGTCCTTTACCCTTATTGATCGTCGGTTTTCATGTCTTCGTATTACATGCACTGGCCAAGTTCATTTATTCTTCTTGATTGCGATTGTTATGTCATTAACTCACGTTTATTCTCTGAACCACTCCATTCTCATCCTGTTTTTTAACACAACACCTATAATTTTCCTTTCCATACCTCGCTGGATTCTCCTCAACATAGGCTGAACCCTTTTTGTTATCCGCCACATATCTGTCCTCTAGGTGAGTACGGGTAAGATAGAGCTATTATATACTTTTCTTGTTATATATGCTTTTGAGCGATATTGGTGAACTACCATTTGTGATCTTGAATGCCTGCCAATTGCGGTCAACCCCGTTCTTATTACGGTAGGTATTTCTCTTTTGTGTTTCGGATCTGCGGTCACTGCCTGCCCAAAGTTGATATATACTCCTTTCCGCTTCCACTAGAATGGGTAAGAGAATTTCATTTTTGTGGCAGACGAACCCTTAATCATCATTTGCTACTCTTTCGGTACGACCCAGCATATCCGCTGTGCTCGATACCATATCCACGTTTCACCAATGATTTAGCAGAAGGCTGTGATTTTGCTGGACACAGGGCTGTGCTCTGCGTTGGACAGAGCTTGACCGTAGCCGTGCTCAATACCAAACGCTCAATGCTGTCAGCTGTTGGTGTAGTACCGGGAACCGAGAAGCGTGAGGCTCCTTGAAAACATTCACACGCCGACTACTATGTTCATCCTTCCTCTTAACTCTCTCGTACCTCCGCCTTCGTCTTCTGCTTTGTATCTTTATGTCTCGAGCTTCCGATGGAGCTTAGCCACTCCCTGAAGTCTCCATATCATCATCGTTTTCCTATTCTTTGGTTTCTCAGGCTTTGCTGTCGCTGTCAGTTGTGTTAGCCTGTAATAACGAGCTACTGTGGAACAGCGTTGATTTGAAGACATTGGAGAAGAAAACAATTATTTACATCGGTGTTTTTATTGTTCAAATTTTGGCTTATCTGCGAATCGGTTAAAAACAAAAGGAGGTCTCGAAGACAGAGGCTAAGTAGGGCTTCCTAGAAGAAACAACACGTAGTAATAAATATTTATAGACATCTCAGATACACTGCGGACTCAGTTTGTTGAAATAGAAGGCAAGCACAAACGGTGGAACTAGTTTTGCTGATGATGACTGCTAAAGTATGCTCATAACGGCTATGAAAGAAAACTCGACAGGGCTCAGGAACTAGAAACACGCCAATAATTGGTTTTTTGAGGAAAGGAAATGGCGCAGTATCTGTCTCATATATCTTTGGACACCTGAACCGCGCCGTAAGGGAAGGGATAAAGGAGGGAGTGAAAGAACAAAGGAAGAATAGGTGCCGTAGTGGAGGGCTCCGGAATAATTTCGACCACCTGGGGATCTTTAACGTGCACTGACATCGCACAGCACACGGGCGCCTTAGCGTTTTTCCTCCATAAAAACGCAGCCGACCGCGGCGGCTGCGTTTTTATGGAGGATAGAAAAAGAAGGCGTTTAATTGCGGCATTGCATGTCGCCATTTAACACGGAACTGGTGACACCAGCTAGCGTTAGTTCACTTCGCCCTTCATGGCGGTTTTTTTTTGTCGATGGCTTTATAGACAAAGAAAACTGGAATAATTCTTTTTACATCAAAGTATACTACTGGTGCTGCTGCCAGATCAGTGTAGATTTCGTTAGGCTTCACACCACATATCTTCCGCATCTGCTGACTGCGCGGCTTATTGTGTAAAAAAGAACGATTGTCATTTTTTTATGCGTTGAATATTGCAATCACTCAGTTCAGCCCTTGGGCGTGGCTGGGCAGCCACCATTGACCTTTAGCGCAACCACGTGACGTGACGTCACCACAGCCGGAGGATAAGCTGGGCCCCAACTCACGCGGTCGCGCGCAGCCGCAGCCACCACCTGACTCCCGCTCCTCCCGCTAGGGGCGCTGCGCTATAATTGACGTCACGGCATATGTATAAAAGAGCTGCGCTCCTTCGCCTGGACAGTCTTATACCCCTGTCACACGGGCATTTCGAGGGCCCTCGAACCGATAGTCTATGGACTGAAAGGCGATCGAGCGATACTACACGGGCAGTTTCAATGGCGATCGAGTCAATAGCCTATCGAGTCAACGGAGCAGCACGGAACTCCATCGAGATATGCAACGCATTCTTGGCTTAACCAAGCTAAGCCTGGACATTCTTTTTTTTATTGGGAGCCTGTTTATGAGCATAGACCAGTATGAGAGAAAGAGGAGAGGAGAGCAAGGTTTTAGATGAAGCTACTTCTCTGTGGGTGAATTAAGCCCTGAATGCTTCATGAATATTAATGACGTTAAGCTTTTTCCCTGTTTCCTGGTGGTTTTGCTTGTTGGACGTCCCTTTTCGCCATTGCTTCCATGTCTCTGTCCCCTGAAATACTGTAGCTGTACATTGCCTTGGAAGTCAACTTTTTTATTTCGGAAAGAGCAGTACATCGGCTTCTACCATATAAGCTGCGTTGTGTCCTGGTTTCGGTTGCTGTTTGATTCTACTTGGATTGGATTTGGCCTTGTCTGTGTGCATCTGTATTTTGGATTGTCAAGTGATCGTTCCATATAAAAACCCATCCCGCCATGAATAAAACGTCATTCGTCACGCTTTGCTGAGTCTCTACTCGCTTATTGCGGCCGTCCAGGCCGACACCACATTGGCGACGAGTACGGGATTTATTAGGCCCACTGGCCTAGCCGCCAAATTCAACTTCTTCATCGGAGGATTTCGGCGTCTGCTTGCCTCCTACGTCGTCATCGAGGACCGGGCCGCTGCCAAGGATCTGCGTTGGGCCGGAGTACTGAAGCTTTGAAAAGCGAGTGAGTGCTTTCATCACCGGCGTTTCTTAGACGCGTGAAGAGTGTTCTTGTGAAAATTAGTGAGGTTATGTTTTGAGACGCCTAGAGTTCAGCCAGTTGAGGAGGTCGCTAACCCTAGCGGATCTACGCAGTTACCGCCAATACGTGCAGCCTGTTGCTGCGCGGACGAGCAGGGAGGAAGACCGCTGGCCGCCATTTTCTGTAACCGGCAATCGTTAAAACCGGGAGGCCGCCAACTTTCATGTTCAGTACTCAATGCGGAAGGAAATAAGGAGAGCAGGTACGTTGTACTGCGTCAGCATTTTTGTTAGCAGCGATTCAGGAGGCCACTGTTGTTTCGTAGCTGGCTAGTGAGAGACCGGGAGGACGCAGCAATTTTCGTACCCGGCCATTGAAGGAGCCGCGAAGACGCCGCCATTTTCATAACCGGCCATTGAGAGACAGGGAGGCCGCCGCCATTTTCGCAACTGATTAGTGAGGAACCCAACAGCCATATTGAGTACTGCTTTGGGAGGTCAATGCGTCATTTCTGGCCATGACATTTGAGAGTTGAATTGAGGACCGCTTGTAGTAGAGAAATACAAGCTCTGAACAAGATAATCAATGGGAATAAAAAAAAAATGTCGAACGCGACGCAAGCGTTCTCCGGCGTTCATGCACCTGAGCCTTTTCTTCAGTTCATGCACCTGAGCCTTTTCTTCATTGTGCCTTGGGCACAATGGATACAAACATTTGAACTTTATTCGAACTTATCTGGTGGTTCTTCAGGATCGCCTGAAAGCAGGATATCAATATTGATATAAAATTTAGGGCACGAAGGGCGCCGAATTTATTTTGCAGGTACTACGACGCAATCGGAGATTGCCTCGCTTCCAGCATCGGCGTCCACAGAGACGTTAGATACTGCGCCAGATGTTTATCAGGCTCCAGTAACATCACTTGCCCAAGATTTTTCTGTATTGGAAAACTTGGTTGTGGAACGACGTAAATTCTACAACCGCGTGCAGCAGCCGGATGAGTCGGTCACAGAATACATAGCCGCACTCCGAGATCTGGCAAACGCATCCATTTTTGCGTCCCCAGATGAAGAATCAGAGACAGCGCCTTTTGTTAGAAGGATCCGATATGTCATTCTGTACAGCTTCGAATATTGGTTTGCGGAATAAGCAAACGGCTCGCGGCGCTCAAGAAGTCGCAGTACCAATAAAAGAAGTTCGTTCACAGCGCCAGGCAACGGCATCGTTGCCACGAATTCCTTTACAAAGTCATTGGGAAGTTCCGTCTTTTCACCAAGCTCGTCCCCGACGTCAAGAAACCATGCCTCCGTTTCAAACGCCCGTTCTTCAAGACGTCCGGCGAAACAACGCATCGTAACACCGTCTACGAGTAGACGCAACTTCAGCGGCGTTTCTACCAGCGTTCCGAATGAGTGTAACATTTCTGACAATGTTCCGTCAATTAACGCGAACGGACGCGCAACGCGCAACATGCCACACTGCTACTGCTACAGATGTAGATCGGATCGTCATACTGTGTCGGCATCTACATGTCCTGCGCAAAGATGAACTTGGTTCCATTGTGGACGAATTGTACATGTGAGAGAAGTGCAAGACTACGCGTCAGAGAAAGATTACTTTCCAGCTACGGCACACGCGTCGGAGGAAGAGATCATTACAACCACTACCGTTAATGACGTAAAAACGACGAAAGCATCTGTGCCACCTTCACATTCTGTTCTTTTTCCAGAAAAACTTTGGCAAAAGTTGGCAATCGACATAGTCGGGCCGTTTGAGAGAGCGCATCGACATTGTCGCTCTGCCATCATTTTAGTTGATTATTTTTCGTAATGGCCTGAGTTGAAGATGACAGATAATGTTACAACTACAGATATTACAGATTTCTTACTTGACGTTTTTGCCCATGAAGGCTATCCAGAAGAGATAAAATCCGATCGAGGCTCGCAATTCATGTCCAAAAATTAAGCAATTTTTGAGTAACAGGGCTATAAAGTTCACTCATTCTTCCACATATCACCCACAGCCCAACGGACAAATCGAAAGCTCTAACAGAACTTTCAAGTTTTTTGTTCAGTTGTCATCGTTGGAACGTCTTCCTTTGAAAAGCACGATTGCACAATATTTCGGCATATATATATTTACGCCTCATCCCACAACAGGGGTTTCACCGGCAGTTCTTTTTCATGGCAGATGCCATCGTAAAAAGCTATATATTGTAAGATTTCCTTCATTTCTGTCATTGTTTGCTGAGAATCCATATCTGGCTATTCAAGATTTGAGGAAAAGGATAGAGAAGCAACAGATGATGATGAAAGAATACACCGATACCAAACGTGGACCACGACCACCCAGAATTCAGCCAGGGGGCTTTGTCAAAGTTCGTAAACCCCTTTTTCAGTTCAAAAAAGACAGACGTTTCTCCACACCACGGGAGGTCATTCAGGAACATGGTCCAGCATCATACCGCCCAGATGATGGCAAGATATGGAATGCTTCCAAGCTGGCAAAGGTACCGAGACAACTGAATCGTGAAGAGGATGGACATTTTGGATTTATTTCAGTTACCTTTTCCCTATGATTCTAAAAGTTATGCACAGGATCAAGGCTCGGCGGGCCCAGTGTTGCCTCGACCGCCTCCTGACCGATCATCGGTACGCCAGTCTTCAGAAGCTAGAATCCGCTTCACCATTTCTTCACAGCCACCAGCTGGACAATCCTGT
Source organism: Amblyomma americanum (assembly GCF_052857255.1). Taxonomy (NCBI): domain Eukaryota; kingdom Metazoa; phylum Arthropoda; class Arachnida; order Ixodida; family Ixodidae; genus Amblyomma; species Amblyomma americanum. The sequence goes on from NC_135501.1 coordinate 53,807,090, forward strand.
CGTCTCACCTCCACAGTGATGTGAGTGATTTACCTGCGAATGAGTGTGTATGCCTTGTGGCACAAGTCTCAGTGCACAAGTGAATTATCTGTGTACAGGAAAGATGTGCGCCCTACCTTGCGTGCCTAGTGTTCAATGCTGCCTGATGAAAGTTGGCCAGTCCCAGCTGTTCCGCCTAGGAACCGATGCTGACGGCAGCGTTTGGAACCTGGACTGAGGACGTTTTCTCAGTAATCCAGTACGGCACCGGAGCGACAAAGAACGAACATTCGCAAGCCATACTGGTTTAAGAACTATGTGTCGTAATAACTTGTCTTGCATTATTCTCCTTTGGTTAAGAAGGGGCATCGCATTAAGATTTCACTTCTTTTCGTAACATAATTCATAAAATGCAACCGTGTATTTCTCATGTATTTCAATGTCATTTCTTTCGTGTGCAGTTTCTTCTTCCCAGTAGCTATGGGAAGCGAATGTGATACATTTCAGTGCATATATTATACTGATACTATGATGTGACATGTTTCGGTATTTCTGATATTTCTTTCAATGTATTCTCAGCATTATTCAGTAAAATATTATGAGGTTGCATTTCTCAATAAGAACTTTCTTCTAAGTTACATCCCAACATGATAATGCTCAACTGTTCTGAAATTAGTACGATTTTTCAGGCTACTATTCATATTTCTTTTTTTTTCGTGCAGACTGATGCACCTATAGTACTCTTTGATGTGAGATATATGTCATTTCAGTATGAGTCATGCGACTTCTTTGGAAGAGAACTTGCTGTTCTTTCGTATGTTTTTATTCCTGTCTAGTAGAATTAGCCGATGTTCATGTGTGTATATTCCAGTTGAGTAAAGCTCGCCGACGTTCTATGGTCATGTGGACCTTTATTTTTCATTCATGTAGGGTGTTTCTTCCGGCCAATTAAAACAAGCGGATGTTCAATGTAATTTCATAAAAACAGCGAGGAGCATTTTATAAGATATCATTTTATTTGGATGAAATATTCACTGCTCATGGGGACGCCCATCAACAGATTCCCTGGGGACGCTCAGGGAATAGACAATTCATCCAAACTTTAATGACATCACGTGAACTCCAGTATCTGACTTTACTAGTAGCCTTCAGTGACGCTGCCCTATCAGCATATGTTGAGCATTCTTGATTTCAGCTTGCCATGCATTTAAGACCCCTCATTATTTCTAAAGAAAAAAGGGGAGGAGATATATTTTGGATTAATATATTCATTGTTTTCTCTGAAGTGTTAATTATTCCTTTCAGATGTTCAGATGTTTCAGATATTCAGTGGTTTGATGAAGTGCATTGTTTTGATATAGTGTGAAATGTTAGTTTTTGATGAAGAGTTCTTTCGCGATGAGGTATGAAATTTTGATTTCGGATTCAAAGCTTACATAGGAGTAAGCTAATTTATGCGTTCAGATATTTCTTCACATTTTTTTGTATAACTTCGAATTCAAGATTTTTCGAACCCGTCCGCGGCGGCTGTGTTTTTATGGAGGAAAAACGCTAAGGCGCCCGTGTGCTGTGCGATGTCAGTGCACGTTAAAGATCCCCAGGTGGTCGAAATTATTCGGAGCCCTCCACTACGGCACCTCTCTTCCTTTTTTCTTTCACTCCCTCCTTATCCCTTCCCTTGCGGCGCGGTTCAGGTGTCCAACGATATATGAGACAGATACTGCGCCATTTCCTTTCCCCCAAAACCAATTATTATTATTATTATTATTAAATTTCGAATTTTCACCAATGTTCGCTTTTCCTTGAAGGGAGGGAGTATGTTGTCTCCTAGGTTTCGGTTTCTGTTTGGATCTACTTGGAATGGATTTGGTCTTATCTACGTGCGTCTGTACTTTGGATTGCCATGTGATCGTCCCATATAAAGACCGATCCCGTCGTTATTAAAACGTCATTCGTCATGTTTTGCTGAGTCTAGACTAAGTTCTTGCGGCCGTCCATGCCGACCCCACAAGCTGCACAACAGTTCTTTTTGCTGCGAACACACCAATCGAATAGAGTTTATGTAGTGGATCTCGCAGCGCAGCCCAGTGCTGTCCTTATTATTTTCTTCTACTTCATAAGTACAGCAAAACAGTGGCTGCTGTTTTCTTTTCAAAACACTTCGGAAATTCTATGCAATTCTACGACTACCACTAGAAGTTACTATAAATAAGTCTAAATGGTATTAAAGCTGGTTTTTCTGTGCTTAACTCCTCTACTTTTTTTTGCGTTAACTAAACATAAAAAGCAAAGTATTTACGTAAATATCAGAGGCGATGACTGAAGAATACAGCAACAGCTTGGGAAGACGCGATCGCGATTTCCTGGGCAAAGAGTGGAGCGACACTTGGGCATTGCAAGGAATTTTTTGTTCATTCCGTAATCGAATGTGGCGTTTATTCCTGCAGTAGTTTTTAATCTAGTTTAGTACTTAACACTTTTTTATATTTGTTCAGGTTTGCAAAAACGACTGTGTTCAGAGTCAACTGCTCCCGGTATTCTTCTCTGCCTACCATGGATGTTCCTTATGCCGAATTGCGAAGGGGCAGTCGTCAGGAAGATTTATAGCCGTTTAACAACGATGCTGGGGTTAGCAGTTCCCCTTAGGTCTTACTGCTAGTGCGAGTTGATGCTTTCAGAAAATTAAATCTGTTGTTAATTTGCATTGACCTCTCTAATTCATTTAGGGGCGGACTAAACACCGATGATTTCTATCAAAGAAGTGAAGAGCCAATTTAAAGCTTTCAGACCCTTCACCCGAGTCCGGGGCTAACACGCCCCAATGGCAGCTGATGGTCACGTGAAATTGACTCAATGCTGACTTAACAGTTTTGCGTACAATGTTTCCAGTAACTGCATGCTCAAGCTTCACTGACAGTCTCTTTTCTTCTTTGGTGCCTTCATGCTTTTTCGTCTTTGCATTTTCTTAGTTTTCTATCACATCCGACATCCCAGCTCTTGATGACTACGGGCATTCTGTGCTTTCTTTTTTCTGCGTCCGCTAAGCTCCGGTTTTTTAAAATCTTTAATTTTTTCTCTCTACTCTGGCCGCACATAAAGCTGCGTGAGGAGGGGAGAAAAGAAACACAAAAGACAAGACAAACACACCAGCTACAAGCAGAAGCGTACAATTTTTGTTTTGAAAACCAGCGCACGAGTACCGCTTGGAACGACGTTCCAGATGTGCATGGTACGCAAAAAAAGCTTTAAATATATCAGTACCAAGATTAACATAAGAAACATTCAGTTTATGGCAGGTTTTCGCTGCTGGCTTAGGATATTAGAACAGGCCGATAAGTTGCTCGTATTGCGGAGAGTACTTAGCGACTTTAAGAACATTTAAGTATTAAATGCTACGAAGTCAATACATTGGTGCAAAGTGCAAAGCGCTCATTAGAACACGAGACAGACGTCATGTCAAAATTATCATGTTTGAATCGTCCATCCCTCTCTACGACCTCTTTTTCGGGCTTAGTGATGGTTGAGTGAATGTTGGCATATATTGTGAAAAGTATGGTTTGGTTAATGCCATTCACGGTCGGAAATAAGATCAGTGATTGTTATTTTTTAATGATTGCGTGTGATCACGTTTTCGATACTCATCGGGGCTAGATGGCTTTCAAGGGGGATGCCTTTGGAAAGTCAACAAATAATCACATTTCATTTCTTTCTTTTGAAGTTTTCGAGCATAACTTAGGCTCTGCAAAGAGTAAGGAAATTATAGTGCTGTGCTTAGCGTGCACGGATAGCGGTAAATAGCAGGAGCTGAGCTCCTGTTTAAGATGGATTGAAACAATTGCCACCAACGTTTCTCTAATGTAATCGAATCTAGACACCTCTGAATATGCCACCAAAAACTAGAGCGCATACCCCATTATGAAATACAAGGTTAATGGATGGCGCAGAAATAAAAGGTTAATTATGCCACCTTTCACCTGTTAACATTTTTGAGCTTCGCATCGTTTCAGAGTATTGCCAGTGAAGTGGAAGCTAAAGCTGCCACAAACTGCTCATTGGTTGATTAGTTGATTTCATTTGACTATTTATGATTTTATTTTCATGGCGTAATGCCAGCCGGGCCAAAGAAATCCATGATTAAGGTTTTTGGTCAGCTCGATGTGGAGTCAAAGGCAAATTTTCTCAAGCATTTCACTAGAGACTATGCGAGCACTTGGGCGAGGTAGTCTATTGTTTTCCGGCTTGTTCCGTGAGCACTCAGTGTCCAAAAATTCAAATTATTAAGCCTGGTTCTGGCACGTTAGAATGCTTCGTGAATGGATGACCCCCGCCTCTTCTTTACATATGTGATATCCCGACACGCGACCGCGGAAATACCAGCTATTTACGCATGATTGCAACGGCTGGCTCAGTTTGCTGACACATACCCTTATATGCAAGCGCCCTCTGCACGTTCTAGATCAGTGCCAGATGACTCTGATATTGGTACATAGCTGAAACACAGAGCCTACCGGACAACTTCACAGGATGCGGAAGGCGGCACCGACAACTTGAGTGCTGTTTTGAATGACGTCATCCGCTTTTAACTAGGATGGAGAACTTACGGCGCTGCATACGTACGGCAGTCCCTCCTTGCACGGTAACCCTCAAGCACTGCCCAGCACATGCAGAGCAGTGTGCGCTTCTGAGGGTCCGGTCCTTACCCTATCCATCACCCGGAGTTGGCCTCATTTTCGTGGCTTTTGCCTGCCCCTAGTGTTCAGTATGGATATCAGAGAGAGTCGAAGCGGACATTCAGTACCTATTGCAGTCTTTCCAGCTTTGAAACTGAGGAGAATCTGGTACCTGACCACCGCGGGACAATACCAGGCACTTCTGCATTCTATCCAGCTTAGAAGCAGAGACCTCATGATTTTTCACTCCTTGACTCCATTGGGCGTACATTATTTTTTTTCATTCACGTGACCATCCTCTTTTACACCTTTAGGCTGTAAAGACTGCTATGAAAATTGTTCTCAAGCAATGTTTTGAGCAAACAACCCTTAAATGCTTTTGCAAAGAGCTCTATGCTAATACTATAAAATAAAAGAAACATACAATATCCCCGTTATACTGTGACCAATTCTATTGTTACAATGAAACAAATAGTGTAATATCCACTCAAACAATAGCGTTACAATCACTTTAGACGCCACAGTGGCTCAGTGGGTTATAGGCGCGGCTGCTGACCCGAATGACGCGGGTTCAGTCCGGCTGTGGAGGTCACATTTTGATGGAGGCGAAATTCTAGGGGCCCGTGTGCTGTGCCATGTCCGTTCACGTTAAAGAAACTCAGGTGGCTTAAATTTCCGGAGCCCTTCACTACGGCGTCTCTCATAGCGTGAGTCGCTCTGAGATGTCAAACCACTTTAATCAAAAAGAAACCATTTATTTTAGTTCATCCTTGTTTAAAACTGCTTTATCGAGAGGTCACATCAAAATCCACGGATAAATGGATTTTTGAGAGCACTCAACTGGCACCTCGGAACAACTTCTACTGCTGAAGTAGTCTATTAAAATGCTGTCGTACGGCGAGAAATTAAAACCATATGACAATAAAGAACGAAATAACGAAACAAAAATTTGTCTATAACAAACATTTGCTCTGGGAATGGTTCTCCAGGCTTCGTTCTGCACGGTAAGGCATGCTCTGGGAGGAGAATGGTCCCAAAGGCCGAGCGTCGAGTACACCGCTATGGTTGAGGGCGATAAGGCCAGCACGCAGGAGCGAGAGCGGAGCATTAAAAGCGCTGCTGCTTGGAGGATAGGAAGGTCAATTCGATCTGCTTGGTAGGCCGACGCCTTGACAAAGCCGAGTCCTGAGCGGATCCCCGATAGCGGCCATGCGTCCCTGGAGTTGAGGCTGTTGCCTTTGGGGAGAACTTTCTCCTTTCAAGCGCGCTCGAGCGGCATACTCTGGCCCGGCCGTTAAGACCGTGTACCGTCGCTGAAAGCGTAGGGTAGCATGAGCAGAACAAAGGTTGAATTCAAAAATGCTTCCGCCTTTTAAATTATCAATGGCTTGGTCTGCCCTTATGCGCTGGCATATACCTTTAAAAGACAGTAGTCAAGCTGAGCTACCAGCCAATCACTCCATGCTTTCGGCCGGGAATGTCGTTAGGAATCATTCTATAAAGAGCATTTTTGCGGCGCTTGTGAGCAAGCGCCCGAGTATTGAAGTGAATCTTGCCCCAGTGGTGATGTCTTTTTTTTTGTTCTTCTTAAAGACGACATCCGCACAAAGCACTCCACTTAAGGCTTTGAGATCTGTATATGGAGTCGGCCACTGCTTCCGGCTGCCGCTTTCGCACTCCTGCACACATTAACGCTTAAATTTCATACTTTAAGGGGCAGGAGTCTTTAGAGCTGTTTAGTGAGCTCAACGTACTTTCTTCGACCTTCCTTTTGTCACAGATTAAAGTTATTGTCGGTTTTGCTTCTGGTGTTCCTGGCAGGAAGCGGTGGAGTCAGTCCTGCGGGCCTATACAAATACAGTCCTTATGTGTAATTAATTCCTGAAACCCTTTGACTGCGTAACCACTATATACCAGTGCAGAAGCCTTCACTGTACATCATGCGCGGGGAAGCTCTGCAATCACCGAAACTTTGGTTTTCAAATAGAAGTAACGAACTAGCTATAGGTGAAAACCATTCGCCGTTCTTAACGGTATCCCGGCGTAGCACAAGGCAGAGATATACTGGCAGTTTTTATTACACAGATTTGCCACTACTACTGTTGACGCCAAAATCAGTACATTTTACAAATATTTCATCGAATGAACTCTGCTTTCTTCTGGCCGGATGCTAATGCTTGATTCAATGAGTTTAGAATAATTCTTTACAATCTTTCTCTGGGATCCCAGCTGAATGGACTTAAAACTAAGGCGGGTAAATTGAATCCGCCTGGTACCGCACAAAAAGTTAACCTATTCATTGAATGTAATCTCTATATATTTTTGTCGGGAAATCAACATAGCTGAAAAACAAAATATTTGCCTAAATTTTTTCCAGTTGCCTTGACATGGGTGTCAATATTTATGGCAATTTTTAAAATCTTGTCGGCGACTGGGCCGAGAAGTGTGTAGCATTGTATAAATATATTTTGGACCTTTGTCAAGATGCGAATTTATACCGCATTGTTGCAGTCAAGACTGAACTACTTTATTCTTGTCCGGCCGAATACAGCGCAGAGCTTCCAGTGCTTCTCTCAAAGTCGAAATGCCTTCCTAAACAAACATGGTCTCGCAGCAACCATATGTGAGAATATAAGAATGTTGGGCTCTACCTATTTTCTGCACACTTTTGAGATTTCTTTAATACATATCACACGTCTTCAGCCTTAACCTAGTATTAGGTGGTGACGTTAACATAGATTTTCTTTCATATTCTGCTAACAAACTAGAAGTTGAGTCTATACTGCAATGCAACGGTTTTATTAATGTCATAAATGAACCAACACGATTACAGGCTGCAACGTCAATTGATGTGTTTTTTACTAATTCTCCAGCTGATCATCTTAAATCAGGAATAATTAATGTCCATATCAGTGACCATCTTCCAATATACCTGATTGTTGAGTGTGAAACATCTAGGAAACAATGCGTACCTTCTGCGATAGAATACCGGCGCATTAATAATGAAACACTGAATTTCTTTCGAGGCGCACTTGCAAATGTTGACTGGAACGTTGTGCGAAACAAAAATGCTCCAGAGGATGCCTACAATGCCTTCATCGCCATATTCAGGACTATATATGAGCAAAGCTTTCCTTTTGTCGCTTTCAAAAAACCTCGAAAAGCCAGAAAACCATGGATAACTGCAGAATGTCTTAAAATGATAAAAAAGAAGACGCACCTTTACAACCGCTTCATTCAAACAAAGTTACCCGATGATCTTGTACGATTTAAAACATATCGCAACCAAGTTACGTCTACTCTCCGTCAGGCAAAAAAACAGTACATGGAAAAACTATTCAACCAAGACTTACTAAAAAGGAGCGATCTTGTGTGGCAAAACATTAAAAGAATTTTAAACCGAGGTTCTGCTGCCACTGATGTACTTGAACTTTTTGTTGATAATGAGCTAGTGAGTGGGAAAAAGCTAGCAGATAATTTCAATAATCATTTTGTGTCTCAGGCGGATGGGAATGACGATCTCACGGATGTGAAGTGTCTTGACGTACGGATTGTTTCCAGTGCATTCCTATCGCCAACAGATGCTATTGAAATTAAAAATTGCCTCTTGTCTTTACGCAACAGCAAGGCACTTGACATTGATGGTTTCAGAATTTCCCCAGTAAAGTATGTAGCCGATGTAATTAGCCCAGTGTTAGAATATATCTTTAATTGTTGCATTGAACATGCAGTATTCCCCAAAAGAATGCAGATTGCCAGAGTCACGGTTATACATAAAGGCGGAGACAAAAACATTCTGTCAAATTATCGACCAATATCCATTCTTCCTGTTTTTTCAAAGTGTTTTGAAAAAATCCTGTTTAGACAAATATCTGGTTTCTGTGACAAACATAACATAATAACGCCCAGTCAGCATGGTTTCAGAAAACACTTCTCGACGGAAACCGCGCTTCTAACTCAGAAAGAACTAATCTTAGAGTCCTTTGAACAGAAACTTCTCACTCTTGGCATTTTCATTGATTTTTCCAAAGCATTTGACCGCATGAATCACAGAATAATGATAGCTAAGCTCGAGCACTATGGTTTTCGCGGAAAGTTTCTTCAAATAATTCAGTCTTATTTAGGTTCTCGAGTACAACAGGTAAACATACACAATGACTCCTCAGATTTTAGGCATATCACTTCAGGCGTTCCGCAAGGCAGTATCTTGGGACCACTCCTATTCCTCCTTTATGTTAATGACGTCGTCTGCATTAGTAAGCTGCCAACTTTCATTATTTACGCAGATGACACCACCTTATTTTTTAGAGCCTCACATTTACAAGATCTTCAGCAACAAGCATCACATTGTCTACACTCGCTTTTAGAATGGTCTAAATGCAATTTCTTAAGCATTAATACCCAGAAAACAAAAGCTGTGCTCTTCAGACCTCGCAGTAAGCCTATTAACGGATCGCCACTTTCTTTAAGATTGGGCTCGTCACTCATCCAGATTGTTCCAGTCATCAAAAGTTTAGGTGTGATTTTTCATGAGAACTTATTATGGAATGATCATGTCGAAATGGTAATAAACAAACAGTCCAAGGTTGTCGGTATTTTATGTCGACTAAGGTACTTTATGCCGAAGCGTATTAAGCAAATGCTGTATAACGCACTTTTTTCTTCTGTTCTTAACTATTGCTTTTTGGTCTGGGGCACTACGTCTTTTACCAACATTAATCGTTTGCACCTTCTTCAAAAAAAAGCTGTTCGTAGCATTGTGAATGCTCCGCGACTAGAGCATAGTGGCCCGATATTTCAGGCACTCGGCATCACCCCCCTTCCCCAGTTGTATGAAACGTTGCTCTTAAGACGGTATGAAACAAGTGTTGTTAAAAACAATTGCTTTATGTTACAGCTGTCTGGACTGAAATACAAAGAGTCTAAATACTCTACTCGAATAGTTTTGAATTGGTTTGTACCTAAGACCCGCACAAATTACGGGTATCAAATGTTGAACTTCACTCTCCCACATTTATTAAATAAGAAATCCTTATAAATATATAGCTAAATAATGCCAAAAACTGTTATATGTCCTGTATGTTTGTACTTTTTTTTTGTTGAAAGTGCCCTCGTATTGTTTCTTTCGTTTGTTTTATTAACGTGAACAAGTAAATCACTGCCAAGCTTCTGTAGGGTGCGCCGGCCTCGTCAAGCCTTGCCACTGGCTTTTTGCCGGTGCACCCAACATCGCCATGATGTTAAATAAATATATTCTGATTCTGATTCTGAATACGTTCTTCGGTATGCACACGATTATTTGTGGGACAATCTCTGCTCTCATAATAGCAACATGTTGGCGAGCCTTCAACGTAACCTCCCAACTGTACTAGTAAACACTCTTAAGGTGACTGTCAGTTTCAAACACTTTTCTGTCTGTGTTTTTTCTGGTGTTTGTCAGTGCTGTTTACGTCAAATGCGTTGGCAATCTATGATGTGAGACTGAAGTCACGCTCTCGCACGTTGCATGTGCACGAAGCTCATTGCGTAGTGCCCCCCCCCCCATGTGTCTCGCCTATCGCGCTCGCCGCGTACGCCTCGCCCATCTCGCGTTTACAGTTTGGAAGCAGCACTCAGATTGGCTGGCTGGCTTTCTAGCGGTGTTTCTTTTCTACGCATAACAATTTTGAATTTTTTTGCTCATTGTGCCCGTAACTCAAATTTTCCACTTCATATTGCCTCGCGTGCCCAGTCGGCTTCCGCCGCTGCTGCTGCTACTATTACCACGTGCAGATAGCGCGCAGCCACCAACAGTGCAGCTGACGCATTCTGTGCCAATGTGCACTGCGCTACCTTCATCGCTGCATGGGCCCAGAAACAACAGATGATGCTGTCAAAAGTCCTGGGAAACATATGCAGTTCGATTTATTTCGAAGCTTATTTAATGCCCAAGGAGTCGGAGTCCTCAAGGGATGACTTGGTTGGTTCGGACGCCGACATCGCAGTGACGCGGTCAAATGAAGCGCTATGCCAGCATTCCACCACCGCCAGAAATTCAAGGAGGCCGAACGGCCACCATCTACCGTGAGTGGTTGGGCTGTTAGTTGTAAGTTATAACGCGTTACTGAAGCAGCGTTTAATAGCAAAGGTACCAGTGTAGGAAGCATAAGCTCTCTGCGTAGCTTGGCAATTATATGGATAGGGTCCGCTTTGAACAAGCAGTCGCATAAAACGTAATTTTTAAAAATAATTGCCGCTTTTGCCGCACTACGTTTTCTTGGCTGTAATATGAGAAGTCCCTTTACTGCCCACTTCGGATCGAAGAACTCCAGCCGATTTGCAGTCATGTTCTTTGTAAGTGGGCTCGGCTCCATTCATTTGATTTCGGTGTATTGTGTTCAAAGTAGATCATTTATTATACCACTCGTGTTTTTACTTGCCTTCGCGAGAACTGTTTATTGTAGGTTTTTATTTATGTTCTGTGTTTATGTCTTGTGGAGGTGCTCACTGTATATTTTTACTTGTTTTCATCGTGTGTCATATATTGCTCACTGTTCCTCAGTGGTGATATTTCTTTTTATTGACGGTTAGTTTTGAGTATCTTAAAGCACATGAAAAATCTCTCAGTAATTGCGGATCTAAGCACAGTCAAGCTAAGCTAAACATCGTTTCCCTCATGTAATCGTTCGAATCTTGAGTATGCGTATTGAAAAAATATACAGACGCCCCGTACATGTTCCGAGGTGCAGGGTTGATGAAAAGTCCCAACCCTGCCTTTCAGTCCCAATAGTGTCTGCCGTTAAGCAGAACATTTTATTTATTATTTATTTATTATTTATTACAATACCTTCAGGGCCCCAGTGGGGCGTTACAGAAAGGAGTGGATAAAAAAGTAAAAACAATGCAGCAAACTGAAAACAAAAAGTAAATGGAAAATGTAATGTAATACAGCAAGGAATGAAAAAACGTAAGCTTGAACAAGATACAAATCAGATTACGTAAGAAAACAGCCTAGTCAAACACATAGTTTTCCTCGGCATTTTTGAATAAACAGGTGTCAGAAATGTCGGCAACCAAGGTGGGTAGGTGGTTCCAATCGCTCGCCGTCTTGGGTATAAACGAGTTAAAATATGCATTGCTTCGGCAGTATGGAATGCGTAACTTGTGGCGATGATCCGTGCGAGGTGATATGAACGATGGATCAAATAGAAGATCCCGTTTTAGCTGATGATTGTGGTAGTAAATCTTGTGAAAAGTTAGTATTCGCGCGAGTTTTCTACGAAGGGAAAGGCTAGGAAGGTTCAAAGTATTTTGCATTGTAGTTACACTAGCAGTGCGGGAAAAATTAGACAAAATAAATCGGGCGCTACGATTCTGTACTGACTAACTGATTAGTAAGAGTTTCAAGTCCCGGGTCCCACACAGAGCACGCATATTCTAATTTCGATCTAACTAAGGTTTTATAGAGTAGCTGTTTTAAAGAAGATGGAGCCATGGAAAAATTACGACGCAAGTAGCCAAGCATGCGGTTAGCATTGTTAACATTATAATCAACATGTGCCTGCCATGAATGGTTAGCAGTTATATGAACCCCTAAATATTTATATGTGGTAACTTGCTCAAGGAGAGAACCTGAAATATTGTAGGGAATAAAATTTTCGTTAGCAGACCGGTGTGAAAAACGCATGACCTTACACTTGTTAGTATTCAGTCTCATAAGCCAAATATTACACCAACTAGATACCTTATTTAGGTCACTTTGAAGTAAGGATGAGTCTGAAGCGGATTTGATTACTCGATAAATAACGCAATCATCTGCGAAAAGCCTAATTGTGGAGTTAATAGAAATTGGTAGATCGTTAATGTATATTAGAAAAAATAGCGGCCCGAGCATGGAACCTTGAGGCACGCCGGAGGTAACAGAGCATGGTGAGGAATCAGCGTTATTTGCAGTGACGAATTGAGTTTTGTTACGCAAAAAACTCTCGATTCATGAAAGAATGTTTGGGTCGATGTTTAGTTTGCCGAGCTTAAAACAAAGTAGTTGGTGATTAACAAGATCGAATGCTTTCTGAAAATCTAAGAATACACAGTCAATGAAAAATCTCTTGTCTAATTCATCAAATAAATCATGGGTGAAGGAAATGAGTTGCGTTTCACAAGAAAATGGTTGACGAAAGCCATGCTGATGAGGGAAAAAAAAACGAATGATTTTCTAGAAATTTAACCTGATTAGAATAAATGACATGCTCAAACAGTTTACACGGGAGACTCGTTAATGATATGGGTCTGTAATTAATAGAACAATGAGCATCACCAGACTTGAATATTGGTACCACCTTACCCACCTCCCAGTCCCCGGGTAGCTTTCCTGAATTCAACGATTGCGAAAACAGTGCACACAATTAAATGGAAGAATAAACACTTCTATTCTAAACACTTCTATTCCCGAAGACGAAGAAATTTTGAGATTATTAATTAGACTTTCTATACCAAGACTGTCAAACACAATTGGGTCCATTAATGGATTCTGCACAGGCTGAAACGAGGGCAGAGGAACAGATGATTGCTGTAAAAAAGTATTTGAGAAGGCGTCGTTTAGCACTTGAGGGCATTCTGATGAAGGAATGGCTGCGCCGCTTCTATCGTTAAGAGCTATTGCTTTATGCTTGGGACCAGAAATGATGTTCCAAAATTTTTGGCATTATCAATCAACAAAAACGGAAGCGTACTCTGGAAGAAAACCTGCTTGGCGTTTCTTAAGGCTTTTCGATACTCAGATGTTATGGCGCGATACACATCCCAGTGATCAGAGCAACCAGTGGTTTTCGCTCTACGATAAACTCGTTTTTTTTTACTTAAAAGGCGTTTTAATGCGGCAATAAACCACGGGCAACGTTGCTTGCCTGATATGACGCGTAAAGGTATGTGTTTTTGGACGAGAAAATGAACTTTTTTTAAAAAAAGGCGCCAGTTCGTTTCCACAGTACGGTTATAAAAGTTTGGCATGCACTCTCCTAAGAAGATTTCGAGTTCAGCATTAATCGACGGAAAATTTGCCTTTGAATAAACTCTGATATATTTGGGATTGGGTCGCACACGTGTGCTAGTATGTTTAAGGTCAAACTGGATGAAGGAGTGGTCACTGAGGCCTGGAAGAAATGCCAATGAATGAACTAGCTCAGGAAGCGTAGTTAGAACAAGATCAAGAATGTTAGTGCTTGTAGTGGTGATACGGGTTGGCTGGGTAATAAGCTGAGAAAAATTGAAGTCAGTGCACAGATTTATGAAGCCAATCGTGTCAGGTGACGAACTCAGAGTGGAAGGGAACGCGCCAGACCAAATTATTTTTGGCATGTTGAAATCGCCAAGTAAAAAGATTGGCGAAGAAGGAAACCTAACTAAAATGCGATTGAGCACATCATGAAGTTCACTACAGAAAGACGATGGAGCATTTGGAGGGCGATAGTTTGCGCAGAAGATTACGTCTCGATGATTAATGCGTATAGAGGCGCCTACAATTTCTAGTGAAGAAACAAGTGACACGTGTGAAGAATGCAGATGATCAGCGACCGCTATCAGAACACCGCCTCCTATTCTGTCTCCACGGTCACATCGATAAGTAATGAAATCCTTTTCGCAGTTTAGTATTTCATCATTAGAAATCTTTGAATTCAGCCAGGTTTCGGTGAGGACCAGAATGTCTGCATCGCAGGTGTCGATGATAGTACACAGATCATCACGCTTGTTAACAACACTACGAATATTAGAGAACAAAACACATATGTCATTTGGAAGCTCATGACCACGAGCAGGTAGCTACGCGGTAGAAAGATCGGCAGGCAAGGCACTACTATCAGGGCTGCGTGGGGATGCTTGGTTATTGATATGATATTCACAGATGCTATCTGATGCCGAAATGTAGATGTAACACTTATTCTTTATGAACAATTTGTTCTGACGAATAGCGTACTTCTCTCCACTTGCTTCTCCAAAGTCAAAACGTTTTTTACGTGCGTTGCGAGTTGACAAGCAGAAATCTTCCGTAACCTTTATCCCAGCATTTTTCATTTTTCTTCGGTCAGTAAACACGGCTTCTCGGATATTAAAATTCGTAAACTTGACTATGACAGGACGGTATTTGTCATTCGAAAATTTACCCAGCCGATGCGCGCGTGCTATGGCCTCGCTGGGTAGCTCAAGGTCCATTTCAGAAAGAAGCTTTTCACGCACGAGCTTTTCAGATTCATCCCATGTTTCGTTTTGCGTGTCAGGGAGGCCGTGAAAAAGTAGATTATCGCGTCGTGACCTGTCTTCGAGGTCGTCGAGTCGTTTATGAAACGCCTCTGCTTCATTCTGTGCAGCCTCAGACACTTCCTGGGTAATGTCAAAGGCACTGGAGGCTTGCGAGGCAGCTACTTTTTCTTCGACGGCAACAAGCCTATCGTTCATACTGGCCATCTGACGCTCAAGCTTTGTTTGTGTTTGCTGAACTTCATTGAGCTGGGAGAGTATTTCGCTATGGTTCTTGTCAGTTTTTTCGTTTAAAGATTTTAACAGAGTGACTACGTCATCATTGGACTGGCTTGAATTTTTTTTTTAGGAGGCCCTGGGTTCTGTTCAATGTCGCCACCTAAGAGCAATAATTTCAGCACATATACACATTCGCAGACAATGCACATGAATACGCTTCGGCATGGCACAAGCAGCAGGTTGACATTGCTTGTGCGTTTACAGTGCAAAGAAGGACATGAACTGACCTGCACCAAGAAACAGGAGAACATTGGTCGTTGCTGCATTGCTGCTGCTGTTCCATGCCCACTGAAGGCGCTCGGTGATTGCCAGTGCTTAAATGGGCGCGATACACTTGATGACTGTGACGATGGGGCTTGCGCGGCCAAAGGTGCAGACCACTTGAAGGCGATGGCTTCTTCCGGTGGCGTCGGGCAACATTCGCTCATTCGTAGCGAGTCGGGCTTGAACTGTACAGGCAGCCGAAGAGGCGATACGGGGCGCTCAGTCGATGTCAGGCAAGGAACGTGCTGCCGGTCGCTCGAGTCATGACTAAGGCCGCTCCAAGATAGCATCTGCACCAAGAAACAGAAGAAAATTGGTCGTTGCTGCATTGCTGCTGCTGTTCCATGCCCACATTCAGCCACATCCGGCGCCTGTACACCTAAAAAAGCCCCCAGGGGTGAGGATGAAGCTTCTCTTTATACTGCAGAGATTTAATGCTTCTTGGGTGTATGCACTGTAGTGAACAAAAAGATACAATTTTTTCAATGTTTTTTTTTAATTTGATGAATACAAAGGTTGTGTTTGCTATTTCTGAGTATATTACGATGCAATGACACCCTCTTGTTCCGCCAGGAGTTCTTGGGAGAGTCACTGTTTCCCTTCGATTCGTTTTAGATTTTCCGGCTTCCATGGGCATTTCCCATTGCGTTCATTTTCCGTCTGTTCTAAAATATTATTAAACTGGTGTCATTTTCAAGTAAGATATTCTCCGGTTACATGTATAACTGCATATTTATATAAGTAGTGGGTGTATTTTGAGGTTAACATAATGTCATCAGGACTGCTGAATTGGTAAATTATCTCCACAACTATGCGATGAAACACCTTCAGCTTCCACTGAATTTTTGAGTAGGGCATTGCACGCCTTCGCAAGTTTTGAAAATATATACGTTCAGAAGAGGTTGGCTTATCGATATTCTCACAACACACGCCAGAACGTCCAAGTTTTCGAGAAAGGCGCTATTCGCGCGAGCCTAAAACACACTAAACTGTATGCTAGCGACATTCCGCGACATTCCGCAGATGAGGCCCGGTATGAGACTCTATAGCGGTGTTATCGACTGCGAGACGTCATATACAATATGCAGACCTAAAAGATAGGAGCCTAGCACAAAATCCGCACATGTGTCAAAAGAATTGAATTTTCAGGACGATGTAGGTAAAACGCGCTAAGTGTGAATGGGTGAAGGGCTGAAATGTGCGATTTGATTAGAGGAATCAAAGTTCTTCTCGTGCGGGAATGATGGGATACGCTGCATACGCCGCCCAAGATGCAATTTATATGGGGTTCGTTACCAACTTCTAACGTTAAACCACAGAGACTCGTGGGAACGCAACAGCATGGGGATGGTTCTCTGCTCGTGCAGCGTGTCTCTTTGACTGAATTCATGGTGTCTTAAGCGAAGAGGTTTACAAGGGCATTCTTGATTAGGTTATGGTTTTATAGGCAGGCACTAAGCTGGGATTTGGATATGTGTTTCAACAATATTACGACGCAAAACACTCTTCTACGCTCGCAAAAAAAAATGGATGAAGTGGACGATCGACCGTATGGAGTGGTCAAGCCAGCCTGCTGAGATTGTTTTAATTGAACTTCTTTGATTAAGCCTCGCATGTTGTCTGAGAGACAAAAACGCAAGCAGCAACGAGCACAAAGTCGGTCAGCTGCGTCAAAAGTGGGGTAACATCGACTAGGTGTAACCTGACGTCTTCCTTAACTCCAAGCTTCGGCGGCGTCAATCAGTGACCGAAGGAAAAAAGCTTTCTGCAAAGGCATTTGTGAAATCCTTGCCTCATTTCGTAATAAAAAGAAAGGTATTATAGCCAATTCCCTCACGTAGCTCAGAAAGCAACTCTTCAAGAAATCTGTTTTGGGAATAAATTGTGACTTGACAAGTACTGGTTCCTGATGTATAAAAAGCCTGGCATTGTCGTTCCGCCAAACTCGCGTGCAAGATTAAAAATGGCACTAAAATTTTAAATTTGAAAAACTCTAATATATATTTTCGTTCCCTTCTGTAAATAGCCTTCAGTATTGCTTGAAAACAACCTGTGGTGTGCCGACTTTTGATGAGCACAGCACGTGCACAGCATGCCCTAGGAAATGTCATGCAAGGATTAAGAAGACAACGTGGCACAGTTTCCGAGATTAAAACTCTGCACTCCGGCTGTCGCCAAGTACAGAGAGAATAAAATTTTACGCCACATTACAGTAAAAACTTATTTTCACTTTATTTATGTATACTACCCTGAGGGCCTTTTAGAAAAGGCATTGAAGAGGGGAGTCAGTTAAAGAAACAAAACAAAAATACATATCTGGAGTGTTTACAAGGGCACGAATAACAACAGTAACACGATGACAAACAGAAAAATAAGTACAATGAGCAATAACACAATAATCCTGTCAATATACAATATTAGCTAAAGCGGTAGGAAAGTTTGAGTTATTGTTGATGGAAACAATATTTTTGGGAATGTGGTTCTATTCCGATGATGTTCGAGGCCCGAATGACTGCAAGAAAGCCTGTGTGTAAGGTCTATGGAGGCAGACTTTACAATAATGATATAAGCGACGTTGCATATGAGGCCGACGAAAGGATGTTTAGAATAGGATGGTGATACAGCTTATGAAACAGGACTAAGCAAGCCATTTTACGACGCGTTGTTAATGATGGAAGTTGAAGGTCGCACTTCATAGCGGTAAAACTGTCAGTTCGGCTGTAATTCGAGTAGATAAAACCAACGGAGTTATTCTGAACAATTTCTATGGCGGTGATAAGTGTTTCGTAACTTGGACCCCATACAGATGACACATATTTTTTAGTTTCATCAGTCTTGTACAGCAATAACTTTAATTAGGATGGAGCTGTAGAAACGTTACGGCGTAGATAACCAAGCATGCGGTTAGCATTGTTAATTACATATTCGATGTCGGTTGTCCACGTGAGGTTAGATGTAATAAATATGCCTAGGTACTTATATGAATTTACTGACTCTAACGGAACCTGATTCAAATAGTGTACGTGCAGGGCATTAGTGATCCTGGTTACGCGCATACATTTACACTTACTAATTTTAGTTCAATTAGCCACAATTCACACCAGTTAGCAATCGCAGACGCATTGAAGGAAGTTAATAGCATCCGAGCTGTTAATTTTATGGCAAATAACACAATCATCGGCAAAGAGATGAATGTTAAAAGATATGTGAGAGGGCAGGTCAATGATATAAATTAAAACAGTAAAGGCCATAGTACAGATCCCTGAGGTACACAGGAGTAGACATCAGAAAGCGAAGGGTTATGTCCATCATTGAGACGAATTGCGAACGATTAGTAAGAAAGCATTCAATATATTTTAAAACCTAAGGCTCGATGTTAAGATGCCTAAGCTTTTGAAGTAGTATCTTATGACCGACTTTGTAAGAAGCCTTGGAAAAAACTAAAATATGCAACCGCGATTGAAGAACGGCACAGAATGCGGTGCAGATTATGGGTGAAAAATCCCAGCGCAGTTTCATACGAGTATGACTTAGGGAATTCATGTTGTGCAAGTGTAAAGAATGAGTTAGATTCAGGAATTTCTGTCAGAACTTTACAAATTATATGCTAAAGTAACTTGGAGCATGTAATTGTTTGGGAGATGGGGCGATAATTATTGGCAATATTTTTGCTGCTGGACTTGTGAAGAGGAATCACCTTCCCAATCTTTCATTGCGTAGGTACGGTGCATGTGTCAAGAGATTGCTGAAAGATCTTCGTTAGTATGCTGGAACTATATGTGGAAGTCTTCTTCAAAAATTTTGCAATGACACAGTCAAAACCAGGAGAAGCAATTAAAGTCGAGGCTTTCAATAAGTTTAGCAAGACCAGCGACATCGACAGAAACTGGGAACATGCTCGGGGAATTACAATTCTGCAATTCAGGGAGGTGAAAACTAGGAGCAGAAGAAAAATTAGCAAACGTATGGTTTAATAAAGATGTACATTGGGTGTTGGGAACATGGCCATAAGAGTTCTACAATATAATTAAGGTATTACAGGAGGGGCAACTACGCGCCAGATAATAACGCTTCGCGCTTTTTAAGGCGGTTATGTACTGTGAAGAAACTAGTTTCTATGTCATTCAACG
Organism: Amblyomma americanum; assembly: GCF_052857255.1. Classification (NCBI taxonomy): domain Eukaryota; kingdom Metazoa; phylum Arthropoda; class Arachnida; order Ixodida; family Ixodidae; genus Amblyomma; species Amblyomma americanum. The sequence goes on from NC_135501.1 coordinate 53,826,645, forward strand.
TGAGGTATTAGGCGATACTTTAGCTGCACGATAGACGCGTTTTTTGTTTCGGTTAGAAAGGCTCTGTTATTTGCTTTTTTTCATGAGGAGTGAGAATTTGAAGTTATGTTGCGATTTGGAACGTATCTATCGATTATATCTTTTGCTTTGGCTACAAAACTGTTCCAGTTTGTCTGAATAGCACGATCACGAAAGTTTTTCAGAAACGCGTCCAAAAATGAAGATAATCCGCTATTGATAGCTTTGAAGTGCGCTTTCTTATAATCTAGAATCAGTTTCCTTTTCTGGGTCGACTTAGGGCAAGCCAAGCAGAGATTGAACTTTTGCAACTAGTGATCTTTTAAACCAGGTAGAAAAGCAACATCTGAACCGAGATAAGGTTGATTCGTAAGGAATTAATGAATGGTGCTTCCAACACGGGCGGTGGATCTTGTATGGCCTGTTACAACTGCGTTGAAGAAAAAAACAGAACAAACGTATATAAATTTTTTTCGCTTGGGTTGAGAAGGATGATAATATAGAAAATGTATCGTTGCATATATTGTTCGGTAAATTAATGTCGCCCAGCAGAAATAATAGTGACGAGGAATATAATGTACAAACTGCGTTAATGCCGTCATGAAGGTCGTTAGTAAATGTAGAGGAACAAAAAGAGCACGATAACATACACCAAAGATTACTTTCACGTGACATACGGTTACTAGTGACCAAGCTATTTCTAGCTCAGTGTCGATTTGGATGCGCAGTGAAAGAATGCTGCTTGAAATAGCAAGAAGGACGCCCCCTCCACTTTGGCTTTTCGATCACAGTTGTAACTCGTGAAGGCACGCGCATTGTCGAAAATTTAAAAATCTTGTATATGTGCAGGGAGCCATGTCTCAGTCAAAGCGACTATATTTGCAGAACTAGAGTCGATTACTGATGATATGAAATAGAATTTATTAGCCACGCTTCTAATATTAGTAAAAACAACACAAACGGGAGTTCTGGCTAAACGGCCACTATCCCTCTCGCTTTCCTAGCAGTGGCATGATTAGATAATGTGTCATAGGTATTAACGCTGCTGCAATTTGAATTGCATTCTTTAACGCTGTGGGAAAAGTGATCGTAAATATAGTACCTATCATTTAGAAGCAGTTACCATAGTTCAAGGATGAGAGAGCCATTAGGAATTTTTCCAAATTCGAGTAAGTTTTTACGAGCGAGACGGGTAGGTGCTGAGAAGTTCATTGACACCAATAGTTTTGTCTTTCAATTCACTATGCATAGACAGTGCCTTTTCCTTCATGTTGAAGTTGCCGAACTTAACAATAATCGGGCGTCATCTATCAGGCGAAAGGGAACCTAGGCGATGCGCACGGTCAAGTGAGTCTGAGGAAAATGTTTCTAATGCAGACTTTAGAAGCGATGTTATTGTTGCTTGAGTTTCCTGCGAAGTTTCTTTAGAGTCTGAAATACCTTGAAGATTAGACTTTCTCTGCATGATCGGTCTTCTAGTTCATCGAGGCGGGATTGCAAATTATTAGTTTGTGTTGACAGTTCTTGAGCAGAAGTCTGAATAGTGAAAAAATTGGCTTTGAACTGCCCAAATACATTGTTTTTCCTCGAGATCGGGCATTCTTTTGTGAATGCCGGTGATTTCAGTTTCATGTTCTTTTGACTTTTCTTAATAACTGATATCAGCTGCCAGCTCCGCGTGAATCTTCGACGTTTGCAGGGAACGAGAATGACGATCTTTCAGTTAGCGAAAATTGTGTTCATTTGCTAGATTCGATCATCCGGCAATAAGTAAATTTCAGAGAGAGATTCGGATCGCGTGTTGGGACTAGGATTAGATTCAGAGTCTCCCCAATGAAGTAATAACACCGCCATAAAAAAAACACTCGCCAACTGTTTCACCGTACATGCATGGGCACGGGAGCAGCAAAAGAAAGTGTTCATCACTTTTCTTTGCAAATAATGGAAATGTGGCACACACCTGCATTGAAGGAAGACGACCGTTGAGCATCTTGCCGCATGCTCTGTCCCCATGCCCACTGAATGTGAAACAGGCAGGCGGCCCATTTATATCCGGCTTCACAGATAAGGCCGGGTTGAAGAAACGCACCGTATCGTTGTCGTCTTTGGCGGCGTTTGATGTTCGGATAAAATAGGCGCCTGTAATGGAGATGGAGAAGGGAAAAAGCTTCGGTTCGAAAGCTTTAAAGTATCAATGAAGTGTGAAACTGTGAAACTTTACAACAAATAGCTTCATCGGGAACGTTTCTCCTACAGTGCAATGACAACCCTGCAAACCGCTGTCGGGTCCAAGGTTCCGACTTTGAGTACTCAGCGACCCTCTGCACAAGTCGGAACGGGAGCGCTGTCAAGCCTGGTGTGCTGGAAACATGCGCTTCAGCGGCAAACATTTCAGACTAAGAACGCGTTGTGTAGAGTGTGGAAGATTTTTTTTTCTCTAAAGTTATCGGTACGAAGTTTACTTGTTTTGCAGCTTCTTTGAACGGTCTTGGGTCTGTGGTGTGTTACTTGTGATTTATAGAGGTTTAACGTCTCAAAGCGACTCTGGCTATGAAGGACGCCGTAGTGAAGGCTTCGGAAATTTCGACCACCAGGGGTTCTTTAACGTGCACTGACCTCGCACAGTACATGGGCCTCTGGAATTTCGCCTCTATCGAAATTCGTCTCCGCGGCAGATTCAACTCGCGTCTTTCGGCTCAGCAGCCGCCGTTGTGGCTAATTGGTAATGGCGCACGGCTGCTGACCCGAAAGACGCGGGTTCGATCCCGGCCACGGCAACGAATTTCGATGCAGGCGAAATTCTAGAGGCCCGTGTACTCTGAGATGTCAGTGCACGTTAAAGAACACCAGGTGGTCGAAAATTCTGGAGGCCATCACTACGGCGTTCCTCATAGCCTGAGTCACTTTGGGACATTTAATCCTCATAAATCATAGACCAATTTGATTTAATACAAAAAAAAATCAGAAGAAAAAATGGCTTGAGGTTTAGTTTTGCTAAGCACGATATGTTTTGAGAAAGCAGAGTTTTCTGCAACTGGATACCAGCGCCACTTACCCGAAAGTGCGACTGAGGTGCCCACTCACCCATGGCGCCAGTTATGCGCGTCTTCAACTTTTTAATCCTCAGTGCCAAACTACCCAGCTGAGACGTGGGGCCTATGCTCCTGCGCCGCTTATTTGCAGCAATGTTGTCAAAGCCAACGCGTCTCGCTCTAGTGCCGTATTTCCGTCGCAACGTTGTCCACGCCAACGCATGCAGCGCACATCTCTCTGTAATTGCCGCCACGCAACTCAAAGCGCGATTATTAGTTTGATATCAGTATTATTAGATGAAGAGGACCACTGGCAATGCACAGCGCGAGAGTGTGTCGCAGTTCAACACGAGTCGTGTTGAACGGCGGCGATAGCATACTGCTCTCATGCAGTAAGTAGCCTGCGAAGCTGATCTGTTCGCGCCACCGCTTGTTCGAATCCCAGTTTCGGATAATTATTTGAGTTATATTAAATTATTTGTTTCACTTCACACGAAACTACAAATACCTCAAGGTCTTGCTCAAGGTTTAGTCATCGGAATAGGAGGAGGGACTTTAATGGAACAGGAGAGGTCTGCCTGGTTGTCTGCCTGTCATGCTACTACAGCCATTGGAATAGTACTTTCGACCAGTATGAAGCATCAAGTTCAAAGTCCAATACTTCTAATCCTTTCATGAGAGACACTGTGTAACAAATTCGGCCGGCCCAACATGAAACCCTTAAGCTTGGAAATAACGTCTTGGCGCAAATAAATTCACATACACAAAAGCGACGAGGAGACAACGCACAGGCGCCAGCTTCCAACTGTTTACAGCACAAGGAAAGCGCATACATTTATAGACTCAGGCTGAGCTCACGTTTCACTCCACGTGCCTTATCGCAGCTACTACTTTTCGCCTCGTACTATCATTTTTGCAGAGAAAATCGTACTCCACCGCATACCAGTGTCAGTCACGTACAAGTCTGCCTATTTTTTATGTGAAAGGCTTCCAACAATAGCCTCGCCTTCCTGATCTTGCTTCTGCCTAGAATCCTTGCGCTTTTACATTCGAGGCTCACCCTTGCACGTGTTAACATGGCTGACCAAATTGCCACATTTATCTTTATTACTTTCTTCCTTTTTTCATGTTTCCCAATGCGTTTGTTGATGCACCTCCCCGTTTGCCCTATATAGGACATTCCACTCGCCAGGGGTAAGATGGCGCCTGTCCATTGCCTACTCCTCTCTTTTGTGCATGTGAATTCATTTGCCCCAGGGTGTTTTTTCCAAGTTTCAAGACTCTAAACAGACAAGCCTGGCAAGATGCCTTACTGAGTAACATAAAATTTGAAGTATTTTTTCCCGCAGTTAGGGCTTTACTTTAATATGAATGGTGGCATATTGGTCAGCCACGAAATAGAAATGGCGGTTGCTATTTTTGCAAAGCTTAGGCCCCTCAGTATGGCTGCTCCAAGCAGATTTGTTTCAGCATTCGTTTCAAAACTATTTTTTGGTGATTTAGCAGTGCCACTCCTTCAAACTTCTTTAACTTGCGCTGCTCTTAATAACCGAAATTGTACACGCACAGAAAGAATTGTTATTGATGACGTTAATGGGCAGAGCAGTACAATAGCCACCTTAAGGTCGGTCTCTGCTAGGTGCGTGGAACTTGAGGCCTGCACTCCCATACACCCTGACGACGGAAACCCAGAAGCAGTTTTTAAGATCAGATGGTAGGAAGTTCTAAAGAGTTACAGCTTATCAAAATTAAGGCTCATTAAAGTTTTGCTGCCGCAGGATTAGGAACGCATTGTAGGTTAAGTGTTTCAAATTAAATGTGCGCCTATCCTGAGAAAAGGCATTCTGCCATTCCTAGAGTGACATGAAAACTAAAATTTCCGCAGAATGTGCATTCTGACGTAGGTAAATTGTCCCTTGGCCTTCATGAAACATGAATGCTGCAAGAATCTGGTGCTTATTTATGCAAAACTTTTCTCCTGTTTCTAGGCGTTCTGTGAAGATGTGAAAAACTCTCATATATATATTCCCATCAAACTATTGCTGATATTTCACTTCCTGATTCCAATCAATTTGATTAAGCGGGTGGAAAATGTAGATGAGATGCATCGGAAAACGCAAAATTACACCATAGTGCCTATGTGCCAAGCAGATATGTTCTGTTGCACCTCCTCCATCATGTATTCCCAAATGTTTGATCAGCGCACGCCACCAAGCCTGAGCGTGTTTGCAGCCATTAAATGCGAGTCATTAAATCTTAGTGGTCACGAAAAGTGACTGCTGTTCGTGACCCATGTCACTGATGAAATATTTATACCAGTCAAAATTTTTACCTCGGTGTTATACCGGGTGCGGTGCTGTGGACACCATACTTATGTTAACTTAAAAGACGCGCAAACAAAAGAGTCAGTAAGCATCCCAGGAAATTTAAACTTCGCCAAGCTAGGTAAAATGACAGAGCAAACGGAAAAAGTAACATTTCTTTTCATCAGGCCGCGGAGTTAGGCGCAAAAACCTCAGATTTCCTACTATTTATTTCTTTGTGTAAAAACTTCGTAAAGGAATCGGCGCTCTTCTTGGAAAGTAACAAGGGCTATAAAAAAAACTAAATATTTCTGCCCTCCTTTCGTCATGGAAGAAAATTAATTAACGAGAAAAATATTTTAATGCCAGATGCAGTAAAAAACTGTTCGGTGCGCGTGTACGTGGTAAAAAGATGTGAGATAAGCTTATATGGGGATACCCAATACGCCGCTCTTTCCGTCAAAAAAGTGTCCGCTTTTAAGCCAGTGGAGTGCCGCCGTATTTCAAGAAGCAGAGACGCATTTGAAAGAGCTTATTTTCTTACTGTTTTTTTCGGTCGAAACTCTGCTAAGGCGGAGTTAGATCCATAGTAAGACGGCGTTCACATTACAAGCAACCCAGAAAAGATGATCCGGAGTCCTTTGTAGTCGTTTACAGTCATGAAATATTTAGGAATGCGTCCAGTAACTAGGAAGAAAGCTCTATGCACACTTTGTGTTCCTCTCCTCTTTCTCCCGTTCTGGTCTGTGCTCAGGAACAGACTCCCAGTCAGAAAATGTCAGTCATGCTTCATTACACAGACAGTTATTCAGCGAGCGCACGGGAGGAGTGTTTCGTGATGATAAATGGTGTGAAGTGTAAAGGCACCTGCCCTAATTTGGAATGGAAGTGCGACAAGCGGTGTTCCTTGATTGAAGAGTTTTGCCGGTTGTTTCTATCAACAAGCACATGAGGAGCAAAACAGGCAGAAATAATGTAGCGACGTAAAGCTAGGTCGGGTCCACAGCTAAAAGCAATGCAATGTGTCTTGATTGAATACCGCTTGACAAATGACGACACTAATGCTGGAACCACATTAGTTTTTTGTTGTGCCTTAACATAATCTCGTATTACTGTTTGCTGGAATTCATAAGCGTGCTTCATTTTTATTTCGTACTTGTTTTTGCGCGCCCTTTGGCATTCGCCATCATCAGCGTAATTTTGAAGAGTTTGAATTGTTTCCTTTTTGTTTCCTCCTTAAACTTGAGTGCACATTTCATCTCTGCGGCAGCTAGATGTTTATGGGAAGGTGCAGCTAGATATAGGATATTCCCCTCAATGTCTGACTTTGCGACTTTTTATGTATTTAATTGGTATGCACCTACGAGAACATCTCTAGAATAAACTACACTCAAAGAATAATTGCAGAACAAAGGAATCTTAAAATGACTTCAAGTTTGGCCTGTTCTACGAAATTTGGTTACTACAGATAAATCCAATTGAGAGCAACAGCGGTGATAGAGAAAGAGGGAAGAGAAAAGCGATGATGAGAGGAGATCTGTGGGATTAGCTAAGCTGCATTACCAGAACGCAGAATTCACCACATTATCGTTAAAATTGCCCGACGCCGGTCGGGTTCTTATGCAAAGTGTTTAGCGTGACCACGGTTAAGCTCTCTCTATCCCCAGAACAGCCCAGTGTCCGGCTAGAGCAAAGCTGTCGGCAAAACCATGTGAAGATTGTGGTGATGGTGACAAGCGCGGGGGATGTAGCCGATCGTCTGCTCAGAGCAGACGATCTGCAGCAGTCTGCAGCAGTCTCTTAGCGTTTTTTTTTTTCAGCCTTTAGAGTGAAATAGCAATAGCCATTCGCAATTCAGAATTCCCGCCGCAAGAGGACAGACGACAAGCCCTATGTACACATTCTCAAGTTGTCCTTGCGTCGTCACCTCTCTCAGCGTTGTAACTTCAGGCAGAAGAAAGTACATCGCCGCTGAAAAACTGGGCAGAAATAACAATTCCTAATACACACGTAGATCACGAAGGCTACACAGTATAAAACGGGAAAAATATTTTCTAAAAGTTGTTATTTTGCACAAAAAGGCCAGTTGCTCTCGCAGGTTCAATTGATCATAACAGAATTTTACCTTTAAGGATTATTCAACCAGCTGCATAATATCAGTCAGGTTGCTAGTTTACACCTTCTACAGAAATTAGTAAACAATTCCTATTTTTTCTGAACTCGATATCTCGTGAATTCTGATAAATTTTCACTGTAAGACACTTACGTGAACACTATATTTAGTGGTGCAGTTATGAAAGCACACTTATTCAGCTCTCTCCTCTGTTGTCAGCATGATATCTGACGCCGGAAAGGCTACGTCGCCCACGCCAATAGTAAGCCCACTCTAGCGCAACTTATCATAGCAGGATTCCGGCTGTAGACGAAATGAAAACGCATGGATGGCTGTAGTTCCTTTAAGAAGATGGTCCTGCTCATAATGAGAACGGCTACCAAATTCCTAGGAATATCAATTGTAAATAAACACACCTGGCGTTAGAGGCGATTGCCAAAAACTTATTCGCGAAAGTCGCAAAAAGTTTTGAAAGCTTTTATGCGGCACACTGTATTATGTAGATCAAACGCTTACTCAAGGCTAAAGTGGTACTAGAGCCGCTCTTCTTTTCACAAAAGGCTGGCTCAATTGTCAAAAGCGCCCCTGAGCGATGTCTCTCTCAAAATTCTATGAGTTTCCCTGCGTCTCTCTCCGGAATTGATCTCCTTGGTTCGGCGTCTTTTGCGCTAAGAAGCCTTTCTTAAATCCTTTTGTCCATCTTTCTGGAGACCATTTTAGTAACCGATAGGAAATGGGCATATCAGAGTCAATCAGAAAAATTTCGTTCAAATTGTTGGATCCAATAGCACACCGGTGCCATGAGGTTGTTTACTGGCAAGCCCCACGTGAACTCCGGAACACGCTATGCATTTTAGTTTGTAGTTATGGCCCACATGCATATTTATGGCTGCTTACGTGCTGTGAAGGCGAATGCATTAGTGCGTCATCGTGGGCGTTCGACCTGAACACAGGTTGCGCACTGAGAAATGAAACGAAGACGCACCTTCGAGCGCTGATTCCTCAAACGCTGCATCCACATAGGTCTGAGTCCGAGTGAAACACGCAGGCACTCGGTTCGCATGCCTCTCACGAGCTCCGACCTGACTAAAAAACGTATGCAATATGGAACGAGAAATTGTATGACATTGCCCGCAACAGTGTACAACGAATGGTTGCGTCAAAAGCTTAATACAAAAACTGGTTTTTGAGGAAAGCAAACGGCGCAGTAACTCTCTGATATCTCGGCAGACAGCTCAAGCGTACCTTACGGCAAGAAGTAATGTCTGGAATGGCATACAAGTGAAGGTACATACGACGTCGCTTTGCATCCCTTTCGCAAGCTACAGCCTCCAACTTCACTGCAACATCTAAGCTATATGCAATGTGAAATCGTAGGGCACCATCCGGAACGCTGTATGACGAACGGTTACTCACAATTTTAGTACAAATGTGCTCGGAAATACTGTCGCCTCATGGAGCTGATGGATATATGACGAATCAAATTTGTACAAGTGTCTGAAATTGCGGCACTCGACTTTCTGTGTGAACCTTATGGCTGCTTGATGACGTAGCACTATATTTCTTGAAATCACTTGAATTTTCTGTACCATCTGCGAGTACACACACAAACACAAGCCGCCTGCGTTTCTCGTAATGGGAATAGTAAGGCATTTGCGTTGAAACGCCAGCCAGAACACAGGGTCGGCGAACACACTGTCGGGACAGCGCTCACTGTCCTAGTTGCTCTGTCATCCTTCGCCGCCTGCCTGTACATCTCGTCCGTCACGTGGTGTGCCGTCGAAAGCAATAAATTTACGCGCGGGCCTCTCCAGACCCCAGGGGTCCGCGCGGCGGCTCCGCGTCGCGGCCTGAATGTGACTTCGTCGTTTAGAGCGATAGCTCTCTTCAGTGCAGTAACTGGAGTCTCAGTCGGTATGTAGATTTGACACTGAAATGACCTTCCGACTTATCCATTTCATAGAAACAGCCTTAAGTCCGATTCCGAAACATACTTTGGCTATGGCCAGTACCATGGTGTGCCCAAATTTACCTCTGGTCATCAAAAACATTGGCCCACGCCAACCCCTTAATATGACCTACCCACAACTTCTGAAATTTGAACATCCAAGATTTGGACCAAAATCGATATCCATCCTAATTTGGACGTGCCCAGCACGACGGTGACCTCCAAATTTGTTCTGGGTCATTTACAAATTTCGCTCACCCCATCCTCGATATCTGACGTCCTCGTGTTCGGACGAAGATTGATGTTCAGCCTATTTTTAATGTGCGCAATACAAAGGTGACCTCAAATTTTGACCTTGCAAGTGATCCCTACAAAGATGACCACAGTCGAAGTGCAAACAATTGCCCTATTACTTCACGGACCACAAGAGAGTGTTGGCAAGAATCGGTACTAATCAAGAAGCATAAAAATAAATCTTTTAAACTTGCAAAAATGAGTAACTCAAGAACACAAGGCAGCTGCAAGCAACAAGTTATGCCAAGAGATAGGTACCAGTAAAATCATATTAGAAGCACTTCAACGTGCTTGTTTTAAACTACACCACTTCTGTCAGCGTCAGCGTGGCATTTGCTCGAAGTGCCCTGAAGAAACCTGAATCCGGAACCAAGGAGGGCCAAGCTGCGGACGCTAGGTGTGTGCTGCCCGATGACGCCCTGTTCAAATGCCCGGCAAATTGACTCATATATTTCAGGAATAGAAGAGGGGTTCGACGAAAGGAAGGAAGCAGACAGAAAACGAACAGAAATTCGAGCGATTACTTAGAAAGCATGCCCTTAAAACACTTTCGTTTTCCGCTGCGTATAGTTGCCTCCGCACTTTCCACTGCTAGTTCTATATAGGAACAGTCTACTGACCTCAATATCTGGTTCGCTGAAGCTTCAGTATATGCTCCGCCGAAATTATTCGCGGAACCTATTTCGCGTGAGCCGTGTCCGATCTGCGAAAAACGCGAGAATTACTTTGTCGTTTATAGTATGCTTATGCCTTTACATAATCTAAAGAGAACATCCCGCAAAGACATGACAGCCTGGTTTGCTAGTTATTCACCACAACAACGTTACAATTATGAGTCTAAATAGAGCCTGTTTGAGAGCGACAGAAATTTCTCACTTACACCCTGAGCTGTGGCTGAGGAAACTTAGTAATCGGTACCTCCAACGCACAGCACAGTGCGTTGAGTTTTACTCATCCAGATGTCATATAGACTTTAATCGGATGGTAGAGATCAATGCATGCAAGTATTATAGATATATAGATAATTTCAGCCTAACGATCAGCTTGACAGGAGCAGCCCTCTTCAAACTTTTCTACACGTGGGATGCTTTCACATGTAAAGAAGTAATAGGTAGACTCCTAGGCCCCCATGCGATGCTTTCATGTGACATGGAATCTACTTCTACAGTTCATATCAAATAATGTTGGTTCAGTATGTTTTGATGATGCCTCCATAAACAGGAAATAATAAAAAGCATTGACTACCTGACTCCACTCCTGAAGAGACCAACAGTAGCATGCAGTTGTGGAAACAACACTCGGATATAGCAGTATAAGCTCAAAGACCGCATTCAGTTCACCGCCGAAGTGCAGGTCGAAAAAATGGCGACCGTACGTACTGCAGGCCACAAATGCTGCCCTCCACAATGCCAATCTAAATGCAAAACAGGCTTTGTCTGCCTGCGGCACCTGCGCTTTCTCCTTCGCCTTCTTACCGTTTGATATCGCCTTTCGAAGGGAGGTTTCCTTAATGGCCATCGCTTTTGGTTCTTCTTTTGCAAGAATAGATGCATGCGGGACTGCCTCTGCCGTAGATTTGACCATCAGCGTATCACTTTCGAATAGAAAAATTCCCTGTTCACCTTCTGGCTGAAACGAATGTCACCAGGGTGCCTTGAACCACAAGATGCTTCTGAGCTTCTGCAGGTGCGGTATTCGTAAATGGCGTCTCTGCGCTTCTTCTATGGAGAACAGCAGCGAAATTGATGTGTTAATAAAGCGAATGGGTGGGCGAGAGGCAACAACAACCAGTGTCGCTTTATCACATTCCCCACCATAAACTTAGATAACGGCTACCTCTTAAGATATCCAGAAGTCTACACAACCTAAAGAATTATAGTTTCATACCCTAAACATTTTTTCCTTAAAAATATTTACTGAGTTATGTGTAAACAAAATCAGAGAAACGTTATGTTTCAATTAACTAAAGGAATAGGCGAAACGTGTGTACACCAAGAACCACCATAGGCCATCGGTCGATTAGAAAACCTCAGGATTCCGCAAGCCGCGTGCAGTGCTTTACCTTCTGAGCTACAGCACATTTTTTCCTTCTCATAATGCGTAATGTATGTTTGCGAAATGTATCCTCACCTCTATATTTTTGCAAGCGCTACCTGTTAGTTCCACTCCATGGCGTGCACGAGCAGAGTCCTGATGTAGCTGAAATGGGGAGAAGGGCAGCTGTACGATAACTTTCTTAGGCTGCGTATGACATCAAAACTGCACGAAGCGAGACACCTTTTATGCTTTTGAGCACGAAAGAGTAAGGACACAGGGAGCTCGATAGGATGCACGTATCGTATAGTCGGGAGCAATATGAGGGGCACACAGATTTAGCATTCGTTTGCTGATCACTCTATACTTTTTTGTTGTGAAAAGCACAGTTGTTCCTTTTTAAACAGATTTTTCTCAGTCTGTACTAATTCAAAAGTCATTCTCAAATTTAGTGCTCAAACCGACCACAGCATTTTCAGTTCTTTTGTAAAGAGCTGATAGATGAGAAGTAGCCGACCTGTCCTCGATAGCCAAGATAAACACACGGGAACGTGTGCTTTTATATTCTATATTTCTTATGCCTTTGTATAGAAACTTGTCTTCATTCTTATAATGTGCGTGATAAATATTTGAAAACATTATTAAAAGAGAACGCAATTAGTAATGATCAGGTTTGGTCTGCGATTATGATGTAGTGTAAAGTGGCGAATGCGCCGCCACGGTGCCTCAGTGGTTATGGTGCTCGGCTACTGACCTGAAAGACGCGGTTTCGATCCCGGCCGCGGGGGTCGAATTTCGACGCTAGTGAAATTCTAGAGGCCCGTGCACTGTGCGATATCAGTGGACGTTACAAAAACCCCAGGTGGTCAAAATTTCCGGAGCCTTTCAATACGGCGTCTTTCATAGCCTCATTGGATTTGGGAAGTTAAACACCCAATAACCATAAACCATAAACCAAAGTGGCAATATACTTCAATTATAAAATTAGCGTAATCATTTGGACAGATGATAAAATCATAATTAGTAGAGATGCAACGTTTTCGTCTACATGCAAGACAAGTGGAGGTGGTGTGTTCGGATCACAAAGGGGTCGTTGTTGTCAGTTCTTCTATTTTCAAATAACTGTAAATCAGTTTAGATGGTTGCGCATTATTTCCACATTGTTCAACGTTTTCCCACATTGTTCAACTTTCAATAAACATTAACCACAAGGGACTGCAATTCCTTAAACTGTCACTGGACTTCAATTACTGTTGGCTTCTTTCGTACGTATGCGCCAGATTATTTCAGCCTCGCACCCAGGCTGCGAGCGCACTCCTAATCTCGATACCAGGCGCAATCTATCGGCGCGCGTGGCCCGATAGACGGGGGGACGTGGAACGATAGACGTGGAACGCATTTTCGTGGGAACGTGATTTTCATTTGTGTCCTTGGTGGCTCTACTTCCAACGTATGTGCAGCCGGCCAAGCGTTTAGTTGGCGAGCGTGACGACCGCTTTTTTCGTGCTCCTGCAGCTTATGACGCAGCAAATCTGCGAAAATTTCAAATCTAAACACAGGCTCCCTGACCCTCCAGCTTAATAGAGAGCTTTCCGCGAGCAAAGGATTTGGCCGGCTGTACGTGTGTGCTGTGCATGGCTTCTCGCATTCTCCTTCTACGAGACAGAACTACTGTTACTTGACTATTTATTTATCCTCAGGAACCGCAGGCATTACTGAGGGAAGTGGGAGAGTCAAAGTAACACGAGACACTAAGCAGTAAAAAAATACAGCACAAAACTAAATGGCCATTATACATTAAATATTCAGGACTGCGCAACAAGATTAAAGAGTACAAAATTTGCAGCTACACAACAAAGCATTACATGTGTTTCAAAAAACGAAAAACCAAAAAAACGACCGCAAATATAGATTGTTAAGCACTAATTATTAGAGATTTGACTCGCATTACTCAGTGTTAACGTGATACCCGGCGGTAGTCAACCAGGAAAGCTACGAAGTGGGAACGGGTATTTGCTAGCAGTATGTGCGCCGGTGTGTCGTTTGTTACTGCGTTTTACGTGCGTTGCGGTCTGTGATAAGTGCATGTCTGCTTTCATCACGTGTTGAAATTTTTTGCATCAGGATGTAGATATATTGATTTCACTTAATGGATCGTGATGTGCAAGAGGTAGCCATGACGACTACCTCTCTAAAACGTGTGTGTGAAACGTGTGTTTTCTGTCACTAGCGATTCGTCATCGTTATGCTGTGCTTGCATTAAACACATTTCTTAAGAGAGTGTAAGCTCTGGAGCTATCAGCTGAAATTGTTGTTTCCATGCAGCAAATAAAATGGCTGACCTCAGTATCTTTCTCTTTTTGGTATCTCCTTCAATCGCAGCAAAATATTGCCACACTGTTCGCCACTTACTAGCGCCGCCGTGCGGTGCGACAGCACCCGCTCACCTTCCCCTGCTCGAGAGTGGTTTGGCTGAGTGTGCCTGCTGCGCTAGTCCTCCTGTGCCCCTCCGCCCCTTCTGCTAACGCTCTACCAGCTTTCGGTGACAGCATACACAGGTTCATTCAGTTCTCTAAAGCACTGGTATGAATGGCAACGCGATGCTGTCACATGTGCCGAGATATTTAGAACAAAATTCACCCGTGCACTGTCTGCAGAATTCGCGAAAGCTCGAATTGGACCTCAAGATCCCCAGGTGGTCGAAATTATTCCGGAGCCCTCCACTACGGCACCTCTATCTTCCTTTCTTCTTTCACTCATTCTATCATTCCTTCCTTCACGGCGCGGTTCAGGTGTCCAACGAAATGTGAGACAGATACTGCGCCATTTCCGTTCCTTAAAAACCAATTATTATTATTAATATTAATTATAGCTCTCGTGTTCGAACCCGGCCGCGACGGTCGCGTTTTGATGGAGGAGAAACACAAAGGCGCCCATGTGCTGTCACTAGTCACTGCACGTTAAAGATCCCCAGGCGGTCACATATATATTACTGAGTCCTCCACTATTGCACCTCATTTCTCTCTTTCTTCTTTACTCCCACCTTCCTCCCTTCTCTTACCGCGCGGTTCAGGTGTCCGCCGAGATGTGAGACAATTACTGCGCCATTTGCTTTCCTTAAAAGCCTAAAACCTGGAATTAGAGTGAAGGGTTCGAGTGCAACCGAACCCTTCACTTCATGTTTGCTATTGCTCAAAATAAGTGTTCTCTGTCTGCCAAGCAAAACTGTGTTTTTGTGCGCCAACTAGCATCCTTTCGCTGCTCTTTTCTTTGGCCTACGTGATAACATATATTACGCGTTCAAAAGTATGTACCATGCCACTCGTAACATGCAGGCTGAACAGTCTGACAAGCACTCCATTTGCTAAGCACAGAACGAAGGATACGAACGAAGCGGGGTTCAAGCAATGTATGACAGAACTTATCTTCTTTTAGCTCTGCGACCTACCTTAGTTCAACGACGATTTGTTGATGTTACTCGGCCGCCGCCGTGCAGGTGACTGCACAGCAATATTTTAGGGGAATATTTATGACCGATAGGAAGGGTCGAGAAGACTTTGTAATTGTATTGCATGCCAACCGTGCACTTAATGCTTGCAATCGTCAAAAAAGTTTTGTCTGCGATACAACACCAAGGTGGCAACGAAGCACGTGTGCGTGCTGAGCGCCGAGATAATTATCATTATTGTCAAGCTAAACATCATAATTAACCCATCCATATCACCTCTATGGTAAAGCAAAAATATTCTCCAATCCAACCGCGCTGCTGAAGTATGCTCGTCAATGATTTCCACCGCCGGAAGGACAGTAAACTGCGGCTATCAGGCAAGTTCGGCAGCGGAGCTACCGCAGACTCACGGTCCCTAAAGAAGCGCTCCTTTCGCAGCGTGGAGTAGCACGCCAGGGCCACCTTGCCGCCAGCCGACCTTCCTACCTTCCCCTCATGAAAATACTTTTCTCCTTCCTCTCCCTGATTGGGGCACGAACGTGGGCCGAAAACTGCCATGTCATAAAAGAGCTCTCGATTCAAGCCTATGCACCGACTTTCATCTCATGTCCTTGCCTTCGTCTGCTGCAGACGTTTCCCCCAGAGATACCGGTATGCTACTGCTTATATCCTTAGAGTGCCTGCTTTATGCACTCCGACCTATTCTCATTTTGCTGATCACTTCTTTCTCTCGGTCGGAATCGGTGGCCCCTACTGGTTTCAGACAGAAGTACTCCCTGGCACAAGATGCATGTCGTAAGATTTTGTTTCCTAGCAAACTTGCTAGGGACTGTTCTTCTTCTCTTTGATTTTTTGGCCTACTAATAGAGTTTTCGAGCAGGCAATAATTGCCTTGCGCAGCTTAGCAGTGCAGACAAATTAACATTAAATAGCATGTGAGACTGAATGAACTAGAATAACATTTATTCTACTAGCTACTATTGTCTCAAGCTGTGACGGCTAAGGTCGCTGTTAGATTTCCGTAGATTTTTGTAGCATACTTAGAAACGGCTTCTACGCGTGTTCTTGGGCGTGTCCTTGCCTGTAGACGAGTGCTTTCGGTTCGACTAACAGCTTACAAGGCAATGCGTAGAAGACGAGCCCTGCGTGTTATATTTGTAACGTTTTAAAGTTTCAACGGCCATATTTTAGGGTGCGAAGGGCTACTATAAAAAAATCTGTCCCTGTTGACTTTGTCAAGGAGAAGAATGAAAAACGGAAACGAAATGTGGGCGATGACTCGCGTCACTGCGTTCGTACATGAAACATTCTTTGTGAATCAGAAAGTAGGACACATGTTTAAAAACAAGAAGCCGAGGAAAGGTAGCCTCGCTGATCTCTTCATTTTTGAGTTCACTGCTTCTAACCAAATAAAAACTAAATTTTTAAACTTTGTGATAGGTGGAAATCAAGCTTTAAAGTTTTTCCAGTGCTGCCAATACTGCCTGAAGCTGCAGCCATCGTAACTGCTTCAAAGGCCGCAGGTCTGTTCGATCATTAATAGCCATGGAGCAATAAACCAACAATGTGGAATCGTATTGAGCATTCATTTTGCAATAATGATAAAAAGGAATTGCATCAGCTATGCAAACAGGAAATGAAGACGCTGCACAGCACAACCCGTGGACTCTATTGATTTTTCAAGCCCTTCAGATGATCTCGTTTGTCCGGAAATTGTGTTACGTGCATTTTTTATATTAAACAGGAAAAACTTGTTTTTTTTACACTTTTTTTTCGTGCTATTCTTAGGCGCCGCTCAAGCTCTTAGTTATTCACGATGATGGCGAGCCACCTGTCTTCTCTGAGTGCCGCAGGCGAAGTGAATAATGAAGCTAGCGGATGTAAGTCAAAAGCGATGTTTTTTAGCTAAGCATTAACCGAAAGTAAAAAACTGAAAAACAAAGACTTCCAATAAGTAGTGGCGGAAAAGAACAATATAACAATTTAATTACTCTCCAAGAAATGAACAGAGTACCGTCTGCCGGGGAAAAAAACTGCTCCAGAAGCCGACCAAATACACTATGCAATACTTGCCCATTTTTCTGAGCCTGCTGTAGAAGCACTTTTAAGATTCTTGAACACAGTTTGGATATCAAGGAAAATACCTGAAGGCTGTAAAAAAGCAATTATTGTACCGTTTCTTAAACCGAATAAACCCCCAACCTCTCCTAGCATTTATAGATCCATAGCCCTTACCAGTTGCCTCGCCAAATCCTTTGAAAGTGTCCTGAATATAAGATTAACTTTTGTCCTGCAATGCTGCGAACATTTTGATACCCATGAATTTGGTTTTACAGAGGGATGCTCCACAAGATATCACCTAGTCCGTCTCGAAAATACTGTCAGAGAAGCTTTCATCCACAAACAACACTGTTTTTCCGTCTTTTTCGATTAAAAAAAAGCATACGATACAACCTGGAGGTTCGGTATTCTTCAGGACTTAGCCGGGCTCGGCATCCGTGGCAGAATGCTGAACTCCTTTAGATACTTTTTATCTAACCGTTCATTTAATGACCGCCTAGGCTGAACCCTTTCGAGGAATTATATTCAAGAAAATGGAGTACCTCTAGGGTGTATTTTAAGCACTACCCTCTTTTTTGTAAAAATGAACTCTCTTAGTAAAATAATCCCAAGGTCCGTTATGCACTCAGTCTATGTAGACGACCTTCAAATAGCTTGTACATCGTCCAATGTATCCACATGTGAAAGACAAATACAACTGACAATAAATAAACTGGCAGCATGGGCGGATAAAAATTGTTTCCGGTTTTCCCCATAGAAATCAGTGGCGATTCTGTTCTCATTAAAACGAGGCATATATACAGATCTCACCCTTCACCTTAACAAAATGGAGTTACCCGTAAAAAATGAACATATAGTTCTAGGTATAACATTTGATAGAAAGCTCACTTTCCTGCCTCACGTTAATGCGTTAAAAAAGAAAGCCTCTAAATCCCTGTGCATCCTCGAATATATTCCCGAAAACTCTGGGGTTCCGATAAGACGTGTCTTCTGCAAGTTTATCACTCTGTAATACGCTCTACCTTAGATCATGGATGAATCGTTTATTGCTCAGCGAGACCATCGTATCCTAATCGGCTGGATCCGATCCATAATTTAGGCTTGCGTCTTTCCACTCGTGCATACACGACGTCGCCCATAAGAAGTCTGTATGTAGAAACGAACGAACCATCGCATACAGATAGAAGAACGATGCTCACGTGTTTCTACATGCTGAAAATCCGTTCACTACCTAAACACATCTGTCACCAAATAGTCAATAAGGGCCCACCCAGAATATTGTTTAACAACAAGCCGCAAACTACCACGCCACTGCTTTTGCGTTTTGAAGAGATGTGCCGAAATCTCGGCGTACTAGACACATAGCCCGTCATTGTTGGAAGACAAGATCCACTGCCGCCACGGTACAATTTCCCGGAAATCCCTGATCTCACACTTACACATATAAGCAAAAACCAAATTCCGCAACAGAATATATTGCACGAATTTTTTGTACTCGAGGAAAAATACAATACTTGCACAGCTTTTTATACAGATGGCTCAAAAAGAGATGTTTACTTCGTATGTGCAGTGGTTCAAGGGAACTGCTATCAAATACTAAGGCTTCCACAGTGCGCATCAATCTTCACTTCGAAATGTTACGCCGTGTATGTAGCCATTGAACAAATAGTATAGGAGAACCTCAAGCACAGTATTATTTACACCGACTCACTTAGTTTACTTACAGCTCTCCACTCCAGAAATTCAGTCACTCCTATACTTGGTGATATAGACAACATTGTAATAGCCACACCTAAAGGACAAAACCTAAAGCTCTACTGGGTACCGAGTCATATCGGAATTAAAGGCAACGAGAGATCAGACGTGTGCGCTGCTCAAGCACGTGACAAGCAAATAAAGAATAAATATTCCGTTAAAAGATTGCATTAACTTAATACACCGTAACATAAGACAGACATGACAGTCCGCGTGGAACAACGAAGTAAAAAACAAACTACACAATGTAAACTCGTTATAAGTGAATAGAAGTCCTGCACCCATCAGGAACGTTTTAAGGAAGTGATTATCTTTCGTCTTCGTATAGGACACACGCACCTCACGGACAATTTCCTACTCACAAAACAAGATCAACCTGGTTGCGAAAAATGCAGAGACAAAGTTACGATTAACCATATTTTATTGTATTGTGCGAAACTATAAAAACTAAGGAAAAAAGTACTTTACTAAATTTTATACCGAATGGATTCTTTTTCATCCTGCACTGCTTTTAGGAGATGATGCAATTATTAATATATCACGTGTTTTTAGCTTTCTCAAAAAAACTGGATTTCTCAAGAGGTTAAAATTTTTTTACCTACTGGTCTGTTTTTATTTTAGTACACGTCAACCACTTTCTCATTCCGGAAGAAAAGGGCTGAGGTTGTTTTATTTGGTTGGTTAGGGGCCTCCAGTTCTTGCCCAGCCAAGGACGGGTGATGAGGTTACCCCACCTCCTTTACAACTTTTAATGTTAGCCATTTATAAATCTTGTTTTTGCTCTGAATACTGGGTAGAAGCAAATACCTTTCCAAGTTTTCTACTTAGCCATAAGATTTTATCTGTAGAAATCTGCATAAAACAATTCCTGATACTTTGAGCTTGGTGCATGATAGCATTGGTTGCTTACGCGCCATTAAACCCAAGACAACAAAAAATAACCGAGAGTTAAACAAAAAAATCGACAAGAGATCAAACGATGCGATGCGAGGAAATTTCAATAGCAGTCTTGCTTTTACATTCCGCTTTTTCACCGATCACTATCCGGTTGCGTCTTGGAATTTGTTTTCGCCGTTGTTTCGATGCGGAAGCACTAATTCAAGAAGCCTAACCGGCTCACAGCGTTTGTGTGACGATGACCTTTGCCAAACCTAGCATAGCGACAACCCATGCAGATAAAATGAGCATTGCCGCTACGGGCTTCGAACCTGCGGCGGCTCGTAGAGCTTCGCTGGCCTGTGCACGAGAGCACTATGCCATCGCCGCAGGCAATCACGCCAAGTGTTATTGTTGTGGTTCTTGCCTCAAATACAATGGCACGTACCCACGGTGGGTGATTAGCCAGGGTTTGGTGCAAATCCAAACCGCAGAAAACTCATCTAGGTTTATCCCAAGCGGCTCATAAATATAAGTAGAGAAATCTGAGAGAAAAAGAAAATCAAGAATTTGAGAGAGCATGAGGAAATTGGAACGAAAATCTAGGAGGCAAAGCGGTGTGAGTAGAAAAACTAAATTTTAGAGATTTCATTAGAAAGAAAATATTTTTGAGAGAAAAGTAAAGGCATCGAGAAGGTAACACAAAAATCTCCCGGTTTCAATAATATACTTGGAAAAAACTGACACACCTCCTTAATGGCATGCCCTTTGACGGTTGCACCGATGGAGAGGAGGACGGAAAGAGTAAACGGCAGCCGCAACACAGTTTCGCGCTTCTTCTTCTACTTCCTCTTAAAACATGGCACCGCACTGTGCATTACGCACCGTCGTCTTCATCCACTTCCATCTGCGGCGCGAGCACTTCAGATTAGCTTAACCTCTATCAGAGCTTAACCTGAGTCAAATATCGTCGTCGGAGTGCCGACGGCCCATCACAGCAAAACAATTAGCTGACCAGGCTAAACATATGCTTTCTCACGCCTGCTCGGTTAAACTACGTTAAAACCCTGCCACGGTTTTCACCTTGGCTGCAGTGTGCGATTCTGATGGGTGGTAGCTTTTTGAGGTTGGGAATGGGAGGCGGCTCGTATCTGGACGACGCAGTTTTACAGGTAGGTACCAAACAAACACACGCACGCACACAAGCACGCACGAAGACCACCGCTTTTGGGCCGAAAGATGACTGTACAGCTGACGGGGTAAAAAGCTATTGGCATGGCTTCCTTCTTGCGACAGTAAGCGAGAGCTGCACCCTCTGTGGCTACAGGGATTTTTTTTTTCCATTCCAGGCCAGACTGGCACGTGTCAGCACAGTATCGTCAAGCGCTGCTGCTGAATTGCAGGCTGTTAAGGTATGCCTTGAGCTGCCGCTTGCCCTGTGATGAAGGCAAGGAACTCACTTTCTTGGCACTAGCACAAGCCAAGACGCCAGTGAGCAGAAAAACAGCAACGAATTTATCTGCCAACTCATTTATCATAGTCCTATATCATTTAAGTTGGCATCATCCTAGTGTTGTAAAAGTAACCAACATACCATACCGTACCTGACCGTGCAGTGGAATACTAACCGTCGCCGCCACTTATCTCTCACCTAGAACGGTTAGTCAATGACTGAGCTAACATTTATACAATATACTACTACACCACGGGAAAGTGGCAGCGGGAGATGAGCGGCATGAAGCAAAGGGTCAAGTGGCAGGTTCGCACTTTTGCTACCGGAAGCTGATATTCAACGTCTCTAGTAAGCCTCACCTGTTAGGAGAAGAAATGCTGACGTACCATTAATAATGGCCTCAAGACGTCGATGAAAACGCCAGATTCATAATGTTTGGCAGCACGATATAAGTCTAACGTCAAGAACAACATGGGTCTTTGAAGGGAATAAAGTGTTTTTTCCTAAAAAAAACAATGAAAGCTTAGCATACACCAACCTATACTGGCCGCCTCTGAGCATGCCATGCAGTCTGAGCGCCATATGTCAAGTTGTCAGATATATATATATATATATATATATATATATATATATATATATATATATATATATATATATATATATATATATATATATATATATATATATATATATATATATATATATTGTAAGGCTAAAGAAGAAGATGCGTCTGATGATTTGAAAAGACGAAGACGAGGTGCCAGTGTTCTCGAGAGTTTTTGCCAGCGCCACGCTTGTGTGTCTTTTGCCGATCTGATCCCAGACTGCTGCCGTTGCCGTTCCCGTCGCCCCAGTACCTCGTAACAAACCCCCCGTTACATTTGGTGGAGGAGCCGGGTAAAAACATCGGACCTGGAGCTCCGTAGTCGTGCTCTCCCGGCGCGCACGATGCCTGAGGACGTCCAACACCAGGCCGTACAAGTGGGCCAGGCTGTCATCTGTGCCGGCTCTCTTCGTCAACGGGACCCGACCATTTTCAGCGGGACTGACGAGAACGATGTGGAAGATTGGCTCACATCGTACGAGCGGGTGAGCGTATACAACAAATGGGACGATGTGATGAAGCTAAACAACGTCATCTTTTATCTCGCCGGTGTGGCTAACCTCTGGTATCGCAACCATGAGGCAGATATTCAAACCTGGTCGATTTTTAAGACTAAATTTGCAGACGTATTTGGTCGACCGGCTGTCAGGCAACTCCGAGCCGAACAGCGATTGCGTGAACGATCTCAGCAGGCTATTGAAAGCTTCACTAGCTACATTGAAGATGTCGTCGACTTGTGCAAGCGGGTCAACGCTCGTATGTCGGAAGCCGACAAGATCCAACACATCTTGAAAGGCATCGATGACGACGCTTTTCAGATGCTTCTAGCGCGCGACTTGCGTACCGTTGCTGAAGTCGTCACGCTGTGTCAAAGCTTTGAGCAGTTGCGCAAGCAGCGGATTCTGACACGCCAGCGGCCACAGCAGGTTGAGTCGCTCGCTGGGCTCACGCCTGCTCCTGACCCCTCGCTGCTACAGCAGATTAAAGACTTCGTGCGGGAAGAAGTGGCACGTCAACTTTCCTTTCTGCCGAGCGCTCACGACCGACCATCATATCTGACTCCAGCGCTCCGACATACAATTCAAGAGCAAGTTGCTGAGGCTCTTCCACCGGCTCATCCGTCACCACCTGTCACGGTTCCGCTGACATACGCTGACGTTGTCGCCAGACCACAACCTGTGGCGGCTCCGCTCACATATGCCGAAGCCGTCGCGAGACCGCCTCCTGTCGCGGCTCCAGTGACATAGGCCGATGTCGTAGCAAGACCGCAGCCGCCAATCTATAGTGCGCCTCCGGCGCATTTGCGAGGGCCAGTGGCTTACCGACGACCTACTCCAAGGGTCAGCGAATCCTGGCGCACAACGGACAATCGGCCGATTTGCTTCTTTTGTGGTCTCCCAGGTCATGTAGCTCGGCATTGCCGCCGTCGTCTCCCGGACGCGGAAATTCCTCCCCAAGCTCCTGGGTACTGGCCCCCACCGAGTCAGTACTCTGTACCAGCTGCGCCGCCGCAAAGTCGTACTTCCTCGCCGGACCGTTCTACCCTCTCCAGCCGCCGGCCCTCTTTTCCACGACGCCGGTCTATTTCGCCTATGCGACGTCGCCCCACCGCTAACCAGGAGGAAAACTAGGCGCCGCAGTTCCTGAGGCGAGAACTGCGTCCACAACGAACTTCGAAAGGCCTCATCCGTCAGCCGCTAACCTCATTGAAATTTCCGTCGACGGCGTTTCTGTCATGGCGCTTGTCGACACTGGTGCTGCCGTTTCCGTCATGGACGCAAAGCTGTGTAGTTCTTTAAGAAAAGTAAGGACGCCAATTGCTGGACTCTCACTGCGCACCGCCAGCGCTAAGAACATCCAGCCGTCAGCAGCGTGTACCGCTCGCGTTGTAATCCAGGGGACCATTTATGCCGTCGAATTCGTCGTACTGCCCTGCTGTTCTCATGCTGTTATCCTGGGCTGGGATTTCCTATCGCGCCATGCTGCTATCATCGATTGTGCTCGAGCTGAAGTCGAGTTCTCTCACCTGCCCGAAGCTGTCTTGGACACTGCCCCTCCTGGTGCCTGTGTTAAGGCCCTAGTTGCCGAAGACATTGACCTGCCTCCCTGCTCTTCAGTCCTCGTACCCCTCTCTTGCGGCCCTCTTCGCGACGACACTGTCCTCTTCACTCCGTCCCCTATCTTTCTGCACCGCAAGTGTCTGCCTCTGCCATACGCTGTACTGACTATATCCGCTGGCCTCTCCGTACTGTTCGTGTCTAACCCATTCTCGTTCCCCAACGCCTTGCGCCTAGGTGAATGTCTCGGCACGGTACAACCATTCGCGTCTCTGCTCATCCGCGAAGAGACGGACGACGCGCCGCACCTCTCCATAGCCGCACTCAGCCCACCTACTGCTGCGCCCGATCCCTCCTCAACCGAAGCATTCCTTCGCTCCATCGACGACAACTTTCCAGCGCCGCAAAGGGCACAGCTTCTCACTTTACTTAATCAGTTTCGCTCATCATTTGACTCACATCAAAGTTCCTTGGGCCAAACTTCCACTGTCACCCATGCCATCGACACAGGTGACCACGCACCGCTGCGACAACGTCCCTATCGTGTGTCTGTCGCCGAGCGCCAAGTTATTGAAGACCAAGTCGACAAGATGCTCCAGAGCGGCGTCATTCAGCCCTCAAGCAGCCCATGGGCGTCGCCTGTGGTGCTCGTCAAAAAGAAGGATGGCTCCATACGCTTTTGTGTAGATTACCGCCGCCTTAATAAGATTACGCGCAAAGATGTCTATCCCCTCCCGCGCATAGACGACGCTCTGGACTCTTTTGCAAGGGGCCGAACTCTTTTCATCTCTTGATTTGCGTTCCGGGTACTGGCAAGTTCCTATGAAAGAAGCCGATCACCCCAAAACCGCCTTTGTGACACCGGATGGCTTGTATGAATTTACGGGGATGCCCTTCGGGCTTTGTAACGCCCCCGCGACTTTTGAGAGGATGATGGACACCATTTTGCGCGGACTTAAGTGGAAGACATGCCTTTGCTACCTCGACGACATTGTGGTCTTTTCCCCGGACTTTGACACCCACCTCTCCCGTTTGAAGCACGTCTTGACCTGCCTCTCTGACGCCGGCCTGCAGCTGAACTTAAAAAAATGCCATTTTGCCGCTCGTCAATTAATTATATTGTGGTTAATTATATCGTGGAACCCCTCACGCCGTCTCCTGATCTCCGCCGCCGAGGACGGGCGACCGTTCATGTCCAGCGCCTCAAGCCCTACTACGACCCCGCCGTCTTGCCATCATCCTAAGTCGCCAGGATGGCTCCTCTTGTCCCCGGGGTGATTGTAAGGCTAAAGAAGAAGATGCGTCTGATGATTTGAAAAGACGAAGACGAGGTGACAGTGTTCTCGAGAGTTTTTGCCAGCGCCACGCTTGTGTGTCTTTTGCCGATCTGATCCCAGACTGCTGCCGTTGCCGTTCCCGTCGCCCCAGTACCTCGTAACAAACCCCCGTTACAATGTATATATATATAATCACCAAAAATTGAAGAAACATAACAGAATTTATGTTTCGGCTGGAGGACCAAGGCTGGTCCTCCAGCCGAAACGTCGTGAATTAAATTCTGTTGTTTCTTCAATTTTTGGTGATTTTATATTATATTGCCCAAATCAGCTGCCAGAACTCATTTTGGTATATATATATATATATATATATATATATATATATATATATATATATATATATATATATATATATATATATATATATATATATATATATATATATATATAAATATATATATATATATATATATATATATATATATATATATATATATATATATATATATATATATATATATATATATATACCGCACAGTTTCCGCCCTCGCCGTTAGATAACGTTCTTCGTCACACTCGCGGTATTACAGGACATGGTACGTCCACCGCTATGGACGAGGATGGCGCCGGTGAACACTATCAAGGTTCGCTTACACGCAAGGCAAATACCCGCAAAAGCAGCAGATTGGACAGCCGTCGCCGTAGCTCAGTTGGTAGAGCACCGGACGCGGTATTCGGAGGTCGTGGGTTCGGATCCCACCGGCAGCGTTGTTTTTTCTGTTGCTTTATAAGTAATCTTCATTAGAAACGAATTGATTGGCACTACAAATTAAAAAAATAAATAAATTATAAACATTCCCCTATGCACCTTGGTTTCGGTGACTGTTGGCTTCCTTAATATGTTTGTCAAACGAGCCCTTCATTTCATATGCCTTGTCTGCTAATAGCTTAACGGGGGTCTCGGTTCTGGCAGTCATGATGCCATAGGTAGCAAAAGAGGGCTCTCGCACAGTTTCCGCCCTCGCTGTTCGATGACGTTCTACGTCACACTCGCGGTATTACAGGACGTGGTACGTCCACCGCTATGGACGAGGATGGCGCTGGTGAACACTCTCAAGGTTCGCTTACACGCAAGACATAAATACCCGCGAAAGCAGCAGGTTGGACAGCCGTCACCGTAACTCAGTTGTTAGAGCACCGGAGGCGATATTCGGAGGTCGCGGTTCGGATCCCATCGGCGGCATTGTTGTTTTTTCTGCTGCTTTATAAGTAATCTTTAAAAACCAATTGACTGGCACTACAAATTAAAAAAAATTAGAAACATTCCCCTATGCACCTTCGTTTCGGTGACTGTTGGCTTCCTTAATATGTTTGTCAAACGAGGCCCTCATTTCATATGCCTTGTCTGCTATATATATACAGTGAAAAGGTCACAACTGGTTCGATTATCTAGGTTTATTCACAAAGGGTTTCAGACGGTGGACCGTCCTTCATCAGGGTTAAGTCGAATGAATACACAGATGTGCGCATTTACGGTCCTAAATGCAGAGGGAGAGGAGGCACTTTCTCTCTCTCTCTCTCTCTGTGTCGGCGTCCACTAAGGGGAAAGGAGAATGGATGTGAAACAAGTTAAAAAAGCTAGTTAAAATACAGAGGCGACAGACATGCAGCAGAGCTGAGAGGGTTGGATTTTCGCCGAGAAGACCTAAGCAAGAACGGTTTCCTTCTGCGGAAGCGAGAAGTTCGAGCTCAAGGGGAAAATAACGAAAACAAGGAAAACAAGAAAAGAACAAAAAGGAAAAAACCAGAAAACACTGAAACAAAACACAAAGGCGCACATAGCATGACCCGCTCCCCAGCGGTGCAGATGTTAAGAACTCTTGTAATTTACTGTCAGCTGTCAAGGCCGCATCATTTCGCCTTGTTCAAGAGGCACCAGTGACCGTTACGAGGGCGGCGTGTCGCCTCAGCGGCGGAAAAGCGGTCGTCCAGACGCCGTGTGGAAACCCGATTCCGCAAATAGCCGCGCAACCACCGGCCGTTCGTCAGAGGGCGCCTGCGCCGCGCGTCCCACCGCTGACAATTCCGAGAAGGGGGCGAGGAGGACAAGAAGGAAACAGGAAAACCGGCATGGAGTAAAGAAGAGGGGGGTGGGGGGGTTCATGGTGAGCAGGATAAAAGGAAAACAAATGGAAAATAACAGACGGGAGCTTCTTTCTCAACTGGAATGGTTTTTGAGGAAGGCAAATTTTTTTTTTTAATTGGTTCGGGGGGAAAGGAAATGGCGCAGTATCTGTCTCATATATCGTTGCACACCTGAACCGCGCCGTAAGGGAAGGGATAAAGGAGGGAGTGAAAGAAGAAAGGAAGAAGGAAATGCCGTAGTGGAGGGCTCCGGAATAATTTCGACCACCTGGGGATCTTTAACGTGCACTGACATCGCACAGCACACGGGCGCCTTAGCGTTTTTCCTCCATAAAGACGCAGCCGCCGCGGTCGGGTTCGAACCCGGGAAGGCAAAATTGCCCAAGTTCTCATTAATGCCGGGGGTTAATGTCCGAAATTTATGTAAGAAATACGATTCCCTTTGTTCTTTTTGGCGGACGGTTTGAAAACCCGACTGTAGGAGGATGACCCGGACGCTTTCAAATGAGTGCTGTGGCATACATAGGTGCTTAGAAAAGGGTAGGTTTGGCAGTGTGTCAATGTGGGCCTTGTGGTTGTTGAATCGCAACCTGAACGGAGTTTCTGTCTGGCCGATGTACTGCATGCCGCACACGCTGCAGTGAAGCATGTAGACTACATTTGCACTGTCGCAATTTAGAGTTTCTTTGAGTGTGAAAGTTAAGTCAGAGAAGGTCCGTTTACAATTCCTGTTGTCAGCATGTGACAGCAAACCTTCCAGCGTAGTTTTCGGCAGGGTTGATAAATGCGCACATCTGTGTATTCATTCCACTTAACCCTGATGAAGGACGGTCCACCGTCTGAAACCGTTGGTGAATAAACCTAGACAATCGAACCAGTTGTGACCTTTTCACTGTGCAAGTTTTCGCTGGTCCGTTGAGCAACCCTGACTGCTTCCAATATATATATATATATATATATATATATATATATATATATATATATATATATATATATATATATATATATATATATATATATATATATATATATATATATAGTCAAGAGTTCGACGGAAATCCGTCTGGTCAGGCATGGTGATGCAATGAAGTGAAGTAGCAGTCACTGACCATAGTTGAAAAAAGAAAGACGTTTCGAAACCCGTACGGGTTTCTTGTTCACAGTGAGCAGGACAAGAGCGGTGGCGAATTTATATCCGGAGAATGTGACGTAAAGATCGGGCGTAGATGCCTGGCATGGGGCCAGCGTTCTTGTTTAATGTTGCTTGTGATGTTTGGATGAATAGCGATTCCAGCAGAAGGCGCGTCGTCAGGTTTCTTTCCTTAGATAAGATGGAGGCATTGCCCCAGTCAATCTGGTGGCCAGTGTCGTGTGCATGACCCGCCAGCGCATTTGTGGCATGCTTTTTGTTTTTTTACATCACGTTGGTGGTCCTTTATGCGTCTTTTATGCGAAAATCCTGGTAATTAAATTGGGGACAACGCAGACAGCTATTTGCAGGAAAACAAGAAAACAAACGTTTACATTAATCTATTACCATTGTAAATACCTTGCAGGCAGCGAATCGTACGTCCTTGACGTCACCTTTCTGATGGATTAAGATTTTTTTGTTCTTGCGAGCTGAATAACAATAGTTAAATTTCGAGCTGAAATCAAGATAAGGAACCGAACATCCTCTGGATATGTAACGCGTTGATAAGATAACCTGGTCCCTTGAAAAGGGTTCAGGTGGAAAGATGACCTCAGACAAGTTCGTGCAGAATGAACTCGTGAAATGCAGGACTGCTTAATTGTCGGTCAGTGCGGGAGCCGACCACCGGCATTGGACGTGGCGTGATTTCCGGTGTACAGTCCCCACCGAGTCTGTTTGGTTCAAATTTCACAAAAAAGGACCGTTACGAATATGCAACGCGAGATTCAGCGATAGCTGTTTAGGCGTTTACTTTTGGGGATATTTTCAGGTAGAAAAGATATAGTGACCTCATTATCCCACTGGCAGGCGGCTGTTACAAACAGGGCCACGGGTATGCTTATCCGGCCCAGGTTTATCATGATATAATATGAGCGTGTTCATGACCGGTGGCTGCGTTAGTGATAAGTGGATGGCATTAACGCACCCGCCTTTTGGGGCGACGGCGGCGACGACACGCAAGGCAGAGAAGGGCGCTAACAGCTATTGCTGTTAACAATGTTTTTTACTGCGATAGCTTTAATGCGGCTTCATCGTACCAGTTCCGCACATGATGCATAAAATCGCGTTCGGTTGTGTACTTTATTGGGCGTAGTTCAGAAAGAAAATGAAGTTTTGTCCGCACCTCAGTTACTACGGAAAAGCATAAGTTCTAAATTTTAGATATATATACCCCACACACTGCATACCGGAATTTGCGGTAACTAGGCTTGATGATGAGACAATCATCGCCCACCATGTGGCCCGAAAGTAATATCCTCTCCGTTACAGCTTTTTTATGATGCTATCATCACATATTACCGGAGGCCCCGATGGGACTCGCCACCTGCGCAATCACTCAGAGTAATTTCGGGAGCTATGTTCTCATGGCAACGGCTTCAGCCGCGACCATTGCAAGCGAAGCTACGCTTCGGGGGGTACAGCCAGGAAAAACAGAGTGGAAAGTTCAAATTGAGGTAAAGGGCAAAAGGTAAGAATTATACGCGTAATTGTTCCGCTTGTTGACCTCTAAAAAAATGTTTTAGCACACCATCAATAACAAATCGGCCTGCAGTCTGCAGTTCGGCAATTATGTACTACAGAGAGGGACTCCGGCGCGCTTTATATGCCATGACAAAATGCTTAAATATCCTTAAACATGACAACAAGGCCACTTCTTATTTCCTACCCCTAGATGCAACTAGAGCTCTGCAGCGCTTTGTTCATGAGGGTGTTCAGTTGGAACAGTGATATGTGCGATGGTGATATTTGCACTGGGAAAACCGCAGGTTTTTTTCTTTTTGTGGCCTCCACGATGCAATACATTTAAGTGAACATTGCAGAGCTATTAAATTTAGTGAAAAGAGGAGACATGAAACAAATACTAAAACATATCTCTCTGGTTCAGAGAGGGCAAAACACTTCAAGCCCCCGTACCAATTTAAATGCAAAGCAAGCCTTTTCTAGGATACTCAATTTGGCTCTTTTCTTTTTCTTGTGGTTTGTTGCATGTGTATTAGTGTTTTACGAAAACTATACCTAGGTGTTTCGCGGTGAGTGAGATTCATTTCATGGCGTGCGATGGCAGTGGTTTCAACTTGAACTATGGCAATGGCGAAATATAATCGCTCAAGTTTTGTACAACGGAGCAC
The DNA here is from genome assembly GCF_052857255.1 of Amblyomma americanum. Lineage (NCBI taxonomy): Eukaryota > Metazoa > Arthropoda > Arachnida > Ixodida > Ixodidae > Amblyomma > Amblyomma americanum. The sequence continues at coordinate 53,857,384 of NC_135501.1, forward strand.
CCTGATTATAACACATAAGCCATAGGCAATCTGCACCAATAGCGTGCGAGTATGGACGCTTTCTTTCTTGTTGCCCTGCTAGGCAAATGGCGGCTCGATTTATTGTTAGAGAAGAAGACAAAAGTTTCACTGATGGGTGGAGAGGCGGCCCAAACTAACATTTCTCTGGCCTGCTCCACCGAACTGTGGAAATGAAAAGGGAAACAAACGAATAGCGAAGATGACACGACAGCGGTGTTTAATGTGCATTTCATACAATTCGCTGCACAGATTGCGTCGGAGATGTAATACACACGCACAGTCATAACCAAAAGTTGGCGGGATGAGAATTAGCACAAAAAAATTCTTTCTGCTCTGCCTCGTTTGTCAGTGAGTTCATATTTTGGCTTTCAACAGAACACACATGACCCCTAGTGATTTAGGTCCATTCATTGGCCTATAAAGTTTATTTTTATTCGGACGTGCACGACATTTAGTGTATAGAACAGAAGGGGACCACTGCTGCAGCTTAGAGTGGCAAAGATTGTCGTCAATCAGACTCCTTGAAAGGTAAAAAAAAATGACCGAAGCTCGCAAGCGCAGTCTGATCACCGGTATATAAGAGCTGACCTTTCTGTCTTTATGCGTATCGTATGCACTATTCGCCAGGGACAAGAAAAGTTTAGTCTGAGGTCCGCGCAGCAGACGACGTGCAAACCAGAGCCACAAAACTAACTGTTGAGATAATAGTGTAAAAATAGATACCGCCCTCTTTCTGTCGTTATTCATGGGCTTTCTCCTATCCCTTTTATCCAGTAGTCTCTTTATATCTTTTTCTTTTTCTAAATTATTGGGGATAGTAGTAAACACGCTCAGCGGGTAGCAAACTTCGCGGCGCATTAGTAAACAGCCTCATAAATTAACGCTGCCTGAGTGCCGTCTATGCCATCAGATGGTGCTAGTAACACAAAGAACGTGATTACAAGAATCAGGCTTGCTGTAAGCCTAATATGACGTAATACAAACCCGCCTTAGAGCTCAGCAGGGTGCTTCTTAGTACATTGGCGTCTAGGAAAAGAGCGCAATGTTACTGCTTTCTGTCCCTATGTCAGCTGAGCGATCATAAACGAAACTGGAAATGTTTTCGCCTATGAGCTTGCTCAAGTTTTAAAAATTTCTTCTGAAGCCACCCACTCTCATAATCTATGAAAAATTGCACTACCTTCGCATATAGATATGCAGGGCACACCCGGAACTTCGTTGTATTCAAGCCCATGCGCACGTACTTCCCATTTGTAAGCCTCGGGGGATTCATAATATGCATCATTTCTTCACATCGTTGGTCTTCTGGCTTTATCGAAGATCACGTGTCGGAATATTTTATTAACCTGATGATAACATGGTTATTGCTCTTTTCAGTTTTTTTTTCTGTTTCAATTTGAAAGCGCGTAAAAAATGTGTTGAACAGACTTTCTTGATGGAGCTTCAAGTTCGTGTCGGAAACTTCCGTGCTATGATACGTTTTTTTTTCTTTCTTTTAAAAAATTGCGCCCAACGTCAGCCCGCTGGGCATACAACTGCCTCTCAATGTTATTTGTTTTTCAGCTACTGGCACTAATATAGGCAAGAAAATTAATTAATTAATCAAGAAATTTACGGCAATCTTCAACTTGAGCAGAGTGGCAAGCGTATTGAGACGCAGCGCTAAAAAAACGATATTTTTCTTTACCTTTTTATTTTAAGAGGTTTGAAGGTTTTCTGTGTTAAGTTGTCCATGTTGATGAGCTTTTGGAAGGACGATTTTTCTATATGACAGAAAAGCTTTCATTATTTATTTCTCATTTCTAGTAAAAACAAACCCGCCTTATGTCTCGGCTACTGCACGTCATCACAAGAATGCCATTACAGGCATCCTGCTCCCGTTCATTTTATCAAGAACCGGACAAATATCTCGAACCACAAAATATCTCAGATTACTTCCGAAGACCAAACCTTTAGCGCGAGAATCGACTGCGCAATCAATAAAAAAAAAGCAGCCCCTTGGAACTGCATTGGGATGGCGAGCGGAATTTGTACCTTGCGGAAGGTTCAGGACCTTTGGTCAGGCTTTGTGCTTCTTGCTCTTCTCGTCAAATCGACGGTTGTCTCGTGTGGCTCACATAGAGGAATGGCACCACTCGCTCCTCTCTGCCTAAACGACAAAGTGGAAATAACAAACTATTTCGCGGCGCCGATTCAATATTTATTATTGTTTGATGTTTCGAAAGGTCGCACAGTTTCTTTAGGGCCATGGCCTGCGCGATGGAAAGTTTTTCAAGCACTTAGGACAAACAAAGGTTCTGCTGCTTGAGCGCTGACCAGAGCTTCGTGTATTCCCTCGTCGGTTTTGTCGCCCCGAGGGGCTGCAGTTGACCACTTCGGTCCTATTTTTTTTAGGGCATTGAAAAAACAATGTTCACCACGGAAAAAATATCGACGGCATGTTCTTCTTTGATATCATTTAAACTACACCGCAAAATAACAGCTCCTTCAAAATGGAAGGTCAAAATTAAATTGGTGTACGCCGAACGAATTTTCATCTCGGCTGGTTTCTTGTACTTATGGAGGTGAAGGTGGGAGCATTAAGAAAAAAACAACTGTATGGAGGCGGTGCGTACTGTCGGTTTCAGCAAATTGTACGCTGCGCTTGGGGATGAGGAGACGACAACAGGAAAGGTAAGAAATCTCGAAGACTTAATTATAATTTTTCATGCTCTAATTTTATAATACCAGTCACCAAGCACGGAAGAAAAAACAGAGATAAGAACAGCTAACAGAATGATAAGGATAAGTGGGCTCAAGATGAAGGAAGAATCGATCTCTCTCGCAATATGTGTTCACGTGTCCGGATCGAGAGTGGCCGGTAAATAGAGGCAATGTGTTTGCTTTAACTTGGTTCATGAACTTGTCGAAAGTTGAGCTACTGGAGCATCATCTGCGTCAGATAATCTCTCAGCGTGCTTCGTTGTTCTTGCAATATTCTATTCGGAAAGAACACAGCAGTAAAAACGTGCTTGATAATTATGAAAAGCATCCGACACCGATATCAGTGAGGCGTGTCAGAAATACACCTCTGTGAACTAAACGAAAAGTAAAGCCGCTGGACGAATAATAATTACATTAAAGCCGCCTTCAACTGGGCTGGATTTTGTAGTAAACAAAACAGGAAAACAAACAAATAAATTGGCAAGACTGAGACAAGCAATGATAGGTTACTGATCAGCCTACATAAGTGAGTGGTTTAATGCTTTGTCAAGTTTTGATTTTAGATCCTACGTAGGATCACAATTGCAGCTACTATCGCCACACTTCTTGCTAAAAGAATTTTGCAGCAGCTACCACAGCACTTCTTCCTCCGCAATTTCTGCCTCCACATAAATCCACAAACAGGGCGATGCTTTTTTTTCATTGTTTTCTCACTGACATCGGTTCCCTTAGCGATCGTCATTGCAATGTGGAAAGAACTCATGGTGTTAAACTGCTCCAATGTTATTCGAAAATAACCTCAATAAAACCGGCATGAGGTAATTTATACTGTGCAAATATCTTTTTTGTGTTTTCTTTTTCGCGCAACTACATGAATCCAAGAATAACGGCGTGAATGAGAAAGATACCCGCCAAATGAAATTTTCAGACATCCCGAAATGTCGACGTTATGTAAGTTTATCCACAGTTTCCTACTGCAACGAGCATAAAACCTTTCACTTAAAGTTCGGAAAGTAGAAACGCCTTCAATTAATGCTTGTTTGTGTGCTCTAGTAAGGACATCGCATTTCTTGTTCACTCTTTGCACCTGTTTGTTGCTACATTTTAGACACAGGCTTCGGGATTTAGCCTTCAGTGTTGTAGCCCCGTTGAACTTCCGGGGCACGCCGTTGACACGTGGTTGCTTATTTCAGCACACCATTCTTGATGCAAAAGTCTGCTGTCTTGATTACGGAATCTCGTCACGTCAGTGATACGTGCTTTTACCAGGAATGCAAACTTTTCTTCATGAGTAAGCGAGCGCACGCTATATTTTCAACTTAAAGTGCTCCTGCGCTGGTTTGGTGGCACGTGTAAACATGATTGTCCATTGAAAGATTTCTGCGAAAGCAGCCCACTTTAGAAACCGTCATAAAGAGGCTCCGTTGAAGGATATTGGCCGCAGGGCGAATACCGGAAACATAAATTGAACAAGTATATAGCTGTAAAATATTCTATACAATGCGCAAGCTGTACCGCGGCGGCTTGCTTTATGGGTAAAGAGGGGCTATGCGGCCTTTTATAAGTAGTTTGATATTTACATGCTGTCGAGTTGTCTTTGCAGACATAGGAGAAACTCGGAACACTAATTGCAGGGATTCTTTGAGGAATTCAATTTCTTTCTTTTGCTAAAATAATTCGGGTTTTTTATACCTCACGACGCAACGTACACTGCGTCAAATCTAGGCCAAGCAGTCGCCTAGCAGATTGCAACCCCTAATGTAGACAAGAAGGAAAGACTACTTTTTGGGAGCCCTTGAAGCCCACACGTGTCACCGAGAACTTCCAAAACATTCAAGACCTTACTTTATAATTAAGGGTTCGACAGATTCCTGTCTGGCGAGGGGAAGCATATTGGAAGCACAAGAAACATACACTCGCCAAAGAAAAAATATTTAACACATGACGTTTCGAGACCCGTACGGGTCCCTTGTTCACAACGAGGATGGGCGGAATGGGCCGCTACTTATAAGCGGACTTGACTGCACAATGAGTGGGCGTAGATATCGGGGAGATTCCCTCTCGTCCTGTTGATAGCATTCTTGGTCGTCTGTAGGTCAAATGATTCGAGAAGTATTCGTGAAGATAAAGGTTTCTTCCTGTCCAAGATTGTGGCGTTCTCCCAGTCAATAGAGTGCTGCATCATTTGGGGATACTCTGCAAGTGCGTTGGAGGAAGTGCGACCTTTCTTGACGTCATTCTTGTGTTCCCTTATTCTTCTTTTAAAATCGCCTGACTCGCCAATGTATGATGCATCGCAATCCTTGCAGGGGATCTTGTATACAACGCCGGGGTAACATGTGCGCTCTAGGCGGTCCTTCACGTGATACAGTTGCTGTTTCAGCTTGCTGGACGGTACGTGCGCAATTCGAACGCCATATTTGGCAAATATTCGCTCCAGAGCCTCACTCCGTATACCGAAAGCCCATACATACCGGCAAGTACCTCGATTTTAAATCTGCCCATGCCATAGGCCACAAACGCTCCATCGTGTCCTCTCTGTTAGAGCGAGCTGGTCGTCTATGTTCTAGTCCTGGCCTTCTCTCTTCCCAGCAGCAGAAAGTTCGCGTCGACCTTGAAAATAATTGCTACCCCCGTCAGATGCTAAACAATCAAGAACGCCGCTGTAAGGAACCTGCTCAGCCCCAGTTTGTTCAGCAACAGAAACGCGCGACTGTCCCGTATTCCTGGTGTACAAGCGAGGCTCTGGCGCGAATATTTGCCAAATACGGCGTTCGAATTGCGCACGGACCGTTCAGCAAGCTGAAAGAGCAGCTGTGTAACGTGAAGGACCACCTAGAGCGCACATGTTACCCCGGCGTTGTATACAAGATCCCCTGCAAGGATTTCGATGCATCATACATTTTCCAGTCAGGAGATTTTAAAAGAAGAATAAGGGAACACAAGAATGACGTCAAGAAAGGTCGCACTTCCTCCAACGCACTTGCAGAGCATGCCCAAATGATGCAGCACTCCATTGACTGGGAGAACGCCACAATCTTGGACACGAAGAAACCTTTATCTTCACGATTACTTCTCGAATCATTTTACATACAGACGACCAAGAATGCTATCAACAGGACGAGAGGGAATCTCCCCGATATCTACGCCCAATCACTGTGCAGTCAAGTCCGCTTATAAGTAGCGGCCCATTCCGCCCATCCTCATTGTGAACAAGGGACCCGTACGGGTCTCGAAACGTAATGTGTTAAATATTTTTTCTTTGGCGAGTATATGTTTCTTGTGCCTCCAAGACCTTGCTTTAGTTAGTGATAAGCTTGCCTGTGAAGGGCTTTCTTCGGAAACAGTTGATGCCTTGGCTGATCACAAGGCGACCAAGTCAACTTTCACATGCGAGGTAAAGTCCGTTGAAAGAATAAGAAGGTTAGTCTACGATTGGGATCGCTCTGACGACTTCAGATTTCTTGAATATTTGGAACAGTCTTATGACGAGTTCCACCATCATTTTATCGGTTCTGAAGTGTCGACCGAAAAGCTTCGGTTAATTTTCAAAAATAACGTTCCGCAGTGCTTGAAAAAGCATGTGCCCACTAAAGTCAAGAGTATACGGAAAGTTAACCCCTGGATAACGCGCAAAATCCTACAGGTGAAACGCAAAATTTCCAGGCAGAGGAAACTCAGAAACAAATTTTCATTGCCTGGGTACACTGAAAAAGTTCATGAAAATTCTCGTGCGCTGAAAGTAGCCATAAAGTTAGCGAAAGCAAAATACCAAAATGTTACCCTTAGTAATTTCTTGAAATCTACCCCTCAAAAGTTTTGGCGATACCTTAATTCAAGGTCCCTTAAGCAATCTAATCTGCCGTCAAGTGCAGCTCTACTTAGAGCAGAAGAGTTTAACCGTTATTTTAAATTTGTATTTACTGCTGACAATGGCATCTTACCCGACAGAGACCCACTGATGTCTGATGGAACCTCAGAACTTGAGGAAATAACAGTAACTGAACCTGGCATCCTGTCCTTGTTGCTTGCCCTTGATGTCAAAAAGGCCAGTGGTCCAGACAATATTCCAAATCCTTTCCTTAGAAGATACGCAATATGGATGTGCAAATACCTTAGGCTTGTCTATGAGAAGTCACTTAAAACTAGGGAATTACCACGCGAATAGGAAATAGCTTAAATATTTCCTTTTCACAACAGTGGAATTTATGACAACACTTCTAATTATCGCCCCATTTCTATTACTTCTACAACTTCTAAAATTCATGAACACATTATTCTGAAACATTGCGACTTACGTGGAGGTAAATAATTTCATTTGCAGCAGCCAACATGGTTTCCGTAAAGGCTGGTCAACTACAACGCAAATAATTGAAACCATTCATGACCTCGCCTTAACTATTGACAATCGTGGGCAAACGGACATTTTATTTCTCGTTCTATCCAAAGAATTTGACAGAGTATCGCACCCAAAAATGTTTCACAAACTACACATTGTTTGGTTCTGGAAATATAACACAATGCATGGCTTCAGGCTTATCTGACAAATCGATTCCAGTTCGTGGAATATGAAGGGCAACGTTCGGGATGTGCTGAAGTAGTGTCCGGTGCGCCTCAAGGCACAGTAGTAGCTCCATTTCTTTTTCCTATCTTCATAAACGACATGGCAGACAACATCGACTGTACGGTCCGTATGTTCGCAGACGACTGTATCATTTACAAATAAATTAGTAACTATGAAGATCAATTAATTCTTAACGACTAACTAGTGCAAGTTTTCCAATGGTGCAAACACTGGCAGATGACGCTTAACTTAGATAAAACGGTTTCTATGACAGTAACCAGGAAAAGAAATGCTCTAATATTTACCCATGGCACTGAGAACCAGAAACTAAATAAAGTTGAACAAGATAAGCACTTAGGAATTTTGATCTTATCGGATTTGAAATCGAATAGGCATGTTTCGTATATAACATCTAAGGCACTTACTGCGCTTTATTCGTTGAAGCGTTCCTTACATCTGCTGCACCTGACACCAAATTATTAGCGTATACCTCATTTTTTCGTTCAGTACTAGAATATAGCATAATTTGTTTGTTTCCGTCGACTAACCACTGCATAGATCAATTAGAAAGCGTTCAGCGAAAGGCTATTAGATTCACCTATAACAAGTACCGCCGTAGCGATTCCCCTACGGCACTGTTACGCAAAGCTGGTCTTCCAACAATACAAAATAGGGCCAAATTCTTGCGGCTAAGGTTTCGTTTTCTACATTTAAATGATGCTTTCAAAATAGATAAAAATAAGTACTTGTCATTTTCTAAATCAATAAACTCGAGAACAAAGCATACTAAGCACATTACCGAGTACAGATTACATAGTGACACACTCAAATCTTCGTTCTTTCCACAAGCCATCCAGGATTGGAATGCGTTGCCGAATGATGTGGTCACCTGTAATTCGTTTGATGCTTTTTTGGAAGGATTGTCAAATCTTGAATCGGATTAAGTGCACTGTTCTGGAAATGTTTGTTTTTGTTTTGTTTTCTGTGCACATGATTTATCGGATTGTATTGCATTGCCTTGTTCCTTTTTTTTCAAGTTATTTTGCAAGCAATTATTAATATTTTCATTCCTGCACTAACCTGACTGTAACCGTTTTTTTATGTGTGTATGTAGTTTATCCCTGTCCTGCGAAAGCCTCCACAATGTGGCTAGCAGTATGTTGTAAATAAATGAATAAAACAAAAATTGACACAATTCTACGTTTAAAATCGCAACGTCGGTGTTAATGAGTGTCATAGCGGAGTGGTTAAAATGAATTCAAACACCCTGATGTTCTTTGGAATGAATTTAAAAGGTTGCACACCTGCGTGACGAATCTTCAGGCATAAAAAGTGCCTTTGCAGGCACACAGAATAAATGGCTCTCATCGTTGCTGCACTGATGTCGACACTTTAAAAGAAATTACATGGCAAGCAGCAACTTTTGACATTTAACTGTTTTGTTCCTGAGGCGATACTCTCTTTTTGCCAGAGCACTGGTTACAAGAGGGAAGCTTCTTTAGTGAACTGTAAGGTACTCATGCTTTCTGAAACTTTTCATGGGTACCTCAAATTGGCCATCCTCGTTTTAAGTTCTTCTTAGGGGCGTGAAGCAGGGAGCTGTGCAGAGCTGTTTCCTTTCCCGGCCAGGCTTGCATTATACGATGGTTACTGTATCGTGTCCATGTTCATTGTTTGTAGATGCATGCCCATTTAAATCACGTTGCGTTCGCGTTACGTAATTTAGCAGTGGATGTAGAAAGAGCTTTTTAAATGCCAACTTGCCCGACGCATAAAGGCGTTTGTCTCCCACCACCCTCTCTCCAAGAAAAAAAATGCTGTGGCTATCACCTGCATATGAAAATGCGGCTAAATGGCTGCGCGCCTGTATATCAGTGGATTGAAGTGTGCCTTTCGGTTACATAAATTTAAATACATTGTGAAGGGGATGGGAAGGAAAGGCAAATCTGAAGTACAACCCTGTTCACGGCGCCGCTGTAACCACCGCTAATTGTGGTCTTTCAAAAAGATTAAATTGGACGCATAATATGGTATATTCTTACAGACTGCACAAACGAGGACAACATCGACTAGAAAGCGAATAATTTGAAGCAAAATGATAAAAATATTTATGTGCCGGAACAAGCGTACCGAAGACAACGACGAAGCTATAAGTGAGGCCGCATGTCTGAGCAGATAGACTCTCGAGAAACAGCGCATTCATCTCCAACAGGGACTCCAAGTCAGCAGAAACTGTAGTCTTCAACAGCGCAAACACACACAGACCAAGAAGGAGACGAGACACACAAACCAGCGCTGGTTTGTGTGTCTCGTCTCCTTCTTGGTCTGTGTGGGTTTGCGCTGTTTAACAACCATCATGCGTCAACGCCAACAAGCCCAATCTTCTCCTACAACTGTAGTCATATGGACAGAAGCTGCAGGGGTACAGGTTTCGGCTAAATTGTTATAGCCCTGTCCAGCCTATTCTCAATATATCGCTGCAGCGTATGCCTTCTTCTTTGCTGTTTTGGATGTTTGTCTTTTTCCACACCGAACCACTTGCACATGTATATGCAGGGAGGATGCGCAGGTTTTGAATCTTCAAATCTATCAGGGCATGCATAGAACAGAAAGGTGTTATGCGGAGACCGACATCTCCAGTGTTGACTGCTGACAAAATGAATTTCTTCTGGGACCACTACGCCCCTCTGCTTCCCAAGCATTTCGTGCAAGATTGAGCGGGCGATGTCTTCTGCGACTTCATAGCTTTGCAGAATCAGGAAAGCAGTTCTGTATGTCCTCCTGCAGCCAGCAAGATAATTGGCCACATTAATTGATTTTATATCAGCGTTGCAATTTTCTTGTAAGACGTACAAAACACGGTACGACCAACTTATTGTTCCTGACACTTAATCCCGGCATCACTTGGCCAGCTCCGCTAGGTAATAGTGCTCGTGCAGTCCAGGAGAATACAGCTTTTTCGGCGATGCGATACCGGATAACATTTCCCGGGACTGAACTACAGGGTCATGGGTCAATTCTTTTCACAACAAAATAAACCATAAGTGGCAGTGGATTGCTCTCACGACAAAACAGTGATAATATCTCCAGCTTCTATTTTTACCATCAACCTGGATTCGATTAAGTCTCACCCGGAATCCGAGTTTTCTCATCTGCTTCCACACCACATGAAGACATTCTGCCAGAGCTTTTGTCTGAACGACGCAGTTACTAGCAACTGTCTGTGTCGTTTAGGATACCCGACAATTCCCTTCTATGGAAACTGTGCTTCGATTTAAATAAAGCTAGACATTCTGTTAAAAGCCCAGACCCATTTTAGGCAGAAAAGCTTTCACCTACGATTTCAAAAGGACGGGAATGGCTCATACGCCGCAAACACCAAAAATAAATATGAATTTTATATTTTTTGGGGAACATGTACTGCATATTTGAATGTAAACTTTAAACCTGAAACAATTAATTTGAAGTATATGCACACTATTCATTTTTTATTTTGATTTTCGGCCTCCATTCTTGGTGGGACATTTATTGCTATCTGAAGGCTGTATAAGAGCATTTTTAAACAATGTGCCTAATATATCTATTTTCAAAACAAATATATTCTCTCTTCAGCTAGGAGAAGTTGTATGGTGTTTATTTGAACAAAACATAATTCTTTTACCGAATTTCCTATTTGCGGAGTAAGACGTAGCACTGCCCTTTGTGCAACACCTCAATTGTACTCGAGTTCTTGCATACGAAAAGTGCCAGAGATTGATTGCAAGCAAGCACGAATTGCAGGATGCACACTAAGAAAAAAAATATTTTTTTTACATTTGAACGGGCCTAGAAGTGGCGTATTTACAAGCCTTCTGAGTCTTGATGTTCGCAGCGAACAATGTTAAGTCAGCGTGAGGCACAGTCAAGCACTCGAAGGGTTCAACTCGTTGTTTTCGACGCCTCTAGGTGCAATTTCGAGGTTAAGGCCATGTTCTTTCCACCCTCTGGCAAGTCCACTTTTACGCGTGAACTTTTCGCCCTTGACCGACAACATCAACAAAACCAGGTAGCACACCTCCCTTAAATCTGCCTGAATGTGAAGTAATTGTTTCTTAGGGTGAGCAGAATTTCAGGTCGTTCGTTTCTTCAAGGAAGGCTTCCAAGCACTTCCTATAGTATAGTTCGGCGTGGAAGATGAACAGGAGGCGTACGTGCTTGTAGATGACGACCGCAGAGCATATATTTACAACATACATATAGAGCGAGTAAAACTGGAAGAAGCAGGAATGAATTTACAAAAGAACAAACTTTGCCTTACATTTCTCATCGACTTGCCTGGTTAGAGCCCAAGTAGAACCGTGTTACATGGCAAGCATGAAGTCCCAGCTCAAACTGGACTGGACTGCCTCACATTCGTTCACTTGCGTGCTTAAACCCTTAATTAACGAGGGCGGTCAATTTAAGCGACCTACCCCAAGCATCAACTCTCCAATAAAAAATGTCATGCGAGGTGGGAACTGCACCTTCGGTCGGGCTCAGCCTCGAACCTAGGGTCTCGCTAACAACACAAATCAAATGAAAAACAAATATGACACCACTCTCTTTCCAGTAAGGGTATACGCACCCTCTCTCTTCGGAGCTTTTCTTCCCACTTTCTTCAGGCACACCGCCAACCCCCATTTCCACTCGCTTTGCTAGTTCTTGATACTGATTCGCTCCCACCCGTTGTCAGTGCGCGTCGTTCGTGAGCAGCAAAGAAGGGCCACGAGTCGGCTACACCACAGAAGGCGCGACACTCGCCTGATAAGAATGAGCAATGCGCTTTTGTTGTCGCGCATTCCCTGGAAGACGCCGTAATTTCTCTTTTGGTTGCTCTCTGTCGCCTCGGCAAACTGGGTGAGGAATGGTCCTGTTTGCTCACGCATTGGAGGAGTGTGTGTCAAAAATATGGCGTAATTGCTTTAACCGGCACTCCTAACCGCCATCCTCGAGAGAGGCGCCTTTGTTAGGCCATGCGGCAGCGCGGGCAGCAGTGGGGCACAAGAGCCTCTCCGCCGATAGCCTACGGCCTAAGGGAGTCGCGTGAAGACAGCGGAGGTGCGTCAAACGACCCTCTCCACTTCACCTCTACACTGCGCTTGCGGGGGCTGGCGTTTACAATGGAAAGCTGCTTACGCGGGTGCAGGCATTCTGCATAGGGTCGCAGCTGGAAAAGAGTGGCGGCCTTACAGGGTGTTTAATTTGGTAAGCATGAGGACGCAATGAAGTAAAAGGGAATAAGTCTAAGAAAACAACTTGAGTAGCATGCCATTCCGACAACCAGGCAGACCTCTCCTGTTCCATTAAAGTCTTCTCTTCCACTTCCTCCTCTAAGGAAACAGAATGGACGTGCTGAGTATAATGGGAAGCAAGGAGTGAATCTAAAAAAACTCGAATGGACGCCTTCATTATAGTGCGCAAAAAAATACGGTGTGATAGAAGCGTGCAACCTAGCGTATGAATATTTCTTTCTAGGGAGCCCGAAAGAGGTTTCTTTGTAGAAAAAATCTAGGTTAACGCTTCTCTTACGAAGACCACCCAGCATAAGCAATAGGCCTAAGCGCGTCGTAAATCAAGCTAACAAAATAAATAAAGGGAGAACTGAAAAGGTCGAAACATTTTGTTCAGCTATGGGCAGGTGGCAAACGTGGCTCTGCTGTATTCCCCCACGCATTATTTTCAAGTTGCTTCGACAAGAATTATGCCTGACCTTGTAGGAAAACACTTTTGTGACCATTTCCACGGAATGCCTTGGCATAGACAATCCTGGTCTATTTACCCAGGAACCTGAATTGCGATTTCGTCCCTTTCCTGACGCGAGTGCATCATACCGCGATGCTCCCAGTTTGTCATAAGCGCAATGACGGAAAATGGGATAGCTGCGATTGCCCTTCCAACTGCGAGATGAAACACATCGCCTAGAAGGGAAGAATTTTTTAGAAGAAAAGGACACGCCATTTGATGCCTGGACTCTGAGATAGTCGCGATGGTATAGTATTGCTCAATGCGATGACTACTTCCACTACATGCACGGACTTCGAGAAACCAAACTTTATCGCCTAGCCCAGGCACAGAGGCGCATTTTGTTCGGTGCCTTTCTGGGGCAAAAGAGCAAGTTAAAAGGGTTGCGTGTTTCTCAAATTCTGCTGCTTTGTCGTATGAGCCACGACCTCTACTGCCGGTGTTATTCATCTATATATGCATCAATATAGGGAGCCACCGCGGTGGCTCAGTGGTTATGGCGCTCTACTGCCGGCCCGAAAGACGCGGGTTCCATCCCGGCCGCGGCTGTCGAATTTCGATGGAGGCGATGTTCTAGAGGCCCGTGTGCTGTGCGATGTCAGTGCACGGAAAAGAACCGAAGGTAATCGAAATTTCCGCAGCCCTTCACTACGACGCCCCTCATAGCCTGAGTCGCTTTGGGACGTTAAACTCCCATAAACCCGCATCAATATACACATAAAGGCGAAATGAGTAAGCAAATTTCTGGTCCCTGTATTCTCGCCTATTGTCTCAGCGGAGAATATAAAGCCGGCGGAACTCTTTGTTGCGTTAGTTACGTCGAACTATATCGAGAAAACGATGCGTGAATGTCTAACACTTCCGGAGCAAACGTCCGTAAGATTTGCTCCTTTTGATAGAAGATGGGGAAGCGTAGCAAACAAGGAGGCATTTGAAAGCTTTTACCGCTTAACGCTTGTATATAAGCAGCAAATTTGGACTATATGTTGACACCGGAAACACGCAATCACGAGCATCAGTAACTGCTGTGAATATTCAACCTTATTCAGTAAACTTGGTCATTACGGTCAGCCTGTTAAGAACAAAGCGCTTAAATTTGGGGCTCTTTTTGATGCACAAAAGGGAGGCTAGAGTCTGGTGTGCATTATTAATCGGTAAGGTAGAGACCGAGACAGCCGAGGTGCTGAGGAGAGGTTTCCTCCCTGGAAGCTGCATGGGTGGCGATTTGCTCCAACAACTCGGCGGGTGCGCTTGCTGCGTCCGAAATGTTCCCATGGAAAGGTGCTTTGTTGATTCCGATAGAGTGCTTCTGTGGCAACGCAGGAACAATGTCAATGCTTGATACGAGCCCGTTACATGGTGGCTATGCCAATAAATGGGTTCAGGCAAACGCTACTCATTGCGGAGTAGGTCTTCGATCCATTTAGCTGAATGGAACCTGGGAATGAAAGGACACCCTCTCGCGGCCAATTTTTTCTATGCCGTTTCATGCAGAGAATTCGTAAACACACTTCGGTACACAAAGTATCGCATTTATTTCATTATGTGCGCTTTATAAGAATGGAAGCATCATGTTAGTCAACAAGAAAGAACAGTGTGAGTGAAGCAAACGACAGTTGCCCAACATGTTTCATGAATGAGGGGAAGTCGTCAGGAGCAGACTCCAGAATTCTTTGGAGATGTAAATTACTTTAAAACAATGTGCTGCTTGGTTTGTGTGTTATTGCTGCTCACTTATATCCAGAGTGGTGGCGCTGGTTTTTGCTAACTATCGTCTTCGAAGAAAATTCGCGGATAGACGCTGAAAGATTTTTCCCAGTTACAGGACAGAAGCGCTCATTTTGGGCGTTATATTTTAGACAAGCCCTTGAGTGAGAGCCGGTTGCTTTAAGTCACCTTATTGTGCGTCGTATGTTGTGAGAAAATTTGCTGTTAACACAACTTGTGCATTTATGTAAGCTATGTGTGCGCTCCATAAAAAATCCGCCTAGATGCAATCTAGCGTGCAGTAAATTAGGAAAGACATAAAGAATAACAACTAACTGCAGCAGAGTCGACAAAGTATTAGGTCCAAAACTACCACAGTGACGCCATGGCGGAAAAAGTGAAAATAATTAAGGAGGTTTCCTCACTTTAAAACATTAAGGAAAAACTCTAGCTGGCTTGTGAGTCGAGCTCGAGTTCAGCAGTGAAAGTCACTCTGGCGCTTATATTTAGTACGACAGAAAAAGCCGTCTCATTCGTTATTACATGCATTATTTGTGTTATTTCAAGTGCCTGTGCCCTATTTTTCTTTATATGCTTGTATCGTCCCCCCCCCCCCCCCCTTTATGTAACGCCCTGACCCGAGGGCCGTTAGGGGTATTGTAAATAAATAAATAATGATGTAGTCCTTACCCATATTCATTTAACTTTTAGTTAGAAAAAGTGCATCGCGGATATACCTTTAAACAAACAATAGAGGGTTGTACACCAATTTGGATATACTGCGTCACTGTTTAAGTGTGAAAATATGAAATGCAAAGCAGGACGTCACAGGCAGAATTGTAATACGTACCTTCCTTCTACTTGCTGGTAGTGGCCGCCAGATAATTGAGTCATTAATGGAGTGTTCTAACTTACACTACGTTTTTACCGTGACACCAGACGACGAGCAGAAGCTTGGCACGCAATCTCGCATGCGCAGTTAATGAAAAGGTTCGCATTACTGTTACTTTTTGTGGTAGACTCTTCATGGTAGACAACGAAGTTAGCTTTCATAGTCGCCAAAGCTCCTGAAGCTGTGTCTGCTCGGCTTAAATTGGTAGTTTTATCAAATGAAAAGCGAAGCAATAAACTAACATCCAACGTATGTGAGTATGGGCAAGAAAACAAATGCACTTGCTATATGTAACGTGTGAAAAATATGTCGCCAGCCATTCCTTGCGAACAGCCGGGAACTGAGAGATGGCGGAAATTTACAGAGTAACTTTTTGACACGAAGAACATACGCAATGGATCTGAATACTTCGTCGCAAGAAATCTTACTATAGCGAGGAGTGACCCGTTTGTTTTTGCTTTACATTTCTTTCTTTAGGCCCATGAAGATCTGATTTGCAGTTCAACATTCCATTTACAGTTGAACGTCTCATTTTAAACAAATATTTAGAAGAGAACCTTTTTTTAAGGAGCTCAGTCTTCTCTCATCGGGCGCAACACTGCCGAAAATAAAAAGTTCTGTGACGCCTAGCGTTAATGAAAGCCTAGCCCAGCTTGCGGCCAATGAGTGCTTGCTTTATTGCTTATCCGATATCTATGATCTTTTGATGGAGGAACTACCATTCTTCACGTCTTGTTCCTTCTACCATAGACGTAGCCTACTGTCAATAACCCGCCCAAGGGTTTTGCTTGCTTATTTTTACTCCATTGCTACTTACTTGTTTAGGTCATAGATTAACAACATGCTACGTAAAGTGAAATATTAGTGGCCTCCATCTCCGCTATATATTTTTCTCCATCGAATGGTGCCACCCTTTGTTGGCGTTCGCTACAAAGGTAAGAATAGCGACATATTTCACTGAATTTTATTATATTGCGAGTCACCAAATATCACATAACTTACATGTCAGTCTCTGTTCAGAGGTGGACCTTACGCCCCGCTTAAGTGCACACTTCCCTCAGTTCTGTGCTGCCCTTAGCGGAGTGAACGATTATAGCATTCACTAATGTATCTATTCACTGAAACATTGAATTTTCATTGGAAACGCAGTCAGACACAAAGCAGCACATTACGCCAAGGCTCTTTTCACACTGCTGTTTATTGAAAAAACTAGCCAGCAGAACCAATAACCAAGGCCCCTATACAACGGTTAACAATATGAAAATATTGAGACAAGATAGGAAACCTTGCGGTTCTGTTCTCCGTTTCCGTGTCTCAATTTTAACTAGCGTGTGCATAACTCACAGCGGTTCTCTCTTTCTCCGTGTAAGAGCTCAAGCTCTCCGTTCACTTTTGCTGATTTTGCTTTCCCAAGGAACCCGTTATAGTCTCTCTGAACTATTTCTCGGCGAAGAATGTTAACCATGACTAGAGGAACTAAATTTCTTCAAAGTTGAAATCTCGTTCTGAGAGTCAGTCCAGAGAGCACAGCTGCCTGACACCGAGAGTATTTCTAGTCAGGACCCCTGCCGCTTGACACTTCCATCACTGAAGCATCTTCAGGCCAGTACATGTAATGTCAACAACAAGAAAATATTTTCTTCGCTCTTATTACGAAGCAAAGAGTGAGCATATGCACTTAACGAGGTGAAAAGGTCGCAAGGGATTTCAGCAAAGTCACGTTGCACCACCACTTCGACAGCCGGCAATAGGTTGCGGCATGGAGCGCTTCCAAATGAAGCAAGGCCTGATTTCTTGACCGCAGCACAAGAGTTGCGTTCGGGAGCCATACGAGGAAAATAGAAGAAACATATACGATCACTCTAGAGGTTCAAAACGGGCTGGCTGTACGAAAACCAATTATTTATTTTCGATAGGGATGGTGGTTCACACGGGGCATTAGTAGTTGTATTTTGCTCAAAGAGCAAACGTACTACTCTGTGGAACGTCATTCACTCTGGTGCAGTTTATTTCAGAGCAGACTCGAGAGCAACAGAAACTTGTTTCGTGTTCACTCTGTTGTTTTATTCTTACATTTTCGTTTTAGCATCCTTCAAGTTGAAAGGAATGCCGGTAACATTCTCGTTTCGTCTCACCATTTAGATCTTCAATAGTTGCTAATCCTAAGGGTCACTGTAGTTGTAGAGTACAATCAAGAATGAAATACGCCATAGAGATGTCCATTTCAAACAAAAAACCACATCAGATTGACAGTTTATGCCTGTTGTTTCTAAAAATATATCCAGGACCTCTTCTAAATTTTATTTTGTACAATATAGGCGCCCTGTCTTTAGTTGAGCCATTCATCGACCATTCTAGCTTTAAATAATTACCGCACAATCGAAAAAGTAATCTACCCAAAGGTAGTCAATGCAGTGGTGTTTGATCCGCGCCCACCGTGTCCTGTGCATGTAAATTATCTGTGAACATCCGCAAATACTCGGTGCTAGATGCTTGCGCTCAATTTCTGTCGTGTATGTGCTCTATTCTATGCTACGAACAATTATCAGCAATAAGGCGAGAAAACAATCAAACGAGCCGCCTCACCTAACAGATGTGAAAGCGAATGCTTAAAATGCCTGCAAATCTGAGAGCTACACATAGTTTGTTGATCATTTTGAGAATAAATGCTGTGAGATTACACAGGAAACTGCGAAATAGCAGCACCAAGCGTTTTTTCATGTGGTTTGTACATGTCTCGTACGTTCCATAGTTGAGTTCGTAGCTCATTTCAACACTACGTTTCCAGGAAAACAGAGAACTAACCAAGATTTCGAATTTCGGAAAAACTCGGATCTCACCTGCATGACTAAGGCAGCGTGACCTGTTGCGAGAAGTTGATTGTACGCACGAAGTGACCACTAGTATCTCCTTAGCAATCTTTTCGGTAAACCATCTGGGAAGGTATTCAGATTTTGTTTCCTACTGCGGTAAGTGCTCTGTGTGTCTGCCAGGAAATGTTCTACTGAAAGGGGCTTCCGGCCAAAGTTTGTATTTGAAAAAACGTTCCGCCTGCGACAGGCTAATCGCTGTTTGGGCCAGGTGCAACCCATTGACACACACACCATGTGTAATGGCAGCGAGGTTGTCGCTTGGAGCTGTACGAGGGCTGACACAAACTTTCGCACTGCGGTAGCGTCGAGAGCGAGAGTGTGCGGCATGGAAGATTTTTGTTCGTCGTTCGGTGTCATTTATTCATGGCAAGATGCAAAAATAAAAACCGTCGCGCAAGTCGTGAATTCCTTACGGAACTCCTGAAAATTCCGCATGAATTCCACACGGAAGGAACACATTAGACACGCAGTATGCCGCTCGTTTCCTGAATGCCCTTCGCGTTTGAGACCGGATTCTTCTATACGGCAGACGACGCGATGCGTTGAGGTGACGCATATAAGATTCATGGCTAAAGCGGGAACGCCTGCTGTTTAGTGTGCTGAAATATCGAACCATCATTTTTGCGCCGCAGCACCGAACTGCCCAAAAAAAGAGAGAGCAAGAGGGAAGTTGGGAAGTTGCGAAGTTAACCAAGAAGAAAGTTAAGTTAAAAATTAGGAAGTTCACAAAGGAGAAGGCATTGGCTTCTACCTCCGAACTGGAAGAAAGGGGGGTGAAATATAAAAGTAAGAGGAAGAGAAAGCGAAGCGAAGAATAAAGTTCAGAGAAGAAATCAGAGTTTTGCTTATGGCAAACACATAGGCTATCGCGACGCCATCAAAAGCGTAACAGTGCCTGTCAGGTTTCTAGAGGCGACGGCCGCTTCAGGCACCGTTCGGGAATCTTGATCTTCTCCAGCGGTCGCGAATAAAGACGGCGATATACGCAGCATAGCTATCGTCTTTCAGCACTATATACAGGGCACGTAGAGTAGAGAGGACGTGTCCCGTCAACCTGTCTGAGGCCGGAACGAGGAAAGCAATGACTGCTTTATTCACAGCAGTCCCAGGGAAGGATAAGCTGCATTGAGCCATGCAGAAAAGAACAGCGCGAGGCACCAGTGCGAAGCGCGAACCCCACTCGGATGCTCCTCGGCGTCGGCGGCCGTTGCCGTCGGTGCTGCGTCTACAGATGTGCCTGGGGAATGAAGGTAGTTACGAGAAACGGAAAGGCGGAATAGCGTTCTCGCTCGCAATGTTCCCCTCTACCGAAGTGTGGGGACACGATGAGGGAATACGTGAAAGGATGGAGAGGAAAGTAGGCGTAATGGATCACACCGGATCGATTCCTATTGGCCTGAGTGTTTAAACTGCACAGCAGAAGGGAAGTTTTTAGTTTCACCTCCACCGAAATTCGAAGCTCAAACCGAGTGTTCATCATCCTGGCGTCATGCCCTCTGAACCACGTGCCACGAAACGTCCCGAAAAAAGCTCAAAAAGTGCTTGCTCTACTCCGTACTTTTATATGTGAAATAATAAATAGTGGCTAAACGAGAAGAGACAAGAACTGTTCGAAAGTCTGGACATCTCTTTACATAACACTGATTTATGCTCAAAATGACAAATAGAGTTCGACAGAATCCGCTTTCCAAAAATGCGCCCATTCCACACTCACATGAATTACAACACCACATGTGACGCCCTCTCTCTATTACAGCTGGCAGCGCACTACTTCAACGCCCCTGGAGCTCGACCTACCTTGATCTGTTGGCCAAGATGGCGCTTTGTTGAGAGCGCTTGCTTCCGGCAGGTGGCCATTTCATCCAGCCAACACAGCAGCCCAAGAGCTTACGGCTCGACTTGCACTGAACGAAGTCGCACCTTCATTTTTCTCCGCAATTTCTTTGAAATAGAGTTACTTGATGCATTTTTGGCGTTTGAATGCTGCCTGCCCCAATATTGACTTAAAGTTCTGTAGACGGACCGGCCATAGTTCTTATTCACCTGCACTTCCAATATCGATGAACAGCAATGAAAAAAACGAGGACAGGTTAAGAGAAGCAAGCAAGATTTCTCTATTAAGCAAGTGAAGGAAGGGGACAAGATAACTGCGTTGGCACCCGTCCACTGAATAGGCCTTGACGTACGCTACAACGAATATGAGCGCACCAGCCACATGATTGCACTTTAGCAAAGCCTGAGCTTATTGGTCGGCTAGCAACGACCTCCGGGCACTCAGACGCGGCGACCGCGTAAGTGAAGGGCAGTGTTAAGAATAAACAAGATGCTTCCATCGACTTAAGTCCATTAAATGTTAAGCTTAAAATGAAAACTGCATACAATCATGGTCAAAAGCAACAAATGTGAGCATATAGGGCGGAGGCAGCGAGTATCAACTGATAAATACGAAATAATCGCAAAAAGTGTGGAGTGGTCTCCTAGGCAGTGTAGATAAGAACTCCATAACAAATCGAGAAATCTCTGAAGGATTCCAGAACAAAGAAAGCTGAAATCTGCAAATCTTCCTGCGCGGACAGCCGGCCCAGAACGGCCGATGTTCTGACTTTATCATGGCCTGCTGTGGCAGCACACAAATATAGTCACCTGGTATGGATAAGCAACTTCATAAAACACGAGCGATCTTGGAGGCTGAGTTGGGACGCTGGCGCTTAAATATTGATGCGAGGATAGGTTCTGTTTTAGAATCAATGTTGTAGGATCGCTAAATCAGCCGGTATTTATAATTCCCAGCCCTAACGAGCAACATCGCGTGTTTAATGTTCTGGCGGAAAAGCACTGCAACACTCTAAAATTTATGTTTGTAGCCGCAAAATACAATCAGGTCGGCTCCAGCGAAGTTCTTACATAGCCTGCGTATCCGCGAACTTCTCACGTGCGCTGCCCAATCACGTTCTTTCAGCAGACGTGAGAATATCTAGAGAAGAAAACATTCGCAACTACGCGTGCCTGTAATCAACGCCACGACATGAACGCTAGTGCACTAATAGTGCAGGAAAATTGTTGTACTCGCTTTTTTCCATTGACTTAAAACTTGGTCATTTGTGCTTGAAGAGGCTATCGTACGCAGAACGCGCGAGGGGAAATGAAACGTTGTCGTCCTTGAAAATGACGACAGAAACGAAGGAACCATGATGGAAACGACGAGAATACAGCGATAAAGAGAATGAGAGAACTGCCTGCGTGCGCTGCCATTTTATTATTTCGAGTTCTAAATCAGCTTTTTACCCTGCGACATCGACTGCCAGAGCCCGAGCATAGGACTGACGTTTATTTGCCGCGCAGGCTCCTGCTTCCTTAAAGGTACACTGGGAAAAACTGTACCAAGTTTTTTTTTTAAAGAAAAAACAACAGCTCGGCATCTCGTGGCTCTGTTGTCGCTTGTCCGGCGCCGATAGATGCGTTTGTGGCTGAGAAATTTGGATTCAAAGTTGATGAGCTTTTTTAAGCCGCTCTAATTCAAACTCTGGACTCTCTGGTGACGATATATACGAAAAATAACGTAAACTGACAAAAACGTGGACAAAGTGATTGCTGTCTGCGCGTGGTACGGCCGGCCGGCCGTCCAAGACCTCTTTCAAACGTCGCTAACTTCGCTTCGTTTACGTTTGCACCAGCGTTACCATTAATGCAGTCCCCGATCGCGACAGCGAAGTTCTTGCTAAGAACAACGGCATGAACATCATAAACCGAAAACATGATACTTGTGACGTGTTTTTCTCGTTCATCCGAGCCTTCTTCACGCAACAACATGTAAGAATGATGCACTGGTTCACAAGGACAGGCTAACAATTCATGTTGGTGCAGATCACCTAGGCCATCAAAGCTTTTTAAATTTATCTCGTCACTATCCAGGCTGCTTACTCTTTCTGGGTGCAATACAGGTAACTAGATTTAAAAGCTATATCCTGCGAGTTAAAATCCCTGGCTCCTGTTTGCATACCAATATAAACTGTGAGAGGAAACTCGTATTGCGTGCCGCTGAGGGAAACATGTCTCACTGCTGACCAAAAGATTTATTTTTCTTTTACATGTATAGAGCGCCTTAAAATGTTTGCACTCAATACTGAATTTTATAAACCCCTATTAGACATGCTTTCAGCAGTGACAACCAGCACAAAAGCCGAACTGTTTGAAGTTTCAACCGCTGGTAATTCTGATGGACTCGAAATCTACATTAGACGTTAGAATGTGTCTTCCCCTTTGAAATATTGAACCTTAGCCCTCTGAGTATTATCCAGCAAATATGGAGCAGAGATTTTCAATACGTTAACAGTACCCTTCTTTGCATTTTAGAGTCCTGGGAAACGAGGTGGCTGCCAGCCTCCCCCACAAAACGCTCTCTCCAGAACTGTCAAGAGAAGTTCTACTTTTCAAACGATTCATACACGAGCGGTAAGTTTGAAGTAAGATTTTTTATCCAGCGCTGTAATATAGATTTTACTACAGGCAAAGTGGATGGAAACTTCAGGAATGAGAACACAGTGAGCGTCACCGGAAGTCGCAGTTCTTTAATAAATTTTAGTTTTGAGTTGAGTACTTAAATCACTTGAGAAAGAAAGTGTGGATCGTAGCTTTTAAACGTTTTCTCGTTGATCATTTCCCTGTATATTTTACTCTGTCGGCAATAAAATTCAGGTAGTCGCGGCTGTCACATTACGAGAAAAGGAAATTATGCGCAATCGCGCCGAAATAAATATAATGTAACTGCGTAAAGAATGGGAGGAAATCTGAGCATTCTAAAATTCTGAACGAGATTAATAGCAGCGTCGTCCACAAACATTTGAGGTACACTGCATACAAATGAAAGCGAGCATTCTATCACTGTCTATATCAAAGCTCCAGGCGTATTCATTGGTTTATTATCTGAGATTGCAATTTATCTTGCCAGTACTCACTTCTGTTGTGCTCGCGCTTCCTTCCTGCTGTGGAATTTGGCGAAGAGACGTGACTGCAGGACTGCCAGAGGGATCGACAAAAATAGCGTCCCCACGTGTTCGAACCGGAATGCCAGCGACGACCATAAGCGTATTCGTTCCGGTCACCAGTGCAGGATCTTTCGACACCTGCGGGGAGACAACCAGCATTCCTGTGTCATGCAGCTGCCCTCCGGACGCACGTGCGCGGCCACCTGGAAGCCGCGGAGACGACAACGTGACTGGGTCCTGTTCCCCTTCCTTCGACCGAGCTGCGAAGAAGCATAAGGACCGCCCTGCCGTGGGTGGTACCATCAGTGTAATCGTGTGATTGGACATCATTCTTCGAACTGTATTCCCCAGCTAGGGATCTGGGGAATACGAAGAGTATTTTAGGAGCTGCTGGTTTGATGCCAAAACGAGCCCCCTTCTTGAGAGGTATCAGACTCCCGACTCCCAAGAATCTCTCTTTACTGAGAAGCCCTCTCAGTTGCCCGTACTTGTACATACTGTAGATAGTCCTTGTATAATGTTTTCCAAGTTTTCTTCCTCCGATCGTCCTCGTCTCTTCTCCGGCCCAGTCACGCTACCTGAATCCCAACAACTGGTGGCAGCGGTAGGACGTCCACGGGGAGTTACCGGCTCCAACGGACCTCGGCAGCTACGGGACTGACAGGCGTCAGCTATACCTTGGCAGGGTGAGTGCCCAATGTTTTCCGTTCATTTCGCCAGACCGTACTAGCACAGGCAGGTGCTAGGTACGGATTCCTGTTGTCTGGGAAAATGATTTAGGGAAACTGCTTTGTCCACTTCAAGCTAGGGCTTTTGCTTTAGTGGGCTTGCTAACGCATGGTGGAACTCACGATGGAGAAGTTAAAAGTGCAGGCCCTGCTCGAAATTTGCAGGATCTGGGTATTTCGCTACGTTCTGCGAAAAGAAAAAAGAAATTCTCGAGGTTATGCGGCAGGAGGAGGTGACTACTGAGGAGGTTGACGAGGCTTGGGAATCGATTGTTGGACGCGAAAAAGAGCAGAAAAGACGAGAGCTGTGCGAGCAGAAAGAAAAAAAAGAGCTTCGGTTGGCTCAAGAATGACGGGAGGCCCGTGAGGCAGACGAAAAAGCGAGAGAACATGCTCGAAAAATGAACGAGCTCGAAATCGCGTCGAACGAAGGGAATATGGCGCGTATTAAAACAGTAGCTTCGGTAGAGGAGCAAGGGAGGCAGAGATTGCAGGATCTCGTCTCACCATACCGCATGGGAGGCGAGATTGCACTCTTTTTGGTGAATTTCGAACGTGCATGCGGAAAGGTGCACATCGACAAGAGCGCTTGGTCGGAGAAGTTACTTCCTCTCCTTCCGTGCGAGGCGGCCGAAGTGGTGGCTCGCCTCTCACGGGAAGAATGTGATGACTACGTGAAGGTAAAGAGCGCACTGCTTAGAAAGTACCGGCTTTCTGTTGAAGCCTTTAGGCAGCGATTCAGGCAGGCAAAGAAAGGCGGAGAGTCGCATACTGACTTCGCGTACCGGCTTAAAGTCAACCTAAACGAGTGGCTTAAGACCGCTGAGGTGCACGGAAATCATGACAAGGTACTGGACTGCATCGCACTAGATCAGTACTATAGCGCAATTCCAGAAGATCTGAGGATATGGCTGCAGGATAGGCTAACAGGTATAGACCTAGACAAAGCAGCACAGCTCGCAGACTAGTATTACGTTCGCCGAAACCTCCAAAGCAAGGCAGGGTACGATAACAGGATAGGAAAGGGAGAAACCTATTTAAAGAGAATCCCCGACCGAATGGTGCCACCAGCTCGCCGAGATCACTGAAGAGAGGAAGCGGGATCAAAAGGAGGAGGTAGCGAAAACGAGATGGAGTCACCCAAATCTGCCGATTCGCCGAAACAGCAGGCACCTGGAGCTCGCGCATTTGAAGCGCGAAAGCCCATTGTCTGCTATAATTGCCACAAGGAGGGTCACATCTCAGTGAACTGCAAACAGCAAAAGATGGCGTTCACATGCATGCTAAAGTCGGAGGAAAACCTTAAATTGCTGGAGCCATACATTCGGGACGTGGTTATAAATGGCAAAAAATTCAGAGCACTGCGGGATTCAGCGGCTACCATGGATGTTGCTCACCCGTACTGTGTTTCCTCCACGAAATAACACCGGCGAATGCGCCTGGATTAAGTAGGTCGCCGAAGAACAGAGTGCATGCTTGCCTATAGCGAAGGTGACTCTAGAGGGGACTTTTGGCAGGGTAGACACAGAAGCGGCAGTTAGTGCAAACTTGCCCTACCTGTTTTCGAACAAATCCGAGCAGCTGCTGAAAGAGACATGTCTCTCTTTCACCTCGGGCTTGGCTTGCATGGCGCTAACACGTTCTTGAGCGCGAAAGCTCGCAAAGAAACTCGACTGCGCTCCGATAAATGAGCAGGCACCAAACCACTCTCCCGATCAGCCGGGGGATCCTTGCAGAAAAACTGATCCGTCTAAACCGCATGAGCATGACCATGAAGGTGTTCCCGAACAAGCGGTAGCTCATTCAATCCAAGGAACTGCCGATTCCATAGGGAATGGGGCAACCGGAACCAACGCGAAGGGTTCGACATTAACACCTGCTTCGACTTGTTGGGAGGAGTTGACTTAGGTCGATAGGAAAGCACTTATTGCAGAGCAGAAAAACGACCCATCGTTAAGAGCTCTAAGCAAACAGGTGAGCGAGGGAGTCGCCAGGAAGAACATCAGCTTTCATGAGAAATCAGGCCTTCAGTACCGGAAATACTGCGACTCAAAGGGACGTGCATATGAGCAACTCCTATTGCCTGAGAAGTACCGCCGGCAGCTTCTAGAGCTCGCACACGGAAATGTATGGGCGGGCCACCTGGGCATAAAGAAAACAAAAGCTAGATTAGCCCTCGAATATTACTGGCCTCGCTGCTGGAAAGATGTAGAACAGCTTCTTAGATCTTGTGACACCTGCCAGCGGGTCGGCAAGTCGACGGATAAATGGAAAGCACCCATGACACTAGTTCCCATAATTACAGAGCCCTTTGTAGAAATATAGGCAGGGACTCAATAACCATGTTCGCTCCCATACGTACTAGCAAGTGAACACAAAAATGTACGAAATACAACAATTAATCGTAAAAATGCCGTTCTACTACTAATAAAATCTCTAGCAGCGGCCTCGGAACTGTGCGTTCTTATGTTTGACCCATTTCGCAGCAGCTCAAAATGGAAATTTTGCAAGCGCAACGCATTCAAACGATTAAGACACTAATTTGATTAAAAAGTTCAAGGGAATATTTTGAATGACTAATTGAAAATCAAACTCTGCCATTCAATTTTTACACGTCAAACTACAGCTGTAACCAAGCGCTTTAATATGACTCTTAGGTGTACTGTCGGTCACTTTTCATTTGGAACGGCAGTACGCACGCCCCAAACAACTTCTTAATAAAAAATCTCGATATGAGCGCACTGCAGGCCATAAAGGCTTGATTAATTTCCTTCTGAAGAAGGGCGACGGAAATATTTGGTTTCGTTTATGGGGTTTAAGGCCCCAAACAACTCAGGTTATAAGGAACGACGCAGTGGAAGGCTCCGGTAATATCGACCTCCTGGTGTTCTTTAACGTGCACGGACACCGTATAATACACGGGCCTCCAACATTTCTCCGCTGTCGAAATGCCTCATTCTTCTTAATACCTTCTTATTATCTTGCCCCTGACTTCGGGTGGCAGCAAAGATGACCACCCTAGCCAACCAGCAGACGTAAGCATCTGGATACATGAGCCCCGAGACGAGGCGTTGTTGGCATCTATAACCGACCGATTATGCGTATGTATATATAACTGTCTTAAGCCGAAATGCAGGTTTGCGCAATTAAAAACGATATTCCTTTTGTACGTTTTTCTTTTAAGGATTTCTGGCCTTCGGAAGTTTTGAGGTTGCAAACGTATTTCTCTGAACACTGCTGAGGGGTCAGGGGACCCTGGCACTGGCTTGTGCTTTTGTTTCCGGTCGTTAGTCTTCTTTCTGTAGAGATACAAGATATTAAAATACGCATAATATACTCAAGAACTGGGAAAGCCTGTACCTTTGAAGTAGAAACTCTGTGGTTCCGAACCAGAGTTTGATGGTTCAATTTTCTTTTCAGTACAGGATGAACCAAACGAGTGGTGAACGAGGTGTTTTTCGCCCTCAAAAATGGGCTCATTTTCAAAAATGATCCCCATTTTTGGCAACCATATTGAAAAAAGCGGTGAATAAAGCAATCAAATTCACACCTTCTGAAAAAATTTGCTTTTAAGAAGCTCTAATTGCAACTTTTGCGGCATGTTGAGGCCAACTTTACGTTACTTTTCTCTTATCTTTATCTCTCATTCTCCATGTTAACAACTCCTAGCTTCACTCCAATTTAACATAGTCATCTCTTGTCTCGCTGCTAAACTTGTTTATTCAAAAACCACTTTATCTTTCTTGTTATCAAAATTCCATCACCAAACGCTTTTGCCACTTCACTGCACTCCAAATGTTGCACATTACTCCCATATGTTTTAAAGAAATATTTCGCTGTGTTCATTTCTTGTAACGTTCTGTATATATATTGCACTAGCCATTTCGGCTCCGTTTTCGTCACATGACTGGAGACAAGCTGATGCCCTGTAATATATTTGTCCCATTTGTTTGCCATATCCGTGCAAGGTGGCAGTCATCTTGCTCTTTTGACAATATGTGAGGCCTCGGGTCCTTCCTGAGCTGTTCATCGGTTGAGTCTCTTGCAGCTCCTTGTAAGAAAAAATTAAAGTTAATTAATTCATGGAGCAAACTATTTGTTAAGATGCAGCGCGACAAGTTATTTTATAAAATTTATTGTTCCCTTTTTAGATACTGGTTGTAACCAATTTTCGCGCTTTCTCATATGCATGTTTTCTGCCGCCACTTACATGGTCCCTGTACATAGTAGCTTACGTATGAACATTTTTATTTCTTTTGGGAATCTTTGCATGAAATTAACTGTGATGGGCACTGGAACACAAACAGCAAAGCGAAGAGTTATTTTTTCCAACAAAGTCTTGCTTTGGCCATGAGCAACGACGTGTCCTCGAGAGCATGCACATTTCCGATTGTGTATTGAATTAGTCTGGAATTACATCAAAAGACAGGAAGATAAATTTTTACTTTTTTTAATGGATACCACAAGTTGCTGGTTGCGAAAGAAGAAGTACGGGCAAGGAAGGTAGCAATGGAGGCTAGTTGTTCCTACATATTGATAGAAAAAAAAACGCGCTACACTAGAAAAGAGAAGACAAACAAAAAGAGGTACACAGAACAAGCACGCACTGACAACTAAGGTCTATTCTGGAAAAAGGGCACCCAATATACATTCGAAGCACATGCTCAATTCACATAAAAAGAAACAATTCATTACAACCGGCTGTGTCACATCCGCACGCACCTTCACTCTTGATTAGTTTTAACTCCTCACTTGTTAGCATCAACGGCCATGTGCTTACGCATTTGTCTTCGCAGGCCTCGCATATCTCGAATGCTCCTTTTCTCTCCCGAGAAATGGGCATTTTTCAATGGCATTTTTCAGTCAGGCTTTATTCTCAATGAAGGGCATCGATAGTACTATTAACTGAGCAATGAAAGTTGCCGGCTGCGGTCTAAATAGAAGGTTCAGAGATTGTTAGCGCAAGTAGTATGCATAATTCATATAAACGGAAACACCCGCCAACACTCCCTGCGAGACAAGAGAACGCGCACAGACAGCAGTGCAGAGGCGGCACCGCTTTGGTCGCCGGCCTGATTTGCATGCGTGAACCGAACAGCCCGAAAAGCCAGGTGGCCAGCGCCATACTTCTCATTTAATCCTGCTCTTTACGGTCTAGCAAGCGGTTATTACGAAAGTCGTTGGAAGGAGGTCTGCCATTATCCACAGACCGCCTGTGTCCTAATACGTCGGAGCGCAATGAGAAGCGATGGCGAGCTTAGATTTGGCTGGTCTCCGCTAGGCTGTGCGGCAGAAAAGCCCGCGTGAGAGTCTGAGCACGGATTTTCAGTGTATAAATATCAGGAAGAGCAAAGCGCAGTTTAATCCATGGCTTGTCAGGTTTACGCAGTGGCCCGGCGCGGTAGTAGTAATGATAATGAAAAGAGGTGCCGGTTCCTCATGGCAGCTGCGAAAATGACGCAGCGGTGCAGGAAATCCGTGCGAAGTGGATGATGACACACGGCAGTAATGGCCTCTTGAAGTCCGCTGTTATGCCTGTCAACGAAAACGGTGAAAGCACCGTGTAATTCAAGCTTCGGTACTACCTACATCTTCCTCTCGTGGTACCTGAACCGTGTAAAACTAAGTTAGGAAAGCTCGGCCTCGGCTTTGCAACTACTGGAACTTCGTAATGAATAGAGTGTAATATAGATACAGTTCTCCGCCTTTGCGGACCTTCATGCTCGAAGTAGAAACAGCTCGTCCTATTTGCTGATAATTTTTTTTTTGGTTGTTACATCATTCGCGGAAAAGTTACTCGGCTGGTCGTCCCTAAGCTTAGTACCGTAATAACTGCACTGCACCAAGCGTTGATATGACCGTAAAAATGAAAGCGTAGAATGCAATGGTTTTGTGGCCCTGCTTTTTTTCTGTGCTTTGAACAACAGCGCATGCGAAATTGAGCTTCCCCCTCGCTCGTTAAATGGGATTATTCTGCGTCGAAGTAACACATGCAGCCCGTGCTACGGTATAGATAAGCGCAAATAAACACACCAGCAGTACAAAGGATTCTCTTATGCGCTTCTGCTTATCTCGGCATAAAGTAAGTATGCGCAATAGGGTATTATACGCGTACATTAAAGTTTATCTGTTAGCGTGAAAAATCATTTTATTCGCTGCTTTCCCTGCAGCATAACATCTATGGATCTGCAGGGCACCTAATCGGCTTATATGCCTAGTTAAACTCCCTGCATAGCCTTCATTATCTCGCTCTCTCCCCGAAAATGCATGTTTCCCATTTTTCTTCATTCTGGTTCTTAGACTAATTGGGCCAATGCTACAATATAGAGAGATATCGAATGATAATTACGTAAAGGGACAGCCGGCTAACCTCCAGTGGCAAGTACAATGCTCTGAATGCCGTTCCATCCCACTCTATATAACCTTCCCGCGCTTATTAAAATGTTCCGTTTGAATGATGGCGCTGGACGAACGCTTCTGAGCAATCTTGGCAAGTCCTGGTCAAACAGCGCTATCTTGTAGCATATTACAGAAGCGGTATGCTTCAGCTTCGGATTCGGTTTTTGTCATTCATATGAAGAAGTGTTATCAATCTACCCGCGAAACCTGTCACCGCTGAGCTATTATGGCCAGCATGGCGTCCAGGGTGGTAACGTGAGAAGTTGGAATAGTTGGTACGTATTCATGGTTAACGGCACCCTCGTCCCACACCTACCCTGCTCAGCAACGGCTGCGTCCTTGAGATTCCGCAGCAAGGAGACTTGGCTTTGTAGATGCAAGCGACAGGTTTATGTGAACAGGTGACATCTCTTCAGTACATTTTGCTTCGGACAGAGCTGCCTGCTTCACCCTGCCCGGACTATCGACAGGTGCCTGTCTAGCTTTCGGTTTCGATTATGTGAATGTACTGGACATGTTCTGAAAGATTCTGTGTTAACAGCAGTGTAGTGAATTGAGTATTATCCATGACAGACAACGCCGACCTTGGCACTGTACCGAGGAGTAGCCCACAGGGCTTCGAGCGGGAAATTGAATATTTTTTGGCTGATTGGGATGTTTAGCATAAAGATTTTTGTAGCATTGGATGCGTGTAGGCCACAGGCATTAAAAATAAACGTCTTTTCAAGTAAGTGCTGAAATCTGTTTCTTCGTAGGCAGCGCATATCCTATTTTATTCTTTATGTCGATAAATAGCGACCTGTGTGAGCTAGACTGTCATACGATGAAATAAGGAATAAAATTTTAATTTTTGGCTTAAGATTTTTTATCCGCGCCACCCTGAAACAGCCTATTTTCCCGAGATAGAAAACAAGTTTTCAAAAGCCTTCTCGTGTGTCTTAGCCCGCGGCTTCTGTGCGTAAGCCACCTTGCTCAATCGTCATGCATATCCATGCTCGTTGCATTGTTGTTCTGATTCGCTCAAGTCCACGAAAGCTCTCAAACGCAACACTGCAATAAAAGGAGCCACTTGGTCTCATTCTTGAGGAACCCTTTAAGGAACGAGTCCACAGGATACAAACAGGAGAGTACCCAACGCATCTAACAGCTTGTGTGGGCAGGAAAATAATTCGATGAATGAGCTATACCAGCAAGTCTGGAGAAACAAAGCTGAAGAAAGCAAGGAAACTGCGTACTGTTGCTGTGCTGCTAATTCAAAGAATGTCGCATAGAGTAAACAAGAGGGTCTGCGTAGTCGGCGGTCTGGGTTACGTTCTTGTCGCCAGCTAGAATTCCTAAATTTGAATCAAAATGTAAGCATATATATATATATATATATATATAGGTTATAGTTTTCCCACCAGCCAAATCAGCTAGGCTGCACAAACAACAAAAACTCGCTACGTTCCTCACCGGCGTAGCCACCGCCGCTGTGGTGTCGCATTTTTTTTTCTCAGTTCGAAGGACATTAACATGCAAGGTAAACTTATCAACGCTTGTTTTGTCCAACAATGTCACATATCGTATGTTTACTGATTGCTGTCGCTTTAAATCTTTCAGGGAGAGGCTTCTTTGATTGACATAGAGCGTATGGCAGACACCAAAACAATCCCGCAAGCACTTAAGACTACTTTTGTGCTTTCAGTGTGAAAGCAATGCTATTTAG
Source organism: Amblyomma americanum (assembly GCF_052857255.1). Lineage (NCBI taxonomy): Eukaryota > Metazoa > Arthropoda > Arachnida > Ixodida > Ixodidae > Amblyomma > Amblyomma americanum. The sequence continues at coordinate 53,889,721 of NC_135501.1, forward strand.
CTTTTAAATTCCCTTTATTTTCGAATTTTTGCACATACATTTTTAATTCGCTAGCACTAGCCGTCGAAAGCGATTTCAACGATTTATGAACGAACCTTCGCCATCGCATAAAAAGAAAAGAAAATCTCAGAAAGAAAGTGCCGGGGTCGGATTCGAACCCAGGAGTACGGGTCCCCGTAGCCACGACAAATGTCGTGTTATTTGATGGATGGAGGTGAACATAGTCTGTGCGGCAAGGCGGCAGCAGTGGCGGCAGAAATTTCAATGACGTCATCTTCGGTGGCGGCAGCGAACAGAAGGTGGATGTCGTATACAAAATCCGCACCCATTAACATCGTAGAAAGCTACCATGCGCTCGCCTGTAAAACCTCCGCGAGTCGCCCAGTCACACCAGCCTCGCGCCAAACATGTACCGGGCAAAGTGGGCAATGCCTCGACGTGTCCTAGCGGGTCTTAAAAACGGCACTGCTGCGAAAAACTCAGGGGGGGGGGGGGGGGGGGGGGCGGTATTTTGTTGACCTTAAGTGCGGTGAGGCGAAAGCCTTCAGCGTGGTGTTCCTGCTAGTGTCACTTGTCTCCTTACGTGTGGAAATGCGAAAGCTCTGTGTGGTCCGCCGCCTGTGCCATCTGCTGGGCCAGCGCCGTACATTGCCAGGAGAAGCTTTCAGTGGACGCCGCTTGTTGGCGGTACTGCACGCTTAGCAAGGAGAAACTATACCAAAAATGGGTTAAGATGTTGATTAAGTACACAATTGTGTGTGAATCTCTAATGGTGGAGACACCGGAGGGTGTTTGGGAGGCATCCGTCTGATTCTAAGCCTTTTCGCCAACACTCTCTAGCGTCCTTACGCTAGAAAACAATTATCGTAGGACTGTAAAAACAATGAAAACTAAAGTGTCCCTGCCCGTTACGATAGGCATATATGAGTGTGGTCAGAACAAAATAAAGAAAAACAAGGTTGCCCAGCCCGCACTGCCTAACAGACCGAGGTTAGATTGGGCTAAAGAAAACAATTACCCTGCCCGCACCGTACTGCAACACAACGGGCTAACGGGCTAGGCAAGGAGAACTACATGTGTGTTGCCAGGAATTAGGAGGAAGAGAAAGCCGTTCTGAACGGCTGTGTGTTGAACTGCTTCTAGCTGGAAACAGCGCATCGGCCGTTGGCCGAGGTCTCCCGACACCTGAAGTTGCCATGTTGTCCTCTCTCAAAGTTGTCCTCCCTCGACTACCTGCCCGTAATGTTGTTCTCAACACCGTCTTTCTGCATGCTGACCTCAAGGGCCGCCCATACCGTGCTACCGACTTCCGAGATGCGCTCGCGCAGATTGTGGACTTCCATGAGATTCTGTGTACTGGCCAGTACCAAATAAATCACGTTTGGATGGTTGCCTTCGAGAGCGGTTGCTCAAAACAGAAGCTTATTGAAAAAGCAGAGTTCCACGTCAAAGGTCTAAAATGTATCGTGTTTCATCTGGACACCAAAAACGTGAAACTTAAGCTTCTTTGGCACTCGCGCTGTATGGAGCACTGGAGGATTGTGGAAGCTTTGGAGCCTTTTGGAACTGTACAAACTATCGAGAACGAGAAGTGGCGGTGCGCCAGAATGGAGCACATGTAAACAGTGAACCGTGAAATCTCACTCACGCTTAAGAACGGAGTGTCAGCAAGTACAATTCCTCACAAGGTCAACGTTTTCGGGTTACAACTTTTACTGTGATCCCAGGCAGGCCTACGCTGTGTTTTCGTTGGAGCCCTGTGGGCCATGTGCGGCGTCAGTGCTGTACGCTCCAATGCACCCAGTGCCGACGGTTTGAGCACACAGTAGACAACTCTGTAATGAGTTATGCTGACAGGTTACGCCAGAGCAACTGGACACATGAGGATAGAGTGGTGTCAGTACACGTTATGGATGTGTCGGATGTTGTGGAAGCGCCGGGTGATCTGAGTCATGAGCTGCCAACAGAAGATGGACCACAAGCTTCTACACCGAATAACGGCAAGGGTCTGCTTGCAAGTATGGACAAAGAGGAATCCCTGTCTCCAGACGCAAAGCCACCGGACCCGGGTGTCCCCGGCTCTGCTACTTTGAGTCCTGTGCTTGCTGCTCAAAAGCCACCTGTCACCCAGTGACCACGAGAGCTGAACACCTCTTCTGTAGAGTCAGTGGAGGCGCTTCAGCCAGGGAATGTGGGACATGACTTCTGCGCCAGTGATGCCCCTTCGTCGCCGGAGTGCAGCAGTGTGTCGCCTGAAGTGTCTAGTGTGTTCGGTGCCCCGTCGGCTGTCAACGTTGTTGCGAGCGACGTGCTCCAGCGCACGTGCAACAGCGCACCTTTGAAGCGTTCTGTACATGATGAGGTGTGTGTCGATGGCGATGAGCAGAAGGCACCTCGTGTGGTGGCTTTGGGACGGATCACCTCAAAACGAAGGGCGATGTCTGCTCTACAGACCGCCGGTTTGCAGGCCGGCCACACCAGTACAGGGGATGGCCTTCAATAAGACAAGCACCAAAAATGGCCGGCGCTGCAACATTTCAATTTGCTACCCTTAAAAGGACACCAAGGAGAAATTGAGGTTGGCTTGTATAGATAGAATACCAGCTCATGATCAAAAAACGCCCCTCTTACTCAAAACTAGGCTATTGTAAGGTAGAAAATAGCAAGAAGCAAAATACAGGTATCGCCACCTCAGGCCAATCTCGCAAGTACAAGTGTGGTGACGTCATAGGACAAGAGACGCCACCTTGGAGGAATTTTCTTTCCTACAGGGGTCGCGAATCTCTGAGGCTGAAAAAGGAAGGTTGCGCGGTTCAATGTTGAAGTAAGTTTTGTTTTAAAACCGATAGTGCACTTTTATCACACAAGGAAGGCGGACTATAGACAACCCGAATGTTGGAAGCAAAGACAACCGATGCTTGGCGGCGCCCCAGGCGGTCGGGAGAGTTTCGATTTGGTATGGCGCTTCGCGTCTATGAGCATTGCGTGCCCCATGGTTTTGTTTTTAACGCGCCTCGATATACAAGCGCCGAACAGCAGAGGAACTCCAAGTGCCGCTTCAAGTGCTAGTTAACCTTTGAAGGAGCCTGTTAAGGCTGGTCAGATGATTCCCACGCTTGATGAAAAACTATGCAGCACGATGGTCGGTGATCGTACAAGGCAGCACTTGTGTATTCGCACGCTCGCCCGGCGAAACATTCTCGGCTGTGCCAGTCAACTTCAAACTCTTAACGCAAATCGTTTATTAGGGACGAGAGACAACGTAAAAGGCAGTTCAGAAAAATTGCTGATGGCCTAGCTCTATTAGGCCAGGCTATAAGTAGCGAAAGCGCGGAGATTTCTGCATCGGAAAAGTGCATTCACTAGATACGCCTTTATTGATGGTTACAACTTGAGCCGTTGTGGCGGAGTGGCAGGATATTACTGTGATATTACGCAAGGCCAGCACGAATTTATTTTCGTGAAACTGTGCATAGGTTTATTCAGAGGGTCAAGGCTGCTGGCGATGCTTCCCAGTGGTGGTCAAGGGTGGAGCCTTTGATGGCCCTAAAGGAATTGTAATGTGACGAATCCAGCCCTTAACAGGCTCAATATATCAATACCATATGTTCATTGTGTCCTGGAATTTTTTTCTGGTCATTCTTGTGCAATGCCAAAGCCAGGCAAGAAAGAAAGAAAAAAGTGGCAGGGTAGTACCGTCTCCGCCTCAAACGCCAGAGACCCTGGTTCGATTCCGAGCCTCGGCACAGGGTATTTTTTTCTTTATTCAGTGAAAGGGCAGGGTTTGTTTTTTATTCAGTGAAACAGAGGGAGGTTTCAGTGGCTCCCGTTGATGCCGCCACCTAATACGTTGATTAGCGGTTAAGCGAAGGCTCCGTTAAGGCGCATTTGTGCTCCGGCGTAATGCGCGCGCGCGCGCTGCACGACGACGTCACGTCGGCCAAAGGTAGACCCTCTATACTCCAACTGCGCGTGACCGCCGACGCGTTCGGCGCACTTTGACAGCACTGGCGGAGAGAGCATGTCTCTATTTCGGGCCGAGTGCGCCAGCCACCGCCGGCCCGGCCCGACTGATTCGGCTCTGCGGCGAGGTGCGCGTTGTGACGTAATTCAATAGCTTTGGCAGTTGGGTGGAGCTGTTCTTTTTGAGCTCTCGGCTAATTTAATCCATTCACAGTACACATCTGAAGGTACATCCAAGTGAGCGAGAGAGCCCGATCCAGTGGACCCTTTGGATCTAACGGAAGCCGTTGAAGCGCCGTGCGTCAGCTTTAGTTTCAAGTCGCCAACTTTAAACGCGACCGCCCTTGAGCCCTCATCCGTTTTTTTTTGGCAAAAAAATAAATAAATATCTTGGCCTGCAACCGTGAAAGACCTCTACGCCGCCTGCTGCAGTGTGCAACCGCGCCGTTCAAGGAATCACAATCCGTTGGCCCCAAAGCCCCGGCCAGCCTCCAATGGGCGCAACGCGCCGACCTTGTCCTGGCCCCTCGCGACTCCCCGCACTGGGGTAATGATATCTGATTAGCAACAGCTGCTCACTGCGCCTAACCTAACCGTGCTCCCTCAAAACCATCACACGCTCTGTGGGGCTGACGTCGCTGAAATCCAGGCCGGAGTTTTTGCGAGAACTACGTCGTCGGGTTCGGGAACGGGATCCATCGTAACGCTGGTAAGACGCCAGTGCAAACGTAAACGAACCGACGGTAGCGACCCCCGATAGATGCCTTCAACGTGCGGCGGCGGTAGCCTTCATTTCGGCAGCTGCTAGACCGCGCCGAGAGCCACCAGAAATCACGGAGTTTGCGTTTACGTCACGTTTTGCGTCACTCGGTCCTATGACGTCATAAGAGTTCTCTGGGACGTCATAAGAGTTCTCGAGTTTGAATCGGAGCGGCGGGAAAAACGTTTTCGTTTTCAAATCCAAATTTCTTAGAAATAAATGCATCTTTCGCTCCTGGACAAGGGGCAACAAAGCCATGAAATGCCAAACTCTCAGATTTTGCTAACAAAAAAAATTTGAGAGTTCTCCTCAGTGTCCTTCTAACATTAGGCGTTTGCGTAACCGTCGAACGCAACATCAGTTACGACATCTTTTAAACAAATGTGGTGTGAGTTTGGCGGCCATCCAGGAAACCAAGCTGTCCTCTGATGAGGAGACTGAAGTTGCAGTCCAGCCCTTTTTGTCACAATTGAATGTTTTATCGTTATTCACACGAGAGGCTCGTCAGGCTGGTGTTGGCTATCACTGGCCAACGCACTGGCGATTACTGCCGTGTCGTATCCCACAAATGATGACGGGCGACTTATCTGCTGTGACCTGGCAATTTCGGGTGTATAGCGGGGAATTTTTGTGTTTATGCCCGTGTAAAGCAGCGTGATCAGAAGACTGAAGTTGTTGTCCAGCCCTTTTTGTCAGAATTCAGTGTTATCGTTAGTCACACGAGAGGCTTACCAGGTGGGTGCATACAATCCCTGGCCAACACACTGGCGATTACTGCCGTGTCGTATCGCACAAATGATGACGGGCGACTTATCTGCTGTGGCCTGGCAATTTCGGATGTACAGTGGCGAATTTTTGTGTTTATGCCCGTGTAAGGCAGCGTGATGAGAAGACTGAAGTTGCTGTCCAGCCCTTTTTGTCAGAATTCAGTGTTATCGTTAGTCACACGAGAGGCTTATCAGGTGGGTGCATACAATCCCTGGCCAACACACTGGCGATTACTGCCGTGTCGTATCGCACAAATGATGACGGGCGACTTATCTGCTGTGGCCTCGCAATTTCGGATGTACAGTGGCGAATTTTTGTGTTTATGCCCGTGTAAGGCAGCGTGATGAGAAGACTGAAGTTGCTGTCCAGCCCTTTTTGTCAGAATTCAGTGTTATCGTTAGTGACACGAGAGGCTTATCAGGTGGGTGCATACAATCCCTGGCCAACACACTGGCGATTACTGCCGTGTCGTATCGCACAAATGATGACGGGCGACTAATCTGCTGTGGCCTTGCAATTTCGGGTCTACACTGGCGAATTGTTTGTGTTTATGCCCGTGTAAAGCAGTGCGATAGAAGGCTATATTTGTTGTCACTAGTCGATCATGGATCGTAAATTTATGCTGTTGGGTGATTTCAATTCTATTTGTACGGATGAAGACCGAGCAGTGTTAAGTAAGCGTTATGACCCTAGTGCTGCTTTACTTACTGATTTGGCATGCGAATACAACCTGGTGGAAGTTGGGCAAGATACAAGACAAAACATTAATTTCACTCATTTTCAGTGCTCCTATAGCGCTCGGCTTCACAGGATTTAGGTTTATCCAGCGTTTTTGGTTACTGGGTGCGGTCCATATTCTTCAGTGATTAATGCATGGCTCAGATAGGGAGGCACAGACGGCACATACTCCATGCTTGATGGGAGCAGTGGGTGCTGAATAGGTGCCTGCTCTCAAATTAAGTCTTCAAACGTGCTATATCTACTTGCTTGAAGGACACATGGTCACGTGGTGATTTCGGAATTTTGCAAAAGTTGGACTTATTTAAACAAGAAACAAAAATATCGCTTTTGACGCCTAAGCAAGAATCGCGTTTTTGAAGAGGCATCACCTTCGAGAGCTCGGCCGTACTATTGTTGAGCTACATAAGTTAGAGAGGATTATCCCAGGTGCCAATGTAGAAGATATCACTGCCGTAAAAGCAGAGCTTCCGCAGTTTGAAACCGAAAGATAAAAAGGGCCCCTGGTAAGTTCCAGAACCCGTAAGTTTCTGCATGAGCAACCATCTGGTCGGGCCCTGAGTGACGAAAGGCAGAGTGCTCTGGACATTCAGTGCTGTGTTTGCACATACAGTGATGAGCATGATGACAATAAGGCTTTCTTTGACTATTATCGGAAGCTGTTTGGGACTGTGTGGGCACAAATGTGAGATCAGATCACAATCGCTTATTCGAAGCCTTGCCCCTACTTTACGATGAGCACCGTGCTGTAGTGAAGGGGCTTATCACTTTGGACGAAATTAAATCTGCCATTTCTGACCTGATGGCTCAGAAATCTCCTGGGTCAGGTGGCATAACTAGCGAGAATATTTTCCACTTGCCTAGCGCCTCTTTTGATAGAGGGTTTCCAGTCTTCTTACGATGTTGGTTTGTGCCCCCCCCTTTCTATTGTGGGCATACTATATTAATTCCAAAAAACAACAGATATAAATCGGTTGAAAAAGTTGAGGGATATCGTCCCCTTTCCCTCTGTAATGTAGATTGAAAAACTTTTTGCAAAGGTTCTTTGCAATCGTCTGCACCTAGTTGCCGCTCACTTATTAGGCAGGCATCAGGTCTGCAGTGTCAGAGGCCGCCGCATCCAAACCCATATTCATATGCACGTGCAGTAGTGGAGACAGTATCAGATGAGACCGGGTAAGTAGCTGTAATTCATATTGACCTTGTCAAGGCCTTTGATAAAGTTTGTCACAATGTCTTCTTCGCGGTCTTAGAGCATGCAAATATTAGAGATGTTTTGCTTAGGGGCATAAGACTGTGGTATAAAGAGTCCTATACAACGATAATTGAATTGTTTGCCAAGAGCTAACCAAACCTATTCCATTGAAATTATCTGTTCGCCAAGGCTGTCTATTACCGCCTTTGTTGTTTGCCCTATATACTGAACTCTTGGATACATCGGGCAGTGGTGGCGGCGGCAGGTCGCTGCACACGGGTGTTTATACAACTGTATTGAATTTGCAGTCCCCGGCAAGATTACCGTATCAAGTGCGATCTGCAGGCTGCTGGCTTAGCTGGACCCGCCGACTGGAGCTGCATACCATGCGGGCACACGTAAAGATACGCCCCTTCGTTGCGACTATAAAGCCGTGCAACTCGTCGACAGTCTTCATACATCGGGCAGCGGTGGTGGCGGCAGGTCGCTGTACAAGGGTTCTCATACAACAGTTTTGAATTTGCAGGTTAGTGTTTTCTTCTTATTGCTATTATCACGTTTCTGCCGCTGCTGCCACTGCTGCCCATGGTCTAGTGTCTTGTTGGCAATGTCGTCAGAAAAGTTTGATCGTTATTCTGCATGCTATGAAGACATTATAGATGGAGAGGAATTTTTGACCTGTGCGGATAGCTGTCAAAGGTTTCGCATTGTGAAGTTTGCAGTAGTTGGGGAGTGGACTTTCAAATCAAAATCGGCTGAATTTAGAAAAACCTTCAAATGCCTTTTATGCCCATCTTCGCCGTCTCGTACTCGTGAAAGAAGCAGTAGTGTGTCTTCAACCATCGTATGCAAACAGATTGCTAAGATTAGCATATCTTTAGCAAATCTCACAGCCAAAGTTGATGATGTGTCATCTTTAAAGGACACTCTTTAAAGTATTGAAATGCTCGTCCAACATATGTCTGACGCGTACGACAAATTGTTAGAAGTAGCCAATAGGCATGACAAAAAAATGCAGCTCCTGCGTAAGAGAGTAGATGACATTAATACAAGCCAACGTCGGTAACAAATTCGAAGGTGCGCCAGGAATTAAATGAACTTAGCTAGTACAATAGGTGGCAAAACATGAAAATTCATTGAATGCAGTCATTGACGGTGAAAATTTGCTGAACAAAGCCAACAGCCTTGCAATGAAGCTTAACTTACCCTGACTTGTTGCAAGGGTTGTTGAAGGGTTACACCGCCTTCCTTCTGAACCTGACAAGGCGCCTGTTGTCTTGATCCGTTTTGCCAACCGATCCACAAAAGCAGACTGGATTTCAAAGCGCATTGAATGCGAAGGTGACATTAGATTCTTTGACAAATTGGCTACTTCCGGCAAGAATTTACTCTGCCTCGGTAAACTGAAGGCTAAGGAAATGAAATACGCTTTCGTCTGGTCTAAGGAAGGAAAGATTTATATTCGACAGCAACCAGGGGGCACGAGCATTAAGAATCGCTTGCTATGAAGACATTGATTAGATTCTTTAAGTGCTGTAGCTGCGAGGCTGCGCAGTACACCTGCTCAACAATGACGTATTTTACATCCCAGACATTTACTGACACTCTAAAAATGCTTCTTATATTCTCCGCAAAACCCTGTCTCTCTACCACTTGAACTGTCAATGCCTAAAAAATGAATTGAAGAAATAGAAGCTCAATTACTTAAACTCAACTTTAATTTCCTCTTTATTGCTTTCACTGAAACTTGGTTTAGCTCATATGCAGATGTTACAGAGTTTGATGGTTACAAATGTATTTCAGTATTCCGAGATGATAAGCGTGGTGGCAGTGTATCTTTATATGTCCACAATCGTTTGCCTTTTGATATATTGTCGAATTATTCACTTGCTTGTATTGGCTTTGAAAATGTCTGCATTGCTCCTCAAAGAGTCACTATAATGGTTGTGTATCGCCCCCCCCCCCCCCCCAAAAGTAATTCAGTCAACTTTTTTCTGTTCATTGATTCGTTTCTGATATTTGCAAACACAAAAATGTTGCGTGTAGTTGTGTTAGGTGACTGCAATGTCAACTTTTCGGAGGATAACCCTTGGAAAATCTTTTTAAAGTCTCATGGTTGTGACAATGTTCTCGAATTGCCTACTGGTATATCATTACTCAGTGAAAAATAGCTGATTTGTGTTTCCCTAATTTCCTACCCGATAGCTGCATATCAGGCGTTTTTTTCTAGTATTTGTGAATAACTTCCCTTTCTTCTCACTTTTTTCTGAGACGCCGAAATCGAATACTCTGGTACGCGCGCTGACAAATTATGATGAAAAGAACACCTCCAGATTTTGTCACTTGATGTCTACAACTAATTGGGTAGATGTATATCGTGAAGATGACTCGTCCCGTGCCTATGGTATGTTTGGTAAGAAACTGCTTGAATGTTACGACGCTGTGTTCCCAACCCAAACTATAAAAAAACACAAAAAGGCTAGAACAGAATGGATGACAGGAACGCTTTTGAAGCAAATTAATCAAAAGAATAAAATGTTCGGTCGTTTTTGGATACGCGACGCCTGAATGATTTAATTAAGTTTAAGAAGTTTCTTAATAAATTAAACTCAGATTTAAAGAAGGCTAAATCTATTTTCTACATTAAGTTCTCCTCTATCTTACACAACACTAAATTACTTTGGAAAGGTATTAGCGCCATCATAGGGAACAAGAAAAATGATCTTCCATCTGAGCTAAATATCAATTGGGTGAACTCACTGAACACTTTTTAGCTGCCGGAGCATACCAATCTTAAGATAGCTGCCACTAACTCGGACTGTAGACTCATATTCGCGCTCCTGCAGAAATGATTCTACATTTTTGTCGCCCACTTCAGTGGAGGAAGTTGTTTCTATCATTAATGCTTTTAAAAACACGAGCTCACCTGGAGACGATGAAGTTGCTTTTTTTCCTATCAAATGTGCTGTTAATAGTATCGCTGGTCCCCTTACTAATATTTACTATATAATGCTGCTCTCTGGTGTATTCCCTAGAAAATTAAAAGTCGCACGTGTTGCCGTGCTATTGAAAGCTGGCAACAAAAATGGCCCGAAAAATTGTCGTCCTACTTCGGTACTGCCTCTGTTTTCAAAATTAACCGAGCATGTATTCTTTAGGCGAATAACACACTTCTTAGAAACTAAGAACCTAAGCTGTCCCCAACAGTGCGGTTTTCAGGTACGGTAATTTAACCCAATCAGCACTGTTGGATATAAAAAACTCTATAGTCAATAATTGTGAGAATAGGTTGTTACTGTTGGAGTTTTTCTTGATCTGTGCAAAGCTTTCGATTTTGTGCAGCATTCAATACAACGCTATAAATTAGAGACTTTTGAGATCCGTGGAGTTGCAAATGGACTTATAGAGTTACCTAACTGCACAAATCCAGTAACACTCAGAATCACGATGCAAAATCTATTTTTGTTACGATGAATTTCGGTGTTCCTCAGGGTTCAATTCTGGGACGACTTCTATTTATTTTATACATCAAAGACATTGCCAACATTCCATTAACTCCTAATATGATGATGATGTATACCGACAATATTAATGTCCATTTTCCTTGCGCCAATCTAAAGTACATGTACAGCAGTATTACGCCTGGCTTAACAAGTTAGCGATTTGGCTTTCTGCTAACCAAATTCAGTTAAATATTAACAAAACAAAGTTTATGCTTTTCCATCCAAAAAAAACCCTTAGATCATCGCGTCAAATTTGCTTTTAATGACTTGAACATCGAGCAAGTTCATAGTGGTCGGTTTCTAGGCGTGTATTTTCGCAGTCACATGGGGTGGACAGATCATGTAAGCTGCCCTAGACTAAAAATCGCTAGGTCTGTTTTGGCTATCGTATTAGGCGTCTGCTTGAACAACAGGTTAGAAGACAGTTATATTTGCCCTTGTTCACTGCTACCCGGCATACTTCTACCTGGTGTGGGAACCTGCACCAAAACAGATTCCTATAGCCTAAAATTTTTTCACTTCAGAAAAGAGCTCTACGTTCATTATGTTCAAGCCAGCTGTCGAGAAAATCGTTTCGAAACATTTTGTGCTCGCAATTTCTTTCATTCCTACGATTTCAGTTTGGCTGTTTACATTTTTTAGAAAGTAAACAATAATTTCAGTTCTTTTCAAATTGCTTATAATTCTAGAAATGTTGCGTATGGTTTACGTGTGGTTGTCCTATCCACTGCAAGGCCTTGGACAATCTATGGAAAACAAACTATAGGTAACCAAATTGTAACAATATGTAATGCATATCAGTCTCTTGTAAAAATTGCTGCAGATAGTCATTGTGTATTTGGGTTTAAGAAAAAACTGAACATTCTTGGTCCTCCTGTATAAATTTCAGCTTACTCTGTATACTTAGTCTTGTGCTTCGTTTCATTTTATAATTAAAGATAGCACAGTGATACACAGAAATGCACATATCATGGGTGTTTCAAAGGCGAAGAGAGACGGCCTTGAATTTGAGAACAAACTCGAGGTAATAATATCGCAACTGGACTGAACATAAGGACTTCGAATTGTCGGGAAAAATAATGCGCCCAACAGATAACAGGTGGTAGGCTTTACGGTAACGGGGCCGATTCCACAGATTGCACCACCGCACATATTATCACGTGGTGGTGACGTTGAAGAACACAGTAGCAATTCTGTGAAAGACAAAACTAACTTCTATTGGGCGAACCTGTGCCCACAAAAGAGGCTACACTTACAGCACAACGATAGCGGTGAACACGGTCGGCGATCGTCGAAAATCTGGCCCACGGGTCAAGCGCGTCGGCTGTTATATAGCTGTCGACGAATGTTCCAGACTAATCGTTGGGACCCCGCGTGCCTTCCACAAAGTTCTACACCATTCGCGTCAGGCGATGAAATCAGATAACATAAGGTTCGGCTACAACAGACAGCGAATAGAAGCATCGATGACTCGCCAGAAACTTCGGATAGATGCAGGCGCGTCCCGCGCTGTGCGATAGCACTTGTTAGGCGGCGAAACGTGGTCGCCCGATAAAGATAATGACACGTGTCATTACCCCCCTCTTGAAAATCATCTACCCGATGCTGCAAACAAACGAAATAAAGAAAAGCACTCGTAGCAAAGAAAACAACAAAAATAAAGAAGTTCGTCAGCGTCCGTAAAAGAGTTTAAGGCGCACCACGTGGACCACTTCAGATCGTGCGCGGCGCCACTGTGAATGCGAAATGCCGTCTGGCACGACCTCATAGTCCAGTGAGCCAATAAGTCGAATGGCCTTCCCTATCGGAAAATCTCGTATGGATGCATATGTGTCTCGTATGAATTTTTATGTGTCTAGTATGGGGTCATACGAGATTATATACATGTGTCTAGTATGTGGTCATACGAGTTGATATGTGTCCAATATGTGGTCATACGAGTTGATTTGTGTCCAATATGTGTTTCGTTTGGGCTGATATGTGTCCCTAGTATCCCTCGTATGGATTTATATGTGTCCTTCGTATCCCTCGTATGGGCTGATATGTGTTCTTCGTGTGCCTCGTATGGGCATATGTGTCCTTCTTATCCCTCGTATGGGCATAGTGTCCCTCGTATGCCTCTATGTGCTGATACGTGTCTATCGTATGAGTTGTTTGAGCCGAAATATGGATATCGTATCACCCGAATGGGCCGATGCGTCTTTTGTATCACTCATTTGAGCCAATATGCAGCTCGCGTATCACTCATATGGGTGAACTGCGTGTCTCAGTTAGCTGATATTGTCACGGACCCGAAGACGACAAAGTTGGCAGTGGAGCGGCACGGAGCGCTCGCGCTAGGCCCACCGCCATTAAATCATTCCATCGCAATCTGTTATGTAGTACTGTCTTCACCTGCTTGCCGTCACGTAACATTTGGCGTGAGGTGCGGAGTTCATCCCCATCCTGGTCCTGGAGCTTCGGTGTCCTGCGTGTGCCGTGGTCGTCGGTCGTGTGTTCCTGCCCGCACCGCCCGGTTGTGCCCCAGCCCGCCAGACCAGAACCGACCATGTCGTTCACCCCAGCCCAGCCCCCTTCCCCGGCCAGAAGAAACGACAACTTGACGACGCCGCCGCTACTCGAACCTATGACCCCACCGACCCTAGAAGTCGCCAACATATTCGAACACAGCCCCTGCCCATGCCGTTCAGTGTGTTCATGGGCCTCGGCCGTCGGCTCAAGGTGACCTAGCTAGCTACGGCCCGGAAGCTTCCTGGACCAGCGCTCATCTGATCATCATCTGTTCATCTCTTTCTTCGTGACGGCAAACCCTGCATCTTATTCCCTTCTGTGTTCATCCGTCCTGTCACGCTTATCGTCACGCCCTGCGTTTCGTCTTCACTGCCGGTCTTTCAGTTCGCGCGATCGGGACGATCGCTCGGAAGCCCCGGGTAGTGTCACGGACTCGAAGACGACAAAGTGGGCAGTGGCGTGGCACGGAGCTCTCGCGCTAGGCTCACTGCCATTAAATCATTCCATCGCCATCTGTTATGTAGTACTCTTCACTATGCTTGCCGTCACGTAACAACATGTGTGTCTTTAATAATGCTCGTATGAAATTAAATGGATAACATTTCATCTTGTCTTTCACGCGGTGCACTTGAGCTCATAATTAAAGAACACAGGTGATCAAATTACATCCCTCTAAAGTGGTGGGATGTTAAATCCCAAGTATAGTACCATTTTACGCTGTATCAGCTTAGCACATGAATGGACAAGCATATGGCATTCCAATACTGTCCTGTTTCAAAGCTACATCTCAGCTGAAGCGCACAATTAAAAAAAAAGTTTAGAACACCCTCAGGAAAAGTAACATTAAGCCAACGACACCATCTAAAACATAATAGATAATGAGGCCACAAAACATTGGTCCATGGGATAAATGACTCAAGTAGCTTCCAATAATAAGGAAGTGACTATACAGATGCAAAAATTTCCCATACATATATCCCAAGCTTGAGAGGTGTGTTGAATAATTTGCCTCCTTGTCTATAACATGCTAATTACTGAAAGTGAAAGATATTATTATAAACGAAGCTTCAGATGTCTTTTTTCAGAGGTGTAATTCATTTTTTGATATCGTCCCCCACACACACTGATGCCCTTGCATCATCGATGCATTATTGTTGTTTACATGCCCTCAGAGAAGAATGAGGCTGATGGCCTCAACTGGACACTAAAGATCTTCAAATGTTTCTTCACCTACGGTATAACCAGTAGCTACAAGGCACTAGGTCAGAACTATTGGTGGGCGATGCAGAACATCCCGAAACTGCAGCTTATTCAACACGGCGGTATTGCCACCTAACTTGTTGTCATGCCAAGCATTGTCACATTAAATGATAGATTTATTTAGGACAAACTTTAAGAAAAAGTGCACGGTCCTTCATCATCTTCAAGTTTAAGAATGCCCGCAATAACCGTCTGCTTAATGTGACAATCATCACAAATACATTCATCCACATGTGCCACGAGCTCAGATGCGAGATGCAGACAGTGGGCATCCACTGCACTCCTCGTCTTTCACACTCAACACAGCTGGATCTTGCATGTACGTACAGTTTGTACCCACCTTCTGACTGGAAACATAACATACCCATTACCATAAACTGGACTCATTCGATGGTGGATAATGATAGGGAGAACACCTTCTGCCATCCAAAATTTGGTTTCAAAAAACTGTTATAACCGTACACTGATGTATACTTTTTCCTTGTGACTACTTCAATATCAGTGGTGGCATGTGCAAAATGAAAATATGAAAAGTGGGAACATCAAACTTTCTTTTCATTGTAACGTCTTTCCCTTTCACGAGGTGATAAATGTGTTACAGACCAGGAGGTAACAAATATACTGATCACCCCTCGTATAAACAGAATCCGCCAATACCATCTGTTTAATGAAACAAACCTACATAATACACAAAAACACTACATATATACTATATCACGGAACAAGAGTAAGAGTACACAGACCACACGAACAACACAGCAGCAAGTGACATACAGTATTAGTTACATTTGTCCATATTTACTATACTCAAATACAACTTAAGAATGAAGTGGCAGATGCCTCTCAAAGGACCAGGCATTGTAATGAGCATGGAGGAGGAGGACACAACCAGCAGTGCATGAGAGTTTTGATGATGACGATGAGATGTGAGCCCATTAACAGGCCAATGTGATTCATTAAACGTCTGCGTATACAAGCCGAGCACATCGAGCACTGCCACAATGAGATTAGCAAAAATAAGAATGACAATGTCTCTAATGAGCTATTGTAGACGCCATGGTAGAGGGCTCCAGATTAACTTCAACTGCATATGCACTGACAAAGCACAGCAAAGAGGCGTGTTTTCCACTTCACCTATATCAACATGTGGCTGCTCTCGCCTGGATTTGACTCAGCTTCCTTGGGCATAGACCACAATGGAGTGAATAAATGTCCATCCAAACAACTGTGACGTGACAACTAAAGAACTGAATATGGACAGGTAATGACAAAAAGAAAAGTGGGCCATATATGCCCTCTTCACTGTGTGAACATGTCACCCACCTGAAAACAAACATAAAAATAAAAAGACATGAAGTGTCACCTGCTGAAGAAATAAACAGCCGAAACACTAGTACACCTTCATTCACAGAAATGAAGCTACGTGTCACAAGGCAATGGGTGTGGTAGGCATGCAGCAACCCAATTACATAGTGTGCGCCATCCTGATTGGCTCAGGTTGTCGTACCTTCCATGTAAACAACTTGCGAAGTGAATTATAGAGAAGCATTTGCCACTTCATTCTTGTTGTATTCAACTATAGTTTACACAACACACAAAAGAAAATACTGCTTCTCAAAGGAAGACTAAGGACATGTCCACATAATTTCTGTTCTTAGTAAAAATATGTTGCACTGGCCCTTTCTAACCATTCTGTTATTCTGTTAACCATTCTATTACTAGGGCCGCCTACCCGTGTGTGTTTTTTTTTCTTGCAGAAATGAAGGGTTTATTTGAGATATGTCAACAAAAGAATTCCAAAAAGTTCCTATTGTTAGACGAAAGCTATATATTCGGAAAAAAACAATCCGATAGACACTGCAAACTGCCTTCAAAAATCTTTCCTGGCCGAATGCTTATCTCCAGAGAGAGTATGAAGTGATCGCTTCCCAGGTGCTGTTCGGTATTCTTCCAAATGGCGTTTTGTATGTTCTTGGTGAACGTCAGGTCAGGACATGTATCTAGGACATGTATCAGGACATGTATGGAGATAAGCACAAACGCGTGCAAGCGCAAAATAGGTATCGCAAGAGTTACGAACTGGGACAGGTGGAGAAAGGCCCAGGCATCTACTGCAAATACTATTACCGACCTAGAGGAATGGGTTAAAGACGAGGTGCACTCTTTGAAAGCCTTTACAAAAGAGGTCTGCACGACAGAAGATTGCCCAGCGGTCGATCCGCACCTTCTACATTTATGGGAAGCGAGGCACTCATTGACAAAGAGATGGCGCAGACAACGGCTTAACCGCAAACTCAAGAAAAAAATAGAGGAGATAAACAAAAAGGCAGAATCCTATGCCATATCCTTAACCAGACAGAACTGGCATTCGCTCTGCGATGGTATTCAGGGGAAGCTAGGTGTGTCAAAGACTTGGAAGCTCCTACGTGTCCTAATCGACCCCAGCAGCAGCAAGTCGGCCACTAAAGACAGGCTCACGAAGATCGTACACACCACCCCGGGTACGGACACAGAGTTGATCGAAAAGCTCAAGACCAGATATCTGTGCACGGACCAAGTCGTGGAACAGCCGGAGTATCCTGGACTGCCAAATCCCAAGCTGGACCTCCCACTCACGAAAGAAGAAATCAAAGCAGAAATCGCGGCCATGAGAAAAAATGCAGCTCCAGGTCCGGATCAAATAACAGCGAAGCTCTTATTTAACCTCAGCGATGACACCATCACCGCGCTGGTGGACTGCTTCAACGAGCAGCATTGGGCTACAGGAACGTTACCAATATCCTGGAAGACAGCCGAGGTTCGGTTCATTCCGAAGGCGAACAAACCCCTTAAACTGGATAATCTACGACCGATATCGCTGACCTCGTGTTTGGGGAAGCTCATAGAGAGGGTCATCAACACGAGACTGAGTAGATACTTAGAAGAAAACAACCTCCTACCTAATACTCAATTCGGCTTTCGCCCTCACCTATCGACACAGGACGCCCTCTTGTACCTGTACAAAGACCTCCTTGAGACACCTCCCAAGTCACAGACAAGGGCCATCCTGGCACTTGATTTGAAAGGAGCGTTCGATAACGTTCTACATAAAAACATCCTGCAAAGCCTCGCCGATACCAACTGTGGCGCAAGAACCTACAAC
Source organism: Amblyomma americanum (assembly GCF_052857255.1). Classification (NCBI taxonomy): domain Eukaryota; kingdom Metazoa; phylum Arthropoda; class Arachnida; order Ixodida; family Ixodidae; genus Amblyomma; species Amblyomma americanum. The sequence goes on from NC_135501.1 coordinate 53,907,561, forward strand.
TATATCAAAAACTTCTTATCAGTCAGGCAAGCCACTATAAACTTCGGTGGAATAAAATCAGATCCCATCACTCTAGGCCCGAGGGGAACTCCGCAAGGGGCGGTACTGTCACCCCTCTTGTTCAATTTGGCTATGAAAGATCTACCAGGCCTTCTTTCCGAAATCCCCGGCGTCAAACACACATTATATGCGGATGATATCACTGTCTGGTGCAACTCAGGGAGTGACGCCGAGATCGAGGAGCGTCTTCAAGCAGCAGCCGACACGGTGGACCGGTACGCCAGGGAGAGAGGACTCCAGTGTGCGCCGGAAAAGTCCGAGTTGCTAATCCTGAAGAACCCGAGGACACCCCTAGCGCAGAACATCTCGGTGTATATAGAGAACCACCCAGTACAGAAACCCACGGAGATCAAGATACTAGGGCAGTATATCCCGCAGGGGCGACAGAACACCACCACTATGAAGAAGCTTACAACATCCACCGAGCAAATCCTCCGCATGATACATCGTATCCGAAATAAACACCATGGCATGAAGGAAAGGGACATCATCTGCTTAGTGCAAGCTTTCGTGATCTCTCGGATAATGTACGGGACGGCATTCCTTAACCTCTCCATGTCGGAAATTGAAAAGTTGGAGGTACTCATCAGGAAAGCCTACAAGACGGCACTGGGGCTACCAAACTCCACGCCAACAGCAAAGCTCATGGCTCTAGGAGTACATAATACCCTCAAAGAGATGTGGGAAGCACAATGGTTCTCACAACTGAATCGGCTCGCACTCACAAAACCCGGCAGAGAACTGCTCGATAAAATCCATGTTAATCTGCCCTATACAATTGACCAAAAGGAAGAGGTCCCACGCGATGTGAGAAGACGCATAAACGTGCGCCCCATTCCGCGGAATATGTATCCCGCATATAACACCGAGAGGAGGAAAGCAAGAGGTGAATCCCTGCAGAAGAAATGGGACAAGCAAATTAACACCCTTTACGTGGACGCAGCAGGACCAAATAATGGAGTCATGACTATTGTGGTCTCAACGCCTTCAGGGTCGATGGTGAACTGCGCCTCGGTGAAAACATCTAACCCCACTCACGCAGAGGAGGCAGCTATTGCATTAGCTGTAGCATCTAACCCCAACGCCGTTGTGCTCACTGATTCCCAGAACGCCTGTCGAAACTTCAATAACGGATTAATTCACAAGTCAGGGTTGTCATTGCTGACTAAGCATCCACCCAACCAGGTCTCAGTAATCTGGTTCCCCGGTCACCTGGAACTACCAGGAGGAAACGAAGCCGCCCACAGGCATGCCCGAGCTCTTCTATACCGGACGTCTCCCCCTGATGACCATGAAGGGTGCCGCGACCTAATAGGCTTAGCAGTGTATGCTGACAATCTCGCGCCATACAGAACAGCCAGAAAGGAGTACCCAACACCACACAAATCCCTCAACAAGTTAGAAGAGAACAACCTTAGGAGACTACAAACCAACACCTACCCAACACCAGCTAAATTACACCAGTGGTACCCTACACTATACTCTCCACGGTGTCCACATTGTGGAGCGGTAGCTAACCTCTACCATATGGTGTGGACATGCCAATATAATCCCTTAGTTGACCCCATTCCCAACCCCTCGGAGGAGCAGTGGGAGGCTATTCTGCTCAGCGATGATCCTGACCGTCAGCACTGGCTGGTGGGGAGGGCCAGCGCAGCAGCAGCAGCCAGTGGACTACCGGACTAGGCGGTCCACCCACATGTTCGGAGAACATTGCAGAAATAAAGACGTTTGTAATCAATCAATCAACGGCCGAATGCTTTGTCGGATCGAACATCTCTCAGGATACCTCGGGCGTTTTAAACTTGTTTACCAATAGACATCGGCTTTGCGACCAATATCAGTTATACAATATGCGAGATATACCCACTCCAGTGGGCCGATCACGTACCTATAGGGCTGCCTACCCGAGTTCAGGTGGGCTACACTCAAGAACCACGGAACTGGGGGGTGGCAATGGGGAAGGTCGCCTCCCCCCCCCCCCCATTTTTCAGCGGGGGATGTGCCCCCCAATCTCCATTTGCTTCTACTTGGATCAGATTTCTGAAAATTGAAACACATATTAGTTCTAACCTCTTTTAATTCAAAGCACAGTGGGGCTGCATGAGCTGCTTGGCTTAGTAGCCAGTTGTAAAACATTTGGTATATGAGTAACCTAAACCGGTCATGTCCCTACAGAATTCGATCAACTATATATCGACCTGACCGTGTACATGATCACGATTAGCAGAATTTAAACAAACTATGCACAAGCTTTTTTAATGGAATTGATCACTCCTCGTGCGTGCAGCTTCCCACCTATAAGCTGCTCATTTCAATTAATTTTATATTGCCACAAATCTTTGCACCGTTTGTTCGTTCGCACTCACAACCTCCGGCACGCGGCTTTATCATTTTGTTTTGGAATGCGAGGTGCGACCAGACTTATGCCGTTGATCATGGCCACGTGCAAATGATTCCACATTTTTCCAGATCCTTGTTGCTTTTGGTTCTCTATCTCGAAGGTTCCTTGCCAGCTTTAAATTCAGCACGACCAAGAACTGCATGGCATTAAGGTCGATGACCGCCGAGCATGCATGATTAAGCCTATTGCAGCCGCCGAGTGATTCAGTTCTTAGTGGGCGTGAGTCAGCCCCTTAAACAGTAAATTTTGGAAGCCTTTTCGTTGTCTTCCTGACAGCTGGAGTGTCGTCACCGCATCGTGATACTTTGCATCAAGCTTTGAACATTGAAAAAAAAATATATATATATAAGATTTATTATGTAAATGAGCATTAAATAAATAAATAACAAAATAAGCTCAATGTCCTGCCCTCCCACTAAAAAAAAATGAGTTCCGGAGTCCCTGGCTATACTAATTGTCTCGAGCATAGCCCAAACTTTCACCCGCTGCCATTACGACCCGGACGCGACAGCGGTGTTCCAGAGAACACTGCGAAACTATAATTATAGAGGTCCTCGATCACCTCGATCGAGGGCGCGGTTGTGCTACCCAGTTCCGTGTTCTAGCGCACACTAGCAGTTTATTTTTGAGAGCCTCTTCCTCCTCGTACCTTGCACACTTCTGATTTCTTAACATAAATTCTTTCAGTGCATCAATTTACCTATTCAGCAATCTATATTTCCCCCTCTGCTGGTCCTAAGTCGCTGATTTCAGGTCAGTGGCAATATAGTACTTATGATATCTACCACGCACCGTGCCAGAAAATACTTTTTTGCAGCAATTGCAGACTTTTCAAGCACTTGCTGCATTTAGGGGAGTTCTAAAAGAAGTGTTTATTTTATCGTAGATAACACAGAAGTTGCTGTTTACAGAGCAGAGAACAGGGAAGCTAGGGCCCAGCGTTATTTATGATGCCGCGCAACAGGAGCTTTTATATTTCGAAAACGAAACTGAAAATGTTCTAGCGTCGTCTGACGGCTAGGCCCAGACTTTATAGGTGCTTCCTGTTTGTCGTAAGCCACACAAAACTTTCTGCTTAAAGCACTAAGTAAAAACCGCAAAGCACAATCAGGCACCGCGCGCCACTATAGTTTCCAGCTTTGAAACCGAAACCGAATGCGATTTGTCACATAGCGACTACTTTGTTTAATGCAGTGGCAATCAAAAATCGCAGAACACTTCAAAAATTTTGGTTACAGCGGTACCATAAAGCTCATACATGATAGAGCCCATAGAGTTACACTAAGCCACCCTATTCACACTCCATGGGCAGTCACAGGTGCAAGACCGATTTGAGGGGCTAGTTGGTTCTGCAGTTGGTTCTGCTTATGTTGGACCAACGCTCTGTGGCACAGCTTGACAGGGAGCTCATAACTATTTCCCCTTCAAAGTAGTATTTGTAACTTTTCAACTATAAGTATTTCATGGTGTGTAGAGCACAGCATCGTCTGCTACTACATGCGGTCAATCAGCAGTCAACCGGATGGCCGGATGCGCTGCACGAGGAGGCTGCGACATGGTATAGAGATCAGGGTCGGAAACGCAAGTTCTGCCGCAGGAAACAAACAGACGAAATTGAACGAATAAAACATATTTATTATTCTGGTGTGTAAAGAAGAGGTCATCATCATCATCGTATGCAGCGCCCTGTGCGGTGCGCGTCGCCAAGCCAATCCAAGTCTGCGGTCGTTTGCGTCCAACGTTTGCGTCGTCACTCGTGTCGGTGTGTGTGGACAGTTATTAGATTGTGTGTTTTGCAGCCACATGTGACACTTCCACTATGGGTTCGTCAGCTGCGGCGAGCTATGCGTACGTGAAATACTTCGACCGACGGCGCAAAAGCTATCGTACACGTCTCTATGTCGTCCTTGTTTCCTTTGCGCTACACCTTTTCATGATGCCTCACCGACTGGCGTTAGCGACCTGGCGAAAAAAAGGACGTCTACTGGCTCGGCGGAAAAGATGGGAAGGCATTCTATTCCGCCCAAGTTATGGAGCTTGGAGGTGAGTTTTGCAGTTACTTCGCTACGTGGTCAGATTTCAGAAGTGCCAAACGTGTGATGCGTGTACAGTCAAGCCTAACGCTTTTAGCAAAGCTTGGTGGTGTTTTACATAAAGTCGATGCACATGCTTTTTTACTGTTGCGAGCACTTGCAGAACGCTTACGATACCACTTCCTCTGTGATTGCGATCCGAGCACGCAGCAGCCCAGCGCATGCTTCCCAAAGAAGGGAAAAACTGCGTGGTCGCGTTGTAGCAGGTCTCGAAGTAAGCGTCACTCTGAGCGAAATAATATATCGTGATTTTTTTCATGAATTCAAGTAATTGCATGAGGCAGGGAGAAATTGGCTGTGTTCAGATCTGCTAATTTTTCGCATCATATGATTCTTGGAAAGCAATGAACGCGACACACTAACTGATCCGTTTCCGTAGCTTGCCCTGTGTTTGCTGTCGCTTTCATTATTTTATCTCTCATTTCTTGTGTTCCAGTAACAAAAGCGGAGCTTATCCAGAGAATGTCGAAGAGAAAACTCACTGCAATGGACCTTGAAAAGTCTGAGCCATCAACAACAGTTGCACAGATACATGTATGTACTGAGCGAAGTTTTACTGCGGATGCCTCTGCTACTGCCACTCGCACGCTTACCAGTCGCAATATGTACATTACATAGCAGCATACTTCAGAGCCAGACAGGCGTCTCTGTTTGTGTGTGTCTAAAATATTTATGGTTGCGGGAAGCAGCCAGGCTCCCGTCAGCAACAGAGAGCTTTGTAGCGGATCTTTGAATTGTAGTATAGAGATATTGCTTAAATGCTACCATTGTAAAAGATTGCGTAGGACACTAGAGAACCGCATGTGGAATGGAAGCATCGTTCTGTTTTTTTGTTCTCTCATATATTGTGTCCTTCATGTCAGGTCAAAGTTTCATTTTTCGTATTGCCTCCTCGCATTGTTGTCTAAAATATTTATTGTTTGGGGGAGCAGCCAGGCTGCCTTCAGCAACAGAGAGCATTGTATCGAGCCCACCGATACGGCGTTGCGGGACAGCGCACTTCTCTCATTGCAGCACGTTGTCTTAGCTTCGGCTTGCAACTCGGTGGCCTGTTTTCTCAGTGCCGTGATACTGGTTAAATATATGTATTGCTGGAAATTTATAAGCCCTGCTATTCTTCGGTTATGCGGCTTACCAAAGCGAATCGGGCCACGTGAGTCACGGATAGGGCCTCTGATAATTATTATTCACGAGGGGTGATAATTATTATTCACGTGTCTATCGAAAACACCGGTGCTGCGCTGTGGGCTACAACTGCGGTGGGCTCTCTCCGGTCGGGGCGGCTCTTGTCAAGACACGATTAATTACTGGAAGGCACCGTTCCCCTCTTCCCGTCATCTGTCCATCGTCGGTCGCTTCTTGCAGGGAACCAGTCAAAGGGGGAAGGTCATTTGCATCGAGCCCGAGCGTGGGAAGAACAGGCTCCTTCCCAGCTAGTCATCCTTTCTTTTTGAGCAGTCGTCGGCCACCTGATGACGCTGTCGAAATTGCCGCTGCTGTTGCTGCGCCACCGTGGTCATCCCTGTCGATGGGATCTGCACCTTAATCCTCTTCGGCTGGTGTGCATTCCGTTCATAACAGGCCCAACGCGGACGCCACCGAAAGCTCCCCATTTGACTTTCAAACAAAAGGGGTGCTGCCTACTCTTGTAAACGGAAGGGCAGCCACACAGAACAAGCAGGGATGGAGGACTAAAGCTAGTGGACCAAGCGGAAGGGAGAAAAACCTATGAGAGGGAATGGAAGGAGAGGAGCATGGAAAAATAGCTAGTTTGCCATATATGTAACTCCAATATAATGTCTTTTATTAAAGATTGTTTGCGGTTGTATGTTCCGGGGACGGTGCCTCACAACAACCTTGGTAGAGGACATTTTCAGCCAGAGGGTGGTAGGGGCCCTTTAAGTAGTGGCTGCCGGCTGGCGTGCATGTGTGCTCTGCCAAATTTGTTCAAAATTTTTATTCTCTACGGAGGTCATTTTCATTTCACAGCTGAAGATGAAGCATAACCTTGCGTGTGCCGATTCGGTCGTTGCCATAAAGCTTGGTGCTCGGGTCTTCTGCCACAAGTGCTTAAAATACCTGAGAAATACCGTATGCATACTTCACCTTGCATTTGACTCATCAAAAAGAAAAATTCCCCAGTGTGGATCATCATGCCTGCACACACAGTGCGGGGCCGACATGCAAGGCCAGGTTGTAATGCCTTTCATTCGAGTGCTAGCTGTGCAGTAAAAGCGATAGCATACAGACACGACGTTCAGCTAAATTTGTACAGTGCACGCACATCAGAAAAATGTTCATCCAGCTGATATGCACGCTTGTCAAAATAATGCTTGCATTACTTGTTGGCAGCAATATTAACAGCTGGAGGGCGGCAGACTACAGTTGAGTGGAACATATCCTGATTGTTTTCTGCTTACAGCCCACAGGAATTAGTTCAAAAACAGAAATTGCAACTACCACAGGAGAGTCAGTATAGGCAGGGTCGATCATTGGCGCCCAAGTAATTAGTGTGTAGTTAACAAATATGCAATAATCTGAGACTACAGCATGTTGTTTGAGCAGTGCATGCGCAGTTTTTCTCTCCTCCTCATCATCAGCCTCACTACACCTACAGGGCAAAAGCCTCTCCCATGTCTTTCCAATTAACGCTGTCCAATTAGCCCTCCTATGTGGTGTCAAATGCAAGTCTTTAGAGTGCGACTGCCCGTCACATATGCTTTTGAGGATATCTCGAAGCTTACATGCAGATTTCACGACTGCACATAACGCACTGAAGGACATATACTTGCGTTGTTGCCGCCGATGTATGCATCTGAGTGCAAGAGTCCGCGGCTGCCCGGAATAACTAACATCCTTTCTTTTGCTCCCAAGGATCAGATTTCTACCATACGCATGCGAGCAATGAGACGCAACAGCAAGCAAAGCAGCAGAGGGCACTCGCATTCCGTGATCCATGGACGGCCTTGGCGCCATGATTGCCAGCAGGCTGGTTCTGGAGGCGACCAGTTCATGTGAGCATGATGCACCTTCCTGTCAGGAGTGAATTTTCTGGCAGCGAACAGGCTCTCCGAGCACGGCAATTTGAAAAAGCCCAATGATAATTTAAAGATTTAAAGATCTATAGACACCTAATTATGGTGGCATGTTTTCTTCCCTACAATGATTCAGAAGACACTACTATGAATGAATCATCATGTGGTGTTTGCCTGGGATCTATAAATAATTTATAATCGAATTTTTCTGCCATGCTGTCTCGGTTTCAACAGCAGAGTGAAGACTGTGACATCAGAGAGGTTATTTGTAACGTGAAGCATGGAAAAAATCCGATATAATTGCTGTTTGATCGTTTTAATTAACTACAGTGTTGAAGCCAGCCTTCCTCAATAGTCGGAATGACAAATGTAGCAGCACCGATTATATTGCAGTTTTTCATGCTTCGCATGACCTATAAGCACACTTTGACGTCATAGTCCCCATTCAGCTCTTGAAACTGAAACGGCGCGAGAAAGAAATTCGATTATAAATTATTTAGTAGTCATGGGAGAATCTTCATCATCATCAGCCTGATTACACCCAATGCAGGGTGAAGGCCTCTCCCATGTCTCTCCAGTTAACCATGTCTTGCCAGCTGCGCCCACCTTATGCCTGCACACTTCTTAATTTCATACGCCCACCTAACCTACTGCCACCCCCTGCTATGCTTTCTTTCTCTTGGAATCCCTTAAGGACCAACAGCTATCTTACCTTCGCATTACATTCCCCGCTCAAGCCAATTTCTTCCTCTTGATTTTGGCTAGGATGTCATTAACCCGCGTGTGTTCCCTCAGCCACTCTTCCTGCTTCCGGCCTCTTAAAGGAGTATAGACACCTAATTTTGGTGGCATGTTTTCTTTTCTTCAATGATGCAGAAGACGCTACTATGCATGAATCACCATGTGATGTTTGCCTACGACCGCTAAATAATTTATAATTGTTTTTTCCTGTCATGCTGTTTCAGTTTTGGAACAGCCGAACGATGGCTCTGACGTCAAAGAGGGCTTTTCCTTCACGTGAGCCATAGAAAAATGTCCATAGAATCGCTGCTTCATTGTTCTAATTTACTGCAGTGTTGAAATCAGCCTTCCTCAATTGCTGGAATGACAACAAATGTGCAAGCAGCGATTATATTGCTGTTTTTTCATGTCTCGTGACGTGTAAGCACACATTGACGTCACTGTCCTTGTTCATGTGTTGAAGCCGAAACTGGACGAAAAATAAATGCTATTATAAATTATTAAGCGGTCGTAAGAGATTACTAGCTGCTACTCTATGTATAATAATGCCTTATGCATCATTACAAACAAGAAAGTACGCACCCAAACGGTAGGTGTTATACTGCTTTAACGTTACGCCTATGATTTTTCTTTCCGTGGCTCACTGCGTTGTCCTCAGCTTAAGCTGAACCCTTTTTGTTAGCCTCCGCGTTTCTGCCCCATAGGTGGGTACTGGTAAGATACAGCTGTTGTACACATTTCTCTTGAGGGATATTGGTAAACTGCCATTCATGACCTGAGAGACGCTGCCATATGCGCTCCATCGCAATCTTATCCTTCTAGTTATTCCCTCATGATCCGGATCAGTTGTCACTATTGATGCCTGCCTTAAATAGACGTATTCCTTTACCTTTTCCCTTACCTCGCTACCAATTGTGAACTGCTGTTCTCTTGCTAGACTTGAGAATAGGAGAATACCACAAGGTAATCCATGTATAATAATGCCTGATGCCTCATTAGAAAGCAAAAACACACACCCAAAATATGGGTGTTTATACTCCTTTAAAGCTAGTTGGTGCATTACAGAATGTGAGTCACCAGTGTTACCAGTAAAACCCTTTAACATCGTATTTTGATCTGTTGATTGAAATCAAGTTTTTTTGTGTTCTAGTTAATGGTATTTCATTATTTCTTTGCTCCTTATTTGAAAAAATTATTTCTCGGGACTCTGACCAGGCTCAAGAAGTGTAATGTGATAGTAAGCAGAATATGTTTGAAAATACTCTGAAGTTGCCCTTTAATTTACCTTGTACATTAGTCTTTTGTAGCAAATGTGAACACTTCATACTTTGCAGTCTTCCACTAGCATGGATCCTGCTGCACCACAGAACCCGGATATCTTGCTGAGGTCAGCAGCCAGGTATGAAGGTGTCGCATATTTAGAATGTAAGACAAGTGGGCTTTGATGCCCCATCGGCCAGTGCTGATAAAGGAGCAAAACACAGACGGAAGACGAGGCTGACAAAGTTCAGTTTGGTGCTCAGGAACACTTGGCTACCGGGGTGCGCCGTGCTAACAAAGATTGTGGCCGTCCACACTTCTTGTTTGATTTGCGTCTTTACACCTGTAGAGGGGCTGGGTGCGCAGTGCTAACAAGAAGTGTCGACGACCACAATCTTTGCTAGTACAGCGCACCTCGGTAGCCAAGCGTTCCTGTGCGCCAAACTGAACTTTGTCACCCTCGTCTTCCGCCTGTGTTTTGCTCCTTCTTCAGCACGGGGCGCTGGGGCATCAAAGCCCAATTGTCGATCTTACAAGAATGATTTTGTAAGCTTGAAATGCTTTTAGCTCTCATCCTTGATAAATGCAGGCAAACAATCTAGAAACTGGAAACATGGGGATGAGCTTGTCAGGTCCGATATAGCGTCGCAATAGTTTTACTCAGTCCTCGTCGGCGTATCGGGGACCATACCTAAACACGGTCGCCGGGCTGGTACTCGACGAAGCGTCGTCGAAGGTTGGTGTCGGCTGTCGGTACGCTGCTGGTTCTTCATCCGTAGGCGGGCGAGCGGTCGAGCTTCTTCGGCGCGCTGGAGATAGGTAGCGACGTCAAGATTTTCCTCGTCAATGACGTGCGGCAGCATGGCGTCGAGCGTCGTCGTCGGGTTCCTGCCGTAAACCAGCTTAAATGGCGTGATCTGTGTTGTTTCTTGCACCGCCGTGTTGTAAGCGAATGTTACGTACGGCAGGACTGCATCCCATGTCCTGTGCTCGACGTCGACGTACATTGCTAGCATGTCGGCGAGGGTCTTGTTCAGGCGCTCCATGAGACCATTCGTCTCCGGATGGTAGGCAGTTGTCCTCCTGTGACTTGTCTGGCTGTATTGCAGAATTGCTTGCGTGAGCTCTGCTGTAAAAGCCATTCCTCTGTCGGTGATGAGGGCTTCTGGAGCGCCATGTCGCAGCTGGATGTTCTCGACGAAAAATTTCGCCACTTCGGCTGCGCTGCCTTTCGGCAGAGCATTAGTTTCAGCGAAGCGGGTGGGATAGTCCGTCGCCACGACGATCCACTTATTTCCGGGAGTTGATGTCGGAAACGGTCCCAACAAGTCCATTCCGATCTGCTGAAAAGGTTGGTAAGGAGGCTTGATCGGCTGTAGTAATCCCGCTGGCTTTGTCGGCAGTGTCTTGCGTCGCTGACAGTCTCGGCATGTCTTGACGTAACGGGCGACATCGGCGGTTAGGTGCGGCTAGTAATATCTTTCTTGTATCCTTGATAGCGTCCGGGAGAAACCGAGGTGCCCAGCGGTCGGATCGTCGTGTAGGGCGTGCAGTACTTCTGGACGCGGTGCCGACGGAACAAGAAGATAGTTGGCGCGGACTGGTGAGAAGATCTTCTTCAGGAGTAGGTTGTTTTGAAGCATGAACGAAGACAATCCACGCTTAAATGCCCTAGGGACAACGTCGGTGTGCCCTTCCAAATAATCGACTAGGGCTTTTAGCTCCGGGTCTCCTCGTTGCTGTTCGGCGAAGTCTTCCGCGCTTATTATTCCAAGGTAGGCGTCGTCATCCCCGTCATCTTGCGGCGGCGGGTCAATGGGGGCGCGTGATAGGCAATCGGCATCTGAATGTTTTCGTCCGGACTTGTAGGTTACAGTGATGTCGTATTCTTGTAGTCTGAGGCTTTACAGTGCCAGCCATCCTAAAGGGTCCTTTAAGTTAGCTAGCCAACACAATGCGTGATGGTCGCTGCCCACTTTGAATAGCCTGCCATATAGGTAAGGGCGAAATTTCGCTGTGGCCCAAACGATGGCGAGGCATTCCTTTTCGGTTGTAGAATAATTGCCTTCCACTTTTGATAACGACCGGCTAGCGTAACCTATCACGTGTTCATGCCCATCTTTTCTCTGGACTAGGACGGCACCGAGGCCTAGGCTACTGTCTTCAGTGTGGATTTCGGTATCGGCGTGCTCGTCGAAGTGCGCAAGTACGGGCGGCGACTGCATGCATCGTTTGAGTTCTTGAAATGCGTCGGCCTGCGGCGTTTCCCACTTGAACTCGACGTCACATTTAGTTAGCTGAGTCAGCGGCTCAGCAATGCGTGAAAAGTCCTTGACAAATGTACGCACTGCCTTCTTGTCGATGGGCTGCGGGGTCTGTGCGATGGCAGCTGTCTTCTGCGGGTCAGGGCGGACTCCAGACTTGCTGATGATGTGGCCTAGGAAGAGAAGCTCATCGTAAGCGAAGCGGCACTTTTCTGGCTTCAGAGTGAGCCCTGATGACTTGATGGCCTCTAGTACTGTGGGAAGTCGCCTAAGGTGATCGTCGAAATTTGCGGCGAAGACAACGACATCATCCAAGTAAACGAGACAGGTCTGCCACTTCAATTCTGCTAAAACCGTGTCCATCACGCGCTGGAACGTTGCAGGCGCCGAGCACAGTCCAAATGGCACAACCTTGAACTTGTCTGGGGTGATGAAGGCGGCCTTTTCGCGATCTTTTTCGCCGACTTGTATTTCCCAATAGCCAGACTTGAGATCCATCGACGAGAAGTATTTTGCGTTGCAGATCCGATCCAATGCGTCGTCTATCCGTGGGAGGGGGTATACGTCCTTCTTCGTGATCTTGTTCAGACGACGATAATCGACGCAGAAACGGAGGGTTCCGTCCTTTTTCTTCACCAGGACAACCGGGGATGCCCACGGGCTTTTCGACGGCTGGATGATGTCGTCGCGCAGCATTTCGTCGACTTGTTCTCTTATAGCTTCACGTTCTCGCGGCGAAATTCGGTAAGGGCTCTGCCGGAGTGGTGGAGCGCACTCCTCGGTGATTATGCGATGCTTGGCGACTGGTGTTTGTCGAATCCTCGATGACGTCGAAAAGCAGCCTTTGTATCGTCGGAGCAGACTTCTGAGCTGCTGTTGCTTAATCACGGGGAGACATGTAATAATGTCGTAGTCTGGTTCGGGAACCATGGTAGTCGGGGTAGATGCGGCGGAATCCGAGAGGACAAACGCATTACTTGTTTCCAGAATTTCCTCGATGTACGCGATCGTCGTGCCCCTGTTGATGTGCTTGAACTCCTGGCTGAAGTTTGTCAGCAACACATCAGTTTTCCCTCCATGCAGTCGAGCGATCCCTCTTGCGACGCAAATTTCATGCTCTAGCAGTAGACGTTGGTCGCCTTCGATGACAGCTTCTACGTCAGCGGGTATTTCGGTGCCGACCGAAATAACAATGCTGGAGCGAGGCGGGGTGCTCACTTGATCTTCGAGCACACTCAAGACGTGGTGACTACGAGGGCTCTCCGGTGGTATTGCTTTATCTTCCGGCAGCGTTATTGACTTCGACTTCAGGTCGATGATTGCGCCGTGTTGGTTCAGGAAGTCCATACCGCACCTCCACCAGATATCACGTGGTGATGACGTTGGAGAACGCAGTAGCAATACTGTGAAAGACAAAACAAACTTTTATTGGGCGAACCTGTGCCCACAAAAGAGGCTACACTTACAGCACAACGGTAGCGGCGAACACGGTCGGCGATCGTCGAAAATCTGATCCGCGGGTCAAGCGCGTCGGCTGTTATATAGCAGTCGTCGAATGTTCCAGACTAATCGTTGGGACCCCGCGTGCCTTCCACAAAGTTCTGCACCATTCGCGTCAGGCGATGAAATCAGATAACATAAGGTTCGGCTACAACAGACAGCGAATAGAAGCATCGATGACTTGCCAGAAACTTCGGATAGATGCAGGCGCGTCCCGGGCTGTGCGATAACACTTGTTAGGCCACGAAACGTGGTCGCCCGATAAAGATAAATACGCGTGTCAATATCGACTGCAACATAGCTGGTATTTATTCGGCCGCCGATGTTCGCAGGGCTCGTTGTAGCAAGGAACTAACGCGTTCAAAATTAATGCTGCACACAAAATCATCAAGAACGGGTGCTTTCCGAGGAATGCCTGCTGCCCACTCTCTTTTACCGCGCTCTGTGTCGACTAGAGAGCTTAGAATGTAGCGCGAAATATTCGGCACCCTTCTTTTTCTGTGCACATTTTTCATCTAAACAGGGCTCAGTCTCGCGCACTCAGCGTGTCAGGTAAGGCGAGCGAACACTACAAACACAGACTCAAACATTCATATTCCGAGGCCTGAATTGGGAACAGTTGAGAATAAGAGCAAATGGCAAATACCTAAATAATCTGCTATTCGCTGATGACAATACCTCGCTGAGACACTAAGGAGGTGAACTGCAAATTATGATCAATGGGTTAGACAGGCAGAACAGACTGCTTTCTTAAAATTAACATGCAGAAACCCAAAGTAATATTTAAGAGTCTAGCAAGAGAAGAGCACTTCACAATTGAAAGCGAGGTGCTGGAAGTGGTAAAGGTCTACTTAGTTCAGGTATAGTGACTGCTGATCCGGATCATAAGAGGTAAATAACTAGGAGGATAAGGATGGGGTGGAGCCCATATGTCAGGTTCTCTCATATCATGAATGGCAATGTAACAATATTCCTCAGAAGAAAAGTGCACAACATCTGTATCTTACCAGCACTCACCTACCGGGCAGAAACGTGGAGGATGACGAAAAGAGTTCAGCTTAAGTTAAGGAGAACGCAGCGAGCCATGGAAAGAAAAATGATAGGTGTAACGTTAATAGAACGGAACCAGGCAGAGTGGGTGAGGGAAAAACGCGGGCAAATGACACCCTACTCGAAATTAACAGGAAGAAATGGGCTTGGGCAGGGCATGTGATGCGAAGGCTGGACAACCTCTGGCCCTTAAAGGGAGACTGAGGCGGTTTTCAAATCTGCTAACCTTCTAGGCTTTTGAAGTATACTCATTGTTGATCTTGCTTGTGAAGTTATTTTTTCAGTTGTTGCAAAAGCATCGCCACAATCACAGATTGAATGCGCGCTGTTCAAATCTCCCGCGTCCCGAGAGAGCGCAGGAGAGGAGAAAAGCAGAGAGGAAAACCTCCTCCTTGTCGGCCCGTGTGACGTCATTTTGAGGAGCCGGAGACCCTCCGAGTCACCCGAACGTGCTTTCAGCGCGCGTTGTTCCTCGTGTTGCCTGCGTTGTGGTCGTAATCCCAAAGTGTTTCAGCCAAGTTTTCAGCATCCGACCACGTGCAGCCGATCTAACATGAGGTACTGCTGTGCGTTCGGGTGTACGAGCACCTACGGCCGCGACGATGTCGTCTTCCACACTTTCCCGAAAGATCAAAAGCTCGCAGCGCAGTGGGTCGTTGCTGTGAAGAGGGATAATTTCAAGCCGACCAAAGCAAGCGTACTCTGCTCGAAGCACTTTCGTGACAACGACTACGTGCAGAGGTTGTCCCTAATGCGATCGCTAGGGGTTTCTGTCAAAGGGGCACGGCTGAACCATGACGCGGTTTCTTCACTGTTTTTGCACAAAAGAAGCATGCCACCACCGCCAAGAAGTGCATTTGCTAAAAGAAGGACACATGAGGTGAGTCTACTTCCGAATTTAAATTCATTACTCTGCGGCAATTCTGGTCTCATTTGCGTGTGGAGCTTTGCATGAAGCGTTGACCGCGAGTAGTCCACGCGGAGAGCGATCCCGCGATGGTACGGGCACAGCGCCGCGCGGCTGTACTCGGGTTTCCTTTTCTCGCGCAAGGGGATATGCTACAGAGACCCTTGCGCTATACGTCACTTAACTCATCAATGAAACACTGCTGATGATTCCTCGCGTGCAGACGGGACGGGAAATTATAATGGTAATGGTCTTGCCCATGCGCACTGGCGCCTCGCTATTCCCCTATGTCCCTAACCGATAGCTTCACACTTTTCAAATCTGTCCAATTCCGATGTGGTTATGCAAATGCGATAAGTCGGCAGGCGTCATAGTATACTTACAAGGTAAACATACATTTCGATGATCGCCAAACAGCCGAGAACGACTTCACATACGCGGTTTTCTTGCTTTGATAGAAAAATTTTCAGTAAAGAGCAATTCAGTAATTCAGTACACTTTTTATCCTTTCAGGTCCTCGCAGAACTGCTTGGAGAAGGATCAAGCGTGGAAAAACTTGTTCCAAAATTGGGCAGTCCCTCTGGTAGCCCAACAGGTAATGACGCTACATTCAGTCTGAACATTTAGTTGTGCATGCCTATACTGTGCATCAAATCATGTCTCAGTCTGTGTTGCAGATGTCACAACAGAAGCTAGAGCAGATCTTTGTGCAATGCGACATGAAAACTTCGGCGTGGAAAATTCACTAAGTATCCTCGCTCTCACTGGTAATGACCAATCTTCAGCAAGCAGAGTAATGCAAGGCATTGACGCCTTACACATTATATGATAACCTGCTCATTATTGCAGATTCAGCACATGATGCAACGCTGAAGGTTAAACTGACCGAGTCTTGTGAGGGAAGACACAAGTCGGTCCAAGCAACGATGCGGCCAGCGACAAAAAGCACAGCTGTACAGGCATGTGTGAAAAGAAGCATGGCATCACACCACTCTCAGACAAAACCACACACTGTATCTATCGGTATGTGCCTCCACAATCAGCGTACATTTTTTATGCATGCATTTGTACAATAATGACGGGGAAGGGGGCAAAGCGCTATAGAGGTTTTCAGTTGTACTAAAATTTCCGCATATTCTATGTTGCGTGCAGTGGTAACAACTACTAAATGCAGCTGCACATATCACATGATTTTTAGGCATTCAGGTTGGCAGCCCCATGATAAATGTAGCCACTCAAACGACCATGCCAATCCAAAGAGAGGCCATTGAAAATGATGACAGCACAGAAGACGAAGGTGGAGATGAGGACTACGATGATGAGGACTACACTCCATGCGAAGAATTTGAAGAGAAGTATGCGATTTATTAACAGTATGGTAAAAACCTGTTTGCCCTACTTTTACTCTGGTGCCATAAACATTCACTCATGTTTTTCATGCAAGGTAGCGTGTTTAGGCTGTGCAGTGCGATTGAAAATTTGCCCATTCTCTTCCAGGCACGGATGTGTCGGAAACTCCCCAGATGAACCCGGCAACGAAATTTTTTTGGTGCAGGAGAAGTACCTTTGGAAGCTTTTCCAGCTGTGCACAGAGTGCCTCGCACCTCGTACAGTCAGATTCGAGTGTGAAGGCACACTTCTAGAAGTTTATGGGGAGTGTGCATCTGGCCATTTTGTTTACTGGTGTAATCAGGACGTCGAAAAACAGCAGCCGATGCTCAACCTGCAGCTTTGCGCAGCAGTTCTCTTCTCTGGATGCAACCCAACAGCTACACTGAGAATGCTGGCTTCAATTGGTGTACCAGTTGTGAGCAACAGGACATTTTTTGCAATCCAGCGTTCATATCTGTGGCCTGCAATTGACAGGGTAAGGAGTCATTGTGAAGAAGTTTCCAGCTTTCTTTGCATAGGTCCAATGCGCACTGTTTTGTTTTCAGGTTTGGAAAGAAGAGCATAAAAGTCTGCTGCAAGAGCTGCAAGGCCAACAGGTGAACCTTGCTGGAGATGGACGGGCTGATTCACCAGGATTTAGTGCTAAATATGGCACGTATACTCTGATGGACGTTGAACGCCACAAAGTCTTGCATTTTGAAGTCGTGCAGGTGCGTTTCCACTTTGCTACAACAACGTTCTGCAAATTTCTATAGCTCCCTAATGCCGCCAAATGAACTGTAACGCAACATTTAAATATCATGACTTCTTTCTACAGCACATGCATTATCATTGGCTTAGCCTTGAATCCCCGTGCTGGTAGATGAAGCATCAGCATAGCACTACCATTGTTAGAAATACAAAGATTTATTTTCTTAAGAATAGTTACAGCTGGGAGGAGAGACCTCAATGCATGCAGTCTTTTTTTAATTGGTAGACACGCTACACATCACTCAATATCCTTTGCCATTATCATACCACAGTCCAATGATGCTGGCGGCAGCTGTCGCATGGAGTTAGAAGGCCTGAAACAAGGCCTTGCTTTTCTGGAGAGTGGGAGCATCAAGGTAGCAGTGCTGGTGACCGACCGTCATACACAGATCAAGTGCTTTCTCCGCAACAACAAAGCTGCAATCGCCCATGAGTTCGACGTGTGGCACATGGCAAAAGGTATCTAGCAGCTGTGGCTTTATGGTGGCTGATAAAGTGTTATTTTCAGCATATTAATGGAATATATTACATTAGTCCTATTTTTTTAATATGCAT
Source organism: Amblyomma americanum (assembly GCF_052857255.1). NCBI lineage: Eukaryota > Metazoa > Arthropoda > Arachnida > Ixodida > Ixodidae > Amblyomma > Amblyomma americanum. Next base: position 53,925,572 of record NC_135501.1, read on the forward strand.
TTTAGGTATCACCAAGAAACTGCACACAGCTGCAAAACAAAATACCTGCGAGGAACTTGCACCCAGGAATAAGTCTGTGTGCAACCATCTGTATTGGGCGGCAGCATCTAGCGAAGGCAAAGCAGAACTCATTGTGCCCAAATGGCTGTCACTTCTTAACCACATAAGGGACATCCACACACATGACCAGGCATCGTTCCCCACGTGCTTGCACGGTGACATCGAACCCAAGCAGTGGCTCAGAGAAGGTATGTTACATTTTGTAATGAAAATATGTGAAAGGCCCTAGCGAAGCATAATTAGGCACATCTAGGTATGATATATAAAGTAACAAAATTCCAATAAGAGAGGGTTTCAGGTACGAAGACATAATCTCTAGAGTACTATTCACTGCGTGTTTACAGGAGGTATTCACAGACCTCAAATGAGAACTGGCGATAAGAGTTAATGAAATTTGGTGATCACGTTGCCTTGCTAAAGAACTCGGAACTCCAGAAGAGTGGAAAATGGGGCTAGTTGGTGCATGTTTGTCATTTTTCGAAAGCGCTGAAACAACACGGACAAAGAAGTGACAGACAGGGATGAGCACTTGTCCATGTCTGTTCCTTCTTTGTCCGTTTTGTTTTAGCGCTTTCGAAAAATGAACTCGGAACAAACTGCAAAGCATTATCGATGACCTCGACAGGCAAAGCAGAACAGTGGGTCTAAAAACTTTATGCATAGAACTTAAGCAACGTCCAACAGTCTCTGAAGCGAGCAGTGGTTTATGATAGGCAGCGAAGCATTAAAAGTGGGAAGGGAAGAGGTCTTTTTAGTGTAGGTAATGACCGCAGATCCAGACCATGTGAGTGAAAGAAACAGGATAATAAGAATAAGGACCAGTGCATTTAACAATTATGCTGAAAATTGAATGGTAATTTACCAGTATCGCTCAAGAGGAAATTATACAACAGCTGTATCTTACCAGTACTCACTTATGGTGCAGAAACAGAATTAGCAAAAAAGGTTGAACTTAGATTGAGTACAATGTTGCAAGCTGTGAAAGTGAAAAGTGTAACATTATGATATGAAGAGAGCAGAGTGGGTAAGTGAACAAACGAGTTAATGATATCTTTGTAGAAATCAAGAGGAAATGGCAGGCAATGCAATGGAGAGGCTGGACAACCTATGGTTGTTGAGGGTTCCAAGATTTTCCAAGAGGGTTCCTCTGGATTCCAAGATTTCAGCTACCTGTGCAGTGCAGCTGAATTTCAATGAAAAGCTTCATGAGCTAAGCAAATAATGGCTGTTTCAGTTTATTTCATACCATTTATTACAGTGCACCTCAAATACCAATGTTTATTAAAACTATCGAAACTTATAAGATGTGCATTACTGAACACAAGTTTATTTACAGGTGCACTGAAACACTTTTTAACTGGTTGATGCAGAGCATACAGCAAGCCGCACACTTAGAGCTTTACAAAGAGATGATAATGGCCATTTCTTTTTAGAATCAAAGGCTTTCCAGAAGCTTCAAGACATTGCAAATTCTAAGGCCCTTCTGCAAGACATGCCGCGGCTATCTACTAGACATCAAACCTATGGATTAGAGGCTTTTCATAGCCTTCTAGTGCATTTTGCACCAAAGACCTACCATTATTCGTATTTGGGAATGAGGGCCAGGTAAGCTGTTGTCTTCTATTCTCTACTTTTACAGTCAGAAGCCATCGATATCACAAAACAATTGTGTTAAACAAAACAAATGTTAGACATGCATCTGTAGAAAAAGTGAAAGGCATGTAGGCACGTGCCGCAACTATATGAACAGGTGCCCATCTTAAATTACACTTACTGAAATTGTCAATAGCTGCATCATTTCTTACGTCGTATAAACAGAAATTAAAAACACAGTCGACCGAATCAGAAGGGGTTTTACATGCCGACACTTTGTGGAAATTTAGAGTTTTGGCTGTGTTCACCATGCAAGCACTGCATTTTCATTTTCAATCCGCCCGGCAACTGAGGCGATGCTTTGTTCTCATAGCTCTTGAAAAGTAGTACTTTGCTCCTTCAGTATTTTCATCACGCGTGCTCATGGTGCTTTCAAGCACTAATTGCTAACATGGTGTTGTGCTCAACTCCCATCAGTGACCTTCTTTTCTCACATGATCTTTACAGTTGGACTGTTTACATATGTTACAAGGTAACACGTTTTCACACTGTCCTGTGCAACTTTTTCAGGACCCAACTTGCTGTACTTCGCTACAACGAGAACAGTGGACGTGGTCAGGCACGCACAAAGGATGGCACACTTCGATGGTGTGTGCGTTACCCAAAGGCAGCAGGTGGTGACCCAACAGCTTGTCCAGTGAAGGAGTCACCCACTCATGGTAAGCTTGCACCACCTAGTTTATTTGGTCACGAAGAAAGTGAATATTGCACAAGCTACAAGATGAAATGCTCACACAGGCTACGTCAAACGCCTCCTTGACAAGGTTGTGACCATGGCTGAGAGCATGCAGCCTCAGGAGAGGAAACCTGCTCCAGAATCTCGTCCACCACTCAGCAGCAGTTTTCCAAAGGCCCCAAAAGAGAACCTGGTCGAGAAAAGAAAGTCAAGGTTCAACAGACAATGATCAGTTTCTGACCATCTGCAGAGAAAATACCGGTAACTAGTATGGGGTTTACCGCATGTCCCAAATCTGAATGTGGCTTGATAGCCATTGTGACAGGTAAAAATGTACAGCGAAGGATGTGATGACATGCACCGTATACTTTAATTAGAGAAAACTAGTTACCAAAATGTTTGGTTCGTCAAAAAAAGAAACAGATATTACTAAACAGAAGGCAGAGTAGGAAAAATCATGCAGCCACTAGAAAGTATGTAGACCACTGTGCACTATACGCTGGGGATTGCGTAGATTATGAAGGAAAAAAATGCAACCTTGATAGCCACTTTATCGCCTGTATCCTTTCCTTTATGACATTTTTTTTCCTTTAGCTTTTTTTACCTCTTGCTGTTTTATTGCCATCGTTCATTTCGATTCTGTGGCATATTTTTTTGAAAAGGGGGGGGGGGGTCTGTTTTTGCATTCTTTTCATGTCAGTATGGCTATTAACCTGCTTCTCCCCTACCTGTAGGTGACAGCCTCCATGGCCAGACAACAGCTGTTTGAAGACCAAGTGTGCCATCTTCCAACCCTCCTCACTCCACTCCCCACCATAACCCCAGTCCATCCTCCTTAGAGTGAAGGGCCTATATAACCCCCGCCAATGATGACCGCACTTGACCTGACAAAGACAAGTCCTCTTGTTGGAACGTTGGTCGCTGGACTGAGGCTCTCCCTTCATTTTATTTTTTTAAGATTGAAATCTCTCATACTTGTTATCTGCCATTACGAAAGAACCAATGCACTACTACCACTTATTTAGCAACCATTGCTGTCTTCTAGAAAATATTACTAGCGACAGACAGTGGTGAACACACCATACGCTATACGACAGTATCTGCGTGATCTTAAAAGCGTTATGCTTCTTCATTTCTCGACAAATTGCAGGCTAGCACGGAAGAAGACTTAATCATTTTGCTTAGTGTGCTTCATGGAATAGTCATTTGGTAAGCAGAAAAAAAACTTTTTTCTTGCCACCTTTCTGCTCTGCATTTCTACGGTAAACATGTTGCAATTTTTTGGGCCTTATTGATTGGAAGGGCAATGATGGTGAAGAAATGGACACAAGGCACATTTATAGCTAGGAGTTCAGTGTGTTGGCCCTCGACTACGGCACTTTCCACCAGACTATATACGTAGCTCAATTTTTCACAAAATTTAGTTGAACGATATTGCATCCATCATTGTATCCAGTGTTGGATGTCTATGTCTAACCATTTAACCATGCATGAACTGCAAACAGACCAACTACCTCAATCCAAAGCCACACTAGGGAGACAGCTAGATGCCAGGGCAGACTACAAAGGAAAGTTTCACCCCAATTACAGATCTTCAGAGGTGATTTTTTGTCCTTGACACAAGTAGGTTTTGCATTGCCAACAGGCTTCCAACATGGTTTTTATTTTTTCTGTGACAGTGTTTAATTTATTTTATAACTCGCGGTAGCAATTCTGACATGACTAGAGTTTTATTGCTTTAGCTTGCCCTTCTAAGCGTTCGATAAGCCAAACAGACCTTCTCTCTTATTTCAGTTCCCTGAACAAGTGTCTACTGTGCATGCATCCATATGCTGCTAGCGTATAATTACTGCACGGAGCCCTCATATTTGCATTTATGCCCAAGATTTAAAAAAATAATTTAACTGACGTAAAATCTTATTTGAAGTGGACTTGCAAACTCATTCAGCTGTAGAAACTACGATTTGTTTAATCCCTGCAGCTGCATCTTTCAAGTTGGTGTTAGTTCAGCCTAACTGCCTTATTTTTTCTGTCATACTGAAGAGCCTCATATGATCGAGAATTTTAGGGCAGCGTCATCAACTCCCAATAAAGGAATGAAGTTTTGCTAACTCGGACATACTTGCTTGGCACCGGCGTCAATAAATGCCACAATACAGCTATTCAGTGTAGTAAAATGCAACTTGATATTGGTTCAACATGTGCCTAACTGTTTTGTTGCTGCTGGCGTAGTGGATCATCACAAGCAGTCACTGAAATGCTGGATGCCAGGAGGCTGTCGCCTCCTACCTATAGCAGAACAACGCTCGGCCAGCTTGTACATGACTGCTCAATGGCAATGGTCATTGACTGAAGTTACAACCCGTGTAATCCTTGCTGTCTTATCTTGCAGGTTGGTATTGGAACACAATTATCTTGTGTGACCTCGCTGAATGGTAAGAGATGTTCTGCCAATCTTCACAAATTAATGCACCTTATTAACATTTTTAGAGGACCACAAATACTTTTTCCTGGCTTCAAAGCGGAATAAAATTCTGGGTTTTTGCCATGTGGTTTCTTCATGTCAATCACACTAGTGCCAGGTTCCTGCACAGTGATTGCAAGAAAACCTGCCAGAACTCAGCAGACTCAGCTAATTTAAATTAGTCCTCACTCCAAAAAGCACTTTTTCTTGCTCTCACTTTGCAATAACCTCAAGAACTGAAAACAACACACACATCTGTAGAAACCTCTCTCTGCAGGAACACATAAAAAAGGTGGTTTTCTCAGACTGTATCCAGGAGACAACTTGGCAGAAAGCGTAGACTGTTTCTCATTTGTTTTCAGATGAGCCAAACAGCAAGTACGCTGCATTTCGCTATAACCTGTGAATGAAAAGTGTTAAAATTTCCCCCAGGGTTGATTCAAATTTCTCACTCATTAGTGGAGCATTTGCTGTTCATTTTTTTTCAAGAATTGTAGTGATAAACCACAGGCTATCATAAATTTCGCAGTAGCCGCACAGAGCAGGTCTCTCCTAGCGATTTCTGGCACTTGATAATAAATGCAGCAGAAGTACTCATCTTACATTCTGTGCATGCATACAAACACCTGTTATGAACGAGTAATATTGCAGCCACAGCGAAAATACGGTTATGCACAACTGGGTGCCACCATACATGCGAAAAAATCGCATACCGGCATCAGACACGTACCGGAAATTTTTTCGCGAATGGTGCCGGCCGGCGCATGCACAACTACGAGAGCACTGTGGACGGCTCCTTTCGAAAGGGAGGCCCCTACCGACGGCAGCGAGTCTTGGCACAGTTCATGTGAGCTAGCGAAGTCGCCTTTCCGTTGCATCAAGCTTCGGGTATAACTGCCGCTCTCCAGCGTAACCAAAGCAATATTGCGAATCACATCGCAGCAGACGAACGCACTCAGATCACGCACAATCAATTAATTGTGCAGCAACATAATACTTTCTACTCCATGCAACGCTTTGTTCGTTGTGCTATTGCCAGGCGAGAAAAATGTGGTCGCGGGTCTTTTCACACACCACGCCACGGCATGATCAAGAACACATCGTAGGGCAAGCGAAAGCAAACACATTCCGGTTTAGTCGTTTCTGTGGACTATAGGCGCACCGTCACGATCTTCCGAATCTTCCTCGAACTCCGAAAGGCATTGTGCGAAGTGACTTATCGCGAGAAAGTTATCGGACAGTCGTCACGCTTCTGCCAATAACGACATGCAACTTCGAAAAATGACGTACTACGTACCAGAGCGTTTCCAACGTCGGTAGACGATCCCGGCTGCTCTTCGCTCCCCGCAACAGAGATACTGCGTCGTTTGTGTGCGAAACTGGTACAGTGACACCCCGATGTTCACGTGAGTGTCAAAAGTGTCCTATAATCGCTTTTACAACACCGCGAAGAGCTGGAATCAGCACGCAACGCAGCCTACGCAGCACTGGAGCCGTATCGGCAGCTTCGCTGGTCCTCGAAATGTCGTCACGTCTTCTTGGCCAATCAGAGGCGGCGGTGCGACCCGCGATGTGCCCCGAGGCGCCGGCTGCGTATTTCTGCTAAAAACGACAATTGGGGCTTGTTTTTACCCAATTTTAGTTCGATATTCGAGTTTGCAGCATCAAAAACTCTAAGGGGTCACCGCAAGCCCAATTTTTGCAAAAAGTGCTTCAGTCTCCCTTTAAGGGTAAAGGAGTGGATTCCAAGAGAATGCAAACGTAGCTGGGGGCGGCAGAGGATTAGGTGGGCGGATGAGATTATGAAGTTCACAGGCGTAGGGTGGGCGCAGCTGGCAAAGTACCGGGCTTATTGGAGAGACACAAGAGGCCTTTGCCCTGCAGTGGGTTTAGTCAGGCTGATAATGATGATGATTATGATTATGAGTGCTCATTTCCTACCTCAAATCTGGCGTATACTGTCTACGCTAGGAAGAAGATTAAACTAGATGTTCTAATTAGTTCCGTGCAAGCGGTGCATTGCAGTGCCGACTTTGATGGAGGCGATATGCAAAAATGTCCGTGTCCTTTGCAGCATAAGCGATTATGAAAAAAACATTACAGGATTGCACTTAAGCCAGCGTTATAGTGCAAATGCGATAACCTATACCTTTCGTCATTCAACCTTAATTTTATTGCGAAGCAATACTACTTTAGGTCGCACTTCAGCCCGTTCCGTGGCGAGGCGGTTGTAGGCACCATTGACCTTTAGCGTGACCTCTCTGCGTGACGTCACACCACGTGACCTAGAGTGACGTCACACCAGCTGTGTAAAAACGGGGCCCCATCTCACGCCGTCGCGATGCGAGGCGGTAGCCACCAACGGCGGCCTAACTCCCGCTCCTCTCACCAGGGGCGCTACGGTCAGAGTGACGTCACACCAGCTGTATAAAACAGCTCCGCTCCTCTCGCCAAGGCAGTCATACAGCCAGATGTTACGATGGTGCCTACGAACAAGGCAGCTCGGCAGAATGCAAAGAGGAAGCATCAGCGAGCTACGGAGACGGAAGAAGAACGAGAAGCTTCGCAATCACCAGGCTTAACCAAGCTAAGCCACGGCCGTTTTTTAATTTCCTGTTATTTTCTGAATTTTTTTATTACGCAGTGAGTATACGGCTAGTTCGGTCGAAAAGCCATAGGCGTCGTGGTAGTAGTAGTAGTACTAGTAGTAGCAGGGTCGGCACCGCGCGTCGGAAATATTCCTTCGCTTACGGCGCGGTTCTGGTGTTCACCGAGATATCTGAGGCAGGCGTCATTTCCTTTCCTTAAAACCATTTTTGATTTCGTTTTCCATCCCTTATGTGGCTGAGTGGTTTGGGCGCTCGACTACTGATCCGGAGTTCCCGGGTTCGAACCCGACCGCGGCGGCTGCGTTTTTATGGAGGAAAAACGCTACGGCGCCCGTGTGCTGTGCGATGTCAGTGCACGTTAAAGATCCCCAGGTGGTCGAAATTATTCCGGAGCCCTCCACTACGGCACCTCTTTCTTCCTTTCTTCTTTCACTCCCTCCTTTATCCCTTCCCTCACGGCGCGGTTCAGGTGTCCAACGATATATGAGACAGATACTGCGCCATTTCCTTTCCCCCCAAAACCAATTATTATTATCCCTTATGGCTCGGTTCGGGTGCCCGCCAGGATATAATAATAATAATAATTGGTTTTGGGGGAAAGGAAATGGCGCAGTATTTGTCTCGTATATCGTTGGACACCTGAAACGCGCCGTAAGGGAAAGGACAAGGGAGGGAGTGAAAGAAGGGAAGAAGGAGGTGCCGTAGTGGAGGGCTCCGGAATAATTTCGACCACCTGGGGATCTTTAACGTGCACTGTGAGACAGGCGTAATCTCCTTTCCTTAAATTCTCCAACGGGCGACGTGTAGCACCGAACAGGCGATAGTGTTCCGTGGACCACTTGGAAACGCTGCAACATCCTGTCGCGTCCCCGTCTTAACGACGACTGTTGCTTTATCGACTTTTTACACTTCTGTTTTGTTCACCACAAAACTTGTCTTTGACAGTTGATGCACACAACTTGCGTCTACAACTTCCGCCTACAACGGCCGTCTACAGCTTCCGTCTACAACTTCCGTCCACGCCACTCATGAGCCAAGAAAGGCTTACGCCTTAGAAAAATCGTGGTCATCAAAATTAATCCACAGTTTTCTACAACGGAACACAATATGCCGACAAGCGCTTATTGTACAGCACAGATAATGACGAACTGAAGACCGCTGAGGGCGAGTATATTCACGCCACCTTTCATGTTTTATACCGGGGAAAAATCTCCTACTTAATATCCATCGCTACATCAGCCGAACAGTAAGATGCGTCAATGGCTTTTCTAAACAAGTCAAATTCCCCCCTCAAATTTCTTCCCTCAAATTTTTTCGAGTTTCAATTTGGCCATGCATTGCATTTTCGCTGCTGTTTGGCGGCCTTAGTGATACAACCAATTTGAATAAGCATAAAGCGTTGCTAAAGCTTGAAATCCCGTTCGCGATGTGGTATCGCACAACGCACGTGGGTCGATAATATTAAATTGTGCGGTGGCATCATGCCTGTTGTTTCAATGGTATAGGTTTGTTTTCTGTATGGCAAGCTTTGGGGATTTTTTTACTTATTGTCTGTTCCGGACTTCTCCACTGCCACTTTTTCTATACCAGGACAGGAATGAAAGTTATCTGTCCCGTGTCGGTCTTATTACCTACCCCTACTTTTCAAATTTCAGCGGGCTGTTTAGTTTTAGTCCAATCACATTTAAATAGTCTGAATAGTTAGCTGGTTTGGAATACAGAACAGTGCACTGACGCAGAATGGCCTCATGTATACATTTTGCTTAACGAGACACTTGGGACCAATTGAGGTTGTCCTGTGCCGATAGGGTGAGGTATCCCAAAGGTAGCGTTGAAAACAGCTTTTATAAGCCAGAAAGTACCAAAAAAGCTGGTCTCGCAATCACTTGCCGATTAAGTAAGCGAAATTCATTCGTCGACGCCGACTTTTTTTCTGCTTGGACGCCAGTGGACACCATACATAGCAATTCACTGAAGTTCAAAATGGTGGCAACCAGTGTCTTTCGGTAAATACGTCTAGGATTTCAATTTCAAGATATTTAACTCCCATTTTCTAAGCACAAAATTCTTTTTTATCAAAAAGAATCCTTAATTGACCAGCATAGAGCCAGAGAATCAATTTTAACACAGAATAACGACCAGTTAGAGTTCTTTGTGTCTCTTTTAGCCCCGAACAGAATATTAAAATTGAAACACCTTAATCGCCGCATCAATCTGTATGTTTAGTTACTGACTGCAAAGAGAACTTCCAAATGAAGCCACCCACGAAATCATTCTCAGTAAAACAGATTCCGAATTATTCATGAGCGCCTCTCATGTATCTAAGTCAATCATGTCTCCTACGCACTTGATGTGCCTAAGTTAAACTGTTAGAAAATATAAATGTAAGAATACTCCCGTAATATATAATCTATAATAAAAACTGCGAACTACGTTGAAACTTGCGCAGTGTGAGAACGATGGGAAAAAGAGAGCCCACCTGCCGACGCAAACGAAAGCATGTGTCGGCCTGCTTGGACCCCCCCTCCCCCCATCGACTACACAAAGTGATATTGCGCTGGTAGACTTTAAGATGTAATTTAAGAGCGTTCAAGAGGCGTCGTATTGCAGCAGTGGCCTTAAATCACCTTTTGGCTGTTGTGAGCAAAAATTGCCAGCACCTAAATCGCCATTTCTCGTATATTGCACCTGAACAAAAAATTTAAAAAGATGTTCTAGGCTGTACCATTTTCCGCAATGGTAGTGAACGCATGAGAGAGATTTAGTTAGGAAGCTCTAAATAACCAAGCGATTAAAAAAACACGCAAAAAGTAAGCACACGCAGACCCGCAGAGCACGGCAAGAGATATTAGAAAATGAAACAGTGACAGACGCCTCAAATCATCGCTTTGTACTTGGACAACTTAAGCTCCGTCACAAATCATGCTTAGCAGCTGGCTGTGTTCTGCGGTCAACGGGTAGCATCGTTTATGAGCCAAAACTTCTCACGTAAAAAAGACGTGTTCCCTGAGGCACTGAAATCACAAGAACACGAATAAAAATTTAGGACAGAAATCAGGCGGCTTTGCGGGCCCAGTCCTGACATTAGTGCTTCATGCTACAACAGATTAAACACTAATTTCGAAAGTTCAAAGTTGAACTTTCCATCGTCGGTTTCACGATCAGTGCGTGCTTTCGTTTATTCAATGTTCCGGCAACATTAACAGGCCACGTTCAAACGAGCTGTGGAAAATAGGAGACGCTCTCAAGAGGAACGAAACGGAGCCACCTGGACGAGGTGCTGGCGCCGCGAGCCTACAACGTGACACCCGCCCGTGAATCGTGTCTGACCGAGACCTCAAATGGCTAACTCTCGACGACTACGACGAGCCACTAAGGATGAAGTTGCAGCTTTCCTTCCCATTGTTCTTTATTGTATGTGTTTAATGTTTGATCTTTGTACAGATCAGACAAGTGCAAATCAACAATAGTCTGAAAGTTAAAGCAACCCAGAAAGTGTTTATATTAATTGGTTTTTGTGTAAAGTAAATGGCGCAGTATCTGTCTCATATATCGGCGGACAACTGAACCGCGCCGTAACGGAAGGGATAGAGGAAGGAGTGAAATAAGATGAAGAAAGAGATGCCGTAGTGGAGGGCTCCGGAATAATTTCGACCACATGGGAATATTTAACGTGCACTCACATCGCACAGCACACGGGCGCCTTGGCGTGTGATGTCAGTGCACGTTAGAGATTCCCAGGTGGTCGAAATTATTCCGGAGCCCTCCGCTTGATTTTCTTTTTTGTGGCTCCTGCACACGCCACCCTCCTCCAGAACGTGTCTTACGCGCATTCCTCTTTAAATTAGAGCGACACGGTCGTTACTTGCAGCGGTGTTAACAGTCGCAGTGATTAACTTTAAGAATAAATAACCTTTTGGGGGAGAAGCCAGGGAATGTTTAGCCACCAGAGAGGCTTGTGGAACCGAGGCTCATTTTCGCACAGATAGTTATTTGGGAGGCTGTCTGCCGCTGAACCAATGAGCTTACGCGCAGTGCCACGGTGAATAGGTGCAAATTACATTTAATTTTAAGTAATTAATTTTATTACCACCTGCCATTGTGGGCGGCCTGCCACTTGGCCACCGTGGGAGGTGGGCCGCTTGCTGTTTTGCGACACGGACGGGCGCCGGCTTGCCTCGAGAATGGAACGTCTATGTCTATCGTATTAATTCATTGCGTAACAACAGCAACATCGCTGCCATTCAATGCTAATCCTGGAAAGGAGGAGCGAGGGTGCGAGGAGCGCTCACGTATCGCTGAGCGGAAACCTCGGAATAATTACAAATTCACATGCTTCGTTGATTGGTTGGTTATATTTATTTTTCCGAACAGTCAGTCAGCCTGCATCACGCCCTGTTACTGAAGGACTAATGCAGCGCACAATATTAACGGTGGTTGAAAAGTGAAAATTTAAAATTGTTTTCTGTGGAAAGGAAATGGCGCAGTAATTGTCTCACATATCTCGGCGGGCACCTGAACCGCGCAGTAAAGGAAGGAAGGAAGGTGGAAGTTAAAGAAAAAAGGGAGAAAGAGGTGCGTAGCGGACCGCCTGGGGGCCTCCATCGAAACGCGGCCGCCGTGGCCGGGTTCGAACGCGGAAAATGCTGATCAGTTGCTGAGCGCGTTAACTACAGGGTCACCATGGCAGGTGACGTTTCGAATAGGGTTCTAGAAGCTCCTCTTCGATGTGCGGCGTTCTGAGGTCGCCAATAACCGACGAGAGTAGCTCCAAAGATCGTAAAATCTCTTCCCGGCTTCTATTATCACTCGAGCGAGGAACGAAAAGAAATTGACAGAATGGTTACCACTGCGTAAAGCGATACTCAGCGACAGATCTTAAGTTAGTCATATTTTGCGATGCATGGAGCTAGAGAATAAGAGAGCGATTGCATACCTCTATAATATAGAGCCCGCTATTTAATTTCCCTGCATACTCGCTTTTCTGTTAGATGTCCTCTCCTGTACGCCGCTCTAGGCGCGGGGCCAGCCGATGGCCGTTTACTGGGAGGCGCATTTCACAGCATTTGTCGCATATGAACCGTGCTCCGTTCCCCTATTGTCTCTATACTATCCATCTTCATTTCACGGTAACCACTGACCCGTCATGCTTCTCCCGTGATCCCGCCATATCGTCCTCCTTCTACGGTAACCATCCTATGGTTGGAGTTTCTTCCACTTTCGCCGCACCCTCTTCCTTCTATGGTAAATACCTTCCAGGCCGGTCCCATGGTAAGAACTACCCATCGATTACGCCTTTCTGCGCTTTCGCAATCTCCTCCCTTTTCCACGGAAGTGCTCGCCTTTTTTTCAGGGTAACTTAAAAAATTTCACACCTTTAAATGGAGCATAATTCTCTGCACACCCATACACCTGACAAATTAGGAGTTTTTATTACATACACTCCCATCCTGCACCCAACAATTTTGCAAGTTAGCATGAACGGGTGCATGTGTCTCTAATACTCCTGGTAGTGTCGTCGAGGTGCAAGGGTGTTCCTCTCAAAAATGTAAAGCTGGCTTCACGTCATTGCTGCAAGTCCAACTAAATGAGGATAAAAAAATGAAGAAAAAAACAGAAAATATAGCCCTAGCTCGTGCTGTGCTTTACGGAACAAAGTATGCTTGCGTAGTTCCTGTGACATCACATACACACGTGAAGCAGCAACATGCATGTTGGGCATTTTATCCCCGTTTTACTAATGCATCTAGGCGATTGCTAAGGCAACATTCCGCATAAAACTTAACTAATTATGAAAGCAGTACAAAGGCGCTGATGGTGCCGATTGTATGTGCTCGTTAGGATTACACTTTGAGGCATGGTTTAAATCTTTCGCAGCCGAGAACATACATGCAGCGCCAAGAAAAATTTGGTTCACTTGCAGCCTAAAAAAATGTGAGTGATTGATGTTGTTTGGAATCCCAATAAAATTGTTGGAATAATACCTATGCCGTGAATGTGGGGGCTCATTGGTTGTTTTGATAATAACGTGCTCCTGTATTGAATCCTTATCAAGGCAAACAGTCACGACTGCATCGTAGTGATTAGAGAAATCATTGCGTTGACGTCTTACGACAATATGTTTCATTCGGAGTAATGGCTGTGCCAAATCTTTCTGCTTTATACACCAATCACGCACAAGAAACAGGACCAAACTTAGCTCTTTCTTGAAGCAACTACTGTGCCAACTGAAAGAAAGGCAGCTGTGGAGGCCTGTAGTTAATTAGGTCCCCATAAGAGATTGAGAAACTAAGTGCAAATTGGGGAAAACAAAAATTTTATTTTGCCTCGACGTACGTAGTTCCCCAATACTGAACGAGTAACAGGAGGTGCCTATGCAACCCATAAAAAGTAAATGCTGAGGTATTAGGCGTTTCATGTCCGAAAGCTAAACCTGGGCTATCGGAGACGCTGTAGTGGAAAGCTCTATACTATTTTCGGCAATCCGCGGTCCTTTAACGTGCACTTGAATTGCACAACACGCGGGCGTTTTAGGCATTTAGTGCTTCCAGCTCCCGTTTTGGGCGAGCTCACGAACATCGTCTATGCTCCACAGCGCACCGGGCAGAGAAGATGCGCTTGAACTGCTAGAACTTGTTGCGAACATTTCCATCCGCCCCCTGAATTCGGAACCAGCGCGCTGCGAGTGGAAGCACGCTGTGTGGACCGTGAGGGCGCAAAGGGGAGCCGAAGGTCTTCTGGACCGCAGAAGCATCTGTCGAGCGTTTCAGTGGTTTCGATACGCCCCTGCAGTCCGCATTTTGCCCTCTTTTCGGTTTGTGTTGCTCTCAATCACCGCTGCGTTTTGTTGATTCATTTAATTTTAAGAAGAGCAATGCTGCAGGCCTAGGAGCATTATGCCTATCCAACATATTACACGCCACCCTCCAGCCCCTCTCCTGCCTCTGTCTGAACCACCTCACCATGAATGCCCTGCCACCGTCCCTGTGCGGGCTTTCGAAGATTGCTCGGGTTACAAGTGCAGCGCGTAAGCAGAGCGGTCTCTCCGCTGGAAAGTCGCGGCGCCAGTACGACGCGCATGCAGACGGCAATCTGAGAAGACGCGTGCGCCCCGGCTTGCGGTAAACAGCAAACAGACATGACGCATCCATGAAAGAGCGCCTAACACCGCCATTGAGTCCATGCCACAGATCCATGTACGCGTGCTCGCACGAGCGCTGGCATACGAACCCACTACACCTGTCTCGTGTCAACAACACTGCCGCCGAATACGTATAATTAGTGAAGGAACCCAACCCGAAGGCAACTGCCCAATTTCATCGGGAGCGTTCCGGGATATCTGTTCGGGAGGGAGTCGTCCAAGAATGTGATATGCTTTGCCTGCCATACATTACATACTCTCCTCCTCTGTCGACGAAGAGAGAGGCTACATTTTTTATATATATATTTTGCCACAATCGAAATGCAGCTGCTGGAGTGAAAGTAAAAAAAAATCGGAAAGGGGGCCATTTTGAAGAAATATAGATTGCTTAATCGCTTCATATTTTCCTTAAGTGGCAACTGTTAGCAATCGCTGTGTATGCTGCTCCGATGCTGCAAATGCATTCCAGCTCCCGTATACATTGTAAGTGAAAACTCAAAAAGAGAAACTGAATTCGTGCATCTGCCGCTTGGCGGCCACCGATACCGACGGGCCTTTGTTGACTTTTATTTTTTCCAGCCTCCTCGTAATGGCATCGTGTTGTGCGCGCTTCAGCGGTTCACGAGAACGTGTTCTCGACCGCGTTTTTCGAGGTACCGTAGTGAACTGAAATGTTTTTAGTGTGCATATACAAGTGGAAAAGTGCGTAGGTTCCTTCACTGCAGTCCAAGTAACGTATATGACGTAACAGGACAGAAGCAGCAGCTCTGCCCAATAAGTTTCTTTGTTCTAGATTCGCAGAAAGGGCTGCGTTCGCTCACATTGTAAAGATTTGAAGTCAGAAAGCACGGACAATGTTATTATGTCTGTGTGTTCATGCGCCAGAATGTATTTGCAATGAAGCAATCGTTGTCCTGAAGTCGGCGTTATGGAAAAAGACGAGCGTTGCCGTGATGTGGAGACGTAGAACAGCTCAGCACTACCACGCACCTGCCTCGAATGGTAAGCAATCCTATTTCTCCATGCATGCTGGTTCCCATTCCACAAAGAATATGTTATGGAAAAGCGGTATCAGGGCTTGCCGTTTCTTATTACCTAAGTTCCAAGATCTGCAGTGCGACAGGCCGCTCTTTTCATGTTTCCTATGAAGAGACGCAGCGCTGAACAGAGTTCACCGAGAATCGTTGTGCACACAGCTGTTTTTGTTTTGACGAGACGAATGTTGCAGAGTACTGCCGCATGCTGCTTAAGGCCTCTACTATGTGTGTTCTGTCAAATTTAAAGCCGTTTGACGATATTTCGACAAATTCTTTGCCTTATGGTTTATTCGCGCGCGGTAATTTTTGCAGCTGTGCGTAGGAACTGTACCGTATCTCTGCGTAAAATGAACTGCGTAAGCGTGACGTCTGAGATATAGTTTTAATTTGTCTGCTGTACATTCGCTGACTGCCGTTTGTTTTGTGCATCAAGCCACTTTGCAATTTCTTGACGCTGCCATCTATTTTGGTTTTTCGTTGTTTTTAGAACGGCACCCATATTAAGGAATCCTGCGCTGTTCAAGCTAGGTATATTTATCTCGCTTTTTCACGTTCTTAAAAGTTTATTGTTTGGCCAGAGAGACCTGATAAATAAATTTTGGCGGTCTGTAATCATGATGGTATTGAATGGATGTCTGCAGGGAAAACGTCCACATCCACATGGGGGCCCACAGCTTTCACATTGTTGCCACTGGGAAACATTCCTGAGCAGTATGGAAGCAAAGATGCATTTAAGTTTTTCAGCAATCTTCTTTTTATGTTGTATGTTAGGTTCTCTTTTCAGCCACTTTTCCTGCTTTTCTTCATCAAGCGGCGTCATGAAACAGGGTACATAGCCTAACCATGCCCTCATTTATTTGTGCATCCTTGCTTGTTCGTAGTCAGCACAAGATTATTGAAAACCAATTTGTGTGTTGTGAGACAGTTTTCTGAAACCCTGAAACCCGGCACAATGGAATAACCTTCCCCGATCGGTCGTCGAAATAAGTGACCATTCTGTGTTTAAATCGGCTTTAACTAACTTGATGGTAACATAGCACATGTAATTCTTGCGCCCTGCCGTTTTTTCTTTTCAGCTTATGTGGTAGTTCAAACAGACCTGGTCTGCGTGGTATGCTTGTTTGCGTGGTATGCTTACTTTTATGCTTACTTTTATTATTTGCTTATAATTTCGTGTTGAATGACTGTTAATTTGTTTGATTGTATTTGCTGTAACCTACTGATTTGCGCGAGCCATATTTTTGTTCACATTTTTGTGTTACTTGTGACTGCTGTTCTTTTATTTTGTCTATTGCACCCCAATCCCCTCTGTAATGCCCTCGGGCCCTGAGGGTACTGAAATAAATAAATAAATAAATAAATAAATAAATAAATAAATAAATAAATAAATAAATAAATAAATAAATAAATAAATAATGAATAAGTGCCAAATATGTGGATGTTTTTTTATATTTCTAAAATATTAAACAAAAACTTTTCCAATACATTGTGCTTGGTGCATGATAGCCTCACTTGCCTATGTGCTATAAAATTCAACAAAACAACATCAAAAGTCAAAGAAGCTGATAAAAACGTTTCGGAGATGAGAAAAACATAAGGCATGTCAGCAAAAAAAAATATTTTTGAGGCATACTCAGCCATCTGTTGCAAGTTGACGTGGTCCTCATTTGTTTTCTAATGGCAGCGGGATTTATTTCTAAAAGTTTATTGGAACAACTTTTTTTTTAAGCCAGAAAATACATTTGCAATTTGTGACCCTGCGTTTAAACCCAGCATTGCTCGCTGCACGGTGCTTCAGGTGGATGCTCCTCTTATTTTGGTTTTGAAAGGTCCGCTGGCATGTTCATTCATATTTTGTCACTTTCAGCTCGATCATGATGTAGTCCAGCATGCACCATTGAGAGAGAGATAAAGGCTCGATATGCTGAAATTTGCCTATTCCTCTTTATGGTAGTGTTCTGGTAAACTGCCTAATGAGTTCACCTTCGCTTTTTTTAATCAATTGTAGGAGCACCTAGAGGGCTACAACACACTTGATACTTTTGTTCACCCATGTGAACCGCTCATAGAGCAGTATTTGACTTTTATATGGCCAGTGAATATTTTCTGTTGCTGCCAAGGGCCTCACAGTTCCTGCAGTGCATTCACAAGCACTCTTCGCAAGTGTCGTGGTGAAAAGTCCATTCCACTGAAGAATTAAAACCATTTTCATGGTAGTAGAGGTTTTAAACTCTGATTGGTCAAACCGCAAAATGTACTTCCCGACACAGTGCTGTTTGTGTTGAGGAACAATAACAGTTCTGCCATCCGGCCACTTAATTTTTACTTTTTGTAAACGTACCCTTCAGCAGGTATCTGTATTGCCGCACATGACGGCATTTAAGCCCAGCACACCATTGTATTCGAGCAGTGGAGTGCTGATTTGTGTATATTTGCAGGCGGCGGCAAAATGTGTTGCGGTAAGGAGAAGGCACGGAGAAATGTCAGATGTTGAACGCAGGGACTCAACTTGCAAAATTGTTTTCTCACTTAAAACAAAAATGCTCCGATTAAACCCCTAGAAATAATTGCCATTACATGGCATTGTGCAACTTCCTATTTTTTATTGTTTAGTTAAGATCACCTCATTATGGAATAGACTGCTGAAAGTCTCAAAAAGCAAATTTCCTAGATTTTAGAAATATTTTGCTGACATGCCTTATGCTTTTTGCTCTCTGAAACATTTTTACGGCCTTCTTTTCCTTCTGGACAGCTTAGAAAAATAGTTGGAATAACTGCTGAGAGAACATAAAAATTTATATACGATTTCAAATTTTCATATTTTGTACCTTCTTTCGTGTTTTGTTTAAAGCAAAATAAGTTCAATTTACTGCATATGGAAGCGCAATACTTTTTATTTGTATAAAAAATGTTCCATAGTCATGCGTAAGAATGCTTTCTTTTTCAAATTTCTTGCGAGGCTAGGTTTGGCTACCACTTCAAAATGTGAGATGGCGGCCGTAGCACAAAACTTTTCTTCTGCCAGAAAGAAGCTGGGCTAATGTTTGTCTTAGTAATGCAATAAGGCATTATTTTTTTAAAAGAAATCGAAGATGGTTGACTACTAAGTCTGAATCAGTTGGCGTGGAATGACTTAATGACATTTAAATGCAAACTGTGTGCTGGTTGAAAGCGCTTTTATGATATTATGTAGCTCGATTATTATTGGAGTGAACGTAGAATGCAATTTTTTCTGCTTGCATAATTGAAATGGTTCCATATGATGCCGTTTAGTTTGCCTCTTGTGTGCAAATCTATATTGCTTTGTAACTAATTTTTGGTGCAGGCATTTACTCCTTATGGATACTGCTGCTCCTGCGAAGTATACTCAACTGGAGCAGTGGAGTGGTATGACTGCATGTACCATTGCTAAATTTTCGTGAAATTTTTAGTCATTCATCTGGCTGCTTGGTATTTTCATGTTTCATATGTAACGGCATATGCAATGCAGGTCTGTCCTAAGGATGAATGTGGCCATTTGCTAACACCATTTTACAGTAGCGATGCTTGTAAAACGATATATTCTATTTATATAGTTCGTACTTTTGTTCACTACATTGTGCATGTATGTCTTAAAGGGAACCAGAACTCGTAGAGTAAAAATTTGCCTGACTTGTTTGTTGTGAACATTGTGACGCCACAGCTAGCATTTGTGATCTCCAAATGCACACGTTTATGTGCATGTATTTCTTCAAGAGTGGGTGCAGAATTAAAACATCTGCTTGGAACCCCTTGTGGTCGTTTTCCAGATCTGGACTTCATCTCTTAAGAAAGTGTGACAGTATTTTAGTCTTGGGAAAACAGCACGCTGGGTAACAGGACACAGGCATTACACAGATACAACGCTGAATAACAGCTGAGGAATTTATTACTTCGCTCAAAATAAATACAGCAAGCATCATCCAGAGTGCAGAGGAGGAAAGTCATAGAATCGTCGTTTTGTCGCATGTGTTGTGATGATTTATGCAAATACTCAATTTCTTTTTTCGATAACATTACTGACGATGTGATTACTCAGGTTGAACAATTGTTATATATGATGTACGTCTGGTATCTCGCCCAAGGGCTATCGATTATATTTCCTCAGAATATTACAATCTCGAAATTGTGGAATGCACTCATAGTCCGACAAGTGCCTTGCTTCCATGCTGCCATGTCCTGTCTGTGTTGCCGACATGTTCTATTTGATGTATGTTGACACACCGACCTTCTTTCCTAACATATGACGCTCCTCAGGACAGAGGGGTCTTGTACACTAAGCCACTGTGGCAAACTGTGATATTGTCTCACTGCTTCGTCTTACACGGGCTGTCTTTGAAGCACCTTCGCTGGGCGTGTTGCATACTAATTTCAGCTACTTTCTGCGAAAACAAATGAAGCCAATGCAATGAAATTCTACAAGCTGCAAAAGAAGGTCAAGTGCCAAACATTGAAGAACGAAGGCCAAAAACTTGCTTGAAGCCAAACAATTTGACCAAACAAGGGCTGGCTGTGAAGAAGGGTGAGGGCCTATAACTTCTTTACGGCAGAAACACACAAAGATAACCAGCCTTTTGGTGTAATTGTCTCTAAACGAGGATCATCGCAGCAACCCTTAAGGTGGTATCTGCAAGAATTGCTCACCGCGGAAGACATTTTTACTGGAAAAAAAGCCGGATATGTCTGCATTCCTGTCGAACAGCTGTCTAGAAGAAGTTTCTACTCGATTGTAATCAATGACTTGCATTATACGCTGCCACATACCACTTTGTTTGAGATGATAAGAAGAGGCGTTGATTCTATGTGAGCAGTACGATTCCAGAACGAATGAGGATGGGTTCCAGGAGTTGTTAACCATCTATTTGCGATCTACCTATGTAAAGTTTAATGATGATCTGTACATTCAGTGGCAAGGAGTATGAATGTGAGGTGCACACAAGATCGTCGGAGGATTTGTGAATGCGGTGCGTACACAGTGGTGCGTCTGAAAGCCGAGCGCTGTGCGTTCCAGCCCAGCGCTGCGCATGTGCGCGTGCGAAGGGTGTGTGCGAGGCGACGGCGACAAGGAGCGTGGCCAGCACGAGGAGCGGAGAGCTGACGTGCCAGAAAACCGAAGTGTTAAGGAAGACAGCGCAACGGAGACCGTGTCATTCAAGCGTGGAGGTAGCAGCCGTCGGACGTTGGGCCCGTGCTGCCGTGACTTCCCTTGGATCACCGACGCAAGCCTCCTGCGTTCTTTGCAAGTGTGTAGGTGGCAGCGGATGGATTAGGGGTCCTTACTGCTTAAAGGCACCCTTGGATACCCTTCTTTAAGCCTTTGGCGTTTCGGGCCGCAGTCGACGAGATCTGGCTACGATTCTCCAGCTGCTGCCAAGTTCTTCGGGCTCTTGACGGGAACCCACTGGCGTCCCTCCTTGCTCTCCGCTCCTACAACCACCTGGCTCCCTTCGGCCGCTTCCTTCGACGCACGACCAGCGACACGTCGCACAACATCCACCCGCGTCCGCCCTGTCTGCAAGGCATCCCCGCTTCACCTGGTACGCTGAGCACCTGGTGAACTCTTTCCATTATTTCTGTAGTGTTGTACCCTTGTTGAGAGAGTGTTCCTTGTTTTCGCTTCGTATCGATGTTTTTCGTTTAAGTTATAAATAGTGCGTCCGGCAGTGCGCGCCACTCCGCGCGTGGAGACGACCTGCACGACGCAGCAACGCAGCTGGGACTCTCCCCCTTGAACACCGGCGAGCCCACCTTTTGACGACGCGGAACAACCGGCTCATGCATCGACGTTCCCTTCGCATCCAGAGGCATCGAGGCGACATGGCGCCGATCACCATATTTCTGGGGCTCGGATCATTACTCCATCCTAATCGAACCCACTGCGTTGGAGGCGCGCCCCAAACGTGCCTACTCCATTACCAACTGGAGTGCGTTCAGGCGGGCGGTCGGCGAGGCGGCGGCCACTGGCGCAGATTTCTTTTCAAGTTTTCAAGTCTAGTCCGAAGCGCTCTCGCAGCCACCCAACGAGCAGAGGTAAGGGCAGGGCAGCCCACACCTGATATGAAGGTGCTCAATCTGCGCGAGAAGAGAGATCGAGCAGAGCGACGGGCGCGACAGACTGACAGAGCCGCCAACTGGACTGTCTACAACCTCTTGGACGCAGCAGCGCGCCGCCACGCCAACAAGCTATACCGCTGGCAGTGGGCTTCACTATGCCAAAGGATGGAGGAAGATGTCAGCTCGCGGAGGCTGTTTGACACCCTGCGGCGCATCACCGAACCACAGGCAAACCGTCAACCGCTGGCCGCCTTCGCAATCTCCAGCGGCTCAGCTTTGTAGAGTTGGCAGAAGCGGTTTGCCGATCGATTCGCGCCGCCCAGCCCCGCAAACGCCGCTAACATAGCTGCTCCTGAAAGCCCCAGAAGCGACGCCAGTCCCTCGCCCGTCGCCTCGGAAGGTCCATGTGATGCGCCGTTCATCGCGGCGGAACTGAACAATGCGCTGCAGCGCTGCCGCCGCCGCTCGGCGCCCGGACCGGACGGGGTGACATACCAGATGCTGCGAAACCTGGATGCGCAGCAACGACAGATCCTCCTGCAGCAGATCAACCTTGTGTGGGAACGCGGGGAGCTACCGGAGGATTGGCGAACCGCGGTCGTTTGTCCCATCCGAAAGGCAGGGCGCTCACCTACGGAGCTGAGCGGATACCGGCCAGTGGCATTAACATCGGCGGCAGGTAAGCTCATGGAGCATATGGCGTTGCAGCGTCTGAACGAGCGGGCTGCGGAGGCTGATTTGTTTGACGAGCGGCAGACGGGTTTCCGTGGGATGCAGTGCACGGTTGATTCTATATCGGACGTTGTTACAGCGCTGGAGCATGCCCGGGCGGCTGGCCAGGTTGCGCTGCTGCTACTAATGGACGTCTGGGGCGCTTTTTACAACGTTCACCGCGCACCAATTATCGCGGTGCTTGAGGGGGCTGGTGTGTGCGGGCGCCTTTTGCGATACGTTCATGGCTTCCTGAGCGGGCGCACCATGCGCATACGAGTAGGGGGTAAGCTCTCCAAGCCTCGCCCGGTGGACATGGGCGTGCCTCAGGGCTCTGTCCTATCACCATTTCTGTTGAATGCGGCCACGTCGGTGGTGCCGGCCTCCCTCCCCACGAGCAGCCGACACCATGTGTACATGTCCATATATGCAGACGACATAGCTCTGTGGTGCCGGGGACCACCGGGCGAGGCGTTCCGCGTGCGGGGATGCCTTCAGGGAGCCCTAACCGCAATCGATGCCAGCTTGCGCGGCCTTGGTCTGTCGCTGAGCGCGGACAAATCGGTGGCCATGGCCTGCGTTTCGCGCTCGCGCGCGCACCTTGCGCCACTGTCACTGGACGGGACTCCGATTCCTTGGCGTAAATCGGTGCGGTACCTTGGCCTGGACATTGACTGACGCCTTTCCTTCCACCCCGCGGCGACCAAGGCCTGTCTGCAGATGAAGAGGATCACCGCCGCCGTGCACAAGCTCACCGCTCGAGGCCAGGGCATCTCCCAGCAAGCCGCGCTGCGTCTATACAATGCCGCAGCTTTAAGGGGCGGTGCTCTATGCGCTGCCGCTCGTCACGGTGCGCAAGCCGTGCTGGAAGAAACTCGAGCTTCAGCACCGCAAGTCCCTGCGCGTGTGCGTAGGACTGCCCAAAAACTCGCAGTGCGCCGCAACGTTGGCCGAGGCAGGAGCGTGGCCACTTGAGCTCCAAGCAGCGCGCAGGGCATTGAATCACATCGACCGGCTTCACCGCGCACCGGACGGCGGCTCGCTGCTGCAGAGTATGCGCTCGCACCCGCGCTCACGAATGGGCGCGGCGCTGCTCGAGTATGAGCAATTGACACAACCCTCCCCTCCCCCCCTTACGGCTCCTGCGCGCCCTGGCCTGCTGCCTCGGAGGTACAGCGAGAGATCGTCGGCATTGCGGGAAAGCGGAGCACACCCCTCTGTGCTGTGCAGCAGCTGGCCGGAGCCGTCATACACGAGGAGCTCCAGGACCATCTCCTCGTGTACACCGACGGCTCAGTGGCCCGCGACAGCTGCTCCCTTGCTGCGGCGGCCACCATCCCCGCCCTGCGACTGCACAGCCGGCAACACGCAGCCTTCCTGGGCTCCCCCACCACGGCGGAGTGGATGGGGATCCGGCTCGGGCTGGACCTGCTGCTCACCCTCGGCCCTCCGCCGCCCAGGAGGGCGCTGCTGTGCGACTCCCGCGCCGCCCTCAGCCGCCTGCAATCTAACGGCCGCGGTACCCCCCTAGTGCGGGAAATTCTCTCGCGCATCGAGCGCCTCACGCAGAGAGGTTGTGCCGTGCGTGCACAGTGGGTGCCCGGTCACTGCGGCATCGCCTGCAACGAAGAAGCTGACGACCTCGTGACCGCTGCACACCAACTACCTGCCAGCGATCTGCCCCTTGCGCTGGAGGACGTGCGTGCGGCCATCCACGACCATCTCCGAAAGCAGCACCCCGACCCACGCATCGCGGGAGGTGAGCGCATCGACAGTGTCACCGGCTGTCGCGCACTTACACGGTCACAACGTGCAATGATCCTTCGGGCGCGCATTGGCTGCGTGTGGCCCAGGGAGCGACGAATGCGTCACGGAATCGCGATGAGTGATATGTGTGATGGATGCGGTGCAGTGGAAACACTAGAACACCTGCTCCTTCACTGTGCCGCGTTCGCCGATGCTCGTCGCGATATGCTCGCGGCCTATAGGGGACACAACCTGGGCCAGAGGGCGCTGCGGACGCCAGTGAACAGCGCCCTCTCTGAGCGATTCCTCCTAATTGATCGGGCAGGACGACGAGCTTCGCCACTGACTTGTGTGCGTTGCCTGGCCCGCACGTGAAGAAACGAGTTTCGCGCGCGCACTCGTTCTTTCTGGCTTGCGCTTCGGCGCCGTTGAGAGAGGAGCTTGCTTGCGCGCGCTATGCTCTCTCCGCTCGTGCATGGACGCCGTTGTGAGAGAAGAGCGCGCCCGCTCGAGGGTTTTCCGCACGCTTTGACACTGCTACGAAAATTTTGCGCGCGCTTTCGTAGTTTACAGAGGGAGCAGCTCGTGTGCGCGGCGTCAAGCAAACAGTCCAAAAGGGCGCTGCTTTCGTCACGCCCTAGTTTTGTGCCCAGGGCGCATAACCACGTGGTGTACGAAGTGAAAACTGAAATTTAGCCTACCTTCCAACGAAGCTGCGGCACGAATGCATTTCGCGTTTTTTTTTCTTCGTGTCTTCAAATAGTGCTAGCTCGGCTCGATCTGCTTGCTTCCGCCGTGTGTCCTGGTGACATTTTTCTGCTACCTTTTTCTTTTCCCTTCGCGCGGTGTTTCAATGGATTTGGCGCTATGCTACTCACCCCAGTGTCACAGATCAAATCGCGCGGCGTTTAGATTTGTGCGAAATACGAAAGTGTATTTCGCAATATAGGTGCGTATTAATGAATCCCATTCTGTTGAGCTTTGAGAGTGTTAACATGGGTGTGCGGCTCATGCGACCAATATGGTACCGCATTGCCGTTCCTACCGGTGTCGCGCATGCTTAGCCGCTTCTGCCATATGGTCGTATTTACAGCATATGGCGTATTTACCATATGGATATCTAAAAATAATACCTGTTATTACGGAGGCCTTCAGAAACGGCTTTGCGCACAATCTACGCACATAATTACGACGTTAAACTCACAAACCGCTGGCACAACTCAGTTTTGATGCGCATCGATTGGGGCACGTAATACTATTGCGCGGCCGCCCGAGGTCAAGCTCAGTGTTGTTGGCGTTACTGAAAAAAAGAGCTAAATACGTTACTGGTTACGTTAAAAAAAGGAGCGCGTTACCGCCATACTTTACCTACAAAAAATGTAGCGCGTAATCGTTACCGTTACCGAAAAAAGTACCGTACGTTACTTTGCCGTTACTTCATGACCATAAATGTTAAGTTTTCGTCACCTTAAGAACTTACCATAACAATTTTATAAAGCTCACAATTCCCAAATAACAACTAGCCTAAACAACGGTTTTACGCGATATCCTGATTTAACGAGAATACTTTGCACAAATGTGCAAAAGCTTAGCAATGTTATAGTAGCCTAAAGATGCCTGTAGAGTTACATGTGTTCGATTCTAACTGTGTGTTACATGATGAAGCCATCTTATGAATGTGGCATTAAACACAAAATAACACTCCATCATAAATTCTAACTTCACAAAGAAAACATCGCTGAACTCTCAACAAATTTAGAGTAATTCTGAAAAATGTGATGTTCCAAAATGATCGGCGTGCTTCCACTCTGTAGAAAGTTGTGTTTGTGTGAGTGGCTTGGGAAGGGGAGGTAGGTGAAGGCAAGTGTGTGAATGCGTGTTCGTGCAGGTGTTTTGTGCTTTATGGCTATATCGTCTTTTTTAGTAGGGTGCGTTGTCAAGGGCAGCTGTTTTCTGGCATGCATGCGAACCCCAACACGGGTTGTC
Source organism: Amblyomma americanum (assembly GCF_052857255.1). Taxonomy (NCBI): domain Eukaryota; kingdom Metazoa; phylum Arthropoda; class Arachnida; order Ixodida; family Ixodidae; genus Amblyomma; species Amblyomma americanum. Next base: position 53,951,727 of record NC_135501.1, read on the forward strand.
CGGAGAACCTGTGTATTTTGTTTATTTACATCACTTTAGGTGCTCTGCGCATTTTTTCTAAAAAAATGGGGCGGAGTGGGTCACAACTGGAACAAAAAGTAACTACTAACGTGGCACCTCTCGTTACCGAAAAATGTTAACGTAAGTACGTTACCCGTTACAGTTCCGAATAGGTAACGACTACGTTACTAATTTACCGAAAAAAGTAACGCGTTACCGGTAACGCCGTTACTTGTAACGCGTTACGGACAACAACGGTCTAGCTACAGTGTAATTTGCAGAGCCACACTGCTACTCGTGTATACGACAGAGACACAAGGTTAGTTCACATGTGGAATCGTGCCTGCCATCTTCGCCTTCGCAGTTGTATGCGCTGCCACTTTACACGGTGTCGGCCGAGTAAGTGCACATATATTAAGTGCCCGTCAGCGCTCTCTCCTGTTACCGCCGGTGATGGATAAGTAGTACTATTTTTAATCAATGCTGCAGCGCGCGATAATGCACCGGTACTTCGCATTGAACGATTCCTGCCACCTGGGTAATTTCTATTGACAGCACACACGTCAGTAATTAAATGCGTCATTCCATAGAAGCCCACAAGTCAAGCAAGACGCTTCCCCACCTTTATGCAACCACGGTGCCACTTCGATCACCGCGTAAAAACTGCCCAGCGATGGACATAAACGGTGCACTGTGCAGTCGTCAGGCTGTGCTCGCATCCGCCGCGCCCGCTAGGAGACGGGCACGAGGAGCACGCGGAGAGAGAAAGCGCGCGCAGCACGCGAACACGGCCAGTCAGAGCGCCCCGGCGCCGTCGTGCCCTATTGACGCTTCAGAATTCGGCCGCTACGGGAGGAGCACGGCGCTGTCTTCGCGCGACAAACTTTAGGTTGGTGTCCCTATAGGGCGCAGGGCATACTACCAGACTCCATCAAGACGCTATTGTGGCCGCAGGGCAGTGCACGCACTCGTGAGCGTACTTTGGTGAGCCTCTGTGCATTCCTCGAACACACGGGCTTGACTTCCCGTCTGTTCTCCGTCAAGTAGTTACACGCAGTGACCGAACGCTCCGCGAGTTCTACCTTGAACGATTAATAATCGGACGCCCCACTCCAGTTGTAACCAACACAGTGCTGTGCGCTTGTGTGATTTAATTCCTCTAAAATGAACAAATCACGCGCACAACCTGGACACATTTCTTATTGTGTAAATAGTTTGTACATATTACTTCTCCCCCTATCCTCTCTTCCTCTACCCTCACCTCTTTCATTTCATTTCTCCATTCTGCCTGCTATACTTTCTTTCCGCTGCCCCAGCTCAGGTGCTTCAGTATCGATGGCAGATGCCGGGGCTGGCAAAAATCTTTTCCTTGCTTTTTACTATTATTTTTAATAAAACCACTACTACCACCACCATATATACGGCTTCGTTTTCTTTTGTTTGAACTTGTCTTGTTCGACCCTGCACGCGATAGCGTTCCCTTTCGGAAAGTCGGGGACGGGCTACCTATTATCGCGACCATTGGTGTCCACGACAGGACCAAATCATGTTTTTTTTTTCTCTTTCGTGGGTCCGTAAAAAGAAAGGATGGCCAAACTATAAGGTTGGTCGGGTTGGGCGAACGAATGGGGTTGAAAGACGGCGAGCTGCGCGCGGGGGTGGCTGCCGAGCAAGAAAACAAACGCGCAGCACGCGCAGCCGAACGCCAGGCTCAACGCAAGCATGAAAAGGCGCTAGCAGAGGCTGAAGAGCGTAGATTGCAGCTTGAATTAAGGCTCGCAGAAGCTGGAGGGGGTATTCGTGAACCCGCATCGGGGCCCTCAGTAGCGGTTAGCCCACACAAATTGATCTCGCCTTTCGACGATCGCAGAGATCATTTGGACGCATACCTCAAACGTTTTTGAGCGTATCGCAGAAGGGCACAGCTGGCCCAAGGACAAATGGGCTGCAGCACTCAGTATGTCTTTGACTGGGGAAGCTTTCCGTGTGTCCGGTCGACTATCCCCAGCAGATTCAATGGATTATTATCAGGCAAAACTAGCCCTGCTCCAACATTTTCAGTTTACAGCAGAAGGTTATCGAGAAAGGTTTCGTGAAACTAAGCCGATTGATAAAGAAACAGGCAAGCAATGCGCAGCACGATTTCTCAGTCTTTTCGATCGATGGGTCGAGATGTCAGGAACGGCCACAACGTACAATGATCTACGTGATTTGGTGGTGGCCGAACAGTTCTTGAGGAACTGTCATAGTCGTCTGGCGATTTTTTTTCGTGAAAGAGAGTGCAAGACTCTGGACAAAATGGCTGAGGCAGCAGGAAACTTTCTAGACGCCCAACTGCAAAGAAACTTGTCTGCGTTCCAATAATCGTTCAAAGTGGAAATTCCTAGAGAAAAGGATGTTGCATCAAATAGACAGTCAGGAAGGTGCCTGGTTTGTAACCGACCTGGACATAAGCCTGCCTACTGTCGCTCTAAGCCAAAGCAGTTTTTTTTTCGTTTATTGTCGAAAAACAGGGCAGGATGTTAGTTCCTGCTTAAGAAAGCATGAAAACCAGACGCAATCGCCCTATTGTGTTCAGCCAGAGTGTGTTGCGCCTGAAAGGCTGTCTACAACAGCAGGTAGGCTTGAATCTGCTGATGATAAGGTGGTGGTCGGACTTGTCCGGAAAAAGCCTGCAGACGCAAAACACCTGTCTGACTTAGAGGGAGAGCTCCGAGGCCTACCCGTATGTGCTTTACGGGACAAGGGGAGCAATACGGTGGTTGTACGGAGCGGCCTATTTCCTGACTCAGCTCTCACTGGCTCGACATCTACGGTGTTCCTTATTGATGACAGTACTCTGGAAGTTCCCGAGGCAGAAGTCTATATTGTTTCTTCTTATTTCACTGGCACAGCCATGGTGAAGTACATGGAGACACCATTATACAGTGTCATAATTGGAAATATACCAGAGGCCCGTGAGCTGTCAAATCAAGATATTGATTAGATAAAATTGGAAGGCATTGCTAATTTATGACCTGACAAAAGCATTGACGAGGTCGTCAGCGAAAATGGTGAGGGCGAGGGCCCAGAAGTGTTGTTGGAGGAAAAGGAAGTTTCTGGACGAAGGAGGGAAATACTGCTTTAAGCGTTGGTTCCAGGAGGTTCACCAAGGAAGTGTTAGAAGCAGAGCAAAGAGACGATGAGTCATTAAAGGCGTGTTGGGTGAAACTTGGAAAGGCGTTGCATGGCAAGCATGACACCTCGCATTCGTATTCTGTGGAAAAGGGTTTGCTGTACCGCCTCTATCATCACGCCTCTAGCAGAGAGGATCGACAGGTAGTACCCTCCAAGTCTTGCCGATCACAGGTGTTAAGGCTTGCCCACGATAGCCTGTTGCCAGGGCATCGGGGCATTAAGAAGACACAGATCAAGTTCTGGAAGAATTCTTCTGCCGGAAGTGCAGGAGGAATTTAAGAGGTATGGCAGGTCGTGCGACTCCTGTCAAAGGACATGTCCGAAAGGCAATGTAGGGAAATCTCTGTTGGGACGCATGCCTCTTATCGACACTCCATTTAATCGGGTCGCTGTCGATATTGTCGGTCCGCTGTCGCCCACGTCGGTGAAAGGGAATAGATATATTCTCACTCTCGTCGATTTTGCCACTCAGTGTCCCGACGCCATGGCTCTGCCGTGGTTGAAGGTTTGGTGCAGATGTTGTCAGGTATAGGTTTTTTGATAGAGATCCTTTGTGACAAGGGCTCCTGTTTCAGTTCTGAAATTAGGAGAACTAAATGATCTCTTTGCGGTCTAACATTTCAGCAGGACCTCTTACCATCCAATGTGCCATATGATGGTGGTGAAATTTAACGTCATACTCAAGCAGATGCTGCGGAAAGTAAGTCAGAAGCAGCCCAAAACATGGGTTCGTTATATCGCTCCGCTTCTGTTTGCATACAGAGAGGTGCCGCTGGCGAGTCTGCGGTTTTCACCGTTTGAGCTTATATTTGGAGGAAATGTGCGAGGACCACTCAAAGTCCTCAGAGAGCTTTGGACCATAGAAGCGCTGGGAGAAAACACGAAGACGACCTATGGTTACGTTCTCGATCTAAGATAACGTCTCCAGAAAACTGTGAGAGCGGCTCATCAAAATTTATGGCGTGCCCAACAGTCTCACAAGAAATACTATGACAGGAACAGCAAGAAGCGGTAGTTAAGGGTTGGAGATCGGGCCCTCATTCTTTTGCCGAGCAGCCACAATATACTTCTAATATAGTGGAAAGGTCCATTCGTGGTTGGATGCAAAAAGCACAATGTGAATTATTGGATCGACTTGGGCCACACTAAGAAGCTCTTCCACATCAATATTGCCAATGTGGTAGCCCTTTACTGGCGCCGCCACGCGATGGGACTGCACCCGCTGGTCTTCGTTGTCTGCCCCGGCTCGTGCGTTCGTTCGCTGAGTGTGTCTGCCTGGCTAGTCCTGGTTTGCCCTTCTGCCCTTTCTGCCGGCTTTCGGTGACATTTTGGTGCAGGTGCTGGGTAATTTCCCAATGCACGAAGAGCTCCCTGGAGCCTCCGACGACGACCAGCTACACCTCGTGGACACGACACCTGTACACAAGGCAAGCCGCCGCTTTCGAGGCTTAAATCCTGAGTTCCGACCCCTGACAGCACGACCCCGTGCAATGACGTCCACTTCGACACTTCAGACCACCCACAATGCCGTCAGATACCCACCGCTGCTTCCTCATGCGCCTCTCACTCGCACGTCGTTTCATGGCGACAAGCTCGAAGCAGTGGAAGACTGGTTGACCAGCTACGACCGAGTCGCTGCGTTTTACCTGTGGGACGAGGACCGCAAGCTACGCAGTGTCTATTTTTCCTGGAAGAATCCGCCAAGGCGTGATTTGAAAACCAGGAATCTGATATCCACACCTGGCAAGACTTTCCGCCGGCAGTTGCTCGACACCTTCGGCACCAACGAACGGAAGGAGCGAGCTGAAGTCGCCCTGCAGTCCCGAGCGCCACGGCCAAATAAGAGCGTCGCCATGTTCGTAGAAGACATGACGCGGCTCTTCAACCGCGCAGATCCTACCATGTCGGAAACGAAGAAGGTACGTCATCTTATGCGAGGAGTGAAAGAGCAGCTTTTCGTAAGACTTGTGCGCGACCCTCCAAGCACAGTGGCTGACTTTGCTCGGGAGGCGACGAGCATCGAGTGCGCCTTGCAGAAGAGGTTCGCGCATTACGGCCGTCCGGCGAATATAACTGCTATGGACGCCAACACGCATCTGCTTGGAACTGAGAGTGAGGCGCTCCGTGAGCTTGTAAGGAGCATTGTGCACGAGGAGCTACAGAAGCTTCGCCTAGTCGAGCAACACCCGGGTGTCGGAGCCATCTCGGATGTCATTCGCGACGAAGTCCGTCGAGCGGTGCCGTCAATGGCCTATCCCCAGCCGCTGCCTGAGACGTATGTCATGACGTGCAGTGGAGCGTTGCGCAGCTCTGCGTCAGCACCACCGGCGTTTTACTGCCCTGCTCCTCTGCAAAGCATCAACATTTTTCGACTTCGCCTGCCTTCTCCGACCCACGACCACCCCTCAGCAAAGCACAACGCGTGGCGCACATCGCACAATCGGCCCCTGTGCTTCCACGGCGGTGAAGCCGGCCACATATTGCGCCACTGCCCGTACCGTTGGATGGGCCTGCGAGGGTTTTCACCAGACGCACCCCGCCACGCTATTGTGAACGACCCCATGACATCGAGCAGTACCTGTCGGCCAGCGTCCAACCTGTGCCTTCGCCAAAGCGCCCGTCCAGGTCGCCGTCGTTCCGTCAGTTCTCTTCCCCAGGTCGCCAGCCTTCCATCCGGCAGTCTCGTAGTCTACGCCGGGAAAACTGAAGACGGCGACCTCTGGGGGCGGGGCCGCCGTTGCTCCGCAATTCGAACAAAATCCTCCACTAGCCGACTTGACCCTTCAACCCGACCTTCCACCTTCTCCGACCCCCTTCCGACGCCCAGAGCAGCCTCTGCTCGACGCCCCATTTCTACGAACACCCTGACCCTCCAATTCGGAACCTTCCACTGCGCGCGTTCCAGAAAATTAGGTTGTTTCATCCGAAATACCGGTCCTCGCTCACAACTACAATGTGACTGCCCTCGTCGATACCGGCGCCGATTTCTCACTTGTGAGTCGTGGTCTTGCTACCCTCTTGCGAAACGTGCTGACACCCTGGCACGGAACACAAATTCGGACCGCTGGCGGTCACGTAGTGATGCCGCTCGACGTTTGCACCGCTAGAATTGAGATTCGCGGTATCATCTTCACTGGTTGCTGCGCTGTGCTGGCTGAGTGCTCCAATGACCTGTCTCGATTTTCTTCGCGAGAATGGGGCTGTCATCGACATCCGCGAAATCATGGTGAGATTCTCCGCCCCATGTACCGTAGCCGCCGACAGTGCGCCAGGAAGACCTGTTTCTCGCGTGTCGAGCAACCACGTCACTCTGCCACAGCGTGCAACCTTATTTGTTACGGTGGGCTGCGACAACCCCCGCGCGTCCAACGGCATCGCAGAAGCAAACTTGTCTTTACTGCTGAGCCAACAAGTCTGCATCGCACGGGGTGTCGTTGCCTTGCAGAACCAGCGAATTGAGCTTATGGTTACGAACTTTAGCGCCGAATACCGCCACTTGGCGAAAAATATAGCCAGCGCCTATTTCAATGAAACTTGCGAGCCCGCCACACACTGCGCGTTGTCAACCTCCAGGGCCACCCCTCCAGGAGGACCTAGTCGAACAGTTAAGGCTGAAGTGAACCCTGCTTTGAACACTGATCAGCATCGGCGCTTGCAAACCATCCTTGACTGTTTTCATGACTGCTTTGCGACCACCTCTAAGGTCAGGCAGACGTTCATAACGAAACATCGCATCATAGTTTATGACAGTGAGCGGCCTATTCGTCAACACCCCTACCGAGTGTCGGCGAGAGAACGTGAGGCGATACGACTGCAGGTAGACAAAATGCTCCGGGATGATGTCATACAACCGTCTAAAAGACCATGGGCTTCGCCCGTTGTGGTGGTCCAAGAAGGACGGGATACTGAGATTCTGTGTCGACTATCGAAGACTTAACAAAATTACCAAAAAGGAAGTTTCATCGTTCCCTCGAATCGATGAATCTTTCTACCGGCTGCGTCATGCCCGCTACTTTTCTTCTCTTGACCTGCGCAGTGGGTACTGGCAGATTGAGGTAGGTGAACGGGACCGCGAGAAGACAGCGTTCGTTACTTCTGACGGGTTGTACGAGTTCAAGGCACTCCCCTTCGGCTTGTGTTCTGCTCTTGCCACCTTTCAAAGAATGATGGACACTGTCCTCGGTGGCCTCAAATGGTAGTCCTGCCTAGTCTACCTTGATGATGTCATCTTTTCTTCAACCTACGACGAGCATCTCAAGCGCATGAGTGCAGTAGTGGAGTACTGCACTTGAGTGCAGTACCGGAGTTGAGTACTGGAGGCCATACGATCGGCCTTCCTCTCTATCAAACCAGAGAAATGCCACTTTGCGCTCCAACGGCTGAAATTGCTGGACCATGTCGTGAGCGCTGAAGGTGTTAGCCCTGACCTCGACACGACGGTTGCCGTCTCTACGTCTCCGACCCCAACTGAAAAGCGTGCTGTGCACCATTTTTGGGTCTCTGTGCCTATTACCGACGTTTTGTGCGAGATTTTCCCGACTATCCGAGCTTCTAACTTGTTTTACAAAGGACGATCAACCTTTCATCTGCGCCCAAGAACAGCAGACGGCCTTCGACGACCTCAAGAACCGCCTTTCAACTACGCCCATTCTTGGCCACTTCGACGAGGAGGCGGACACGGAACTATACACCGATGCCAGCAACGTTGGTCTGGGTGCCGTCCCCGTTCAGTGGCAAGATGGTGTTGAGCGCGTGATCGCTTATGCAAGCCGCACTTTGTCGCGAACTGAAGCGAATTATTCTACCACAGCAAAGGAGTGCCTTGCGGTCGTTTGGGCGGTAACGAAATTTCGCCCATACTAGTATGGTCGCCCATTTCGAGTCGTGAGCGATCAACACTCGCTTTGTTGGCTCGCGAACTTTAAAGACCAATCGGGGAGGCTGGCAGAAGGGCACACCAGGATCAGCCAGGCAGACACACTCAGCGAACGAATGCACTAGCCGAGGAAGGCAACGAAGACTAGTGGGTGCTGTCCCACAGCATGGCGACGCCAGTAAATGGCTAACACATTGGCATAATCCTTAAGCGATACAAATAGCGTGCGCCCCAAGAGACCGATCAGGTGTCATCTTTCCTTGCAATCGGAAAAGGTTACGCAGTCTCGGTAGATGTAGGTGCTGTTTGTAGGAGTCATTTGTAAGGTACCGGAGGGGGATGTCCAATGTATAGTGCTACTATTCTTTGTTTGCAATTGTTACCTGTGCAATGCAAATGTAGCCAGGTAGTGTTTGTACGTTATTTTTTTGCTTCGTCTCCGGCTATGGGTTGTGCAGTGTGTACATATTCATCCTCATGGTAAAACATGTTTAAATTTTGTGTCTGAAAATTTGTGTTCTTTTTATTCTGCCTTTTGCCACATGTTTAACCCTTGACATGTTCTCTCTGTGTGCGTCACTATGTAACTCCATGCGTCACTCTGTAAAATGCATTGGGTGACTTCAACGGTGTCTTAATTGACAGTTTATTACGTGAAAACTGCTGTTCGTGCATCAACGGCGTTTATCTGCTTCCCACTTGAACATTAGTGTTGTGTGCACCAACGGCATTTTTTTCTGTGTGAAAAAACTTTTTCGAAGGGGGGTCATATGTGAGGTGCACGTAAGATCCTTGGAGGTTTTTAAACGCGGTGCGTCGACAGTGGTGCGTCTGAAAGCCGAGCGCTGCGCGTGCGCGTGTGCGAAGGGTGTGTGCGAGGCGACGGCGACAAAGAGCGTGGCGAGCACGAGGAGCGGAGAGCTGACGTGTTAGAAAACCGAGGTTTTAAGGAAGACAGCGCAACGGAGATCGTGTCATTCAAGCGTGGAGGTGGCAGTCGTCGGACGTTGGGTCCGTGCTGCCGTAACTTCCCTTGGATCACCCACGCAAGCCTCCTGCGTTCCTTGCAAGCGTGGAGGTGGCAGCCGATGGATTGAAGGACTGTACTGCTTAAAGGCTCCCTTTTATAGCCTGTTTTAAGCCTCTGGCGTTTCGGGCCGCCGTCGACGGGATCTGGCTATGATTCTCCAGCTGCTACCAAGTTCTTCGGGCTCTTGACAGGAGACCACTGGCGTCTCCCCGTGTTCTTCTCCGCTCCAACTACCACCTGGCTCCCTTCGGCCGCTTCCTTCGACGCAAGACCGTCGACGCGTCGCACTACATCTACCCGCGTCCGCCCTGTCTGCAAGGCAATCCCGCCTCACCTGGGACGCTCAGCACCTGGTGAACTCTTCCCTCTATTAACGCGACAGCGTTAAGGAGCTGGTGTCGCAGAATAGCCGGTGTCATCGGCGTAGGCGTCTTTGGCCATGAGCGAAAAATGGCGCATCTCTGTGGACACCTCAAGCGCGCCGTGAGGGAAGGGATTTTAACGCGGCAGCGTTAAGGATTCATTGATTGCTGTGAACTTATATGCAAATCACCCAGCAAAGGTGCTTCAAAGACGACCCGGTGTAAGACGACGCAACGAGACAAATTCACAGATTGTACAGTGACTTTGTTTACAAAATCCCTTTGTCATGCAGAGCGTCATGTGTTCAGAAAAATGGCCGTCGTGTCAACATTCGTCTAACAGAGCATTTCGCCAACACAGACAGGATATGGCAGCGAGGAAGCAAGACACGTGTTGTACAGTGAATGCATTCGGGGCTTTCGAAATTGTAAAATTCTAAGGGAATATAATCGATAGCTCATGCGTAAGATATATGAGGTCTACTTTATATATACGAATTCCTCAACCTGCGTAAACCCATCATCCCTAATGTTATGAAAAAAGCAAGTGGCTGGATGTATTATCGAGCCACGGATACAATCCGTGATTATATCTGCGTAAATAATCACGAGAGATGTCACACAGTAATGAATCCATGACATTTGTTCTTGGTATTTTGGATGATGCTTCCTGTATTTATTGCGAGCAAAACACTAAATTCATCAATTGTTAGCCTTGTTAGCCAGCACTGTATATGTGTCATCTTGTCGGTGTCTTGTTACCCTGCACAGTTTTGCCAAGTATCATGCACCTACTGTCCCGGCGGCTTTCTGTGAAGTAGTTTAGTGATTTCGTGCAATTATTTTTAATGCCTTTTGAGTTTATAGTGGCCTAAGACACTGAAAATATGGTAACTTGGCACAGTTGCCTGCCTTTCAAGATGTCACATACTTGGCATAATAATGAATGCATGCTTTGTGTTGCGTTGAAGCTGACCACTGTCGTGTAAGAGGTTGCATCGCTGACTTTGACACAGATACTATATTTTCTTCTGTCACAGTGAATGTCACACCTTACTTCATGATGGTGTGATTGTAAAGCACGAAGTGCGTTATATTTTCGTCTGTTGTCTTGGTGTTTTGGGCCTCTTATAGTCAGTTCACTCTCCGGCAAAGCCAGTGGTTTGCACTAGCTTCTAGCAATTTATGCGGAATTAATTGCATCGCCTGACCACCTTCACTCCATTTCCTAACAGGTAGCTTTCTAGCTCAAACATTGTTTTTATTATGCCGTTTAGAGCTATTTTCTCTGAAGCCACAATGGCCTCCTTAAAATGGTTAAGGCAATAACCGCTAGTGCTTGCTCGCCATATCGGCAGACTTTATTCTCTCTGTTGGCATTAGCATGCATAATATCACACATAAGTAATGAGAAATATGTTGGCATTTTATAAGGATCATTGAGCAATGTAAACTGATGTGAAATGTTCTACTATTTTTGTGTAAAATGTACACTCCGACCACGCATGCCATTCTGGGAAGGAAATCTTGAGGTGGCTGAGAACCTGTTCGTCGAGGGAGGATGACTACTCAGCAGGCTCACCACTGCGGTTCACTCTACATCTGCCATACTGTCAAGATTATGGATGCTCAGCATAAGCTACATTATGTTCGCGTACAAACTATTCCTCGGAGTTAGTGTCACATTCCAAGCCTTCCTCAAGCTGTTTGATAATGATGTACAGGCATGAATTTTTGATTGTTTCCTCTGATAAAATTAGGAGGCAGATGTAACTGCAATTGAATCTTATTTTTGCAGCACCCTAAGACCAATAAAGCAGGCATGGTGCAGTTGTTCCTTGGATGGGAGTAAGGAATTCATTGCTGTAAGCTCTTGTGCTTTGTTTGTGGATGTCTTTATTCTGACCATAAAAATTTTCCACATTTCTACAGTATTGTGATTTGCAAGTCAAAAAATGTTTTTTGTTGGTGCACAGCCTTTCTTCTGTTATGAGGAGTTCCAGCAATACAGGTATATTACATTATGTGAGCATTATAATGCTAAATTCAAAGAACACTCAAGGAAAGCAATAAAAATGTGGACAACGTATGAACCAAGTGCATGCATTTTTCCTGAGGGGTGTAGGGGTGTAAGAACCGCTAAAACGCCAATGGCTCGGCAGTCACAGGGTGCAATTAGCTCCAACCACTTTTTTGGTCACTTTTTTTCATTTTTGGGCTGGTTCTTTCGAGAAACACCCGGCGTGAAAGGTGTATGAAAACACCAAGACTCCTTTCTGTGCCGGGTTCAAGGGTGCGTGTTATAGACACCTGAAAACTCGTGTTATTTTTACAATGTATTTCCGGCTGGTTCCCGGGGCAACCGCCCAACAGTTGCGCCTTTTTACACTCCCATCATACCCTCCTCCTTCCACGTTAATCATCCTCCGGGGGGGGGGGGGGGAGGATTCCTCCGTTCTCGCCACACCTTCCTTCCACGGCAGCCACCTTCCCGAAGGAACTCATGGCAACATCACGCTGCTTTCGCCTTCCAACGCTACGGTAACCGCCCTCCGAGTGGTTCCTATGGCATGGCACCGACCGGTTACGCCGACGACTGCTGCGACACACAACTGCCTCTACGACGACGGTGAAGGAAAAACCAGAAACGGGCGTTTAGCAACTTTCGCTGTAAAACAAGCCGGTAGTCTCCATCAACTAAAACAGAAGCAAGTGCAGCTTAATAGCCGATATGGTAACGGGAGATCTGCAGACGAAAGTGCCTGCTAGAAGCACTGCAATAACCATAGTCGAGAGACGAACAGACGCACGAGCTCCATTCCTCTAAGCAGGATAGAGAGAAGTTAATGCTCCAATTAACAGACTTAAGCAGGAATTCACAGGAAACAAACGAAAATGAAGTGATGGATACAGCGCCAGAATCCCCAATACCGCCGCAGTCGATCCAGTTGCAAAGGTAAGTGCGGTCTTGCTTGCGCTTGTCTCATTCATTTGCATTAAAGCAAGCGAACTGTCATGAAAGTTTATGTATGATGGTAATTATTTCTAGACACGCACTTACGTCTCTTTATATGTTGAAGGAACAGCGTGCTAAGATAGTTTGAATGAATGGCGCATTTAGGACAAGAAAGCCGCGGAATAACAACTGAATTCGTCGCGCACTCCAACCCCATCCTCATCACCGTTCCGACCACTGCTGAAATCCTTTATCATACAGTCGACGTCATCTGCTTCGAATCAGACAAAGAAATACGCAGGCCGTTTACGCACGGTCATACGTCATGTATTGCGTACATAAGTGGCTATGATGCCATGTCTTAGAGAGTGCACAAGGAACCTGTACGCTGTTTCGAGACCTCGTTCACCTTCCGATATTTCCGATCACCCTTCATTCAGTTGATCGTATATTCACATATCAAGCCATCAATTGGAGCGAAAGCGATGTACAGGGTGTTAAGCGTAGGTGAACCAGAATTTTTGAAATGTACACATAACGGCTGCCGCGCTATAATACCAGCGTCGTCATACACCACAAAACAGGAGAGTCCGGAATAGAGCGTTGTCTCGTGCTGCTTGCTGCATGACGGAATGAATGAAACAGTGTGAAAAGAAAACGCCACACACAGCACAAAAGCACGTGCCAGGCGGCCGTCCTTCTACCCCTCGCACTAATGAAGTTTATTCCTCTTCCTCCTCAAAAGCGCGCTGGAGCCAAGCTTTGCTGAGCAACAGCGGCCAAGGTAGTCGCATTTCAAAAATTCTGCGAATGTATACGTCAGTTAATAATGAGCTCCTAAATGTCTAATTGAGAGCGGACGCCTAACTGTAATACTGAAAAAGTTAACTATTAGACCATTTCTAGCCAGGCAAGATCACTTGGAATAGGATTCACATATTTCCTGATGTGCGCCGCTACTGGTATAATGCCACAGGCGCCATATATATATACTTCAAAAAGCCTTTTGTTAAAGTTTTTGATTCCGCTTCGCGGGAACAGACAGAAAATTCTTTCATGTGTTGTACTGGATTGGAGTAAACAGACAAAAACAAACGTAGACTCATACGGGATAGTTAGAACACACAAAAATGTGTGACGCTAAATAGAAATGAACAGCCACCGCGGTGGTTCAGCGGTTGTGCTGCTCGGCTGCTGACCTGAAATATGTGGGTTCAACCCTGGCCGCGGCGGTTGAATTTAGATGGACGCAAAATGCTAGAGGCCCGTGCATTGTGTGACGTAAGTGCAGGTTAACAAACCCCAAGTGTTTAGCGTGCTCGGCTACTGACTCGGAATACCGCGGTTCGAACCCGGCCGCGGCGTCCGCGTTTCGCTTGAGGCGAAACTCAATGGCGCCCGTGTGCTGTGCGATTTCAGTGCACGTTAAAGATCTCCAAGCGGTAGAAATTATTCCGGAGCCGTCCACTATGGCACCTTTTGTAGCGAAAGCTACATGAGGCCAAATTGATTGAAATTGCTTTTTTAGGGGAGAATCAGACCTGCAGAGCATGCGGGGTGAAGAACCCAGTGACGGAGCACCAATGAAGCACGCAATGTCTCGTATGCGGAGGCAACCACGTGGTCGGCACCAAGGACTGCCGCATGCACCTCAAGGACATCGAGGAGCTGCGGGGGCACTGCGCCAGGAGGCAGACGCAACGAGAGCAGCAGCAGCAACAACAGCAGCAGCAAAAACGCATAGACGATCTCACAAGGAAGCTGCCGGCGCAGCGGACAGGTAGCCCACCGCGGTCGCAGTCCCCACCAGTAATGAAGCAACAGCCGCAGCAGCCAAAAATGAGCTTCCAAAATCAGATGAAAATTTTCATGCAGAAAATTCAAGAGCAGATGAACCAAATTAAACAGGAAATGACACTACAAAACGAGAAACTGGCGATGCAGGACCAAAGTTTCCGAAACTGCATAGAAAATCAAAACACGCAGAGATTAGCTAGCGAAGCCAGAGACAGGCTTTACCAAGAGAGGATTCGGTACCGAAAATCAAAGCACAAGCCAAACCAATGATAATTCACCATGGCCAGACACGACACATTAGAGATCTGGCAGTGGAACTGCATAGGCTACCGCAATAAACAAGGCCTTCTTCAACAATTCATAAAGTCGCAATAAAATTCTCCCGACGTAATAGCAGTGCAGGAGACGAACAGCGTGCCGACGCTCAAGGAATACACGTGCCAGGAAAAGGGTAGCACGGCTACGCTCGTTAGCTATGGTGGTTTGCTAACCACCACAGCGCACCGTGAAATCACCATAGCGCACGACAAAATCCCTGACATGCGGATAGAACACATCGTGACGGAAGTAATGCCCAAGAAAAAGAGGAAGAGAAAAGCACATTCGTTATATATCTCTATAGTCCGCCGCGGAAGACAGGCGGCGACTTCCAGAAACAGGGGCAAGCATATTGGCAAAATCTAATACTCTGCTCATAGTGGGAGATTTTAACGCCCGCGGACAAAGCTGGGAATATCAAAAAGACAAAAAAGCGTAGGTCAGCGAGGCTCCTGAAACTACAAATTGCACCCTCCTAACGGATGAAAATCATCCAACGTGCCTGGGGAACAGCGTTAGACCCGACACATGCCCAGATCTTACGTACGTACGTCAGAGGAGCAAGGCAAGCCACGTGGGAAAATCTGCTGGAGAACCTGGTGTTACGTTTCGCCTACGACGCGCGGTATAGCCGGCGCGGATGCAACGGACGCCGGGGCTTCTTTCAAAGTGGCGGTCCTTTTGACCCGTTCATCGCTGCCGCAACGCCTCCCGCCAAGCGCGTCCAGGCAGGTTTCAATGCCACGTGTCTTCATGTGTGCGTGTGTCTGTGTGTGCATGTTGGTGCCCACGCTTGTCAAAGCGCGGCAGCCGGGGAGAGGAGCTCCCCAACTGGGAGGCGAGGAGGTCTGACCGGCGCCGGCCCGGCGGACGCGCACGTCACGTCTCAACATGTCCGAGCGTCGCCGTATCGGGCGCCTCATCCCGAGCCGTTCCTTCTTGCCCTCGACTCCGAGGGTATAAAGTCAGCTGCCCCGGACGCCAAAGAGAGACTTCGATTTCTTCCTTCGAGTAACGTGGTCGCCCTGACCGGCTGCTCTTTTGCGATGCCAGAATAAACAAGTTGTTCTGTTGGCAGTCGACTCATCCTTTGCCAGGACCTTCGGATGTTTCCAGCTGTGCCCCAGGCCGCCAGGCCAACGCTACCCTTGGGGCTTGCAACCCATTTGCAACAACTGGTTGCCAGCGGTGAGATCGCGACAACGGAGGCCAGCAGCGAAGATATGCGGTCAGCTGCTGTATGCTGAGCAGCACAACGACCATCCGGGAGCAGTGCAACGAGCCCTGTGTGATGACTGGTTGCCTGCAGCGGAACGACTGCGTTGAATTCTTGGCTGCGAGGTTTGGTGAGTGCGGGACTTTCTTCTTCTGAGTTTTGCCAGGCTTTTGCTAGTGTCAGAAACAGAGCTGGTGATTGTGTTGTTATGGTTAGTTTGCGGCAAGACAATAGTAGGCAGTAGAGAAAGCAGCATTCGGAGCAGCCATGGATTTGAAGTCGTGGCGTAAACCGAAATTGCTGGAGCTTGCAAGAGAGTTGGGTCTGGTTGTCTCAGACAAACTCAGAAAACCAGAACTGCTAAGGGCTATTCTTGAGTTGGAGGCTGAGGATGACGAGCTGTCGGAATGCCTTGAGACCATTGAGGAGAGGGAGCAAAAAGAGAAAGACGAGCGCGAACATAAAGAGCAAAAAGAGAACGACGAGCGCGAACGTAAAGAGCAAAAAGAGAAAGACGAGCGCGAACGTAAAGAGCAAGAAGGTAAAGAGAAAGAAGAGCGCGACCGTAAAGAACAAAAAGAGAAAGACGAGCGCGAACGTAAAGAACAAAAAGAGAAAGAAGAGTGCGACCGTCAACACGCTTTGGAAATGAAGCGTCTCGAAGTAGAGATGGAACGCGCTCGTAATGGAAGTCAGGCACACGGTGCAGGAGAACGGGTATCGTTCAAAATGACTGACCTGATGCGGCCGTTTAAGCTTGGAGAGGACATTGGTTTGTTCCTGGTTAACTTTGAGCGAACGTGCGAGAAGCAGGGGTTCTCTCGGGAAACGTGGCCACAGCGCTTGCACACTTTGTTACCCGGCGAGGCGGCCGACGTAGTCGCTCGCTTGAAGAGAGAAGAGGCAGAGGATTTCGACCAAGTGAAATCGAGTCTGCTAAAAAGTACAGGCTGTCAGCGGACGCGTTCCGTCGGAAGTTTCGGGAAAATGAAAAAGGCAGAAGCGAGTCATATACAGAGTTTGCCTACAGGCTTATGTCAAACATGCAGGAGTGGCTCAAAGAAGAGAAAGCATTTGGTGACCACGAGAAAATTCTGCAGTGTTTCGGGCTGGAACAGTTTTATAGTCAGTTACCTGAGAACCTGCGGTACTGGGTCTTGGATAGGCCAGACGTTAGTACAGTGGCTAAAGCCGCCGAGCTAGCCGAGGAGTTTGTGACGCGTCGGGCTCGCGGAGCTAAGGACGGTCAAAAGGGTGAATTTGGCTCCATGTCTGAGAGGCCGAAGTTCACACCCATGAGAGCAAGGGGGGACACACGTAGTGCGGATGCGAGTGAAAGCAGTCCGACCGATCGTAAGGAGACGGCGGCAGCCGAAGCCGAACGCAGAAAGCGGTTCGAGAGGAGGCAAGCGCGCGTGTGTTATACGTGCCAGAAGCCGGGTCACTTTTCGGCGCAGTGTCCAAAAACAAAAAGAAAAGTCGTGTGTTTGTCATTATGTAGCACTGACGAGAACATGAAGCTTCTCGAGCCTTACATGCGAGACTTCCTCGTGAACGGGAAAGAGTGCCGAGTGCTTCGTGATTCCGCAGCTACAATAGATGTAGTTCACCCCTCTTACGTAGAACCCGATATGTTCACGGGCGAGTGTGCATGGATCAAGCAAGCCGTGGAAGCTCATAGCGTGTGCCTGCCCGTAGCAAAAGTGCTTATTGAAGGACCTTTCGGAGCACTTGAGACGGAGGCCGTAGTGTCATCTATGCTGCCCCCCCCCCCCCCAGTACCCGTACCTATTTTCGAACAGGTCCGATCACCTCCTGCGCGAGAAGGGGCTTTTGTTTGGTGAGGCTAGCGTTCAGGCCTTAACCAGATCGAGAGTTCGGGAGCTCGCTGCAAAGGCGGTAGTTGCGGGGCCGACGTTGTCGAACAATGAAAAAGGGTCGGAGGCGCAGCAAGCTGATATTCCGAGCACGTCCGAACTGGATAAAATTGAGCCTGTAGCGTTGAAGGCACCAGGTACTGGAGATGAAATGCCCGACACGGGAAAGTTAGAAGAGCCTCCGGTCGAGCTTCCGGGACTAAGCTCAGTGACGAACAGGGAAGACACCGATCAGGTCATTAGTGACTTACTCAGTAAAGCACCGCTGTCGCCTGAGCAGAAAACCGAATTACACCAACTCTTACAAGAGTTTCAAGGTCAGTTCTCTGAGAGGCCTGGTAGGACTTCTGTCCTTACTCATGAAATAGAACTTACCTCCCCAGAGCCAGTACGATCCAAGGCGTAACGGGTGTCACCCCGCCAGCGCGATATTATGGAGGCTGAGGTAAAGAAAATGCTACAGCTCGGTGTTATTGAGGCGGGTGAGAGTGATTATACCTCCCCTTTGATTTTAGTTGAGGTACCGGGCAAGGAACCTCGTCCTTGCGTCGACTACCGCCGGCTTAATTCCATCACTAAGGATCAAATTTATCCGATCCCTAACATTGAGGAGCGCCTTGAGAAAGTTAGTAGCTCTCAGTTTATTTCCACCCTAGATCTTGTCAGGGGTTATTGGCAGGTTCCACTTACAGAAGAGGCTAGTAGGTATGCGGCGTTCATTTCACCAATGGGAATATTCCGTCCTAAAGTTTTGAGTTTTGGTTTGAAAAACGCGCCATACTGCTTTTCAAGCCTCATGGACAAAGTGTTGCAGGGACAGGAAGAATTCGCTTTACCGTATTTAGACGACGTAGCGATATTCTCCGCATCCTGGTCTGAGCATATGGCACACTTGCGGGCAGTGCTAACCCGCCTGCGCGAAGCGGGCTTGACAGTCAAGGCTCCCAAGTGCCAATTAGCACAGGCCGAGTCACGTGATTGGACCTCGGTCACGTGATTGGACAGGGTCGTCGCCGCCCCTCTGAAATAAAGGTGGCCGCTGTGCGAGACTTCCCGCAACCGCGCACGAAGACAGATATTCGGTCGTTCTTAGGTGTCGCCGGCTGCTATCAGAGGTACATCCCCAGGTAGTCCGCTATCGCGGCTCCCCTGACGGATGCTCTAAGAAAAACAGAGCCCCAAACAGTCGTCTGGGGCGAGACAAAGGAAAGAGCTTTTAGCGCCCTAAAGAGCGCCCTAACAAGCCAGCCTGTGCTACGATCGCCAGACTACACAAAAGGGTTCGTTGTTCAGTGCGATGCTAGTGAGCGAGGCATGGGCGTTGTACTGTGCCAACGGGAAAATGGAGAAGTGGAACACTCTGTCCTGTATGCTAGTCGTAAGCTGACCTGTCGTGAGCAGGCATACAGCGCCACCGAGAAAGAGTGTGCGTGTCTCGTGTGGGCCGTTCAGAAATTGTCATGCTACCTAGCCGGCTCGAGGTTTATCATTGAGACGGATCACTGCCCTCTCCAATGGCTGCAGACCATCTCTCCCAAAAATGGCCGCCTCCTGCGCTGGAGCCTCGCTTTGCAAAAATATTCCTTTGAGGTGCGTTACAAAAAGGGGAGTCTCAACGGTAACGCCGATGGCTTAAGTCGAGGACCCTTACGTAGGAATCCACCTCAAAGTTGTTTGTTACTGATGTTTTCTTCCTGAGGCAGGATTTTTAACATATTGCTTTTGTTTAGTGTTTCAAAGTGATGACGTGCTTTCTAGTGCAATTTTCCCATTTGTGGACGCGTTCTGAGTGCTGCTTGACTACTGTAAGGAACTAGGCAGTAGTATGAAAGAGGAAACAGCCTGACAGAGCTTAGTGAGGGTTGTCTCGTGCTTGCGGACTGAGCGGTTGCGTTTCGGCGTAGTTCTAACGCTTGCTGGGAACAAGAACAAAAGTGGCAACTCTCCCGAAGTCACTTTGCAGTGTCCTGTGTGAATCTGAACCTGAGAACGAGGCCTTCTCTGTGCGCTGCGCTCAAGCAACGCGGAGGGACGACCGATTTCGATTACGAGCATCATCGAGCGACATCCCTCCGGACAGCGGATGCAGTCCCCTGACCATCGGGATCTCCTTCTCCCGGCGGGGCGGTCTGTTACGTTTCGCCTACGACGCGCGGTATAGCCGGCGCGGATGCAACGGACGCCGGGGCATCTTTCAAAGTGGCGGTCCTTTTGACCCGTTCATCGCTGCCGCAACGCCTCCCGCCAAGCGCGTCCAGGCAGGTTTCAATGCCACGTGTCTTCGTGTGTGCGTGTGTCTGTGTGTGCATGTTGGTGCCCACGCTTGTCAAAGCGCGGCAGCCGGGGAGAGGAGCTCCCCAACTGGGAGGCGAGGAGGTCTGACCGGCGCCGGCCCGGCGGACGCGCACGTCACGTCTCAACATGTCCGAGCGTCGCCGTATCGGGCGCCTCATCCCGAGTCGTTCATTCTTGCCCTCGACTCCGAGGGTATAAAGTCAGCTGCCCCGGACGCCAAAGAGAGACTTCGATTTCTTCCTTCGAGTAACGTGGTCGCCCTTACGGGCTGCTCTTTTGCGATGCCAGAATAAACAAGTTGTTCTGTTGGCAGTCGACTCATCCTTTGCCAGGACCTTCGGATGTTTCCAGCTGTGCCCCAGGCCGCCAGGTCAACACTACCCTTGGGGCTTGCAACCCATTTGCAACACTGGGAAGCAACCATAATATAATAAGAACACAATTGTCAGCAGAAAACGTCAAGCGCAAGATTGGAACAACCCGAATAATAGACTGGAACGCCTTCCGGAAGGACTGCAAGCAATTGGAGGGGGGGATGACGTCCATAGAAGATTGGTGCAAGCAGCTGAAAGACATACAACAGAGATACATTCAAGAAGTGGACAGAATGGCACAAATACCGGAGGTGGATTCACAGCTCCTCAGGCTATGGGAGGCAAGACGCGGACTCGCCAAAAGGTGGAAAAAGCAGAGACTAAACAGAAAGCTAAAGAAGATTGCAGAGAAGGCAGAGCTGGCGACAGTTTAGCAGCTCGCTAAACGGTGCCCTAAGCACAGCAAGAACGTGTCGTGGATGTCAAGGGCGCATTCGATAACGTTAGCCATGCAGCCATCCTGGAAGGGCTGGACGGTCTAAGCAGCGGCAAGAAAATACACAGTTATGTGACGGTATTTCTCTCAAATCGCACGGCAACAGTGGGATCAGGAGACCTGCGAAGTGACACGTTTCACACCCCCCAACAAACGAACCCCGCAGGAATCCGTCATTTCACTGATATTGTTTAACATCGCAATGATAGGATTGGCCCGTAAACTAGAAAACATCGAAGGCATACAACACACCATATATGCCGACGATATCACGGTGTGGACTAACCAAGGCTCGGTCAGCCAAAAAGAAGAATGCCTACCTACAACAGCAACGAACGTAGAAGAATACGTCAAGAAAAGAGGCCCCGCCTGTTCAACAGAAGAGTCTGAGCTCCTGAGAGTCAGGCGAGGAAGGCGATCGGAGGCAGACCTCAACGTCATCCTCGAAGGGCAAAAAATACCAAAGAAAGAACTCATTTGCGTGTTGAGAATGTGGGTGCAAAGCAACCTGCGATAGACGCACGCAATCGGCCTCATCAAACAAGCAACAACGCAAGTCACCCGAATGATCACCCGACTATCGCGAAGAAGAAGCTGTATGAGGGAGGGGGACACGATAAAGCTAGTCAGAAGCCTCGTGATCAGCCGAGTCGCGTACTCCCTCCTCTATTCCCATACAAAAATGTCCTATGGCCGGCTATAGGATTTTGGCCCAAATAGCTATAAACCTTTAATAATTCTTTCTATAGCTGTATATGATATATTTTTCTATAGAGAGCTTAAGAAAGTTGCATGGTTCCAAAGCTATAGCTTTAGTGGTATAGATTTTTCAAAAGCTGGCAATAAGCACCTCTGTGGGTGCTTATAGACGTTGATAAAAGGCCATAGACGGACATAGCTTTTCCACAGACGCCCATACAACGTTTTTGCATGGGTACAACACCAACAAGTGCCAAAGGGACCAAGCCGGCGCCATCGTGAGGAAAGCATACAAGACAGCCCTCCACCTACCAGCCACCACATCAACGGTGAAGCTGCTGGCCCTCGGAGTTAAAAACTCGTTCGAGGAACTCAAAGAAGCACAACAAGAGTCACAACGAGACAGGCTCCAGCAGACGACCACTGGCAGAGCGCTCCTCAGAAGACGGGGGCATCAAGCACTGCTTAAAGCAGAGCAGAGAACAGCGAGTCTGCCTGATAATTTCCACAGCACTATAAAAATAGGCTCGGTACCCAAAATATGGACTCAAATTTACACGCGGCTAGGCGAAACGCTCGAGCGAAATATGTAAAAGAATACTCGGCAGTCAAGGCGAACACGGTCTACACGAACACCGCGATGTACACCCGGAGGCATGGGAACCACAGAACAATAAGTCGTCGCGACAGTAACCGGCTCAGAATATAGGCACCCTGCATCCGCCAGGCGCCGCCACCTTCGGTTGTCGTGAAGCGCCACCGCGTAGCCGCTTTTGCGTTCGCTGGGGGATAGCTGCAGCAGACGACGCGCCTCACGCGGTGCAGCGAGATGGCGGTAAAGAACGTGCCCGTTGTTTTATCGACGGGTTTCCTGGAAGTTCAAGTCGTTGACGCTTTTTTTTTTTGCAGTGCAAACCTAAAAAAGGGTACACTACTACTGCAAGAGGGCCACCTCTGCGACGCCAGTGAATCTGTGCTTGCTCATGGCTCCGAAGTTGCGGGAAAATGCATATATGCATGCAAAATTCGAGAAGCTGTCGTGCTGTGAATGGTAGATAATGCTGCTAGAAAGGAAAGCGGAAGACCATGCTTTAACTTAATCAAAAACAAAAGGAGTTTGTTTTCAAGGGAAAGTTCATTCACCCGTTGTGTTGAGCCAGGAAGAACACTAAGCAGAAGGGCAAAAATTTGAAAAGACACTGCTGTTAATGACTGCAGTGTAGATTCATCATTACACAGCGCTATAAACCCGCCGAAGTAGGGCTGCGTATACACTGGGCCAATGGCCTTGTCACAAAAATCTATATCACACACAGTTCCTTGCTCCACTGTAGATGATGTCTTGTGGGATACAAAGCAGCTTGCGTGCAATTAGAAGTAACCGAGAGAAAGATAAGCTCTCCAGTAACGCACTCCGGTTGATCTTCTGTCATTGTAGATGCCTGCATTACAGAAATACCGATAAACACCACATAACATTTTCATTTCTGTGGGAGTCCAATATGAAAAATTCAACACTCGAGGAAAAGGAAAATCTTACATCAACTAGGCTACATTCCATAGGTGCAATTTCATTAGCTTGTTCTGCGGAGTAATCAATGGCAGGGACACTTGAATCCGGGTGTGGGGCAGGATCCTGATACTTTCCTGCAGCTTTCTTCTTTTCCCTTTCCATTTGCCTACAAACAATAGACAATAAAAATCACAATGACCATCCGCAGCCTGTCTTTTAACTGGAACGCATTTAACACTCTACGCTTTAGAGAAACACGCGTGTACCTTTCAAATCGTCTGCTTGAGCCAGGAGTTTGTTTATTCTTGTAAACAGACGGGAAGATGCTTGTATGATATGAAATATGACCTTCTTCGTTGGCCTTGACATTGCCGACAGAATGCTTACTGCATATACTTGAGTTTTTCGATGGAAGCCAACCCGTCCCATCTTCCCTGCGCAGTACAACTGAAAAAAAAAGGTGGGTAGAAAGGCGCAACAAAGGAGTTCATGCTAGCACAGCAGCACGCTGACGGTGCCTAAAAAGCAATAAACACAGTTTCCAGAGCCCATAATATAACCTACAAACAAGTACAGTAAGAACCTGAGTAACACGCAAAGGTTGCCGCCGAAGCGTTTAACACGACCTCTTAAAACTTTTAGCGAGGTTTGGAATATACGATTAAACAAGATCAACAGCATTTTAAATATAAACGCTTTAAAAGGTCACAAGCGCTGTGGAGTGGAAACACGAATATAGTTCGCGGTGCTAGCGTCGTGAGAGCGCTGCGGTTTCGTGTAAACGAAGCTAGGACAGACGTGAAGACCGTATTCGACCGCCTTGGTCTACTCATGCGGGCGCTTCTACACTTACGTTAGAGCTCGTTCACGGCACGACGATAGCAATCTGAGCTTCTTTCTTCATGCAGTGGCTTAAAAACGATATATAAAAACACCTGTGAGCGCCGATTTCCTAAGTATATTGTCAATGGCATTAATAAGAACCGAAATATTACTTCTGACGACGAACTAGCTGTATCCAACGTTGGCTCCTTTCTCTCTCCCAGGGTCTCGATGGGAAGGAGAAAAACTTGATGCCTGGTGAGTTGCTGTACTCGCTGTTACACCCTACTACACAGCAATTTTTGTTGTTGGGATGCAGACCCATGGAAACGCAATCTCAAAAACAAGGCTCCTAGACCAAACAGCAGCGGCGATGCTACTCGGTCGGCGGGACTTGCTCAGGCTTGCTCGGCTGCAGCCCCCAGCGGACGCTCAGGCCGCCGCCAGAGGCGCCGTCGTCGGCGCTGGAGTTACATCTGCAGGGTGCCTATAAGGAGATCAACGGCACGTCAGCACGGGACTGCACGGTAACCGAGGGAGAGGAAATGGCTGTTGCTCTAGCGGCCGCGGAGTGTTATCGCGCGAATAATTTCTTAACAATTCTCAGAGATTCTATAGAGACATGCCGTAACTACATTAACGTCAGAATAGGTCATAAAGCGCTCCAAATCCTCCTCCGCACAGGCCTACCCAAAGATCACATTAGGCACATTTTCTGGATACCGGGACACACCGAGATAGAAGACAACCAAAGTGTTGATAGAGTCTCTCGCGAGTACACTAACCGAGCACTCTTGAACGAAGACCCGGAGGACTCCTTGACGGTAATTCCCACGCACTCCGACATTCTAAATTATTTCAGAGGGACGAGACTAAAGTATCCTCCTCACCGCAACAAATTAAATCAGCAAGAAGCACTTTACTGGCTGAAGCTTCAAGCCGGAACTTTCCCCAATTTACACGTCCTTAGCAAAATGTTCCCGAACCGATACAGGGACATCTGCCCATGGTGCGGTGCAACAACCACCCTATACCACATTACTTGGGAATGTGACAGAAATGAAACATTCCATGGCACAGAAAATCTGAGTGCGGAGCAGTGGGAGAGTGTGCTCTCCAGCAGCAACCCAATATTCCAAATAGGATTGGTCATTCATGCCCAACGAGCGGCCAAACTCAGCGGTGCCCTGAAATAGGGGCGCTGACCTCTGCAAGACGGAGGAAGACATCTGGTTGAATATGAAGAGCTCTCTCTGACTGAAAGACCTTGTTAGAGCAATAAAGTGCATCCTATCCTACCCTAGGGGAGAAAGGAAATGCCGCAGTATGTCTGACATCTCGATGGACACCTATACCCCGCCATAAGGGAAGGGACAAATGATGGACTGAGAGAAGAAAGAAAGAGATGGTGGTGTAGTGGAGGGCTCCAGAATAATTTCGACCACCTGGGGATATTGAACGTGCACTGATATCGCACAGCACATGGGCTCCATTGAGTTTCGCCTCCATCGAAACGCGGCCGGCGCGCTCACGTTCAAACTCGGGTGCACCGGATCAGTAGCCGAGCGCTCTAACCACTGAGCCACTGCGGCGGATAGAAGAGAGTTTCGCCGTGCCTGTTCGAGGCCACAGCAGCGCATGCGCCGTAATCATGGCAACCTGCTGCGCCGTTCCACAGGGATTAAAGCGCTGCGCCGTGCCTCGCCTTTCCTCAAAAACCAATTTTCAATTTCTTTCTTCCTTTCTTTTTTACAGCTCTTCTCTATGTGAAGATGGACGCGACTGAGAAAGGCAAGGTGGAGGCTAAGATTAGGCATGCGTATAAGGCGGTCCTTGGGTTGCTTAACAATGCGTCTACCGAAAGGCTGCTGAGATTAGTGGTGCACACCACCCTCCAAGAAATGCGGGAGGTCCACTTGGTGATGCAACTCCGTAGACTTTCAAACACGGGAGCGGGAAGAACATATTGGAGAGGATCGATCGGCATTGGAGTTGATGCTCCAGCCGGGGACATGAAAATTCAGGTGAAGAGAGAAATGCACAAGGGCTTGTACATAAAACCTTTGCCCAAATATATCACATCACGTCACGAGGACCGCTGGAAGGCGAGAGCCAGAACTTTACATGCTAAGTACGGGAAGTACAACGGGGCAGTCTACGTTTATGTCGCCTAGTATAAGGATAACGACGTATTTTAACGCAATAGCGTTAAGGGACTCATGTCGCAGAAAAGCCGGTGTCGTCGGGTGCGTTGGCCGTGAGCGAGAAATGGCGCATCTCGGTGGACACCTGAACCACGCCGTAAGGGAATGGATTTTCCATCCCTTATGGCTCGGATCGGGTGTCCAGCAAGAATTGTGAGACAGGCGTCAATTCCTTTCCTTAAAACCAATTTTCATTTCATTTTCCTTTCCTTACTGCCCGGTTCGGGTGTCCACCGGAATATGTGACTGTCGTCCTTTCCTTAAATTGTACAACGGGTCACGCGTCGCGCCAACGGTCGACGGCGTTCCATGACCCCCGTGGCAACGCTGAAACACACCGTCGCGTCTCACTCTTAAAGACGAAGGTTAAGCGTCCTCCAAATTTTTAAGTGGCGGTGATGGACGGGCGGGGACGTTTGGTCACCTCTGGATCAGTCAAAACCCGCTCCCCAGAAACTGCAGAGGTGGCGGCGATAGCGCTAACCGTAGCTGATACTAAAGTTGACCTGATTTTCAGCGACTCTAAAACAGCCTTCCAAAATTTGGCGAAGGGCAGAATATCTGTCAGAGTGGCATGATTGCTAAATTGGGCAACGGGGCGAGGAACAACGGAGGTGGAAATTGTCTGGGTACCGGCACACTCTGGGAACCTTGAAACGATCGAGGCGGCTCACATGAATGCTCCAGGTTTCGTCAGCCAAGCAGGTGAGCCGGACTTTCCGGGGAGGTCCACGAGAGCCTGGGCTGGTTTTCTTTCACGACATTACTAACAATTACAAACTTGAGCAGAGAACTTAACCGCCCTAGACAAGAACTTGGTGAAGGCGCAGGAATGCCTCTTGCGAAGACTGCAGACGAGCTCTTTCTAAAACCCATCCGTGATAAAATCTATCCGGACGTTCAGACAGAATGCAAATGGTGCCAGGAACTGGTACCATTTGTCCATATATTATGGAGCTCTAGCATATCGCCGCCACCGGCGGAAATTGTGCGTGATCATTGTCTCGAGCAGTGGGAAGGCGTTTTGGCCAGCTTATACCCGGTCGTCCACACCAGGGCCGTGGAGTGGCCCACCCATATCTTCAGCCGAGGGTTGATGTCCATCTAGCACCAAAATCGTCCGGACATGCGTTCTGAAGAAAATGAAGTTCTTTGATCCATCCCTTCCATTACGGCGCGTTCGGGCGTATACTAAGATGTGACAGTTACTGTGCCATTTCCTTTCCCCAGAAAGTGAACAAAGTTAGCCGCCGATGTTATTTTGTTTCATTGGCGTTGACAATGTTGCAGAGGCCGTTGATTTTCACGAAAAGAAACGCGCACAACTCGCTCCCTGAGTTAGTGGACACCTCAAAATCTCTTTCATGTGAGTAACATTGATTTCAACTGCAAAAAATGAACGTGGATAAGCTCTGCTACCCGCCGCGGTGGCTGAGTGGTTAGAGCGCTCGGATGCTGATCCGGTTTATCGGTTCGAACCCGACCGCAACGGCAGCGTTTCGATGGTGGCGAAACGCAAAGGCGCCTGTGGGCTGTGTGATGTCAGTGCACTTGGTCAAAATTATTCCGCCGCCCTCCACTACGGCACCTCTTTCTTCCTTTCATCTGTCACTCCCTCCTTTATCCCTTCCCTTACGGCGCGGTTCAGATGTCAGCCGAGATGTGGAACAGATACTGCACAATTTCCTTTCCGCACAAATAAATTGAATTTTCAATTCCTTTATCACAGGTAATCCAGGATATACAAAGCGAAAGCGGTCGGCGTTCATTGTGTTCATTGGCGTTGGCATTAGCAACGTTGAAGACGGCGATGATTTAGAGGAAAGGAAGGGCGCGTAACTGGCTCAATTGGTCAGTGGACGCCTCATTCGCGCTCTGACCTATGTGTCGGTGGTGAGCGAGAGATGAGGGCTGCATGCATTAGCGCTGACAACGTTATGTCTTACACGTGGCACTGCAGCAATAGGCCGCATGGTTTCTTTGTTCCGCACACTAGATAGACAGCGCGCCCACCCTGCCACCCATGCAAATTGAAAATTGGTTTTTAGGGGGAAGGAAATGGCGCAGTATTTGTCTCATATATCGGCGGACACCTGAACCGCGCCATAAGAGAAGGGATAAAAGAGGGAGTGAAAGAAGAATGGAAGAAAGCGGTACCGTAATGGAGGGCTCGGGAATAATTTAGACCACCTGGGGATTTTTACCGCGCATTGACATCGCACAGCACACGGGCGCCTTAGCGTTTCGCCTCCATCGAAACGCGGTAGCCGCCGTCGGGTTCGAACCCGGGAACTCCGGCTCGGTAGCTGAGCACCCTAACCACTGAGCAAGCCACCCTGGCAGGTGGCAGTTAATGGTTGATCGCGAGAGGTTGGTCACGCGATGAACGCTGCAGTCTATTGCTGCAGTGCCGCGTATCTCCCACAACGCTGTCAGCGCTAATGCATGCAGTCCACATAACCCCGGGCAGGTACCTCGAAGCGCGATGTAGGTGTCCACTGACCCAGTGAGCTAGTTATGCGCCCTTCCTTTCCTCAAAATTATCGGCGCCTAGAACGTTGTCAACGCGCACGCCAATGAACACAGTTAACACCGGCGGCTCTCGTTTTGTAGATTCTGAATTCGCTGAACTAATTCCCAATCATTTTTAAAGCGAAAGCTTTACTGGCCGCGAACTTGCGATTTCGCCGTGGCGGTGCTCCGAGCAGGCACATGACGCCACAACGCGCACCTCACCACGGATATTTATCTTTCTACCTCTAGTCACTACTGCGCATGCGCCATTAGTAGCATCAAGCCACAGGTGTTCCGCTAGGGTGCCTCGATGCCAGCGCCGGGGTGGAGACAACTTCAGCGGCACCGCCATATTGAATCACACGGGATCAGCGGCGCTAGCGCTTGTAACGGCGCCGTTCATGCTCTCGGCGCGCTTCAAAGTGCTTTAACTTGAACGGCCTTTTGCAGCGAGAACTATACTGGGCTACCAGTCGAGCATTTCGCGGTACATGGGAGAGTCCGGTTGTGATTCAATATGGCGGCGTCGCTTAAGTTGTCTCCACCCGGGAACGGCAGCGCTGGCATCGAGAAACCCTAGTGTTGCGCCGCTGCGCAGCGCCGCGCCTTTCCTCAAAATCCAACTTTCAATTATCAGTTTTCTCTTCCTTCTTTCCCTCCCTCTGTCTCTTCTTTTACGGTACGGTTCAGGTGTCCAGCGAGATATGTGAGACAGTTACTGTGCCAGTTTCTTTCTTCAGAAGCCAATCAAAACAAGTGAGCCGACGGCGTTTGTAGAGTGCATTGGCGTTCACAACTTTGCAAAGGGAGTTCATTTTCATGAAACGAAAGGCGCGCAACCGGCTCTGTGGGTTTGTGGAGACCTCAATCTCGATTTCAAGTACGTGGCGTTGGTGCCCAACAGCAAAAGCCTGCTTTGATTGCTTTCCGCACACTGAATAGGCAGCGCACCCTCCGTGCCACCCTGGGAGGTTGCATGCAGTTGATGGTTGATCGCGAGAGATTCATCATCTAATGAGCGCTGCGGCCTAGCTATCCCTACAGTGCCGCATGTCAGCCACAACGCTGTCAGCGCTAATGCATTCAGACCACATGTATCAAAGAACGAATGAGGCGTCCGCTTATCTAGGGAGCCAGTTATGCGCCCTTCCTTTCTTTAAAGCCATCGCCGTGTACAACATTGTCAACGCCAACGCCAATGAACACAGTGAACGCCGATATCACGCTTTGTATAACCACAATAAACTTTCTTCCTTACGGCGCGGTTCGGGTGCCCACCAAGAAGTGGTATGGTTATTGCGTCCTTTCATTTCCTTAACCACTTTTTATTTTGGATCAGCCATGCGTTATAGCGTGCACAGGGCGTTCACGTCGCGTCGTGAGCTGCGGCCTGAAGCGATGCGCGCAATGGAAGGTATATATATTGCCGCTACGCCACTTTTCAAACCTGAGTGCTTAGCTCGACACCCTAACAATGTATTCGGGTTGTCCGCTGTCACCTAGGATGGACATGAGTGCACAAAGCGCTTATTAAATGAGACTCTAACCTTTGCGTTACCCGTTTACCAAAGCGTTATTTCACGATATCATCGATGTTGGCTGCGCCAATTACCCGGGACCTTTAGCTGCTACTGATGATAACGACGCTTCGAAGGCAGACAAACACGTCTCCGTCAATGCAATGTCTCCGCTTTAAAAGCCAGACAGGGGCGAAAGTTTCAGGTCCGGTGGCGTGAAGACGAAGAATACGGTACTCTGCCTGCTGTGTGCTGTATGAACCCACCGCACGTTCAAGAGCCGCCGGAGGTCGAAATTTATCGGAGCTCTGCATTGCGCTGACTCAGTAAACCTTCCACTCCCCACTTGCTATCTATCCTTAAGGCATCTTGATGTGCCCACCTCAGTAGCAGAGCGCCGTGACCACTGAGACACCCCGCCGTGTCCAGAGGGAGAGAAACAACTGTATTATGACACAACATTATTTATTGGGAATATCTTGCACCTGGGTCACCAAAGCCAACAGGTTTGTGAGCAGGTCTGACGTCTGACAGACCCGCCACGTTGGGAGATAGCGGTATTTGGAATTGCGGTATGAATGGAAACGGGGCAGGAGGAGAGGGAGGGTTCCAGAATAACATCTCTGGGCAATTTGGCCTAGACATTTTACCCGCCGTGGTGGCTGAGTGGTTAGGGCGCTCAGCTACTGATCCGGAGAACCGGGGTTCGACCCGTACCGCAGCGGCTGCGTTTAGATGGAGGCGAAACGCTAAGGCACCCGTGTGCTGTGCGATGTCAGTGCACGTTAAGGATCCCCATGCGTCGAAATTATTCCGGAGCCCTCCACAACGGCACCTCTTTCTTCCTTTCTTCTTTCACTCCCTCCTTTATCCATTCCCTTACGGCGCGGTTCAGATGTCCGGCGATATGTTAGACAGATACTGCGCCATTTCCTTTCCTCATAAAAACAATTACCATTTTTTTACATGCAGAGGAGGGCCGTAGACGGTAGAGGAAAGAACTGGAAGTATTGAATAGTGTGTTCAAGTGTATGCGTGCGAGAATTTGTAGCTAGGGGGTGGTGTTACATATAATACGGACTTTGAAATAGAAGCATGAACGAAAGAGGTTTGAAGAAGACGAGGACGGCGATAAGGATGAAGTGTATTTATTAACCGAAGTATAGAGAAGATCAAGAATAAGTATTTGGTGAGGTGGGAGGAGATGACTGCTGGAGAAGAGAAGACGAAGACGATGACAACAAGGATGGCGTGTACCAACGCCAAGGTTATAACAGCGCGAGGGAGAGCGTGGCACGGGGAGGTAGAACACTGAAGCAGAGTTTCCCGCGGGTCAGGAACACCTCGGCGCCCAGCCGCGGTGGCTCAGTCGTTAAGGCGCTCGGCTACTGATCCGGAGTTCCCGGGTTTGAACCCGACCGCGGCGGCTCCGTTTTTATGGAGGCAAAACGCTAAGGCGCCCGTGTGCTGTGCGATGTCAGTGCACGTTAAAGATCCCCAGGTGGTCGAAATTATTCCGGAGCCCTCCACTACGACACCTCTCTCTTTCTTTATTCTTTCAATCCCTCATTTTTTTCTTCCCTACGGCGCGGTTCAGGTGTCTAATGATATATGAGACAGATACTGCGCCATTTCCTTTCCCCCAAAACCAATTATAATTATTATTAACACCTCGGAAGGAAGAGAGCAACGCCAGCTGCTGCTTCGGTGATCTCGAGCTCTACGGCTTCGCATCGTGGACTTCCTGCCGTTCCTGAGCCCGTTCCGGGGAGTCAACGGAGGACGCTACCACCTGCGGCGGCCAGGGGCTTGTCCAGCGCTGTTGCCACCCATCCGGGTGGTACCCCCAACGCCATCACCAGCATCACCTCCACGGACGCTTGGGCCGGGAGCTTATACCACGCCGCCAACGACGCCGCCAGCGACGCCCTCCTGAGAACTTCGAACGCCACCTGGACGCCAGCTACTTGACCACCCACGTAACGCTTCAACACCAAAGCACGAGCGCCGAACGCTAGTAGACTGGGTGTTCCCGATATTGGTATTCTGTGTTGTGAGTTAGGTTTGTTAGTTTTGTGTACTACCGTTTGTGTCACGTAGGGTGTATTAAATGTACGTCTGTGTGGGTACACCTGTTGCCTAGTCCATTGTTTTTGTCCGAGTGTTCTTGGCGAATCTGGGGGCGCTGCGAACTGTCGAATAAAGCGGACGCATGTCCCGTGGGCTCCGCGAATTTTCGATGCTTTCGACGTACAGATCCACCAGGCCACCAAATATTTTGGCAAGATCGAAGAAGCTCAGCTTCAAGGCCACGTGGACACCGAATTCAGCCCGGTAGGCGCACTTTTTGGACTTTTATAGGGTTTGGAGGTTATGACCTCGTGGCCGGGGAGCTAAGCCTAAAGCGAAGCTTAGCGGACCGCGCTCCCCAGCTGGCGCCTCCAGCCCGGTAGGCCCACTTTTTGGACGCTTATCGGGTGTGGAAGTCACGACCTCGTGGCCGGGGAGTTAAGCCTAACGCGAGGCTTAGCGGACCCCGCACCCAAGCGGGAGCACTGTCAAGCCGAATGCCTTCGGGGAAGACAGGAACGACATCTCTGGCACCAAACAACCTTGCCGCAAATAATTTTGGTGTTGGACCAGCCCAGTACCAGGCGGAAACTCGAGATGGAGGCCGCACCGGCGACCACGTGTTCCGGCAGGCAGGGAGCGGGGAACGACCCCGAAGGGGCCGTGGAAGACGCAAGCATGCAACAGGACGTCAGTGACGACGAGAGCCTGGTGCGAGACGAAGAAAGAATTTGGCAGATATACCATACCAGATGATACAAGAAGAGAATTAAGCGCGCTGACAAGGGCGATGCCTTTTTGAAGCCAGAGGCGCCGCACGCGATGAACACAATGGCAAGATGGCGCCGGCAGACGTAGCTGCCGGCGGGATGACGCAATCTGGCGGAGGGCGCACGCCGGCTCAAGGACTTAAAGCAGGAGCGCAGCGGCAGCCGAGGCAGAAGCTACCGCCGCTCCCGATGGACGACGCCACGATCACCATTATCCGACCCCGTGGAGGACTCACAGTTCTGGAAATGAAGCCGTGTCAAGCCACGTGTGCCATCGTGGAAGCATGTGGAGGGCGAATCAAGGAGGAGGATTTTCTGGTCAGGCTCCGACCGGGCTCGAACATAGTGATCGCGAGCACCCCCGAAGAAGAATCAGCAAACGAAATATGCAAGATCAACCACTTTCCCTTTGGAGGAACGAGCTATACAGTACAGGCATATGTGGTCATGCCAGGCGGCGTCAAGCGCGCGGTAATTCACGGATTGCGAGCGGGCATGCCATCGGACGTACTGGAATCGAAACTAAGACTACGTATGCAAGAGATCGAGATCATAGCAGCAAGACCAAGACAGTACTCATCATCTTCGACGGTCCAAGCATTCCGAAGCGGGTCATCTTCAGCGCTGGACTGTACAAGACCTACCCATACAGGCCAATGAGACAGTGCTGTTATGTATGCAGCCTGCAGGGACACCGATCCGACGTAGGCCCAACACCCGAGGCGAGTACCTGCAGCCGCTGCGGAATCAGCAATCCCATCGACGGACACCAATGCCAACTGAAATGCAATGGTATGCGGACGCGAACACGTGACCGGCACCAGAGACTGCAGGATGCGGCTCAAGGCCGCTGAGGAGCTACGCGGGCGCCCTACGCCGGGCAACCATGACCACCAGCAGCAGCAGTGACGGGCCGGAGCCGGAGACGCCGACCGAGATCGTTCAGCTCATAGGGTGACGAGAGTCTGTCCCGGAGTCGGGGTGGCAGCCAGGCCGGAGGCTGGAACCAGTCACGGAGCCGGAGCAGGGGCCGGAGCCGAGGACGGAGCCGCAGCCAAGGCGGAGGCAGAACCAGGGACGAGTCCTTTCCACCCTTGGAAAGGCAAAACAACCAAGGGCAGATAAAAAGCGAAGTCAAGCTGAGCTGGGGAGCGGGCCCTCCCAAATCACTGTTTCCGCATTCGGGACAATCGAAAAACGACAGGAAACTAATAGAGGAAAACAAGGCGCCCGAAAGGGATCTACAGCTAAGCCGCGAGGAAACCAGGCAACTAATGAAAAGAATCGAAGATTTAATAAGAGACTTACAGGCACAAAGAATGGGCAGCCCACCAAGATCGCCACCCAGCACCATGCCCGAACAACAGATACAACAGACACAGTCAAGGGAAAAGAGCCTAGAAGAAACAATGGAAAACTTTATGCAAACCAAGCAGGAGCAGATTGGACAGATGCAACAAGAAATGGCGCTGCAGGAACAGAATTTTCGCAGCTACTTAAAAAGTAAAAACACAAACATTCACGAGCGAAGCCATGGACAGGCTTTATCACGAAAGAAGATTCGGATCCAAAAGCCAAAACAACAACAATAACAATACAACATGGCCGGACAAAACACGCTAAGCATAAGGCAATGGAACTGCAGGGGATACCGGCGCAAACAGGGACTCCTGCAGCAGTACATAAACACACAAAACGCACCCCAAGACATCATCATGTTGCAAGAGACAAATGTCACACCAACACTCAGGGGGTATACATGCCAGGAGAAGGGCCGCACGGCGACACTAATTAGCAACAAACTAGTAACCACGGCATAGTGCCAAATACCCAAAGAAAAAGCATAATGCAAAAAGTACGCACCGAGGTCGAACCCAACCGCGGCGGCTGCGTTTCTATGGAGGAAAACGGTAAGGCGTCTGTGTGCTGTGCGATGTCAGTGCACGTTAAAGATCCCCAGTTGGTCGAAATTATTCCGGAGCCCTCCACTACAGCACCTCTTTCTTCCTTTCTTCTTTCACTCCCTCCTTTATCTCTTCCCTTACGGTGCGGTTCAGGTGTCCAACGATATATGAGAAAGGTACTGCGCCATTTCCTTTCCACAAAAAACCAAAACCAAAACCAAAATGAATGCTAATAGTAAACTTATACAGCCTGCCCTGACAAAAAGGTGGCAACTTTAGCAAACTTTTCGTGGGGGCAGGCAGGTTAGCAAAATCCAACACCTTTTTGATAGCAGGGGACTTTAACGCGAGGGACTACAGCTGGGTATATTAGAAAGGAGACAGGAAGGGGCAGCTAGTTTGCATTACCGCGGAGGACACAAACTGCACCTTCATAAGGGACGAAAATCAGCCAACGCGTCAAGGCAACAGCGTTAGCCCAGATACCAGCCCCCACCTAACGTACGTTAGAGGAGCAAAACAGGTCGAATGGGAAAACTTGCTGGAGCCCCTATGCAGCGATCATTACGTACTGAAGATAACTGTAGAAGATGACAACATCAAGAGAAAGATTGGCGCAGCCCACATAACGGACTGGGATGCCTTTCGGAAGACCAGTAAGCACATGAAGGGGGAGATTACTTCAATAGAAGAATAGTGCCAACAGCTAAAGCAAATACAAAAACAAAACTTGCAAGAAATAGACAGAACGGAGCAAACATCGGAAGTGGACCCGCAACTACTTAAGCTATGGGAGGCGAGACGAGGGCTCACCAAGAGATAGAAAAAACAAGAGGCTAAACAAGAACCTAAAGAAGAAGATCCCTGAGGTCACCCAGAAGGCAGAGAAATACGCAGCGCAAT
Source organism: Amblyomma americanum (assembly GCF_052857255.1). Lineage (NCBI taxonomy): Eukaryota > Metazoa > Arthropoda > Arachnida > Ixodida > Ixodidae > Amblyomma > Amblyomma americanum. The sequence goes on from NC_135501.1 coordinate 53,987,357, forward strand.
TGGCAAGAAAGGGCTGGCAGCAGTTTAGCAGCTCACTAAACTGCACGCTCAGCACAGCCAAAACGTGGCGTATACTCAAGGCACTCCTGGACCCAACCAAAACCAAACCTGCGAGCAACAACGCAATTCAAAAACTCGTCCTCCAATATGAGGGACAAGACGAGGAATTACTAGAGGAAGTCCACATCAAAGGTTATGGCCTGTACAAGCCGCAAGAATACGAAGGGGACTACCAGGGAACAGAAAATCTCAAACTCGACAAGCCAATTACAAGAGAAGAGGTGTATGTTGTACGTGAAAGAATACGTGCTCCACGTACGCGTTCTATATTTCCGGTCACAAGGAAGAAAGATAATCCGGTAAAACTTAACTTGTTTAATTGGCCGAATGGCAAAAGAAACCTTTACAGCAGAGGTTGGAAACACGGCCTTTCCGTTCAGCGTCCCGCACAACCACTGTCCCGATGCCGGGCCGAGTCCTCCCTTTCCTCCTTTCCCGGCGCCGTTCCTGGAAAGCGGCGACAGGCAAACGAGCCGGCCGATGACCCCGCAGACCGCCGCCCGGTTCATCCGGGCGCCCGCCGCCTGTTCCGCCCGCGCGCACACACATACACGTGCACACACACACACACACACACACACACACACACACACACACACACACACACACACACACACACACACACACACACGCACACACGCACACACACACACACACACACACACACACACACACACACACACACACACACACACACACACACAGCACTCCCGCCGTCCTGGGTTCGTTGGCCGATAACATCGCGCACCGCACGGCGTCGTCTCAACTCTTTTGTCTCCGACACACTCCCCCCCAAATGATGGAAGTCATTTGTTAGCCGGAGAGTTCCAAAGGGTATATAAGTTGAATCGGCCGCCGAAGTCTTCCCCCCCCCCCCTGTCATTCGGACCTTGTTGTCTCTTCCAGTGAAAGCCCTTTCAATCATTCCAAGCTTCCACACTTGGCGCAGCTGCAGAGCTTCTTTTAAGAGGACCACATCGCCAATGTCAACTTGTCTTCCACGTTGAACGCCTTTGGAATGTGTCAGCTGCAACTCCTTTAAGTATTCAGAGCACCAGCGCTTCCAGAACCCCTCCAACGCTTTATCACGAGTCGAGATCATATGTCGCAGGTGGTCACAGGTCAGAGCGGCGATTTCCTTTCGCTGTAGCGCTGGTAGAGAGGTCAGTCGTTTTCCGGTAAGAAACATAGCAGGGCAAAGGGGCTCCGGTTCATTTGGCTCTGTGCAAACGTGTGTAAGTGGGCGGGAATTCAGTACAGCTTCCACTTCGGTCAGCGTTGTTGTCATTTCCTCAAGTGTAAAGTAGCCTCTTCCGAGAGTCTTCTTCAACGCTTGCTTCGTCAGTCCGACAAGACGCTCGTAGAAGCCACCCCACCAGGGTCCGCGTTCTACAATGAATTTCCACTGAACCCGAGCGCTTACAATGTACTCTTGCACCTGGCCACTTCGCATCGCATCCCAGAGACGTCCCAAATCCTTGTTCACTTTCTTGAATGTGAGAGCGTTATCACTGTAGATGGTGCTCGGAAATCCTCGTCTGGCGGTGAATCTTCGAAATGCGAGAAGGAATGAACTCGCTGACATATCGCTGACCAGTTCCAGATGGATAGCTCGAGTGACTGCGCAGGTGAACAGCGCTATATAGCACTTGGTTGGAGAGGTCCCCTTGACAACGAGCGGCCCGGCAAAATCAACACCGGTCACCTGAAAGGGTTGGGCCTCGGTTATGCGGTCTTTGGGCAGTGGAGCAGTCACTTGATTTGCTGGTTGAGCGTTGAACCGTTGGCATGTTACACATTCTTTTAGAGTCCTCTTCACCAGCTGCCTCGCTCCGATCACCCAATTCCTTTCCCTGAGCTTCGTTAAGGTGCAACGTATCCCTCCGTGCAGAACTTTGCGGTGACAGTAAAGAGCAAGCAGCTTCGATAGGTGGCTCTGCTTAGGTATCACGACGGGATGCTTAGCGTCATAGTCCAGGTGACTACGTTGTAGCCGTCCATCAATTCTCAGGATTCCCTTGTCGTCCACCATAAGAGAAGCATTTCTGAGTGGAGAGTCGACGGGGAAAGCTTGCTGGTTATGAACGCTTTTTAGCTCTCTGTGAAAGCCTTCCCTCTGCTCGTTGTGGATCCAAAATATTTCAGCCTGATCGAGTTCTTCGGCGGTAAGAGCTCCGACTTCATCGTTGCGTCGTCTCATCCTTGAGACGAATCGAAGCACCCAAGCTGTGACTCTGATCAGTCTGATGAAGGAGCTGTAGAGCTGAATGTCCATTAATGAAGGGGATTACACTTGGGATGACATGGCCGGCAGCGCCTTCGTTGGCTGTTTTAGCTCCAGTTCCGCATCAGAGAACGCGTTCTGCACTAGTCCCTGTGGCCACTCGCCATCAGGTTTGCGGAGCCACTGGGGCCCTGTCCACCACACGTCGCTGGCCGCAAGGCGAGAAACGGAAACGCCGCGCGTCAGGAGGTCCGCAAGATTCTCTTTTCCTGGGCAGTGCCTCCATTCATAGCCGCCGGTGACGCGCTGAATCTCGCATACACGGTTTCGCACAAACTGCTGCCAGCGTCCCGCATCTCCTCGTATCCAGTGGAGCGCGATCGCAGAGTCGGTCCACAAAATTACTCGACCAGGGTGCAGTCTGATAGTGCTTAGGATGTAGCTGCATAGTCGAGCAGCGAGCAAACATGCCATGAGTTCCAGCCTCGCTAGAGTGAGTTCTTTCAGGGGGGCCACTCTCGATTTGCTCATCACGACCGTTGAATTCAGGCCGTCCTCCGAGGCGATGGTAAGGTATGCGACCGCCCCATAAGCCACGGGACTGGCGTCTGCAAAGATATGTAGATCCGTCTTTGTTGACTTCCCGTTTACGTCCGCCCCATAGTACCGCGGCACCTGTACTTCAGAGAGGTGTTTTAATTCACCGTGCCATGTAAGCCACCTTTCGGCTACATCACTTGGTAAGGGATCATCCCACTCCACGTTTCGTCGCCACAGATTCTGAAACAAGATCTTGGCCCGCACGATAAAGGGTGACAGCCATCCTAACGGGTCGTAAATCCGTGCCGTAGTTTGTAGCATGGATCGTTTGGTGTCTGGTTTACCAGTGTCGTCTGTGACGCAAGACGCAAAGGTCAGGCGATCTGTAATGGGGTCCCATGCCAGTCCTAATACCTTGAGCACACCGGACACAATTCCCAGAGGCTTGGTTTCGTTACAGTCTTGCCCAAATAGCTGGCGCAGCCTCTCGTTGTTCGACGACCACTTGTGCAGCTTCATCGAGGCGGCGTGGAAGATTGCATTGGCCTCGGTGTATAGCTTCACTGCCTCCTCTTCGTCATCTGCACCAGTTAGTAGGTCATCTACATAAAGGCCTTGCTGCAGCTGGCTCGCGGTGTGGGGAAAACCTTCCTCGCACGATTTCAGCTGGTGCTGAAGAGTAGGGGAGAGTAAGAATGGGCTCGCGGTGGTTCCAAACGGAACTCGCTTCATGCGCCACGTTTCAATGGGAGGCAACGGAGAAACGGGCTGAGAGGTCTCTCGGAACCAAAAAAATCGAAGGGCGTCTCTGTCTTGTTCTCGGATTCCAATTTGCAGAAAGGCCTGTTGGATGTCAGCGACAAGTGCAACTCGGTACTTGCGGAAACTAAGAAGGAGCCCCACGAGGTCCGCAGTTAGATTGGGTCCAGTCTCTAAATTATCATTGAGACTCTTGGAAATCTTTCCACGGGAGGAAGCATCAAATAAGACCCTCAGTTTTCAGGAATCGCGAATGACCGCTTGATGAGGCATGTGATAAACGCAGTGGTTGCGGCTGGTCTCGTCTTCTACCCATTCTGCAATGTCGGAGACGCCGTACTGCCTAATGGTCGTGTCATACTCTTGGAGCAGGTCAGGAGCCCTCCTGAGCCGGTTGGCCAGCTGCTTGAGTCGCTTCAGCGCAATTTCCTTGTTGTCCTCGAGTGAAATCTCGGATTTCCAGGGCAACGCAACTTCATAACGATTACCGTCTCGCTTGATGTTGTCCTCAAAAAACTCCAAGGCCTCACATGGTTTTTCGTTGTCTTCGCTCGCATTCACCCCAATTGATTCTAAGGTCCAAAATTTGGTCAGAATATCAGTTGTTTCTTTTTCAATCACTGAAGTTCGCAGTGTCACGGTGTGGAGGCAGTTTGTCTGCTCGATATCGCTCTCAATAGGCCCTTGAACAGTCCACCCAACTGATGTTTCTACTGCCCTCAGTCGTTTTCCTAATTTGACACATCTGCCCGTCGTGAAGTCCCATAAATGATCAGACCCGATGAGCAGCTCAACCTTTTCTGCACCGCTGTCTGTTGAGAAGTCAGCTGCTTCGTACCCGAGGGATATCAACTTTTGCAGTACATTTCCCGGTGGCGAGGGTATCGGCTGGCCACAAATTACATCTGTTTCCAGCACTTCGAGCTCGCGCTCACATCCGCGCCTCGTCTTTAGCGTAACTCTGACTCTTCGGAACTCGCGTTCCTCTTGGTGGCCTCCGAACACACCGACAGTCAGCCTTTCATGCCCGAGAAGCATGCATCCCATTTTCCGTGAGGTGTCAGAGGTGATGTAGGAGCGCTGACTTCATCCGTCGAACAGGACTCGCACCTGCGCGTTGCAAGACGGAGCCTTGTTGCTCGCTGGCGAGACGGTCGGTGTCGGCAACGCACCTTCGGTTGAAGTCTAGCAGAATGTCCCGTGGCATTGCTCGTTGTGCAATCGGAAGTAGCATTGAACTGAAGGTGTCCAACTTCCGTCCGAGCGCTTCCAGTCCTCTGATGTGCGCCGACAAGGTGTCGTAGAGACGGCGAAGACCACGGACATCTTCCGATGAACGCACCGGCTTCAAATCAATTAGACTCTTGAGGTGTTCTTGCACAAGAAGTTCTTCGTTTCCAAACCGCTTCCTCAAGAGTTGGATAGCGTCGTTGTAACATCGTGACGTCGATGGAAGGCCCGCCAGCGCAGCAGCCGCATCGCCTGTCACCGATGCTCGCAGGTAGTGAAACCTGTCTGTGTCAGTCAAGTCTTCGTTTTTGTCCACTACCTGCTCAAACACTTCCCAAAAGGCCTGCCAGTCCGAGCGCCGCCCGGTGAATTTGATCAGTTCAATTTTCGGCAGCTTTACTCTCGTCTTCACCGACGTGGTAGTTATGGGGGCTGGCGTGGTCGTTTGGATGGCAGTGCCGCTGCCCGCCGAATTCACTTCAGCCTGCGTTGTTGATGAACCACTGTCGACTCGAAGTTGCAGTACAGCAAGGCACGCTGTAATACGGTCTTGATAATCGTACACTTGCTGATATTCGTTTTCAGCATCTTCTTCCGGTACTAATGGCTTAATTTCTTCGTTGACATGCTCTAGCTGTTGCTGCAGCCTAATGAGTCGAGCGTGGAACGATACAGCTTTTGTAATCGTGAGGGACGCTTGTCGCTCCTCAGTTTCGTTGGTAAGCTTCGTAGTTTGCGAGCGTAATACTCTTCGTTTCTTTAAAAGGCGCTCCATTCTCTTCTACAGTTCGTTTAGCCAATTAGTTTACCGGATTGTTGACATCGATATTCGTCGTTGCCGAGACTTACGTGAAGTGGATGCGTTGATCGTGAGCGTTGGAGCGATGTAGCGATGATCTCACAAATCCACAGCAGAAGTCCCGGGTTTCGGCATCAAACTTGTTGTACGTGAAAGAATACGTGCTCCACGTACGCGTTCTATATTTCCGGTCACAAGGAAGAAAGATAATCCGGTAAAACTTAACTTGTTTAATTGGCCGAATGGCAAAAGAAAACTTTACAGCAGAGGTTGGAAACACGGCCTTTCCGTTCAGCGTCCCGCACAACCGCTGTCCCGATGCTGGGCCGAGTCCTCCCTTTCCTCCTTTCCCGGCGCCGTTTCTGGAAAGCGGCGACAGGCAAACGAGCCGGCCGATGAGACCCCGCAGACCGCCGCCCGGTTCATCCGGGCGCCCGCCGCCTGTTCCGCCCGCGCGCACACACATACACGTGCACACACACACACACACACAGCACTCCCGCCGTCCTGGGTTCGTTGGCCGATAACATCGCGCACCGCACGGCGTCGTCTCAACTCTTTTGTCTAGGACAGTGTATGCCGCCATCAGAGCAGTCACCAAAAACACAGCAGCAGTAGCCGATAAAATTAAGAACTCCTTGATCCACAACCGCAGCAATGAAGCGGTGGCCTAACTCAAGGACTACCTTAATACACAGTGGGAAGCGGGCAAGGTACCAAAAGAATGGAAGCACGCGGAAGTGGTAATGATACCCAAACCCGGCAAGAAGCTACAGATAGAAACCTTGAGGCCCATCTCGCTAACCTCGTGTCTCGGCATGCTTTACGACAGAGTGGTCACCAAAAGAATACAGCGACACCTAAAAGACAACGAGCTTTACTCCCCCCCCCCCCCTCCAGCATGTTTGGCTTCCGGACTAACCTGTCAACACAGGATGTCTTGCTACAAATAAAGGAAGAAATCCTTAACAAGATCCCCGAAGCAGGCGAAAATATCATCATGGCCCTCGACATCAAAGGGGCTTTTGACAATGTGAGTCACGGCGCCATCATGGAAGGGTTAAACAAGACCAATTGCGGCGGCAAGAAATTCCACGAATACGTGCGGGGATTCTTGTCAAAGCGCACGGCGACAGTAGGACTCGGAAACCTGCGGAGTGATACCTTTGACACACCGAACAATAGTACCCCGCAGGGCTCGGTCATTTCGCCAATTCTCGTTAACATCGCGATGATCGGGCTAGCCCAGAAGCTGACCGATATCGAGGGCATCCAGCACGCCATGTACGTTGATGACATCACTGTCTAGGTAAATAAGGGATCACTGGGCCAAAAAGAAGAAAAGCTTCCGAAGACGGCAACATGCGTCGAACAATACGTCAATGAGAGAGGCCTCACGTGCTCAACCGAGAAATCGGAAATACCGAGGATTGAAAGAACACAACCAAGGAAAAGATAGAAGTGTATCTGGAAGGTGAACTCATAGCAGAGAACGATATAACACGCATCTTCGGCATGTGGATCCAGAGTAGCAAACGGTGCGGACACACTCTAGGTCTGCTTAAGCAATCGACAGAGCAAGTTAGCAGGATGATCACGAGAGTGTCGCAAAGAAGGAGCGGCATGAAGAAAGGGGGCACGATCCAGCTGGTCAGGAGCCTGGTGGTCGCCAGTGTCACGTACTTACTCCCGTACCACAACATGACGCAACAAGAGAGAGAACAAGCCGAGACTCTCATCAGGAAAACATACAAGACGGCGTTGCATGTGCCCACAAATACGTCGAACGACAAGCTACTCAAGCTAGTTATTCACAACACATTTGAAGAGCTCAAGGAGGCACAACTGGGTGCGCAGCTGTACAGGCTCCAGCGGTCGACTACCGGCAGTGCGCTCCTTAAAGATTAGGCTGTAAAAACAAAGAAGAAATGGAGGATAGGATGGCTAACATACCGGACTTTTCGCCAGACACTGAAAGCTACCCCCCTACCGAGGAATATGGACCTGAATCTGCACGCGGCCAGAAGACAAGCGCGAGCAGAATACGAAGAAAAACACCTGGCCACTAAAAACAATGTGGTATACACGGATGCAGCCCTATACCCATAGGACCACACCACCAAAGAACATAGAGTTGCGGCAGTGGCCGTGGATAACAGGGGAGAGCTGATAAGCAGCGCAACCCTAACGAGCTGCACGGTAACCGAGGGGGAAGAAGCAGCTGTAGCTCTAGCAGCGGCTGAGGGTTAGCGTAGAAACAGATCCTTGATAATACTCACCGCCGGTAGAATCAACACAGGGGCGCTATGAATCAACCTAGAGGCAGGGCTTCCGAATGAAAAGTTACAGCATACGATTTTCTGTGTGCCGGGTCACACCGGAATAGAGGATAACCAGAGGGCCGACAGTCTAGCTCACGAGCTCAGATACCGAGCGGGACAGTCAATGGACCCGGATACCACTATGACAGTGGAACCAACGTACGCGGAAGTACTAAACCATCACAGAGGCAAAAGGATAATATATCCACCACATTACCCATCTTTGACACAACATGAAGTAGTCGGCTGGCGAAGGCTACAGACAGGAACATTCTCAAATCTACACATCCTACAAAAAATGTTTCCCAGTCAATACAGGGACACATGCCCATGGTGTGGAGCCATCCCAACACTATATCACATCACATGGGAGTGCAGAAATAACTTCTCTTTCCACAAATAAGAAAAACCCAGTACAGAAAATTGGGAGGGCCTGCTCACTAGCGGCGTGCTGACAGTCCAAAGAGGATTGGGGCAGCACGCTCTCAAAGTGGCCAGGCTCAGCGGTGCTCTGGAATAGGGGCGCCGACTACTCAAGACGGCGGAGACTTCAGTAAAACATGAAGACCTCTGTTAGCCGCTGAGAGCTGTAAATAGGGCAATAAAGTTTTCTATTCCATTTTGGGGAATCTGCGATAGGTGGTGAGATTTTCGTCACGCTGCGAAAGGATAGCAAGAGCCTTATCTTCGTACGTGCCTCGTACTATCCATTAAACACACAAAATTAATATTTACTGTGACAACATTGGAAGACCTCATCTGCAATCCCCCATCCGGACGATTGATGAAAGCCACAACTACTATGAATATGCCGGAAACATACCCTCTACTGGCTAGCAATCTGAAAAATGGCGGCGGGAAATAAAACCAGAAGTCAACAAAGAAAAAAACATTCAGTAACAAATGATAAGACTCAGAGCGAATTCTATAAGTCTGCGCAGCAGATTACTATTTAGACCGCGCTCATCATTTCGCTGTGGAAGTTTTATCTTTCGGTATAAGTAGTAAGTAGAACTTAGTTGCGATATTTAGTCTATTTTCCCTCGGAAAACACCAAAGTACTAATTTATGGGCGTGTAAAAAAACGTCATACAAAATGTAAAACGGCTATAAATTGTAGCATCGAAGCAACAGTTTGTCTAATGAATATCACAAGGATGACGAAATTGGTATTGTTTATTTCGAATTTTCACATGAAGCTAAACACACCGAAAAACATATTACATGTGGAACAACCTGCGTACATGAAAATGTATGAGGATGCGTTGCTGTGCTCACTGCAATCAGCCTTTTTCACGACACGACAGCGCATGCGCCCATCCCCTGGCGGCGGTGTCACGAAACATATTGGAAGTGTCGCGCGCTCCACTCGAGACCGGCCGTGGATTTGAAACAAACCGCCATCCTACGCGGGGTGCGTTGCTGCAGCCGTCGGGCGTTCAGCGCGATGCATTTGTAGATGCCTACGACAAGTATTGCATACGGCTGAGATGCCCAATATGCAAAAGGGAAGCAAACTCAGATTTTTTCGGTTTCCGAACGCTTCCCGGAACAGTCTTCGACGCGAAGCGTGGATAAAAATAGTTCGCCAGCTCGATCGACGATCGTGGCCGCCCTTGGGCACCGACAAGCACGTCACGATTATTCGGCAATCACTTTGTGACAGGTACGAACGAGGTACTGTGGTTAAATTCGTGTGCAGTCTATCGCGAAGTGTTTTATTCATGGGCAGGAAGGCCTCGAATGTCACTGCGGCAGCCAGACTTCGTTCCGACGCTTTTTGCTTTCTCAAGCAAGAAGGCCAAATGGGCAAATGCTGTGAGCTGCTTTCAACGCGCGATAGGGCGGACAACGGAAAAGCTACGAGAGCATTCACGCATGGTGCTAAAATTTGGTCATAACCTCCTACAGAAATTTCCTTGTTTATGAGACAGCACTTTGGCCAATTCTCCCGCGTGGGTATGAGTCATGTATTAGGAGGCAGAAGAAGAAGAACGCGCATTATGCGTGTGTTCGCATCATATCCTTGATGAAGAACTCTGCGTAGTATCGCCGGAATGGCTCAAAGTGCACCTCTCGCGCTTGTCTTTATGAACGCGCATGCTTGTTTAACCTATGCAGCGGTGCGCTGTGGGAAAATAAAGTAAAATGCTAGCAGAGCTTCCATGTTGCGAGTACGCTTGTGCTTATATAGCTCGTGTAGCTGTTCGGCAGCGCTTGAGCACCACGTTGTAAACGGTTGTCCCCAATCGTTTTCGGTGCTACGGCGTGCAGGGTGTAGTATCCACCTTTCATGGATAGCAGACATATACAGCGGGAAAGGCCAACCTCATTGATCGGGAATATTATATTCAACATTAAATTCCGAATGTAGCCTTCATCTCTGAAGCGGCGGCACTTGCTCAGCTGGCGTTCGCATCACATTCCGGATGATCGGAGATACTGAAGAATTTCTTCTTCGGTGGGAACAGCAGCCTGCCTCGGACTTCGCACCCAGCCATCAATCAATCCTAGAAATCCAGGTGCCAGGTGCTGCCCAGGACACGCCATCGTTGACAGATTCCAAAAAACGTGCTCCGCAGCGGCACTCATTCCGGCCGGGTTGGGCGCACAGTACCCTTCCAGTGAGTTTCCAGCGTTGTACGCGAGGTGGCAGCTCAGGAAAATGAAAAAGGCGGATAATTGATACTATATACCGCGTTTCCTAGTTGACATTTTTAGGAATAGCCGCCAGCTGGTATTAGGATTGGCGCCAACATGTCTCGAAGATTGCCGCCATAACAGAATCTCTAGCCAGGTGTCTGCGGGGTGCATTTACCGCGCTCGACCGGTCGTTGCTGTGTGGGACAAGCGGGGAGGAGGGTTCTGCATAAATCCATTTAAGGAGTCGCTGTTACCGGCCGCGAAGTGGTTCCGGCTGTCTTCCGATTTTCCCCGACGTCTCCACCGACCCGACTGCCCCTGGCCTCACGGGCACAGCACCAGGGTAAGAACGGATCGCCACAGTGGCTTGTCTGCATGCTTCGCCGGCTATCGCTAATGGCAGAACCACTGGGGATTATCTCCCGACGGGGCTGCGCCTCGGTTTCTTCGAAGATCACCGACCGGCGGAGAGCGGTCTGACCACCTGACGTCTCCTGCCAGCCCGACGGGGTCCTGGCCGCATACCCCTTTCCCTCAAGCTCAACTTATGCCAGGGGCGTGTCCATGTGTGCGGAGGTGTCTGTGTGTGATAGCGAAAGTTTTGGCCACACCCACCACAAGAGGGCGTCCCCTACCTGGGGAATCTAGGGAAGACGCAGTGTATAAAACTGGACTGCAGATGCAGTTGCAGCAGCTCACTTCTGAACTCAGAAGCTTGTAAATATGTAAAATAAACCAAGTCTTCTTTGCCCACTAACGAACCCTTCACTTAGCGGCACTCCTGTCCGAGACGGAGCGGGTGTCATCTTTACCGAGGGAGATTTTCGAGAAGCGACTCCGATACCCACCTTAAACAATATAAACAGCGTCCTCTTTACGATACAACGGGAAGTAACTTATTCTGTAACCAAGAAATGACTGCTATAGGAGAAAAACTACCAGAAAAAGCCCTGGCTTTTAATAATCGTTTTTTTTTGGGGGGGGGGGGAGGAAATGGTGCAGTACATGTCTCATATATCGTTGGACACCTGAACCGCGCTGTAAGGGAAGGAATAAAGAAGGGAGTGAAAGAAGAAAGATAGAAAGGGGTGCCGTAGTGGAGGGCTCCGGAATAATTTAGACCACCTGGGGATCTTTAACGTGCACTGACATCCCACAGCACACGGGCGCTTTAGCGTTTTGCCTCCCTAAGAACGCAGCCGCCGCGGTCGGGTTCGAACCCGGGAACTGCGGATCAGTAGTAGTAGTAGTAGAAAACATTTATTCTAAAAAAGGTAGGATAGAGAGGCGAAAATACAGATTTTGGGTCGGGTCCTTATTTCAGGACCTCAATGTCCACCGCAGTTGCTCTTGTTTGGGATATCAGCTTTCGCTGCGTCGCCAAGTCAGAGCTGAGCAGGGCAGACTCCCACTGTCCCTCGGAGTGATGTTAGTCTAGTTCGAGGGGCGGAGCAGCCCCATGTTACTTGATATGTTGTTGGAATTCCGCCACACCAGGGGCAGATGCTGTCATATCTGTCGGGGAAGATGATGTGGTACTTGTGTAGGTTAGGAAAGGTGTTCGTCTGCAGTTGTCGCCATTCCCCCGCCTCTGCCGCCGTTAGCTTACGGTGTGGTGGGGGATCGACTTGTATTTGTGTTCGGAGAAGGAGGAGGTGCTCGCCTTACGTAGAGGGGAGAAGGGTGAGGTCGGGGCGGTTAGTCGCTCGGTTAGTATATCCTCGAGCTAGGCTGTCTGCGGCCTCGTTTCCCTCGAGCCCCTCGTGCCCCGGAGTCCAAGTTGTTTGGTGCTTGCATGTAGAATTTTGAACTTGTGGGGTAGTCAGAATGGGAGCGACGGAGTGTGGAAGGCTGCCAGAGAGGAAGAGGCGACACGCGGACTGGGAGTCGGTAATAATTTTTAACTCATTTCCTGTAGCATCGCCGTGCTACATTGCGAGGGCAATTGCAGCAGTTTCTGCTACTGTGGGAGAGCAGTTTCGGGGAGGCGCTGGCGATTTCCTTGAAATTTGTGTCCAAGACAACCGCCACCGCGTTTGTTGAATCGAGCTACGTGGCTGCGTCGACGTATACAGCATTTCATGCCTGTCGATGTGTGCGGCGCAGATAGTCCACTCGCGCCTTTCGTCGTCCCTTTTGTGAGTCCGAGTGCATGTTCTTCGGGAGTGGAGCTACATACACGCGAGTTCGCAGAGTTGAGGACAGGTCTCGGTTGTCCTGGACGGCGCGTATGTCAGCCGGGGAACCCGCTCTTTCCAAGATTGCGCGTCCAGCTTTGGTGGTGAGGAGGCGTTCCTTTTGCGATGCTAGGACGGCTTCTCGAATTTCTTCTATTGTGTTGGTCAGTCCAATGTCCTCGAGGTGGCAGTTGGCCGTGCCCATGGGGGGGGGGGGGGGGGCTAACGCATGTTTGTAGGCGGTACGGATGATGGCATCTGCTTGTCTTGCTCATTCCCCAGAAGTGGTAGGAATGGGAGACCGTATGACAGGCGGCTCATAAGTAGAGCCTGTATCAGTCGAATTGTATCCTCCTCTCTCATGCCCTTCCGTTGCGGGTGATGCGCCCAATCATGCGGGAGATCTGGAGGGCAGTTGTCCGGAGACGCTGTAACGTGTGGTTGGCTTTCCTGTCGCTCTGAAGCCAATGGCCCAGGATGCGGATAAAAGGGACTTCCTTTATTCTCGTGCCTTCGAGGTAAACCTCGATGTCGCCGGGATATTTGTAGGCATAGCCCTGAATGCGGATAATTTCGGATTTGTCGGGTGCGCAGCGGAGGCCGCAATTTGCTGCTTGTCTTTCTACGCAATTGACTGCCTCTTGTAGGATGTTTTCTTTGTCGGCAAGGGAACCCCAGGTGGACCAGATGGTAATATCATCAGCGTAGATAGTATAGCCGATGCCTTCAATAGCCTCGAGTGCTTTTGCCATGCCGATCATAGCTATATTGAAAAGTAGAGGAGATATGATAGAGCCTAGGGAAGTGCCTTTGTTGGGTGTCTGCTCTGTGCCGGAGCGGACATCACCCATGCCAATCGTGGCCGTGCGGTTGCTGAGAAAGTTTTTGATGTAGTTGAAGGTCTTGAGTCCGCAATCAAGGGCGTTGAGCTCTTTCAAGATGGCGTCGTGAGAAACGTTGTCAAAAGCGCCTTTCAGATCAAGTGCCATAATTAGGTTCTCGCCGCCTCTAGGGATGGTACTGAGTACTTCTTCCTTAAGAAGGAGGAAAGCGTCTTGCGTAGAAAGACCTTTCCTGAAGCCGATCATAGTGGGTGGAAAGAGGTTGTTGTCCTCTATGTAGTTTTGGAGGGGGGTCTGGATAACGCGCTCGTATAGTTTGCCCAGGCAAGAGGTGAGAGAGATGGGTCGTAATGCTTCCAGGCTTGGTGGTTTGCCTGGTTTTGGGATAGTCACGATTTCGGAGTGTTTCCACTCTGCAGGGAGTTATCCCGCCTCCCATAGGGTGTCATTTATGGTAGGTAGTGAGGACCTCGATCTGCGACTTGCCCAGGTTTTGAATCATCCCATTTGTGATCTTGTCTGCGCCAGCTGTCGTGTTGCGTGTGGCAGATCGAGCCGCGGCGTAAACCTCGGCAGTGGTGATGGGGGCGTCCAGCCTCTCATTTTGTCCTCCCGTGAACGAGATTGTGCTGGGAGGATGGGGGTGCCGATGTATTTGGTTTTGAGGGCGGTAAGGAGGGCCGCGTCGTCTCCGGGGCACAGATGGGCGGTTTTCTGGAGTGTACGGTTAGTGGCAGACTGCGGATCAGTACCCGAGCACTCTAACCACTGAGCCGCCGCGGCGGGTTAATAACAGGTAGAAATTCAATTTTCAATTTTACGCGCGGCGGTGGCTCAGGGGTTATGCGCTCGGCTACTGATCCGGAGTTCCCGGGTTCGAACTCGACCACAGCGGGCGCGTTCTTATGGAGGCAAAACGCTAAGGCGCCAGTGTCCTGTGCGATGTCAGTGCACGTTAAAAATCCCCAGGTGGTCGGAATTATTCCGGAGCCCTCCACAATGGCACCTCTCTCTTCCTTTCTTCGTTCACTCCCTCCTTTATCTCTTCCCTTGCGGCGCGGCTGAGGTGTCCAACGATATATGAGACAGATACTGCTCATTTCCTTTCCCCAAAAACCAATAATTATTGTTCTTATTAAAATTGAAACTGAAAATTGGTGTTTGGGAAAGAAAATTTCGCAGTATGTCAAATACCGGCGGAAACCTGAACCGCGCCCTAAGAGAAGGAATAAAGGAGAGATTAAGAGAAGAAAGGAAGGAATAGGTGTCGCAGCGGAGGGCTCCGGAATCGTTTCGGCCGCCTGGGGATCTTTAGCGGGCACTGACACCGCACAGCACACGGGCGCCATAGCGTTTCGCCTCCATCGAAACGCAGCCGCCGCGGTCGGGTTCGAACCCCTAAGTTCACTATGTAGACAATTGCGCGGCTATTTTAGCAGTGCTGTTCGGAGACCGGCTGTCTCCAAATCTTTTATTCAGACTTTAACCCCGCCTCAAGATGCCGGATATAATAAACCTCGACGTTACGATCAGAATGGCCTACAGGACGCGCTGTGCTTCCTTTTGCGACGTCAGTGGGCCGGCTCTTACGAATGAGCGTCCACTACACGATAAAGAAGCTCGTTGAGACACATTTCTTGGCGCAGGCCGTCCAGCTCTCCACTGCTCAAATGGGCCGACGAGTGCTGAATGATTTACACATTGATCACCCCATACAGCGATGCACCAAAAAAAACTGTTGCTCCAATCCACGCTGTGAAGGTGGTTGGACAGCGAAGCTTTAAAGCGACACCAATTTACCCATTTCGACCTCACTTCAAAATTCCTACACGTGGCTCCACAAAGAGGAAACCAGAGACAAGCTAAATGTACCTAAGCTGTTGCTTTATGTCCGATTTCAAAGCATATATGCTGCATGCTTTCAATTTTTTCTTACAACGATGACACGAAAACTGAACCGCAATCTTTACAAGGAAACAAACGCAGGTAGAAGAAACATTCTTCGCATTGTTTGCAGGCACCATTATCATATATTATGCGGTTTGCACTTCACACGAGGGCTTCGAAAAGATGTCTACCTCTTTCAAAGCAACTGCAAACATAATCTTTACCCGAACGCGTAGTTGTAATTATCGGCAACGCGCGGCAGAAATATTCCTTCCCTTACTGCTCGGTTTGGCTGTCCACCGAGATATATGAGATAGGCGTCAATTCCTGTCCTTAAAATCAATTTCCATAACCCGCCGCGGTGGCTCAGTGGTTAGGGCGCTCGGCTACTGATCCGTAGTTCCCGGATTCGAACCCGACCGCGGCGGCTACGTTTTTATCGAGGCAAAATGCTAAGGCGCCCGTGTGCTCCGCGATGTCAGTGCACGTTAAAGATCCCCAGGTGGTCGAAATTATTCCGCAGCCCTCCACTACGGCACCTCTTCTTTCACTCCCTCCTTCATCCCTTCCCTTACGGCGTGGATCAGGTGTCCAACGATATACGAGGCACATACTGCGCCATTTCCTTTCCCCAGAAACCAATTGTTGTTATTACTATTATTATTTCCTTTCCTTAAATTGTGGAACGGGAAAGGCGTCGCGCCGAACGAACAATGGCGTTCCGTGGACCCCTTGACAGCGCTTCAACACGCTGTCGCGTCCCGCTCTTAAAGACGATGCATAAGCGTCCCCTAATTTTTTAATAAAAAAATTACGTTGATATTACGTTAAATTACGTTAAAATTTTGTTATCATACATTATTCTGTATGCACTTCAAGCGAGAGCTTCCAGTGACGTCAGCCCCTTTCGAAGTAGCTGCAAGCCTTATGTTTACCGGAACGGGTCGGACGCTGTTCCCATTGTATATAAAAATTAACTACGAAGTTTACGCAGCGCTTTAGATATAAAAATATTTATTTTACTATATAAAAAAGCACTCACTAGAATTACGCTTTGGTTCTTGCAAAATCAGTGCATTTTTGAGCGTGTTTTTCTTGAGCCCTAGCGTTTTTTGCTTACCACGACATGAAAATTTGCTTGCGTGGTAAAGGTAGCGAGCTTCGCTGTCAAAAGATATCGTAGCCTCATGGAGGGAACAATTGAAGGCAACTTCACTACCGCGAAATATGCAGCCCGATTTCTACCAAGCAAGGCGACAGGCACGAGCCCAAGCTATCAAAAAGCACTACGGTGGGTTTGAGGGCATGCTCAATGCCGATGCTGTGGCCCCCGAGCAGGAAATGGCGGTCATCTCATTAATGCATGAAAATCAAGCTGTGAACGGCCTGATCCTGCATGGCCAGGGCGCACGGGCTGAAGAACAAGTGACCATTGCCCTGCTTCAACAGACACTACACCACAATATATTGTTAGAATTTCGCACAGCGCTATCGAAATCGCCTCAAGGGAAGTTTAGCGCGTCTAACAGCTGAAATGCTGCAGGGTAACTACACGCATGGCTACCAACCCGCAAATAAACTTCCAGTATGGGCACGTAGTGACCAGGGCATCCCAGGGAAGGAGAGCTTACACGCCTATGTCCGAAAATTTTTCCCCCGGGCACACAACCCCTCACTTAGTACTAATGTAAACCGTTATGGTGGTAGTGGTTTTTTTATTAAAATAAGAGTAAAAAGGAAGGAAAAGATTTTTGCTGGCCCCGGCATCTGCCATCGATTCTGACGTAAACCGTTATACTTCAGCATTTAAGGCTAGTCATTTGGGTCTACTCTCCGCCAGCTAGGACACTTCACAGAAGGGAAGAACTACAGCTTCGTAAGTTGCATACCAACGCTTCCAATGACACACGATGTCTACAGGCAATAAATCTGCAGTCATTCGACTCCCAATACAAATTCTGTGGGAGAAGGCACACCAATATCTTACATTATAGCCTTGACAATGAAATCAGGTTAACGTTTCAATCACCAACCAACGCTGGAATGGAGGAAGGCAGGTGTGGCCAGCTGGGACGAAACGAGTAAAAAAGAACATCTTGAGTGTCCTGGCAGCAGCTTACGCCAGTGGGGTTCTGCACCAAGAAATCTAACCGCTGCTCGAACATCATTAATAATTTTAAAAATATTTTCAGTCGGTCAGTGTACGAAGAACTAGTGGATAATAAATGAGATGTCATATGGCGTAGTCAGGTTAGGAAGGGAGATAACGCATACACAGTGCAATAGGGCGCGCAAGTAAAGCGTATTGTGCAATGGTGGTTTAGCGGACAAACGATACATAGGTGTGGATACTCTTCATCAATATGGATATAGCCGGCATCTTAGAGCACTTGTGCCGTATTACAGGTAGAGAGAGAGGGTTTATAGATGAGAAAAGCAGAGAGGTTGACCGGAGTGAGCGAAATGAAGCTTAATAACCGAAGAATGAAAATTGGTTTTTGGGAAAGTAAATGGCGCAGTATCTGTCTCACATATCGGCGGACACCTGAAACGCGCCGTAAGGGAAGGGATAAATCAGGGAGTGAAACAAGAAAGAGGTGCAGTAGTGGAAGACCGGAATAATTTCGACTACGTGGGGATCTTTAACGCTCACTAACATCGCACAGGACACGGGCGCCTTAGCGTTTCGCCTCCATCGAAACGCAGCCGCTGCGGTCGGGTTCGAACCCGGGAACTCCGGTTCAGTAGCCGAAAACAGTACCCACTGAGCCACCGCGGCGGGTTAATAACAGATAGAAATTCAATTTAAGGTATAAGAGTACGCGGCTAGATCCATTCATGATGACCGTAGAGTTAAAAGCTACAAAGAAGCAGTTGAATCTGCATTGAGTAAGGACACAGTGCATGTTACGGCAGTTACTTCACTGTCAAGGTCGGCAAGAAGCAGGCAGGAGACCAGGCAGTTGGTGATCATAGCGTAGTCTCTTGGAACAACAGGAGTTATTAGTAGAATAATCAACACAAAATAACTTACTCATCATCAGTACCTTCTTTTACAAACACAATAAGTGGAAATGAGCTTCGAACAGCCCGATTGCTGACACAATTAAATAAATAGGCGATACTGCGGGCGCAGTGTGGCCTGTTGCACGATGTGGAGGTGCTCGGCAAGGTGATATATTGTGACCACAGGATGCTGTCGCCTCGAGTTAGCCTAGATTTGCACAAAGAACAGTGGAAACCTCGCTGAATAACACATATTCTACTTTAGCCGAGGAAAGCTAGCTGAATTTTCAAGCAATTAATGGTAATTTGAGAAATATCATAACAGAGTGAGCAATACAAGTGATGAGTAGGGCAGCTACACGGGACAAGGGTAAGCTCGTTCAGGAGGCGAAAGAACTCATCAAGAAATACAAAGCATGACATCTTCTAACCCCGTAGGTAAAGCATAGCTTGCAGAGTTGATAGTGTTATTCAGCAAACATAATTAATGAAACATGATCGGCAGAGAATCAAGTGTTTAAAACCGGGATCAATCTAAAAGCGGTCAAGAGGACACTATGCTCAAGCAAAAGTTAGTCGTTTGCGCTAACAGTCATAGAGGACTGTGGATAAGATAGTTCAGGTAGCTGATGAGTTATACAGATTTATACAGAAGCCGAAATACCCACCACATTAATGACAGAGAATGTAGTCTACATGAATTAAAAAAACGTAATTTGTTGGGCGATTTGGCTGCGATGTTTCACCACTACAACGCGACGAACGGGACATAGAAGGACATACGGAGGAACACAGCACAGCGCTCAATTACAAAGGAAATCTTTGTTAGCAGGCGAGCCGGAATAAGTATCTAAATGGCAGCCAGAAGTGGAAAGTAATGCACACAAGACATGGCGCGGAAAAGAGAAGTATAAAAATCTCAAAATAAAGCACTCATGTCCACATTCGCTGTCGAAGTAACGTTTTCCTTTTTCTTACAGCGATAAAGAGGGCGCGCTAAAACATTCTTTTGGGAGCCTTGATATCATGTGCGCTTCTGTAATTTCAGTTTCGAGCGAGTCGCGTTTCGTACCTATCAAAACGCACTCGTTGTACAATGGCTCGCAGGCATCGATGTCATCTTCATCTTCGTTACTTCTGCAGTTTCTGCAGTATTTCGCTGCATGGCCTATGAAGGGGGCACGTGTGACATTATAATCATGCTTTTTAATCTTTCGCTGATACCAGTTTTCTTGGCCAGTTTGGCCTATGAACTACTTCCCACATGATAGTGGCGAAGGGTAGATGACTCCGTCCTGGCAGGGGACAAACTGTTTCCATGCCTTTTCAAGCAGCCGCGTGGTTCACTGTTGGCTGAATTAAATTTCTTCACCAGGCTGGACAGTCGGATAGATGTCGAAAACACGTCAATTTCTACATGCTTTCCAATACTCTGTAAAGTTCTGGAACGTTGTAAGAACGGCATTGTTATCTCAGTCGATAAGAAAATGAAGACAAGGAAAACTGCAGACCCATCAGCAAGCACCTTGAGTTGTCTACAAGGTATTTTAAACCTCCCGCAGAACTCTTGCCTCAACGCTAAAAGATAGCTGTAGAAGAATCAGGGCAACCTTAGACTTCATTAAACCAAAGGACGAAGCTGGCTTTCATAAAGACCGCTCAACAACATACTATATTCACAATGTGAGTCACGTGACAGAGAAATCTGCAGGACAAAGCCAATCACTCTTTTAGCCTTCATAGATGACACTACAGCATTTCACTCTCTCGAAACATCGGCAGTCATGCCAGCATTGCAATTACAAATCCAAGTTGCCAAAGAGGCATATGTAAAAGTACCGTAGGATATCTATGGCTGCTACACAGCCACCGTAGTGCTTCGTAAATAATAAATCATTGTCAAGAAGGGTATCATGTAGGGAAACACAATTTCTTCAATACTGGTCACTGCATTTTACGGGATCATTGCGGGCAGTTTTCGATAAAAGTTAATGGAGAACCCCCTAGTATTCAGCAGTTCACTGATGACATCGCCTTCCTAAGTATCTTATAGGATGAATTCGGAGCACGAAGACAGGAAAAGTATAACGGCGGGCCGAAAAATTAATATGCAGTAAGCTAAAGTGCCGTTCTAATGTGAAGGGAACAGCAGTATACGATGGGAGAGGCCTTTGTCTTGCTGCGGGCGCAGTTATGCTGATGGCGATAATATTGCTTGGTGGGCTTGGTGACACCGGTTACAGAAGGATGCTGATCCCGATTCTTTTTGCCCAGATCGCCTGCCGGGCGCACTTCGCCGTGGGATCAACGGACCCTCCGTTCGAAAGGACTCCTGAAGAGCATGCGCCGACTGACCTGTTCATCATGCCATCGCCACGGCTGACCCAAGAAACAACGCCCTACGTGCATCAAGCCTGTCAGCGTATCAGCTCGGTGACATCATCGGATAGCGACCACTTCAGGCATAAATACTGGACGCTCTTGCAAGATTCCTTCAGTGGGCTTAGTGACACCGGTTACAGAAGGATGCTGATCCCGATTCTTTTTGCCCAGATCGCCTGCCGGGCGCACTTCGCCGTGGGATCAACGGACCCTCCGTTCGAAAGGACTCCTGAAGAGCATGCGCCGACTGACCTGGTCATCATGCCATCGCCACGGCTGACCCAAGAAACAACGCCCTACGTGCATCAAGCCTGTCAGCGTATCAGCTCGGTGACATCATCGGATAGCGACCACTTCAGGCATAAATACTGGACGCTCTTGCAAGATTCCTTCAGTGGGCTTAGTGACACCGGTTACAGAAGGATGCTGATCCCGATTCTTTTTGCCCAGATCGCCTGCCGGGCGCACTTCGCCGTGGGATCAACGGACCCTCCGTTCGAAAGGACTCCTGAAGAGCATGCGCCGACTGACCTGGTCATCATGCCATCGCCCCGGCTGACCCAAGAAACAACGCCCTACGTGCATCAAGCCTGTCAGCGTATCAGCTCGGTGACATCATCGGATAGCGACCACTTCAGGCATAAATACTGGACGCTCTTGCAAGATTCCTTCAGTGGGCTTGGTGACACCGGTTACAGAAGGATGCTGATCCCGATTCTTTTTGCCCAGATCGCCTGCCGGGCGCACTTCGCCGTGGGATCAACGGACCCTCCGTTCGAAAGGACTCCTGAAGAGCATGCGCCGACTGACCTGGTCATCATGCCATCGCCACGGCTGACCCAAGAAACAACGCCCTACGTGCATCAAGCCTGTCAGCGTATCAGCTCGGTGACATCATCGGATAGCGACCACTTCAGGCATAAATACTGGACGCTCTTGCAAGATTCCTTCAGTGGGCTTGGTGACACCGGTTACAGAAGGATGCTGATCCCGATTCTTTTTGCCCAGGTTGGTGACAAGTATCTAACTTCTTCTATTAGAGATGATACAGTCATATTGACGGTGTTGCCAAGCCCACAGTGTTTGTTTGGTCTATTATGTGACTGTTTACATGTGATCAGGTTATTGCTACTAACATCCGGAGACATAGAGCTAAATCCTGGTCCTACTTCTGATTCAGAGTCTGAGACACAGTTAAACAACCAATTACTTAAGAAAATTTTGAAAGAGCAAACAAAGACTAATAAGACTCTGGCTTCGCTAACTAGTAATCTGAAACTGGTAGAATCGACAGTCGAGAATATTCAAACCAGGATTACCAAAATTGAGAAAGAACTGTGCCGAATTGAGAATTGTGAGCAAAGGTTGCAGAAAGTGGACGAAGCTTGCAATAACACGAACAAACTAGTTCTTGAGTTAACCAAAAAGGTAGATGATCTCGAAAACAGAAGTCGTCGCAACAATATCGTAATATATGGAGTAAAGGAAGATCCAGAGGAGGACTCAGTAGAACTGGAGCGGAAAGTTAACGAAGAAATTTTTAAAAAGATTCTAGGTGTTGAAGTAAACTCAATAGAGCGTATTCACCGAATTGGCCTAAAACATGCACAGCGACATCGTCCGATCATTTTGAGGTTTTTTAACTACGTAGACAAAACAAAGGTTATGTCATCCTGCTTCAAATTGAAGGACACAAAAGTAGCTATATCGGAAGATTTTTCAAAACACATTCGGGATATTCGTGCAAAATTATGGCGTTCAGCGGCTGAAGAAAAGAACAATGGTTCTAAGGTTTCCCTTCGTTTCGATAAGCTCAAAGTTGATGACAGGCTGTACGTATGGGACGCAACGCGCAATCGCAGAATATAGTTGTCCAAATCATCTGCGCCTGCCCAACCCGAAACTTCCTCTCATCGACCCACACGTGCGAACACGCGTAAGCTAGATAACAAATGACGGGAATCCGTGAAGACGCTACGGCTTGTTTCGTTGAACGCACGCAGTGTACTGAATAAGATCCAGAGCCTTGAAGATATAATTCTGACCTATCAACCACACGTCCTAGTGGTAACTGAAACCTGGCTGCATTCTGATGTGCAAAATTCAGAAATAATGCCTCCTTCGTACACGCTTATCCGTAAGGACAGAGGATCAAGGGGTGGCGGAGTTGCAATTGCAATAAAGAATAACATTAAATTCACACGCTTAAACGGCATCAGTGATCATGAAAGCATATGGTGCAAAATAAAGTTTTTTGGAAAAACTATATTACTAGGAGGGGTCTATCGGCCTCCGAATGCTCCTCAGGAATACTTAGATTCCTTATATGATTATTTGCTGCAAAATACAAATTCGCGTTCCAACATCCTTATAACAGGAGATTTTAACCTTCCAGGAATTAACTGGTGCAGCCTTTCACATGACGGCAAAGATTCCAAAAATGCTGAGTCATTACTACTAACTGCATTTACGTTTTCGTTAACCCAGTTGGTTTTGGATGCTACAAGAATTTCCAGCTCTGCTGTACTTGACCTTGCGTTTGCAAGTAGCTCGCTTCCAGACTGCTCAGTCAGTGTCAAGGACGGTATATGTGATCATCAGTTACTTGTTCTTGAGAGTCCTATTTCGGGCTTGCGATCGTATGTTAAACCTTCTGACACATTTGTAAGAGACTATACGCATGCTGATGATGACGGAATTATTATATGTATGGAATCTTTATTCCCTTCCTTTAATGAGACAAATGACGTTAATGTGCTGTGGACAAAGTTTAAAGACATAGTCATGCACTGTGAAAGCACCTACGTGCCTTTGAAGAAAAAGCGCATCAACAGGGAGTACCCGTGGATGGATCGTAATCTGATACATCAGAAACGCAAAATAAAACGCTCTCGAAAACGGGGTGACAGGAAACAACTTGCAAGTCTAGTACGCACTTTCAAAGATAAAGTGCGCGCTGCAAGAGATCAGTTCTTTTCTTCCACATTGACTTCTTTCATGTCAGAGCAACCAAGGAAATTCTGGCAATATTTATCTAAAGATAAAAGCGGTATCACAGAGATCAGAACATCTGGCACAGGCATTGACGATCCTTTGACCATTGCTAATGAATTTAACGCCTTTTTTCAATCGGTGTTTACCATGAACGCATCGCACGTGCACTTGCAACCTTACACGCTTCGTAATCCGATGCCCGAAGTAGATTTAAGCAGAAACGGCATCCTTAGTCTTTTACGTAATCTAGACATAAAAAGTCATCAGGTCCGGACAAAATATCTAATGTTTTCCTTAACAGATACGCAAGCTGGGTAGCGGAGTACTTATATGTAATATATAAAACATCGTTAGAATCCTGTGTGATACCAGATGACTGGCGCCTTGCAAGGATAGTTCCGATTCACAAATCTGGATCCCCTCTAGAACTAAATAATTACAGACCAGTTTCCTTAACATCCACAACTTGTAAACTGCTAGAACATATTTTATTTAAAGCGATTATAACACATTTAGAGAATAACCATTTACTTCATGCAAATCAACATGGATTTAGGGCTGGTTTATCCACAATAACACAGTTAGCTGAGATAACGGATGATTTTATGAATGAGCTGAATATGAGGGGTCAATTCGATGCAGTGTTTTTGGACTTTTCCAAAGCGTTCTATGTAGTTCCGCATGCCGATTTAGTAACTAAACTGCTCTCCATGGGCATTGAACGCAATATAATCCGTTGGATAGAATCTTATTTGTCCTCAAGAAAACAATACGTTGCTGTTAAAGATTGCGTTTCTAGTACACTGAAAGTGCACTCAGGGGTGCCACAGGGGTCAGTTCTCGGTCCCTTGTTGTTCTTAGTTTATATCAATGACATCTATTTATCTGTTCAATCGCCTGTGAAGATCCGGTTGTTTGCGGACGATTGTGTTATTTATACTAATGTAAATCATCACTCCGACCAAGTAAGACTTAATGACGCGTTGCACTCAATTAGCGTATGGTGTGAAACATGGGGACTGAAGCTAAACACTTTGAAGACGGCAGCTATTACATTTACCAACAAGAAAGAGCCCTTAGATTTTGCTTATATTATTAATAATTCTTATATTCATAAAACCCAGCGAGTGAAGTATTTAGGTGTTACACTCACAAGCAATTTAAGTTGGGAACCCCATATAGAAAACGTTTGCAGCAACGCGCTAAAAAAGCTGGCATTTTTGAAACGGAAATTGCGCCGTACTTCATCAACCGTTAAGTTAACAGCATACAAAGCTCTTGTCAGACCAAAATTAGAATATGCGGATTTAATCTGGAGCCCTCATCAAAATTATTTAATCAAGAAAATAGAAAGAGTGCAAAATTTAGCTTTGCGGTTTATATACTACACATACTCGCGTTTTTCAAGCGTGTCCGTTCTTCACGACAGGGCGAAATTGAAAAAACTAGTTCATCGCAAAATTGTATCTCGCATCAAATTTTTATATCAGCTGTACCATGGTCACTACAAAATAGCGCGTGAATGTTATTTACCCGAGCCCCCCATGCGCTCTGCTCGTACAAACCACAAATAAACAATTAAGCAACCATTAAGTAACCTTAACATCCATCAATATTCTCTTTTTCCCCATGCAATTTCACTATGGAATAAATTACCCGAAGAAGTAGTTAACGCTAATACAATAGAATCGTTCGTTCAGCTTTCAAATAACCTTTTCTTTGACCTCTAAAATTGCCGCAATGAGAGCAGTTTCTTTTGCGTTACGCTTTTTCATTGTTATTTTGTTTACGTATTGCACTGTTGTACGTTCATGTTTATTTCTGTTACGTATAGTGTTACAATGATGGATGTACATGTTTATTGTGTTCTTAATTGCTAATTGGCAATGGTAATTTACGTTGTTGTATGTACCCACTCCTGCTTGGGCCCGAATAGGGCCTGCAGTATTTGTAAATAAAATAAAATTTGTGTACAAAACGCACAATATGTATAGGGTAAAAAATAAACGTAGCAGAACAGCGCCAGCGATGAAAGAAGAACTCGCGTGAAAGGAAAAACCGAATCATTGCAACAAAAATGGTCACATGGCCTGGAAAAGAATGCGCCCAGCCTGTATGTATCCATCTAGAATTAAACCTTGTACACCAAGGAGTGAAAATGAATGGTTGACAATGCGCATATGAGATCATTTAATTATTTTAACGCGAAAGCATTAAAAGCCTCGCTACATTTAAAATCTGGCTTCAACGTTGCAGTCGTTGTAAGCGATAAATAGGGTTGCTCAGGAAGCCACCACCGCAGGAGCAGCCTAGGTTGGCAAACTAGGTCACGTGAGCTTGTGGTGTCTTTACAACCGAACCAATGCACTGAGAGCAAACTAACCACCCTGGCAGGTGGCAGCTAAATTAGTGGTTGATCGCGAGAGGGTGCTCGAGAAGAGCAACTTGGGACGCGCGAGACCCACCGTTCGCAGCGCCTGCCACCGCAGGGCAGTGGCGCATCTGTTAACCGCAGCATCATTGCGCTAAGACTGATATGAGGACTCCCAGAGACATAAGAATGTGAACTTAAGAAGGGTCAATTCCGCATATATGGGCACTAACTAGTTAACGCTACCGCGTCATATCCTTAAGGCAGAGCTTAAGTGTCCGCTCCAATTTTTTATCAAAGCAGCGAGATATCATTCTGCATATCTCAATGCTCGAAACTTGGAAGCTAACAAAAATTGATCTGTGATCACATGGTGTGACGCGACAAATCTGATTAGCAGTATTGGTTGCACCATTCTGTTTTTACTTTTATCGCCTTCCCATTGAGTATTTAAATCGAATTCCAACGCTGATTCTACATTCTGGTGGTGTATGCGGGAATCTCTTGGGTGTAGGCTACTGGGGGATGCAGCCAGTGCTAGGTGGGTGGATGAAGGCCTTCTAGAGGTCGCGATGTGTGAAAAGTGGAACTTAGTTCATGGCTAGTGATCCCAGGTCCGTATGTTGATGATGCATTTTCACCGGCGAATGCCCAGATGCGCACTCACTGAAAGATGCTTCGGGAGACATTCACAAGTGTTTAGTGGGGAAGCACTATTAGGCTCATAACCTGGAAATGCGGGTGTGAGGTGAAGCACCTGATATATGTCACGGGATAGGCAAAATTGCCAGAAATTAACTAGGCTATGAATGAGGGTGTCCTTGGTCAACATAAATATTGCCGCAACTGTGCTTCGAACCCGCGTTGACGCGAACTGATCAGCGTTCCTTTACACTGCACGAGAGCACTATGCTATCGCCGTAGCCGATCATGCGTGGTGATAATAAACTCCAACACAATCTCACGCGTGTGTTCTTCGTCGCCATCATCAACTTCAATCTCCGCCCAAGTAACGAACGGAAAGCAAACGCGCTTTCAATCGCGCTTTCAAGTGCAAGGCGTTGGTGTTCGACTGCGAAAGCCTGCTTTCGCACGACATTTCAAGTACAACAAAGCAGAACCGCCAGCAATTTTTTCACCGGAGGTTCTACACAATGCGATAAACGTAAGACTGCCAGCATTTTTTTTAAATCCGGGCTGTGAGTTAGAACAGCGCTTTTTCCGCCATCGCACTGTCAGTGGTGCCTTGCATCCGAAAGCGGGTAAGGCATGTTAGCTAGCAGGCTGAATAACTAAAACTGAAAAAAATTTCTCCTATTACCTCTATGTTCCTTCTGTTTATTCAGAGTCTTCTATCCCACTATGAGCAATATCTATACCTGTTTTTCGAATTTCGAATCTTTAGATCGATCCGCCGCTACTGCGCCAGAACTTTCGGGGCCGCACACATGCGAAAACGAACCGCCCTGCCAGAAAGAGCGCTAGCCTAGATTCAGTCTGCACATCACTGAAGTATTAAGGAGAAAACCTTTAAAGTCTCCTTCTCGCGTCCGTCCGTCCGTTTCTTCATTACGCTCTTCAACTCGATAAGAAAAGAAATTTTATGCACGATGAGATTCGATCCACCATCTTTTCGTTCCGCAGCCGAGCGTGCTAACGACTACGCTACTTCATTTTTTTTTTGTATTGCCCTACGCTACTTCCAACGCATATGTATTTCTTGTCTAGAACGCTGGAGAATGATTACAGAAAGGCGTCGAATCAGACGGATGCCTCCCAAACGGACTCCAGTGTGTACAGCTCTTAACATTCACAAACAATCGTGCATTTCATTAACATCGTATACCCACACATCAGTGACACGAGCAGCAACACGGCGCTAAAGGCTTTCGCCTCACCGCACTTTAGGTCAACAAAGTGCCCCCCTGAATTTTTTGTTCTTGGCGCAGCGCAAAATAGAGGAGATGAAAAGATAACAGACAAGACAAACGAGCGCTGTGTTGTCTTCAACCTTTGTCTCGGATGTTTCCCACTCTACCAGCCACAATGACCTTTTACCAACTTGCCCAGTTATCCCTTCCACTGAATTATTCTGTACAAAGGTTCCTGCCGGTGTAGAAGGTGCGTTCTGTAAACTTTTGTTTTTAATGCGAAAGCGCTAAGGCTCCCGTTCTGCAGAAAATCCAGCGTCGTTATTGTCTGCGTGATCGTCAGCGCTGTGGTCGAAAAATCCCCCGGAGAAGCCTCCTAGGTGGGTCTCCGAGGTCACGTGACTCTTTTGGAGTCGTCACCACCTGCCCACCGGGTTGTGAGCAAACTGACCACCGTGGTAGATAGCACATCAATTAATGATTGGTTGCTCGAGCAGAGCAACCTCTGTCGCAAAAGACTCATCTGTGGCAGCACCTGCCATCTCAGGGCAGTGATATGAAAGCTCCCAGTGATCTATGAATGTGAAGAATGACCAATTCCGCGTATATGGGCTTTAAGCCAATCCCGCAATCGCATCATACCTTAAGAAGGAGCTCGTGTTCTCTCCAGTTTTTTTTTATATACTCTATATATCTTTAGGGCACTGCTGCTGCGGCACTCAGCCTGCACTACCCTCTAACGAAAATAAAAATCGATAAATGATACTTACGGTAGGCTAAAACATTTCTTAATCAAACTGCTGGTTGGCACATTTTAGCTCTAATCAGATGCGCTACACCGCTCACAAGGTTTTGTCGCAAAAAAGCGCTTTTCCAAAACCGACGCCTTATTTTTAAGGATAACTGACATTGACAGGCGAAACACCCTGCATTGTGGATGCAATCAAAGTGTTTGGAAAACAAATTAAGGATAACACATTGATGCACAGAAATGCAGATATCATAGGGATTTCAAAGGCTGAGAAAGACGGGCTTGCATTTGAGAACAAATTCGAGGTAATAATATCGCAACTGGACTGAACCTAAGGACTTCGAATTGTCGGGACACCTAATGCGCCCAACAGATAACAGATGGTAGGCTTTACTGTAATGGGGCAGGTTCCACAGATTCCATCACCGTACATATCGACTGCAACATAGCTGACATTTACTCAGCCGCCGATGTTCGGAGGGCTCGTTATGTCAAGGTACTAACACGTCCAAAATTGGTGCTGCACACAAAACCACCAATAACGGGTGCTTTCCGAGAAATGCACGCTGCCCACCCTCTGTTACCGCGCTCTGTATCGACAAGAGCGCTTAGAAGATAGCGCGAAATATTCGGAAGACTTTTTTTCTGTGCACATTTTTCATGTATGCAAGGCTCAGTCTCGCGCACTCAGCGTGTCCGGTAAGGTGAGTGAGCGCTAACATCACAGACTCAAGCATTCTTATTCCGAGGCCTGAATTGGGAACAGTTGATGATAAGAGTAAATGACGAATACCTAAATATTCTGCTGTTCGCTGATGACAATGCCTTGCTGAGACACTCAGGAGGTAAACTGCAAATTATGATCAATGAGCTAGAGAGGCAGAGCAGAACGGTGGGTCTAAAAATTAATATGCAGAATACCAAAGTAATGTTCGACAGTCTAGCAAGGTAACCGTAGTTTACAATTAGCAGCGAGGGGCTGGAAGTGGTAAAGGAATACGTCTTCTTAAGGCAGGTAGTGACAGCTTATCTGGATCATGAGAGGGAAATAACTTGGAGGATAAGGATCGGGTGGACCACACATGGCAGGTTCTCTCAGATAATGAATGGCAGTTTACCAATATCCCTAAAGAAAGAAGTGTACAACAGCTAAATCTTACCGGTACTCACCTACGGGGCAGAAACATGAAGGCTAACGAAAAGGGTTTAGCTTAAGTTGAGGAAAACGCAGCGAGCCATGGAAAGAAAAATGGTAGGCCTAAAGTTAAGAGACCAGAAGCGGGCACAGTGGGTGAGGGAACAAACGCGGGTTAATTACATCCTAGTCGAGATAAAGAGGAAGAAATAGGCCTCGGCAGGTCATGTAATGTGAAGGCAAGATAACCGCTGGTCCTTAAGGGAAACGGAGTGGATTCCAAGAGAAAGTAAGCGTAGCAGTGGGAGACTGCAGGTTAGGTGGGCGGATGAGATTAATGTTGATGCAGCTGGCAGAGGACAGGGTTAATTGGAGAGGCATGGGAGAGGCATTTGCCCTGCAGTAGGATTAGTCAGGCTGGTGATGATGTGTCACATATAATAGGAAGTTTGAAATAGAAGTGTCAACGAAAGAGGTTAGAAGAAGGCGACGAGGATGGCGATAAGGATGACGTGTATTAACAATAAATAAGATGAAGTATTCGGTGAGGTGTGTAGAGATGACTAGTGGAGAAGAGAAGAAGAGGACGACGACAAGGATGAGGTGTATCAACGCCTACTTTATAAAAGCACGAGGGAGAGCGTGGTACGGGGGGGGGGGGGGGGGAGAACAGAGAAGCGGAGTTTCCGGCGGGTCAGGCACACCTCGGCTGGAAGAGAGCAACGCCGGCTACTGCGCCGGTGATTTCGAGTTCTATGGCGTCGCATCGTGGATTTCCTGCCGTTCCTGAGCCCGTTCCGGGGAGTCAACAAATGACGCAACCACCTGCTACGGCCAGGGCTACCTCCAGCGCTGTTGCCACCCCTCCGGGTGGTGCCCCCAACGCCAACATCACCAGTATCACTTCCACGGATGATATCCCGAATGTATGCCATATCATGTTTTGCACCGCATTTCTTCCCTTCTATGCTTTATATTGCCCCTTCTTTCGCAATAAACCATTTGGTTGTTAGTTCAGCGCATGTGTCTGTCTCGCCTTCTTCCATCCCGTCCGTCAGCGCTGTTTTGCCTACCATTTCAACATGAACCAACCAGCCCGACTCAGCCCTCTCCTTGGTTAATTGGTTTGGTCACAGAAGGTTTGACCCGTTGAATGGAGTCTCAGAATGCGGGCAAACGCAAGCATACTCCTACACCAGATACACAGCGACAGAAAACCAATAAATGAATGCGTCGGGATCGGTTTAATGCTTCGTTCCATCCATTCTCGAAATCTGCCACACTAGAGCTGTCAATTAAAGGACGTTTACTCGATAAGAAAAAATCCCTGCGCACGGAGGGATTCCAACCACCATCCTTCCGTTCCGCAGCCGAGCATGCTAACTACTGCGCTACTTCTTGTCTTTTTTTTTCTTTTTCATTATTGCATGAAAATAGTGCCGAAAAGAAATATCTAAGCATGCATACGCCACAAAACACCAGGTCACCATACCCCTGCATGACCTCTCCTTCCAAAACATCCAAAGTCTGGGAGGCACACACATGCATCGTGATAGGGGAGTCGGCTAGGCGGCTCTTGCAGGGCAGCATATACTCCTTGCACCAAAGCGCATTGCTCACGGAACAAAGATTTCGGTGACTGTGTGATTCGGCGTGGTGGTCCATCATGCGGCTCTTCCAGAGACTTATTAGTCCCAGCAACATAAATAGATCATATGGCACAGCAGAGTTTTTCCCCATAGGCAAAAAAACGGATACTGTAGGGCGTGATGTCAATGTCCATCTTAATTGTTCGTTGTAGTATATCCTAGGAGAACACAGCGTCAATGCACAAAATAAAACAATGGTCAGTTGTCTCTGGTGTAGAGCGCAGGCGGCTGTTCACCGACCATGGCGCAAGCATCTCTTTAACGTGAAGCCATGCCTTAACAGGCAGCGTAGATGCGTGCAGTTAAAAGAAGAATGTTTTTTGCTGCAGAACAAATGCACATTCGCCTAACACGTTTTAAAACACTTGTGTCAAGGAAGTCCGGGAAAGGTTGGCGTTGCTACGGTGCATGGAACAAATACTCTGTAAGTGCCTTAGTTAGCTCCCTTCTGGAGAGGCTATACAGGTAGTCTAAAGAAAAGCACACAGTGATAAAATTGAATGTGTCCGCAACTTCCTTAAGGAATTCCGATAAAGGCCCCTCAGGAGTGTGTCCAGTCGGCGCGAAAAGGAAAGGCAAATGAGCACTGAGACGCCTAATAAGCAAGCTACTAAAAAAGTGTGGTTTGACGATTTGAAAAAGGTAAAACGCGCCAACGCATATGGTGTAACAATTGTGCGCTTAATTAAGATCTTAACTACAGATCAGTGTGACAAGCAGCAAAACCACGCTTAAGGCTTTCGCCTCACCGCACTTCAGGTCGACAAAGTGCCCCCCTGAATTTTTTTGCGTAGTTAGTGGACGAACACACGATTATCGACAGCACAGCGGGCCGTTTGATGCGCAAAGCGAGTGAAGTTTTCAAAGAGTTGTGGTGATGAATCCAATATATCAGGGCACGACCCGTCTCACACTTTCAATGATCACACGAAGCTTACAGGTAGCCCTCATGAAGGCAAACAATGCACAGAAGGCTACTTGCTCCCGTCACAATCATCGATGTATATATGTGTGAGCGCGATAAGCAGTCTGTACAGCAGTTTCTTGTTGCCATCGATAATTTCACGTATTTTTTTGGCTCTCACAGGCCCTATTTCTAAGGCACGCATGTGTTATTACGAGAGCATGTGTTGTTATGAGAGCAGCGCAGAGCATCTGTTTAATTTATCTTTCAGTGCGAAGTGGGCTGAGGGGGGTGGAACGGCCTGCAATTTTACCTTGCAGTCTTGACCACCACATTATTGGCCCTTTCGGTTTTCGGTTTCCTGCCGTGTTTCCAGTTTTTGAAAGTGGCGCCTATGACTGGTCGGATAGCCGTATTGCAAATTCGTCACAAAAATCGCGCAACTGCCGTCGTGTTTTTTTCAGACGGCTTGAATGTGGAAGGTGACTTTTTTCGTATTTTGTCCAGAACGCAGCCATCTCTCCATGCCTTGAAAGCGTTGGTAAGAACGAGTGAAAAAATTGGAGGACGCTTAAGCTTCGCCTTTAAGAGTGGAATTCGACAGCGTGTTGAAGCACCGCCAGCGAGTCCACAGAACGCCATCGCCCGTTCGGCGCGATGCCCTGCCCGTTAGACAAATATCTCTGCTACGTACCATGAAATGGACGCGCGGAGCGGCAAACCACTTGGAACCGATGCCAGGCGCCTTGCCAAAACGCGCGGGACTCAAGTTGCAATCGCAGTTCGTCGGCACATCGTTCTCGACATAGCCGATGCTACGAACGCCAGCATAGCTTCCGTGCCGAATGAATGGGCAGCAAGCCGCAAGCTTCGTTATTAATTATTATTAATGGGTTTTTGGGAAAGTTACTGCGCGGTTCAGGTGTCCAACGATATATGAGAAAGATACTGCGCCATTTCCTTTCCCCAGAAACCAATTATTATTATTAATAGAAAGGAAATGGCGCAGTATCTGTCTTATATATCGTTGACCACCTGAACCGCGTCGTAAGGGAAGGGATAAAGGAGGGAGCTTCGTGGTGAACGCGCTTTGGATGTGCGCTGCGTTGTTCGCCGCTCACCGCGGGATTCCTGCGTGCCCGACCGGACCCACTGCGGCCGAACGAGAGATATGGTATGGTTAGTGGCATTTAACGCACCAAGGCGGCTCAGGCTGTGAGGGATGCCGTAGTGAAGGGCTCCGGAAGTTTTGAACACCTGAGGTTCTTTAACCTGCACTGACAGCGCACAGAACGCGGGCCTCTAGAATATCGCCTCCATCGAAATTCGACCGCCGCGGCCAGGATCGAACCCGCGTCTTTCGGGTCAGCAGCCCAGCACCATAACTACTGAGCCGCCGCGGCGGCCCGAACGAGAGATTTGTCAGACGGGTCACTTCCTTTACTTAAAATCAATTTTCATTTCATTTTTCTTTTCTTACGGCGCGGTTCGGGTGCCCTCAGAGATATGTGAGACAGGCCTCACTTCCTTTCCATAAAACCAATTTGCATTTCATTTTCATTCCCTTGCGACGCGGTCCGGGTTGTCCACCGAAATATGTGACAGGCGTCCCTTTCTTTCCTTGCGCTGCTGTCGCGCGCTCTCTGTTGGGGGAGTGGCGTACACTGCGAGGAGAAGGAGGAGAGATTTATCACTCACGGCCGACGCTGACGACACTGGCTTTTCTGCGGCACGAGCTCCTAAACGCTTTCGCGTTAAAATGCGATGAACCATCGAGTGCGTACTAGTGCAAGGCACTCAAGCTGCCAATCTGCAAGCCACAAACCCCAATGAAAAAAATACGCCAAACGTTTTACGCTGTTGGAACTTTTGCCCCAGCACCGTGCAACGTTTCTCACGACTTGGACATACTAAGGGAGACTGCAGGACAGAGAAGAACCAAGCTAAATCCGACTACCAACTAATTCACAGCATAGCCGCTTCAAGGATCACAGGGCAAGTTGGGGTGCGAATTTGTCACTCGGCTTCATCAGAACTACTACTTCAACAGCGTTGTCAGAATTCGGTGACAGTAATTACACTATGTTCGGTAAAGTTGTGCTCAAACACGGTCAAG
This sequence comes from Amblyomma americanum, assembly GCF_052857255.1. NCBI lineage: Eukaryota > Metazoa > Arthropoda > Arachnida > Ixodida > Ixodidae > Amblyomma > Amblyomma americanum. The sequence goes on from NC_135501.1 coordinate 54,022,018, forward strand.
CCGATCTGCTCTGGCACCCTCGCGCATTTGCTGAGGTGGTGATGGATTGTGACTAGCTGAACAAAGGGAAGTGACGAACAGTCAGTCATCCGGTAATTGTCTGTGGGTTGCAACTTCCCGTCTTTCAATACTACTGCTGAAAAATCTTCATGGCAACTCCACTTACAAGGTCTCCCGCAACGCTAAAGCTTTTACAACTGGGACCAATTTGTGTTTCTGCCCTCTGTACAAAGGCTTTATTTGTACAAAACAGCCAGCAGCCAATAAGTTGTTTCGAACCTAATACGAATTTCAGAATTAGATGCGGCATCCGGCCAAAGATAAGAAATTGAGAAGGTGTTTACACAGGAAACAAGCAAAAGCGTCAGTGCGCAGCTTAGTGAAAATTTTACTCGTCGTTTTCGAAATATATATTTGTCAGGAAAAATAATATTCGACGTCATAAGTTTATGCACAATGTCAACAAATGGAGGTGTTATTTTTTGGGCTGCTAGAAATAGCTTTAAATTACCAAGCAATGGTACAAATTTACTGTTAAGCATCCTGATTTTGTCTTTTATGCAATGGATGCGCATCTGTACGCTGTACACTGCTTTATATATAATTTTTTGTTATACCCGGCAAACTTATTCGGTTAATAGGCGGTGCGCCAAACAACGAAAGCGGCTGTCTTGCTAAACTGTAAATCAGGTACATAAAAGATGTTTTGCAAGGTCTCCTTTGGCGAACCAACACAACCTGACCACACTCTCTGAGTTATTACGTCTGTGTCTTACTGTTAGCGCCGGCCAACAGAATTACGTTAGCGGCGCCTTGCCCGGTTATGATGTTTAATAAGAAGGCAAGCATTCAACGAGCCATGCTCCTTCCCCGCTGTGCCAGACTCCTTTCTCCCACGAAGTGGGCAAGATTGATCGCAGCCGCCTAACGAAGTGGAAATATCTACGAAGATCTTTGCACAAGAGAAAAAAATCCACGTTGGCTCTTCGAACGAGGCCGGTTTTTCCACGGAATAGAGCTTCGTGAAGGGTCTGTAGTTTTCGCCATCGACCGTTGCAGAAACGTTAATGATTAAGCGACGCTCGAGTAAGTGAGAGAAGAAACATGTGTAGTGCACAGTAGGAGAGCCCTCTCTAGGGATCCAAGACGTCTTTTTTACGACGGGAACCTGTAATTTGGTATTGTAACTGACGTGCCTTTTAGACACTTGGCCCTGTGCCTCCAATGCTTAATTAGATTTTTTTCATCTTTCTCCAATCACGCTCACGCTGCATCCGAGGCAAGCCTCTGCGTTGTCATTTTTTTTTTTTGCAGTCTCGAGCTTGTTCGAAAACCACGTTGCTAATTGATGTGCGAAAAAAAAACGTTTTGTCACTTCTTCGCAGCTGTCAAAACACACGTCATGTGAAATCTTTTATGCAGCTATTAGGGCGGTAAAATAACGAAGAATAATATTTGGGCCTATAGACTTTTTCGATGCTGTAAGCGGGCTCCTGTGCTGTCTTGCGTAATGTTCTTGATGTGTTTTTCTTTGCAGTATAACCGATTGTACCACATGTGAATATTGGCCATGCGCCGACGCATGATCGCCCATGACTTCACCGCTAATCCCCAGTTCTGGTTCTTGAAAAGGACACTGTAATGCAAATCGCCAGTTGTGAGGTAAGGGCTTTTCTTTTCGCTTCTATGATCAATGAAAGCATTGCCTAAGGACAATTGCGTGTAACAGCTACTACGCAGCACATTAAGTGCAGTGAGGGTACCACGACTAGAACCTTTTGGCGAGAAGGATTGCTGCTTGCAATGTGCTTTTGTTGCAAACTGCAGATGCAGAAACCTATCCGAGAACAATGGAGCTGACTGTAGTCATTCTGTAACCTCACAGCTACGATCATGTATTTAACCGGACGCCAATAATTTTTTTAGTGCGAAAGCAATAATCGAAGAACGCCAACCCCGAACAAGAATCCCATCTTGTGTGATCCGAGTAACTCGGTTAAGTTTGGGTTAGTCCGAAGGAGCACCGCGCCATATGAAGCCAATGGGAAGAGTACGTCACGTCAGCCGCCGCCTGAAGGAGACAGGACGATGAAGAGCGACAAAACGCGGTTGCGTGCACATGCAGATGCCGGAAAGAAGAGGCGGAGAATGAACTCATGTTTTCGCACGCCTACTCGGTTTAACTGTGTGAGAACCCCAACAATATTTTCTCAAAGCATGCAACAGTAGAGTTCATCACACGCATTACGTAAGTGCCAATATTCGCACTGCATTGGCATGATAAATTAGTCTATTAAAAGATGCCCATTTTATTTTACTTGTGTGTTTTGTTCGAGCAGAGTTTACACCAACTTCTGTGGTAAACACAGCGAAATCTTTCGTTATTTTTTCTGTAAGGAAATAAAAATAAAGGCAGCATTTCATTTTATTTATTTATTCATTTATTTATTACCTCAAAGACCCCGAGTATGGGGCATTACATGAGAGAGAGGCTTGAAAGACTACAAGGTGATGGCGACTATTTTTTTAAATTCCATGGGGTTGGTTAGGTGTACCGCTTATGGCGGCCACTCATTCCAGTCCAGAGATGATTTGACAAAAAAAAAGATCGGAAATGAAATGTTCTTGCAGAGGGCGGGCACACAGTCTTGTTGTGGTCAATGCGGCTGCAGACACAATGTTCTGCTGATGTGATTGATGCTCGTAAAGATTAATGGTGAAACTTATGGAAACGGGCATAATCTTTATATTTTCTGCTCGATTTTAGAAAAGGCGCACTAGTATAAGCAATCACAATAAATGAAGCGGATAGCACGATTTTGTATTTTTTCAAGCGTTAATAAGAAGTTTGAATGATGCGGGGTTCATGCGGGGTTCAGTTCTAATTTGGATCGGACGAAAATTTGGTAAGCTAATAATTTGATGGAGGAGGTAGCAAAACGAAGATTTTCGACGTATAAAGCGAAGGGTGCGGTTAGCGTCGCTAGCGATGTTCGTTATATTGGAAGACCAGGTTAGGGTTTGAGTTAATGTCAAAATACTAAGAGGTAAAAAGAGAAGACACCAGAACCAAAAAGAACGTATTTAGAAAGAATGTGTGATTGCCTGCGATGAAAAAACACGCCAGGCTAAAAATTGAATGCAAAAAGCATATCTGCTTTGAAACCAGGCATGACGCTGAAGTACATTTTACTTCTCTCTGGTTTAAAAATGGAATGCAGACAGCATATCTCTTTTGAAATCAGACATACAGCATACAGCTCAAGTACGTTTGACTTGTCTCTGGTTTCACTCTTTGTACAGCCACGTGTGGTAATTTTCAAGTGACGTCGCAATGGGTAATTCGATGTCGTTTTACAGCTTCGCTGTTCAACCACCTTCGCAGCGTGGATTGGAGCACAAAGGCAAAGAACTTCTGCGTGCACTGACATAGCACAGCTCAAATTATACCACACTCCTCATGTGATTAGAAAAAAAAATTTATTTACTGATGTACACATGCCAAGGTTACCGGATACATTGACATTCACAATTAGACGCTAAGCATGTGAAGCGAGCCAATTAAAGAGGTACCATAAGCATCTTTGAGCAACTAACAGGAATTGCTTGTGGGCGATTTGAGGCGAGATAACATACCTATTCACAGAAGAGTAAAACAGCAATAATCTGACACGGAAAAAAGGGGGGATTTTAGCGCCAGTTTGGTCTAAAGACCACAACAAGACGATCGTTGTTAACAGAAATGAATGGGCACGAACGCTCCCGGAGGAACTCTTGCTCTCCCAAGAAAAAGAGTTTCTCGGACAAGACAATGATCAACTCCCTTCGAAGCCGGCAGAGTATTGGCCACACAGCGCGGCGTCGAAAGCCACCAGTGACCGCGGTGGATCGATTGCGCCATAAACTAAAAAGACACGCAACAATTAACAGGTGAGCAAAACGGCCGCTGGAGAAGCGGCCGCGGGAGACAAAGCTCGAAATGCCCTGCCCACGGAATCCCGCTTGAACCGCGCGCCAAAAGACACGCGCTACCACGCAGGTTACAGTAGCGTGGTGACTATTTTCCGGAAGCAGGCAATTCCGACAGGCACTGGAACATAAAACACCCCACCGTTCTAGCCGATCACAAGTAGGCAACACTGCCCAACCAAATTTCCAAACAAAGTCGCGTAGATGGTCTGGAAGAGGCGTCGACGCTATGCGCGCCCATTGAATGCGGCTCATCGGTGAGTGGCGAGACGCGGACGCAACAGGCAGCAACTGCGAACCCATAATGTCCACCACACGGTTTCAACGATGTTGACATCAGCTGCTACTGCGCTTACATGTCTGAAAAAGGCCACTGGCGGAGCATAGAAAGCGGTAGGCTGCCCTGATTGAGGTCCATCATTAGCAGGGGCCGAGGAATTCAAAAAGCGCAAAAAAGGACCCAAAAAGTACCGCGCTAGGGTTCGCGCCGGAGACGCGTCCCCCAGCAGGACACGCAAAATACACTTCTAAGCTAACAACGAGGACGTGATGGACAAAGTTGGAAAGGCAAAACCGCCTCTCTCCCGTGGTTGTCCAAGAACAGCACGAGCCACAAGCTCGATTCAGCCTGACCAAAAAAAAAGGGAAAACCTGTAGTCTGCACCCGCATTATGACGCGCAGGGGTGGTTTAACAATGTGGCAAAGGTACCAGAAGGCACCCACGACGACCGACTGAACCAGGCAGCGCCTCTCAACCAGAGGCAGGTCAAATGTCTGCGCCCTCCCACAAGAGCTCTAATGCCCTCTACGACCGAAGACCACATACCATCCCATATTCCAGCACAGTCGTAGGTCACGCCTAAAATGCGCATCTGCGCACACCACTGCAAAGTTATCGCACTTGTAATACGTCTCTGAGGAGACCCCACAAAAAAGTAATGACTCCTCGAATAATTAAGAGCAGCCCCCGACAACGAGGCGTACTAATGAAAAACGTTATAGGTTCAAGCAGGCTGCGTTCATCAGCTAAGTAGAGTATGATGTCATCTGCATAAGCAGTGACGCGTGCTGCCTCACTGCCTGGCAATGCCAGACCTCTAATAATAGAGTGGTGGTTGACTGTCCAGGAGGAAAGGCTTTAATGCTAAGACATACAAAATAGGGGAGAGAGGACCACCTTGACGGACGCCGTGGCCAACATCAAATGCGGCACTTTCCCAGCCGTCGAGAAATAGAGTGCTTGAAATGTCTCTGTACCTTACTTTAATGAAAAGCACGAAAGAAGGTGGGAAACCGAAAGCATCCAGTGTACCGTAAATATACTCATGCTTTAAAAAGTCGAACGCTTTCTCTTAATAGAGCAAAAAAGAAGACCCTGTGCGCGCCACCGTATAGTATACTCTAGGATATCTGGTGTTACGGAATATATTTCATGACCAGGGATGGAGAAATTCTGGTGGCAGGAAATGAGGGACGGTGGAAGAGACCGTAGACGGCGAACGAGTAATTTTTCTAGAAATTTATAGTCTGAATTTAGTAAGATGATAGGGCGCCAATCTGCTGGACATGTCGAGAAAGGAGACTTTTTAAGAATCAGGACAATGCGGCCTCCTTTAAATGAATCGGGAAAGACATGCCAATTAAAGCAGAGTTTTAACACTTGCGAAAAAATGGGGCCTACATTATGCCAGAATTGTAATTAGAACTCCACAGGAAGGCCATCTGGCCCAGGCGATAAGCCTTTTTTGATGGAATCTAACGCCTCCTTGATTTCACTTGATTTTGACGGAGCCATAAAGCCATCAAGAAGTTCAGCGGCAACCTGCGGCAAGCCTGCAAGAAATGGGTGTGCGGGAACGTCATCGCGATCACCCCGAACGAGCGACTGAGAAATATCCCGGAAATTGACGAAAAACGCACTGAAATTCCTGCCAACTGGCTGGGCCACAGCCCTGGCGGAAGATGTAAAAGCAGGGGCACCTTGAGGGCATAACAGCTGTTGGCGTGCGAACCGGTAGCACGTCAGGATGAGCACTTGGACTGCGTCGACAACGCCATGCCGCCGCTGTCAAAGAGGATGATCGTAAAAGACGCTGGAGACGCTCCGAAAGCTCCTCTTTTCATGCGCTCATAAGCGACGATGGCGACGGGGTGCGCTCAGCTATACGCAGCTTCTCCGTCACTACACACACCTCAGCTGAGACGCGAGCCCTAAGGGCTCGACCAGAAGCGGCGCAATGGTGACGCCACTGCTCCTTCAGACGGTCCCAGACACCAGACACGGCCCCAACAGCCGAAAAACGCAAGGCCCGCGTTAGTCCTCTCGTGCTGGTATCGTGAAGTATGCGCCCATCTAAACGCCATGGTCTGTGAAGAGACACTGCAGCCGCCGGAACCCCGAGTGACAAAAAAAAGGGGGCGATGGTCTGATTTATATACCGGCGAGGATGGCAGCGTCATTGCGTTAGCAGCACACACTGTCCTGAAAAGGCCCGTCGGTACATACGCCCTGTCTAACCTGCTCGATGATAATCTGCGACGCCAAGCCCACACAAAGACACCGCCATTAAGGAGCTCATAAGCGTCTGTGAACATAAACTGGTTGACTAGGGGCCACAACTCGCGCGCATTCCAGCCTGGCCTGCTTGTACAAGGGCCCTGCACATCAGCGACCGTATCGAGTACGCAGTTGAAATCGCCCGACGTCACAACGTTACGTCCTCCAAGGAAATACACATCCAGATTTTTAAAGACTGAGTTTACCAAATTAAATTTGCAAGTGCATAGACGCAAAGAATTCTTAGGCGAAGTGCGTTAAACGTGCAGTCGAACGCCAACACGCTTCCAAGCGCATCGTAGGTAACATGATGGTCTCGGAGGAGGATGCGGTTCAAAACAAGAACACCAACGCTGCTAGAACGCGTGCTGGCGTACGAAAAGAAAGCATCGATGCCAGACCTACCCTTAAATTCCAACACGTCACTGAGGCGACAAGAATTGGTTTCTTGCGGGCAGAGGATATCGCAGCCCGATGAACGAGCGAAAGCGACCACCTCGGCCTGCTTCATAACACTGCGGAACACCAGCACGTTAAGACCCAGTTAAACACCATATTCCAGGGATATCCGAATCTGGGCCGAATGTCCTAGTCCTTGGTCATACCTCCTTCGGATATACGTCGGATGTCCTCCCTTTAAATGTCCCCAGATGACGTCCGCTGGACATAGGATTCGGACTTTCTAGTGCACATTTGAAAAAAAACATTTATTACAGAAGCTGCTTGGTATACACACTAACAGCCTTCAAATATGAATGCTTTTCAGTAGTTATATGCTACTCATTTGGTGGCATACTCTTTGTAACGTATGGTTTCTTTCTAAAATGTTGTTTTGGGTGCCTTAACTGAGGAAGTGCCTATTTTTGTATCACTGTATTCAGTGGAATACATTTCTTGACGCTAGAGCTACTCAGTGCAATTTATGTCTATACTTAGCAGAATATCTATTGGGCACCTCCCACGAGGTTCCAGTGCATCCCTTCAAGCATACTGTGAGGTGTCTAAATGCAGACAAGATAAAGAAAGTTGGGCTAGTTGGTGTAAAGTGACACGGGGTCTAATGCAGACGACTAAGACCGAGATGGAAGCACAGGACACCCTCTTCACGAAAGGTTAAATGTGACAATTTTGTTGCTATATTTATTTAGAGGTTTTTAAACACATCAGGTTACCGACAGCTTCACTGCGAATTTGACCTCGCATGGGCATGTCCATTTTTACATTGACCTGCACTGTTTACGCACTTTGAAATACCTGTTCAAGAGCAAAATATACCATAGCCACAACAGCCCTGCCGAGTGCCCTGTAGATCCCCAAGGACGTTTTATGGACCTCCGTGTGATAAAAAAACCTGGCCAAAGTAATGTGTACGGAAGTCCCCAGATGATTTCGGGATCATCTGGGGATATCCGCATCTCCTGTAGCGATATCGCACGGACGTCCACAGGACGTCTGTGTTGTCACTGGGGAGTAATGAACAGAGTAGTCATTTTGGAACTGAAAAATAAAACTAGGAGCTGTGATGTCTAGGCAATACAATGCGCGCCGCGACTGGCGCCAAACCACCTCACTTTTTCCATAGGGTCGGACCAGGGGAAGCCCGAGGCCTCCTTCACCGACCAGCAGAAATGTCCTAGTCCGTAGTTGACACATGCGTAACTCGAACTCAAAGCAACCATCTCAACATTCTGAGACAGGGTACTAGAAGTGCTGGTGCTAATCCTCAGTGTAGAAGAGGGCGGCGACTGCACAGGTTCTGCGTCAGAAGATGGCCTTGGCTCCTGCCCAGGCGAAATATTTGGGCCGACACTAAACCTGGATGACGAAGGAGATGCCTCCGCTCCTGCCCAGGCACGATGACAATCTCGTCAATGACGAGGTTGACTGAAGAAGACGAAGACGACAACCTGCTCTCGTCACCATCGACCTCTGATATGTTGGCGTTGTTGCTTAAAGCCGCAACGCCGTCTGCGGGCTGCCGCGCAGGCTCCGAGAGCGGCTTGTCCCCAGCATCAGAGACTTGCAGGGGCGCAATGGGCTCCGTAGAGGCAGGTACACTTGTAGAGACAGGCTGACAGAGCAGGCACATTCACTGTCGGCTTGCTAGGTGCATCAATGGACGCCTCAGCCGCAGGCACAAGTTTTTCCACACATACACTCTGAGACGCAGAGGAACCACCCGTAACAGCGTCAGTGTCGGAAACGCCGGGCTAGCTCTTTGATGGCTGCATCGGCTGCATGTGCGGCCGGCGGAGGTGCAGGTCGGGCCACAGCCTCAGAGAACGAGGGCTTGATCGCGCATGCCACGGTAGCGTGTGGATCACCACAATGTCGACACGGCAGCACACAACCTTGGCCTTGGTGCCCAGAGACCCCGCAGCGGGCGCAGATCGGAGCCGTGCACTGTGCTCTGAAGTGTGCAGTCGTCCCACAACGCCGACAAGCACGTTGCATGCCTTTGTAATCGAATTTCACGCGGTGGCCAGCTACCTTGATGTTGTTAAGCATCGCTCGGTCTTCAATTCAATTCGGACGTACCGCGTCCCTGTGGTGACACTGGGACGCGACCTCATGGTGCCGCGACTGATGTGCAGCACGCAGCAGCGCCGGCAGTTCATGCAGCTCGCTTAATCGCTCGTCCTGTTGTTACAGATCTCTGGCTTCACTGGTTGCGGCCCGCGTGCGTGTGGACCATCTGACAAGCCATCAACGAATAAACTACACTGCAAGGGCAGCAAGGAATATGTCACTACCGGACAAGACCATAAGAAGACAACTCTGCTCCTGGCCCGGCCACGTAGCACGCAGAAGCGCCGGCAATTCATGCAGCTCGCTTAATCGCTCGTCCTGTTGTTACAGGTTAGTTGTATTTTTGTTCTTTTCAGTAAGAGCTTAAACAATTTTTTCTCTGCCGCTGCTGCTGCTGCTACTGCTACAGGCGCATTTGGTGTGATGAGTGAGATGAAGCAGTTAATGTCTGCCTGGCATGTCACATAGCTATCAAGAAAGATTCCAGTGCGATAACCTGTTCTGATTGTGTCTTCACCTACCATGCCGGAAATTGCTCAGGGGTGGGAGAGGCAACCGTTAAGGCCAAACCTGACATAGGAAAGTAATGGCTGTGGCCTACATGCAAAGCCTCGAAATTAAGAGGTAGCCAGAACTCTGGAAAGGCTAAACATGCCGATGACGCTGACATTGTGGCGAGGCTAGCCAATATGAACAGGAAAATTGGTGCTCTTCTCCCCCTCCTCAGCAAAATCGAGGAACTTATGACTATGAAAGAAACTGTGGAAGAAATTGAAAAGAACGTCAGGTTCTTATCCGACAAATATGAAAACATCATAGAGCTTGTGTCCGCTCAGCAAAAAGAGATAACTGAACTTAGAGAAAGGGTGGACAAAGTCGAATCGGAAACATCGCCTCAAGAAATTAAGATACTGAAAAGATAGATAAACGACATGGATGAGTATAGCCGCAGGCATAACCTGGAAATTTATGGCTTGGAACATACAGAAGATGAAAATTTGCTAACAAAAGTCAACGGTATCGCACGGAAACTAGAAATTCCGGAAGTGACAGCACGAGACGTTGAGGCAATTCACAGACTTCCTTACAAACCTAACAAGGTTCCTCCGGTGCTATTGCGGTTTTCTTCGCGTACACTTAAGGACCAATGGAATGATAAACGATCACTCTTGAGAACGAAGGTACCGGGTATCAGACTGTTTGACAACATGAGCCCGCAAAACAAGAGGCTCTTTTGGCTGGCCAAAACCAGGTCAACCGAGAAGTCGTATGAATTTACATGGCAGAGGAATGGTAGAATCTATGTTAGAAAAAAATCAGGTGAGCTCGCCATCCAGATAAAGACCGAGGATGATCTCAGCAAGATTACCTGATTGACGCAATTTTCCTGTTAACGCCTTCGACCGATGTCACCGTCTTCCCGAAACGTGACTACTATGACGGACAGGCATTTCCTAATACTCTCGTCAACCTGCACCCATTGAGTAGATACTTATCAATCTTTCATCTCAACTCGCAAAGTTTGCATAGTAAACAGCTAGAAGTAACCAGCTACTTACCATCACTGCAACATGAATTCAGCATTCTTGCATTCACAGAAACGTGGTTTACTGATTCACATGATGCTATACAGTTTGAGGGGTACAGATGTGAAGCTCTCTGCCGCGACAACCAAAAGGGTGGTGGCGTCGCAGTATACGTTAGAAATGATTTCAGTTATGCAGTCTTGCAAGAGTACTCTGTTATCTCCATTGACTACGATGTGTTGCCAATTAGAACTCAAGGTTTTATTATTGCTGTGTTTTACCGCCCTCCTTGCGGGTCCCTTCCCGCATTCTTCAATTTCTTTGAACATTTCTTGGAGTTTGCTGCATCCACTGATTTCACCGTGATTATTGTGGGAGACTTTAACATTAATGTGCTCTCCAGTGATTCATCATCAGTTACTCTACTGGAAACGTCACATTCAGCTGGGCTGAAAAATGTTATTGATACGCCCACTCGTGTGACTGCCGACAGTAAAACACTCATTGACCTCTGCTTTACCAGCTGCTTAGCAGACGTCTACGCCGGCGTCCTAGCAACAGGTATTAGCGACCACATGCCTTTTTTCTCGATTTCAGCTTCCTAGACGTCACATTAGCGAACTTGGCATTATTCAGCTCCGTAACATGCTGTCAAGTACAGACTGGGGCGAAGTCTTAAACACTAGAAATGCCGACAATGCGTACAATATTTTCCTTGATAAAATGATTAAGATATAGCGTTTCCAGTTGAGAAGGTCCTTAAATGCCGCAAGGCTAGAAAACCATGGATTACAAGAGAACTTTTGCAACGAATCAAGGACTGTGACCAATTATTTCAGGAGTTTTGACAAGACGAAAGATATAAATAAATTCCTACAATATAAGAAAATCAGAAACAAGCTTAGCACTGCTCTCAAGAAAGCCCGCTCACAGCATTATGTCAACAAGTTCACGGCAGTTCTCGGTTGCCCTGACAAAGCTTGGCCTCTAATGAAATCACTTTTTTCGCAGAATGCGCACACTGTCCCACAAGAACTCACAATTGATGGCGTTGCATATTCAGGTTCCACCTTAGCTGAAAAATTCAATACCCATTTTCTAACGTCGGGCATTTCCCATTGTTGTGAGAGCGTCCACTCTGAATTGTACTTTGATGGTCGATTGCCAGACTCAATATTTTTCTCCCCGACTACACCCTACGAAGTTGAAAACGTCGTAAAAGGTCTCAAGGCCAACTGTGCAAGCGGATACGATGAAATAGCCGTTCAGCCAGTGAACGCGGTAGCTAACCTTCTAAGCGTAGCTCTTACACACATCTGCAACTGCATCCTGCGCGATGGTGTCTTTCCGGAAAAAATGAACATCGCCCGCGTCTGCGCGGTGCACAAGGGAGGTGACAAGAATATTCTGTGAAACTGCCGTCCTATATCTATACTTCCTGTATTTTCAAAGATAGCGGAACACGTAATCAACAATAAATTGAGTAGCTTTTTATTCAGCAAGGACGTTATCAAACCCCAGCAGTGCGGATTCCAGAAAGGCAAATAGGTTGAATCTGCTTTGTTAAACATAAAAGAAAAAATAATTTCTAACATCGAACATAGACTTTAGACTGTAGGCATATTCTTAGACTTCAAAAAGGCCTTCGACTCCATAAAACATGACATTCTTTTCCATAAACTTGAAAGGTATGGTATTCGTGGCAGTGCGCTTTGTTTAATCAAGCGTTATTTGCAGAATAGTCACCAGTACGTAGGATTTAGGACCATCAAATCAATCTGCAAATTATAAAATACGGCGTGCCACAGGGTTCAACTTTAGGACCTTTACTGTTCCTTGTGTACATTAATGATATTGTGATGATACGACAGACGCCAAATATTATCTTGTACGCAGATGATACAAATGTATTTTTTAGTGGAGGCGATCTTTTGAATGTAATGAATATAGCAAATAAGAGGCTTCGAGTTCTTAAAACCTGGTTATCATCAAACAAATTAACCCTTAAAGTAGAAAAAACCAGTTACCTAATATTTAGAGCGAGGAATAAGGCAATAGACAGCAGTGTAAAGTTAACTTTTCAGGACCTTCATATAACTAGAGTGGATGTGCAAAAATTCTTGGGAGAACACATGAGCTGGGCACAACATGTATCAAAACTGCGCATAAATGCTTCCAGAACCATTGGCCTCCTCAGCAAGTTAAGGCTTTTTCTTCCGGCTTGGTTTAAACAGAAACTCTATTACGCGATGATCTTCTCCCGTTTACACTACTGCATTTTAGTGTGGGGCAGCACAGGTAAGAGCAATCTTGAAAAACTGCATGTTCTGCAAAAGAAATACATTCGGTTTATAGAAAACAAATAGCGATATGAACATTCGTCCCCACTGTTTCCTAAGTATAAAATTTTGCCTATTACGAACGTTTACCAGCAAAGCATGGCGAATTACCTGTATCTTAAAATAAAATCCCATGGCACAAGCTTTGTTAACAGATACAAACGACCAGACTGTGGTTATGCTTTGAGAGATGAAAAATACGTGAAACAAGGGGCTAGAATTAGGTACGGAGAACAATCAATAGATTATCAGCTACCATTATTACTAAACACTTTTCCAGAAATAGTTACCATCGCATCTGAGAGCAAAACACGCTACTCCTTTAAAAGGCGAGTGAAAGAAGTACTATTGCGAAATGCCGCACAGTAACACCAAGTATGGCCACCAAACTATGCCATGAGGGCGTTGTTCACAGTTCCTAAGTCCAAAAGGCACACTTGTAAGAAAGAAGCAAAAAAGGCAACCAAAACGATTTGGCTGATATCGCAAATTAACACGGAACCACGTCTCGCTTCCACTTGCAGTCTTGTTACTAATCCATACCCTTATCACCTGTGCAAACCAAACCCTCTTTATTTATGCTTCCTGTCGGTGTTGTCAAAGAAAATGTGCAATTGTATTGTTGGTTGTCCGTTTTTTCGTGCAACTTGTCGCGTTTGATCTTCTGTAAAACTGATGTCAGACAGTTCTGTTTATCGCCATCTAGAATCTACTGCCACTGTACGCTGCCGCGCGGCGCACGTGAAGGTCACGAGGCCATGTCAGGCGCCATAGGACGCCTTTTTCCTCGGGAACCTCAGCAGATGTAATCACGAAATGAATCTTATATGTACTGCAATTCTGCTGAAAAATAAAAATACTACTACTAATACTACTACACATTGCCATAAGGGGAAAGAGCCTTGGCGAGGGTATCACTAGGTACTCGGGCGGGCAGAAAAATATTGGCAGTGGCTTAGCTCCGCTATGCCAGGATATACGTAGCGGGAGGTACGTTTCCATGGCTGAGCTTGTTTTTGGCACTGTATGTTTAGGCACGGCCGGACTCGACTCTCCTCTCCTTCGCGCTCCCTTACGGCCTTTGCAATGATGGATGGTGGCACCTGCCGCCGCAACTCTGTGGTGGCTCTGTGAGCTCACCGCTGCCGCCTCTGCAAAGCGCGTTCACAGATGCGCTCCGGCATTCTAGTAACGTTGCTCCGGCAGGCAGGATAAGGGCAAAATCTGTGTAACTCCGGCTGTCGGACTCAACTTACCGTGCATTTTAAAGCCTAATCTTTATTCTCAGTGCCGGTAATCAACACCATAGCCTCATACGATGTGGATGAAACGGCTTACTCTCTCTGCTTAAAGCTACAAGTCCGTAGCAGACTACGCTGAAAAGATTACAGGGGAAGGTTGAGCCAAAACCCACAATTATTTATTACACACGTCGTTACTTAGGGAAAAAGATTATATCGGTACATGCACTTCAATTCATAACAAAGGTACAGATACAGGTACAAGTTCTTTATTTCCTGATCAATACAGTGCACTTTTGTACATTTTGGTGCCAACAACCTTCTCGTCATGTACATAAAAGCCTAAAATATTTTCTGGATGGCTTATGCACATACGAAACTGATTTTTCATATTTTCCGTTACCATCTTTGCGTGATTTAGTAGAAGTAGTCTTACAAATTTGTCAGCAATCACAATAGCTGTGCGCCTTGTGTGACCATTGCCAACGTCTTCTGGGCAGTTCAAGATGGGCGATTGTTCAAGGTAGGGTGCAACGAGAAGTTGCAGCACTTCATGCACTTTTGTTCGTGGAAGTAACACGGACAGTTGAGCGAGTTGGTACATCATTTTAAAACTTTGGAAAGCGCTGCTACGGGGGACACCAAGATAAAGAAGACGAAGGACAAGCGCTTGTCCTTCGTCTTCTTTCTCTTGGTGTCCCCCGTAGCAGCGCTTTAGAAAGTTCGTGGAAAGTGCTTCACAGCCGCTTCAAAGAAAGCCACAATGCTATCCAAATGTGCCAAGAACATGCGATTCGGGTAATGGAGTTCACTTTTGTTCTGCTGGTGCAATAAAGTGAACAAAGGATCCCCTTTGTTAGTCGTCGTCACCATCATCACACATGCATCACAGCAAAACTCACTAATAAGTTTCACGAGGTACCCCTAACATACACCAGACCGGAGTATGTCGCCGAGGGGGATGGATTCAAAAAGTGTCGTTTCAGGTTCTCCAGCTGTGCGATTACTTCCTTTGGAAAAGCTGCAGCAATTCTTCAGCATGAGTAACTGTCACCTGCATTTGCTTTACAGGGATGGCCTTGCCTTTGAAAATGTTATGAAGGGCGATTGTGACAGCCCTTGCATCAAGCACATCGTTACCCCCAAACATGGACCTGAGCTGTCCGAAGAGTGCTTCAACTGGGTCACTGTTAAAGTTCCTTGTCAGAATATATTTGATTCCCCTCCCTAAGAGCAACCATGTTTTCTCCACTGTTGTCCTCGTGGGGAACAGCAATGCGCGGTACGTTTCTTCTCTGAATTCGCCCTTTCCTGATGCGATTGACACCTCTTGAATATTCCTCACGTAGCAGGTGAAATGCTTTTCCAGCCATAGCATTCTGTGGTCATTTTCGTCGGAGATGGGCTTGTTGTCACTGCCACTCTACACCGTGTCGTGGATATCGAACCATAGCTCCATCATCTTCATGAAAAATATTGTTGGGCTCACTTCTCTGAAAGTGTAAAGGGCTGGGTCGCCGTACCGGTTCTCCTGGAGGTGACACAACGCTGCAGTCACTTGCGGGGAGAATACCTGAACAGCGCGGAACGCGTTCATTTTTTCTAAGTTCGACGGGTAAACGTGCTTCCTGGTCAAGTTTCTTGCCAGTCTGACAGTTTTGTCCTTTTGAAATTCGTAAAGTTTCTGTACGAACTTCCAAGTAATGAGCTCTGTGCCGTCTGTAAGTTCACGTTCCAGGAACGGACTACGTATGCTTTTGAGGATATGGCAATGGTCAAAACTCAGGAGAATGACTCTATCTGAATCGTGAGGATGGGGACTACTGAAGACAAACACCCACTTCCCGTGTGTTTAAAAATAGTGACATTTGCTGAGTAATTATCTGCAACGATTCTGGCAATTACGAATCCACAGGACTCCACAGCAGAAATTATCTCCTTAGTGCAGGCAAACAGGTCTCTCCCACTGAGTTGTTTGGCAAAGTAGTAGGCACATGGTATCCTGTATGAATTCGCCACACCATTCAGACCAAACCAGAGTGCTCTATTTGCAAGTTTCTGCCGAGCTGCCTGCCGCACTGTTGCTGGGTTTGTCTTTGAGACCAAAAAATGTGTCGGCCTTCCTGTCATACACACATTTTGGCTTAATGGCAGCACCGTCAACGATAAACGACGCCATGTGCTGTTTGCTGCTGAGCATCGCGGCCTCATCGGTCAGCCTCTCATTCAAGGCAGGACTTCGCCGGCGGTGTCAAGAAGTCAGATTTTCCGGAGTGATCATAACCTTTCTTTCAAAACTAAGCGCCAAATCACACACTCTCTGACAACTCCTTCTGATTAACAAGGTCGTTTACTGCCATAAACTTCAATCTGGTGATGCAGAAAAACAGCCTTTTTCTCACCTTTCTGGGAATCGGCAACGATCTTTTTGACGGCAGTATTGTGTTTGTCCTCGTTGTAATCTTTTATCTTTTCTTTGTCTACAGCAAGCATTCTCTGGAGCCCCGCGCACTACGATCGCTGGTAGGCAGCCCGAGCCCGAAGCCTTTTCATCATGACATGATATTGACTAGCTCGGTGAGCATTGTTGCTGTTGCTTTGTGCTGAAGCACTTTGTCTTTCCATGGTTACCTCCTCCCTGCCACCAAAACCTTCATGAGCAGGCAACAGTGACTCTGCTTTTCGCTTTGATGAATTCCCAGGAGCTGGGGGGTCACGACATGCAGGGTCGTCACGCGGTCCCTTTGCAGCTGACACCATGTAGGACGGATAGAGATCAAAGATGATCGGTACAGCTCCCACAAGCAACTTCCGTATTCGGCATCCGGGAATATAATCACTCTCATTGAAGTGTTTGCTACACACACTACAGTTGATGTGGACTTGTCGTTGATGAGATTTTCACGGGAAATGTTTTTTGCCACTTAGAACACAGTTCTGCATCGCTAGGAAAGTGGTGAAAGGAAACACCCGGCGTCTTCTCCTGTTAAAATTTGCAAAATGGCACACAATAATACGCCATGGCTACAGTGATCGCGTTTGAGTCAGAAGGAAGAAACGACGCTTTCCCGCTTGCAACGATCCCACGGAAAAAGCTCACACATTCAGCTGCAAAACCTGACCCACAGTATGTAGCACGCGAGGGATCGGCGACATAGGCATGCTGCTTCAGACGCCGCCGTCAAGCACAGAAGTGGTGAGGTAATTGCGCCCACAAAAGCAGACCAAGGTTGTAGGGAGCAAGTCCACACTCATGTTGTGGGCATCAGCGGGCAAGTCTGATAAACGTTGTGCGCACAAGAACCTCACCACTCGCGACAGCAGCATAGAATAAAGAACCAACTTGACAGCAGCTACTCAAGAAATGGCAGCAGCAGAACTAAGAAAGCGCGACCCTTCTCTCCCGCGGACACGGTGAGGTGGTAGCGACCTCTTGCGGTGATCCATCGAGCTACTCGTCAGAAAAAAATCCATTGACTCCCGTCGCGTTGCAAAGGCCGTTGGGGAGCGCGGAGGAGAGTAGACTCGAGTCCGGTCATGGTTTAGCAATGAGAGACATGTCCGCTTGAAATGTCCGGGTCGCAGATGCACTTTCGGAAACTCGAATGGTGTGATCAGTCACACGACGGGCCTTCACATCCTCTTCGGTTGGTTGCCGTTGACTGACGCCTTCTATACGCTCTATCTCGGCAGCTATGCGGCATCTATTACGCTCGGCATTCTGGCGTCTCCATTTGGCAAGGCGTTCCTCTCTCTGTTAGGGCGTCTCCGCTGCGCTCTTCGCCTTCTGGCGCTCATTCTCTCTTTGTTTAATAGCCAACTGCCAGGCGACAACCTCATGATCGGAAGCGTTAATGTTCTCTTGTCTATACCGCCGTTTAGCAGCAGCTGGACTATCCTGTGCATCCATATCAAGCGTTGCGATAAAGCCGCCGATTACATCTCCGCTTTTTATATGCAAAGCTGCGCATGCGACGACGCGTGGTTCGGGTAATGACGCGGTGTGAAGCCATATTATTCCGGAGCCCTCCACTATGGTCCCTCTCTCTTCCTTTCTTCTTTCACTCCCTCCTTTACCCTTCCGTTGCGGCGCGGTTCAGGTGCCCAACGATATATGAGACAGATACTGTGCCATTTCCTTTCCCACAAAAAACCAATTAAAAAGAAATTGTTTTTTTTTGGAAAGGAAATAGCGCAATGTGAGACAGGCATCATTTCCTTTTCTTAAAACCAACGTTCATTTTCCTTCGCTTGCAGCGCGGTTCGGGTGTCCACCGAGATATGTGAGACAGGCGTCAGTTCCTTGTTTAACCTCTAACTTTATTCAAGGTGAAACTCGCGGCCCCGCTGACGGCTCGAAAAGCTGGCATAGTCAAGCTTTTAGCTTTAAAAAATCGTACATGTTTCAGCAATACTCAGGGACATTAACCAATGCTTGCACCAAGTTTCGATTCGTATTAGATCTTTCGGAGGGGTGTCGGCGTCAGTGGCTGTAGAAATTGGGCGATAAATTATGGAATCATCGGCAAATAGTAGTATGTTAGAGTTAACGATAGAAGGAAGATCGTTAGTGTAAATTAGAAAAATCAAGGTTCCAAGCCCTGTGCCTTGGGGAACACCAGAAGTAACCGGAGAACGCGTGAACGTCGATTTGTTATCGTAGACGCATTTCTCTCTGCTAGTCAAAAAATCCTGAAGTCACTGCATTACCTAATGATTAAGGTATAGCTGCGAGAGCTTTAGAAGTAACATTTCGTGCAGTAGTTTATCAAAGGCTTTTTCAAAGTCAGGGAACAGCATGTCAACAGCAATGTTTAATTGAAGATGCAAGCAAAGGTCGTTGATGAAAATGGGTAGTTGGGAATCAGAGGAAAGTACTTTTATGTTGGTTAGGCTGAAAAAACTTGACAGAGATTAGAAATTTATTCTGAAAATAAATTACATCTTCCATTACTTTTGAATAAATGCTTCTGAGGTAAATAGGACGATAGTTTTTGCATTAAAAGAATGAATCCTTTTTGTGGACTGGGACGACATTACCTATTTTCCAGTCTTGTGCAAACATGCCTGATCATAAGGGCTGTTGATAAAGGTGGCACAAGGTGGCACTAAAATGTTCTTAGTAGTGTTTTGGGACCTTTGAGTTTAAGCTATCAATTCCAGATGAAGATGACATTTTCAATGATTCGATTAGTTTCATATTTACACTAGGATCGAACAAAATGTCTGGCTTGGCTGGGTGACAAAAGACAGAGAAGTATGGTAATTGGTCATCAGGTTTTTTAGTAAAAACTGGGCAGGAAGTGGCATTAAGTGTGCAACAGACATCATGTTCCAGTATGAGAATGTTGACATCGTTGTGTATAATGTTAGAGGCTTGTGGGATGTAGGGTTAATAGTTTTCCATAACTCGTGAGGGTTTGTGGGCAGCACAGACGGCAATATTGAAGAAAAAAAGAAACTTTTGGCTTGTCTTGCTAAAGACGTGAATGTTTTTTTCTGTAGATTGACATCGATTCCACGCGCGAGCAGTATTCAGTCGTTTGGCGGTTGGAAAAAGTATTTTATTTTCCTTGTTGAGGCGCTTCAGTTCGTTGTTAAACATGGCGACGACGATTCTTCGGTGATGGTGATAGTAGGGGTGTGCTTAGCTATCAGTTGATGAATTTTGTGTTTAAAGAGAGACCAGTTAGTTTCTATTCACCGGTTAGAGACTTCAAGGAACAGTCACGTCCACAAATCGGACAGTTCTGTGTCAATTTGTCATTTAAGGTGAATCTTTTTTTTTTTGCCTTCTCCAGCATGGCAGTTGGTAGGAAAATAAGTTTAGTATTATGGAGTGGCCACTAAGCCAAGATAAATGAAGTGGCGGTGAGACGTTATCAGGGCGGGAAGTAAAAACGAGATCAAGAATAATAGAAGAATTACCAGTTTGCCTGGTAGGGTTAGATATGAGCTGAGAGAAGCCAAAGGTTAGGCACGTGTTGTCGAAGTCGCCCTTTTTAGAGCACTCCGCTCTAAAGGTGGATCAATTATTTGAATTGAAATTGCTTTGTCATATCTTTAAGGAATACAAACTGTATCCTTTAAATATCTTGAATTACACTCAAGTAGTAATGCTCCTTATAAGTTAGGACACAACTACCAAATGTTACTTGTGCGAACAAACTATGGTACCTAAATTCTTTCCCATTTAATTCCCAGTAGTCTTAATAAACATACACCGGCCATGAAAATTATTCAGAAATATGGGTCCCAGAAATCTTTTAAAAATAATGCTGCATATTACATGCTTTCTTGTTCTAGCGATTAATGGTTTCTTGATAGAAATAATCATTGTTTCTCATGTTTCGTTACTGTGTAAATTTTCTCGCATTTCTGACTTTGTTCACACCTTGTAACTATTAAGTGTATAATTTAGTCATTGAAAAGTATGCACATTCCTCACTCTTTACTTTGTTTTAAAAATGCGTTCTCTTTGTAATAAGTGCATGAAGCTCTTGTTCCTTTTGCTGCCTATTCTGAGCTGTGCGAGGGATGCTTGGGCCCCGTCAGGCAGATCACATCGGCCTATGCTTCATATTGCCGGCTTCCTTGTTCTAGCGATTAATGGGTTGTTGATAGAAATCATTGTTTCTGTTGTTTCGTCGACTGTGTAAATTTTCTTGCATTTCTTACTTCATTCATACCTTGTAACTTTTCGCTGTATAATTTAGTCATTGCAAAAATATGCACTTTCTTCATTCTTTACTTTTAAAACAAATTGAACAATGAGGAAAGTACGTTCTCTATGTAATAGGTGCACGAAGTTCTTGTTCCTTTTGCTGCCTATTCTGAGCTGTATGACGGTTTCTTGGGCCCCGACAGGATGATCACATCTGCCTTTTGCCCCTGCACCCGAGACGTTGTGATCTGAAGAAAGAATATCTATCTATCTATCTTTCGATGTTATCTTTGGGTGTAATGGCAGGGAGACCGGACCAAGTAATATCAGAAAAATCGAAGTCACCATAAATAAGAATGGGAATATGCTGATATGACTTAGTTTTGATGCGGAGTGATTCGTGGAAGTGAGCATAAAAAAATCTGTTAGTCAGGGGGTCGATAGCAAATTCCGATGATAACTGCAAGGAACGAAGCAATGCATTGAATAAACCGCAGTTCTAGAGGGGATGCAAGTTTAATCTCGGAACAATGACATGAGTGATGAGAACCTATTAGTGCGCCCCTCACCATGCCTGTTTAACCTATCACGTCGAAAGGTATTGAAGTCGCGAAACATGGAAAGTATCTCGGAGTTTCCTAAGGACGAACTTAGCCATGTTTCGTGTAGTACCATAATGTCGCTCTCCGTCGTGCGTACAAGACTGTCTAGGGTGTCAAGCTTAGCTGGAAGGTTGCGGATGTTAGTGTAAAGAATGGTCAAGGAGTGGAGCTTTGGCTTTTTTTTTGGGGGGGGGGGGGGTCATAAAGTGGCTATGGAGTGCGGGGAACGTATTTGTTTGAAACGTAGTCGTAAGTTTACGTGGTGGTTTCGATGATTAGCATATTTTAGCGAAGTTTGTATTTTTCTGTCCGCGATTTTCCAAATGCAAGTAGCTGCTTCCTGGCAAAGAGAGTAGTTTTGAAGTAGTCTTCAGAAACAGTGTAGCCAATGTCTTTTAATTTGCTAGCACAGGAAAGAATTTTTTCCTTTGTTTTATAGTGAGCAAAATTAACAATGGTCGGTCTGTTTTTGTTAGCATCAAACTTCCCAGTCTGTGAGCTCTTTCGACGTCTGTTGGGTTGAATGTCACGTCTAGCTTTTCTTTGCATACTTTTGTGATAAACTTTCCTGGTTCAGCCCACGTTTCTGGGTTGGTGTGCTTTAAGGCAAAAAAACAATAAATTGGATCGGCGTGCCCTCCCTTCGGAGTCACCCAGCTTATATATAACGTTCGATATTTTCCCCGCATTCTGCTCCGCAAGCTCCAGAACATCGCTGATATCATTTTTATTTCGCCAAATGATGCGCAATTTTCTCCAGGTTTTTTTAGCCTGCATTTTATTTCACCTAGCGCTTTGTCAACAAAGCTGCCTGCCCAGATCGAATCTCATTCGAAGCTGCCATTATACCGGAAGAATCTTGCGCAGCAGTACCGTGGATGTTTGGACCGGGGTTTAGTTCATCGGCACCCGCCAAGATCAGCAATTGAAGCATGACACCAAGACATTCTAAGGCAGTCGCGACACAACACTGAGGGCTCGGCAGCACCAGCAGGGGCGCATGACGGGTACGCCATGCAAATGATGTATATTCATAGCTTACCTGCAAGAAAAGAGGGAACGCGGGTGATCGTGCGTAGCCATCGTTGCAGTGCTGCCGAGCCCATTCATCGCAGAGAGCGGTGGTGCTGTCCTTAAGTAATATGGACGCTCCGGTGACGTAGAAATGCTAGTTATCATCGCTGAGGGCAGGGTTGCTGGGTAGAGTGGCACATGCGCCGTACTCGGACAGGGACCAAAGCCAGCGTTTGTGAAGTATTCCAGTGCAGGGCAGCTTCAGGGAGGACGAAAAAAACACTGGGCCTACTCTAGCGAACCAGCCGACTGGGCTCCGGCCAGGATGCAGGAGCAGGTGTCGATGCTCCATGGATGCAAGGGCGATGGTACCGACAGGAGGATGCGGCCGATGGCCCATCTCACGCCGATACACAATCACAACCCGAAAGACTTAAAGGCACAATCGCAAGCGCCAGCACTTGCACGACAAAGATGTGACGCAGGTGAGGGTATGTGCTGTGAGCAGTAATATGTTAGAGTTCTAGTGAACAAAAGTATCGAAATAACTGTCACGTCAACAAAACAAAAAGGTTAAGTTTGAAGTAAGAACATTCTCTGTGACAAACACACGTGGTCTCCGGCCTGACAGCAATCATAGCTTGAGCGGTGGGGATAAGCAGGTGGCTCTGCGAGCAGCAAATTAAGCCCCATAAATCGTCCACCCTTTCGGAATAATGGTGTGATTGGATGCATGGCCTTGCATTCAGCGGTAAGAGGGGAAGTTGAGGAATTCAGGATATCGCTGCAGAACAGATATTCGCCTTTAACTGAGCAAAACGACCTTAATGTTCAAATAATGAACGGTAATATCACAGCTATCATTACGAAATGCGCAGCAGATGTAGGTGATAGGGTGGTTCGACCGGATAATGGCGCGCTTTGAGAGATGAAAGACCTGATTAAGAACGCCAAAGCATGAAAGCGTATAGCCCTACAGACAGAATTCAACTGGCAGAGCATTGGAAGTTAATAAATAGGCGCAAGGGTAGCCGACATAAGAAAGTTTAATATGGGTAAAAACGAGCGTGCTCTAAAGAACGGAGACAGCCTAAAAGCGACGAAGGGGAAACTAGGAATAGGTAAAAACAGATGTATCTGTTAAGAGACAAAGACGACAATGTAATTAGCAATTTGAATCCGATAGTTAAAGTAGACGAACAGTTCTACACAAATCTATACAGTTGCCATTGTAATCTGAGCGTTAATGAGAGAGACAGTAGCGCACAGCATTGGGACCTCCCGCCAGTAAATAAAGAGGAAGCAGAGAGCCTTGGGTGCAATAGAAAGGGCTAACGAAAACGGTTCAGCTTAAATTTAAGTGCATCGCATTGAGCTTTGAAATTTAAAAAAAGTGATATGTGTAACGCGAAGAGACCGGAAGCGGGCAGAGTGAGTCGGGGAACAAACGAAGGTTAATGATATTCTGGTCGAAATCAAGAGTAAGAAATTGGCTTCAGCAGCGCATATAATGCGAAGACCGCTTAACCGCAGGTCCTTAAGGATAACGGAGTGGATTCCAAGAAAAGGCGAGGCTAGCAGGGGGCGGCAGAACGTTAGATGGGTGGATGAGGTTAAGAAGTTTGCAGGGACACTGTTGCCTCATCTCGCAAAGGACGGGACTAATTGGAGACACTTGTGATGGGCTTTTGCTCTGCAGTGGGAGTAGTCATGCTGATGATGATGATGAATACGTCCATTCTTTCCGAGTAATGGCTTGACTGAATTCCCGTCTTAGCATTGGTTCAAAATGTTATACTTGCGAGATCTACATCTGCGTTATGAACCTGGCAGTCGTCGGCCCATGAGGCAGATAAGGCCAAACATATAGTCAAGTTGCCATGCGCTTGCACTTTTCTGATGAACCCATCAAAGTTCGCCTGCAGCACAATGCGAAGGATTTCTACCTGTCGTTGAGCAAGGAAGCACCCCACACACTGTTGGATACTAACACACAACATATTCGCAACGACTTGTTTGTCAGATTGCGTTCTCTATGACCAAAGTGCGTTCTCTATGGGAGTCCGAAATGTGCCCGACATTGGCATTCCGCAAGGAAGCCCATGCATCATACAGGAGGCTTGTACTGCGCTCCTCAACATGCTCCACTGCTACGCGCCGCTGCTAAAGTTATGACTGCTGTGAAGGTGGAGCCCGTATACATTAGTTAGTAGTCAATGTTCTAACGCACCCCATGTGTCTTTGCTGCACACCAGGCAGTCAATTCCGCGTGAGTGTTCGTCATTCTTGTGTGACACCATGAACGGCAAGACCGTTTTTGGTTGCCCTATATTTCCAACAATTTTTAATCACAAATTGTTTTACAGCATGTTTCCTCAACTCACCGAGTTACTCACAACTCTGCAATCATATCAATCCAACCAAAACAAGCAGAGGAAAGCACACTGGGAGCTGCGCTGCACATTGAAAGCGCTCCTTAAGAGGCAAACGTGTACTACAGTGCGCTTACTGTTTAGTTTGTGCTTTCGACATTTCCTGCTTTCTTTCGTAAACGAACGCATTTAGAGATCTAATATTATTTGCATGACGTTTCGAAGTCAAGAGCATCGAAGTGAAGGGCATTCAGCCGCTGTACGTTGGCTGAATGTCACATAGCTTTCGAATAGACGGCATGGGGTCCAGAATGGACGTGTACCAGCCTGATCGCTTGCCTGTGGCTGTCCACTGCATTGATAACTGTGCAAACAAATATACCGAGTAATGACAATATACTTGGTCATTTATACGAAGCACTAGTCACTTTATTTCCAGTGGCATTTTTTTTTTTTTGCTCACGTCGCCTATAGATTTGTATCCTAGGCAAGGGAGCCAAGATAAACGCTTTTCCAGAGACGATGGTGAAAATTGACAGGGAGAAAAACCAGGTCCATTTCTTCCCACATATCCAGAAACTGGCGGCTATTTGGCGCTGCAGCCGAACTACGTACGGCCTCCCAATGACGTTCCATTATCGCTCCGAACGTGGAGGTCGCCGAGAAAGATTTAAGCCCAGCCGGCGACATCTTGCCGGGCGCACTTGCCACAGCCGTAGATATTTCCGTCGTCCCTGCACCGCGAGGCAATGACGGAGCTCAGAGTAGAAAAACGGCACTATCAGCAACAGCAGTGACAGCAGTGCGACTGGGTTCCGCAGTACATTTACGACATTACCGGAGACGTAGTGGGCTGCACTAAACAATCACAACTCTTTCAAGAAAGCAAGCTGCAAGTAGCGAAATATGTCTGCCGACGAGACAACATATCTCAGGGGACTAAACTGCTTCCATCGACAGCGGAAAAGTACTTTTCGGACAAAGTCATTTCCGTTATGGCCCTGATTGCACTTCTATCCCTATGCTGTGCCGTGTGTATTTTGCTGAAATCGCTTTTTTCTGGAAGGTTCTGGCTCCCTGCTTTTTCATTGCACGAATCTTTGATTGTGGATCTCGGCTTGATGCTCAACTGCGCCATCAAAGAAGTAAAACTTGTTCTGCAAGGCAGTCTCTCGCCCTCCATAACCTGTGTAGCTGCATGTGAATATTAGCAGTTTCACATCTGCTGAACACGAAATACCACTGGCTAAATTTATATACTAGTAATCTGTTTCATATTTTGTACGTTACTTAGAGTTAATGTGTTTTTGTCGCTTATTTTTATAGTTTAATTTCTTAACTGTTTTTCACATTACTACTGTGTGTTCGACGTAAGGTATGACCAGTCCAAAAAAAATCTCATTAGTAAAAGGCAGAAAAACGTTTATATAATAAAAGTCAAAAACAGTTCTCGGATATCAGTGCAAAGTATACAGGTGGAAGGCGGGGTAATGTTGACAATAAAAATAAATTTACGAAATATGTAAATAAATTGTCCCTGCTTGCGCTACGGAATCCCGAAAAAAAAAACATTTGCAGGTCCTCTGCAGCTTACCGATACCACTGCTTCTTACATGAGGTCTGAATTTTTTTTTTTTTGCCAGTACGAAGTAAAGCAATTCCGCATATCAATGTCAGATACGTGCTCAATAAAATAAGGTTAATAAGTCGGGTTGGAAAACAAGATGCTACAAACACAAAAGCAGATATATTTCTTCAACTCTGCAGTTAATTCCAGCTGCCCTATTAACTTGCACCAGTTGTTGAAGGTATTAAAGATAAGCCACTGTATAGCAGGCTAGTTAGGCTGCATTAAGTTGTTGCGACTTGAATTCGTTTCATTTTGGATGCCCAACCCGTCAAACAAGTCAGCCGACGCTTTGGAAGTATTGCGTTCAGCGCTTAGTGAAAACAGGATTTTGAGCTTCGTTGAAAGGGTTAGATTCAAAGAGGAGCAAATGTATTTCTTGAAATGCGTGGCTCGGGGCTCATTGTTTTGCCGATTTCGTACAGTCAGCCAGGCTTTTCATGACTAAACTGCCGGCGGACATTGATTGCCAGCCACCCACTCTAACTATAATCACCAAAAGACCAAGGAAATAATGAACTAGAAGCATAATTATTTCGAAATGACGATACTATGCTAACTTGATTAGTTTCAGTTTGTGATACTGTGTAGTGAAGACAGTGCTCTTGTACATGTGCCACAGGTGCAAATTCAATGCCATTAAATGCTTACTCCTTTAAGTTTTAATGGCATTCTAGCAGTGCCGCAAGCGTAAATTGAATGGCATTAGCGCTACGGCCATTATTAACTTACGTAGTTCGCTGTAACGCAGTTGCCTGAATAATGCCAACTCTGGACTCCATTACACGCGCAGAGAAAAATGCAAATTTGTTAATAACAACTTCCTACGATGCAGCAAGCGGTCTGTTGACAAATTTCAAGTATGTGAGGTACCTCTGCTGCTCCTTTCGATGCGAGTGAGGACATTTTGACCAGAACTTCTGACATACTCTCTGCTCCAGCGCTGACACCACTGTCTGACACGCAAATGTAGGGCTAGCTTTTCGAGTAGTCAACCCAGAACAGGAGCATTTCGCGCAAATATTTTACATAACATTCGGACAACTACGCTAAGATTTTGTTCTCATTACCGCTGCTTATAATTAAGTGAGATATTTGGCTGCCTTGCAGGCGATATCGTCATCACTCTGTACGTATAATGACATTAAATACCGACATGTAGCAGCAACTAAAGAAATAATGGCTCAAGGAACGCAAAGTATTAAGCAATTTTTTCTTGTGGCTGTGAGCAGCACGGGTATAAGTCAACTACTTTCCGGTGCAAGATAATGAACCTCGTGCAATGCTCTCCTTATTTCGCCATAATGCCATCCTCGACATAAACCCACGTAACCAAACAGGTGAGAACGCTTGTGAGAGTTGAGTGCAGCATTGTTCCCAACCACAGAGCCATTTAAATCTCAATAAAGCATGCCGTTTAATTTCTGTGTTCTGCAGCGGTTTGCGTTGAAGGCACGCTCGAGCAATACTTTGGTGCTGCATTTCTTGACCTGTGCGCGCTTAATCACTTCTCGAGAGCAGAAGCAATCGTTGTCTTTCGTACTCACCACCATCAGTTCCAGTCAAACTCTACGCGGGAGTCGTTAGGCCAGTGAAAGGAGTGTCACCGAGGGAACGGTATTGGCCCTATAAACGGCGTGGCTGAGTGCTCAGGGTCCCGTTCGGCACTGGTCGGTTCAAACACTCTTTAGCTGTTAGGCTCCTTTACTTGCTCAGTCGTTGAAAAAACTGCCGTGGTCTGATACTGAACACAGCACTGAGTGGTTAATGGCCTGATCAGCCTTGCTTTCAAATGCGCTAAAAGCAGGTAGTTGTTAACCTTTGTGGCGCATTATTACGTCAACCACGAGCAAGAAGAGAAGAACGCTAGCAAGGCATTTAAAAGCAGATGCTGACGAGCGGCCTTGTTGTAACTCAGACGACCGGCGCTTATAACAACATTGTTGATACGGTGATGAAAAAGATTTCAAAAATGATATGAGATGATTGCGAAAATAAGTACACAAGCTGAAGGAAAAGCACCGGTTCAGCTAAAGAAAGAAGTCAGGGAACTTTCAAAAGGTTAAATATGTATAAATCAAGGTGGTGCGTGCCGCGAATGCTACTCTTATCAAACGAGCTGGACTGCTGCCCTTCTGTCTACAGTTTAGCTGAGCCACAAGAACTGGATGTGGCGCGTTCAGTATTTGCAGTGCGTTCTGTGCTGCTCGAGTGCGCAGGCTGGAAAGCAGAGCACGTATGACGTCCACGAAGGACGTGAGCATTTCAATTACTTCCAGATCTTGGCCACAGCCCAGACCATGGCTTTTGTCTGGAGCTCCAAATAAAATTATGGACCTGCAAATGGCGTCATAAAGGCTTCACCCATTTAGCCTGTGGCGAGCCTTGCTTATCATAAAATCATATACAATCAACCAGCGCCTGCTCAATAATTTTTCATAAGATCGAGAATAGCTAAAGGTTTTCCTAAATTCAAATGTAGGCGGTCAGACAGCTACTCTTGATTACTACAATTCTGACTCAGCCGGCTCAACGGGCAGTTTAAATTAAAAAAGAATAAATCTACTAAAAATATGAAAAAAAAGTTGATCGTCGACTGATTCGCAGCTTTGGATAAATAATTTGATAGTGTACACCTGAGATGCGTGGCAAAACAACTGTATTAACATCAGGTGTTGCGCAAAATCTAGTTCAATCGCTACTGATAGGTGGAATATGTTTTCATAAATAATCGTGCGTCAAATTAAATGAAGTACCACCGTGGCCTGCACCAAGCCTTCACGTTGTCTGTAGCCTCTGTTGTTTTGCGTACAGGTGTGTGGCCTGATGATGACACCAAGATTCACTCGACGGTTAATATATGCAGTCGACGCGCGTTGTTCTTTACTTAGGACTAGAAGCAGTGCTCAAAGTTGGTAATGACAACTTAGCAAAACTATTAGGACAGCTAGAAGCTAATCGCATCAGTGCGAACAAAATAAAAAGAAATATGCGTTTTTCAAACCGCAAACCAGACCGTTCGTACCTGCATTACCATATGTTGAAACCACGCAGGAGGACAACTGGGAACAAAAATTTCTAGTGGATGCGGTTTCGTAATGACCTTTTATAGGAAACTTACTTTAATAACCTCAAGAGAAATATTTTTCGAGTCAATGAATTAATGTGAAAGAACTTGATCCGTATTGAGTCATGCACATGTAGTTAAAACTATATGTGCATGACGAAATGCGGTGAAAGTTTTTTGTCCTCCGCTAAATTGAGTTGAGTTGTATGCTACCGGTGGGATTAGCCTTGCTTGTTCTGCTGGCAGTTGCTCCACCGTAGCGTCACCTATATGTTATTAAGGACCTAAAACCTGTCGGATCTGCCCCGCTATGCGCACAGTCACTTATAATAGTACATATTCCACTCCCGCAGTCACCATCTATGCACACATTCCCTCGCGGCAGTTCATACTTCCCTCCAGAAGTCACCATCTATGCACGTATTCAGTCGCAGTAGAACATAGTTCATTGCAGTACCACCATCCATGCACACATTCACTCAGAGTGTAACATAGTCCACTCCAGAAGACACCATCTACGGACACATTCAATCACGGTAGACCGTAGTTCGTTCATGCTGTCACCATTTAGGGACAAGATCAGTGTCCTGCAGAAATGGTGAAAGAAGTCGTGCAGCCTCCCTTCTGCATATCTCGTTTCCACTCGGGTAGAAAACGTCCTGAACTGTAAGTGAACTGTAAGTGGTCTCGCTGGACGGTTGGTCGTCTCCATGTTCTGGTCGCTCCACAGCCTGGGAAGCCATGGCCGCCTCTTCCGAGCCAGCCTCCTAGATTGGCATGGTCCGTTTAGACACGGCGGCGCCGGAGCAGCCGTACTCTTCGCATAGAAACCGTACTGCCTTCGAGATGCAGCCGTCCCCGAATATTCAAATAAAGCTAGGTAAATTAGGCAAAATTAGGTAAGTGACCAGAGCTGAGGCGACAGTAGTTCGAACAACGTCCTCGTCTTCCTCGTCTAATTTTCTGGTTTCCTAGTCTAACCTACCGTATTTTAATATGGACGCAATAGTGGACTATAGCTATAAAAATAATTATTTAACGGACGAAAATATTATACTGTGTAGACGTTCAATGCTTATGAATTGAACTGAGATCTGCCTTATTTTTACCTAATATAACGTGCTCAGGGAGAACCGGGTACACTTATTTGCTGGAACGCATATTCAATAGCTCACTTCCTGTTATGCCGCCACACCGAGTGAGTGCGGAAACTACCCGATATTCGAAACGAACGATGACCATCATGAGAAAAATTATCCGCGTCAAACGTCATCGTTCTACGTTGCTAAATTGCTCAACCGCAAACCCAGGCGAAGGAGAGTTGAGTCCTTTCGTCGGAACGTTGGCAACAGGGCTGAGGCTTCCTTCCAGACCGTTCTTCAAGCTGCTTTGTTTTAAGAATTCCACATTGCTCTCCTGTCTACCTTGAACAGTTCCTTTGTTTTCAATCACGTTGCTGGACCGTAGGGGTAGGATTCTCTCCATTCTAGTATTGTACTGTGCACATTTTATGCTATCCACATCGTTGCTGCACATCTGCAATGTATCCAGCTGTCACACATCTGAAATGGCAGACGTACCCACCAATAATATTCTAATTCTATACAGCGATATAAACATTCTATCATGCACATTATCTACTGCCTGCGTACCGACATTAGCCCTACACCTCATTCTTTTCAAGTCTTTTATATATCTTCCTCTGCTGTCTGATTTCGTTCTTTACATATTTGAATTTTTATTCAAACTCTAATTCCTGTGCGCGCTCCCTGAGTTCTTTTCTCAATATATTCTTAAGACTTCATGTCGTAAGCAAGGAAATAATGTACCGGCCCGTTTCCTTTCGTATCACTATCACCATCATCAACCTGACAACGCCCAGTGGAGGGTAAAGGCCTCTCCCATGTCTCTCCAATTAACCCCATCACTATGGTACTCACTGAATTATGAAGCAAGGTGGCCTAAGTACTTATAGCCGTTGCTACGCCTTTAAAAACCTGAGCCGTCTCCAAGGCAACAACTCAGGAACGATAAAAGAAATACGAGAAGAAAAATCGAAAATCAATAAGCAACAATGAAGGCAGGAAGCAAGAAGAAATGTCACGCTTCCTTGAGAGGAACCGCCATTCACATAAAACTCAAAAACAGCTCAAGGTGAGAAAGATTGTTACAATTTATGAACAGCTAGGGACTAAACCAAACCTGAACGAGAGCCAGTTGGCCTCCTTACATGCCAGCATCTTCTCGTAGCTGGACCTGATCCGGAGATCGCCGCCAGCGATGACTGCTGGTTTTCGCCACGAGGATTGTAAAGTACGTGAACCGATGGGGCTGTCATGCAAGGGTACGAGAAGTCTTTTTTTAAAAGCGTTTCAATCACCGGGATGTAATTTATCCGCACGGCAATGGTTTAATCGTGTCGTTGCACCCCGACGCAGTAGCGACAATATTTACACGTTGCAAAAAGTTCTCGCATACAAAGTCTGCTGTGAAACCGGGAGCCAGCTATGCAGCAAGACCTCTAACTACTCGTTTAGAGATGCATTGTCTTGGAAGTGGAATGTTATCATGTGTAGTAGATTAAGTCGTTGCCGCATTTTCCGCATTAATCTGCGTGCAGGTAGGGGTAGGTTGTTTTATTAAGCTAGGGTGAGGAAAACTGTCAGTTGGTAGTTGCCGCCAGTAAGCTTCTCCCGATGCATGCAGAGAGCGATTTGTCAAGGAAGTTGGCGTCAGCCTATTTTGTAGTCTTGCCTAATTTTAATTTAGGTAGAAAGACGTTTCGTGGCGCCTTGATCGCTCTTTGTACTGGGGACTCAGTGTCTTTAAGCTCGAGCGGCGGCATGCGCGCCTTCATAGCGTAGGAAAGAGGAGTGAAAATAGTTTATACGACGTTTATTTGTACTGTTTTCTGACGATACCGAGAAGTACAAGTCGGCCTGTCAGCGAGCCAATCCCAAGGGGAGCTGTGCGTACGCTGAGGAAGTCTAGAACGTAATTGTACAGTTAGGGTCCGCATTTAACGTCTTGCAATTGAAGTGGGACGTCCTTGGTGTATGGTCAGAAGCCGTACACGCTGAAGGGCAAGAGGCCTTCCTTCTGCATGTGTTTTGTACCCAGCTGAGAGCTATACGCTTTATCGTTTTTCCAATACATGATGTAAGAGAGATCAGTCTAAAGTTGGAGATAAGGACAGGTTTCCCTAATTTTGAGGTAGAAAAATCTTTGCGGGCTTGCCTTGCTGAGGAATCGTATGGCGCAATAGATTATATCCTATGAAATGTATATTAATTATTGGGGATTTATTGATGGCGTCGTTAGTTCCAAGATAAAAGGTGTCATCGAAAGCAGTCGATTTAAACTAGGCATGTCGTTTCCGAACCTAATTTTAACCTAGTCGTTCAAAAGAGTTTTCATGAATGCTCAGCAGCTTGTTTCTAAATTGCCCATCATAGCCATCACACATTCATGGCGCAATAACATATTACGGGCTGGCGCAAGTTGCAGTGATACACAACTTCAAGAAATCAGGACAAAGGCCTCTAGTTTACACAGCTGTCACCATATGGCGCGTGACGCTAAACACTCAAAATCATCGCTGGAATTTGCACTGTTTGGTACACCGTGTTGGTTTTCTAATGGCATCAGACATAGTTGGTCGGAGCACAGCAAGCATTTTATATTTCACATTTTGCAGCAACAAAGAAACTTTGGCAAAGATAATCTCAATGTTGTCTCAGCATTCGCGGGGCACATCCCTTCTCGAACCGCGTTCATGTGATTACGAAGTTAACATTGTCTATGCAGTACCCTACTGAAAAATCCGATATGAATTTTAAACCGGACGTGCATAGCGAGTTATTGTGCATGATTAGCGATACCGATTACCGGAGTATCCTGTATGAAACAGGATAGTCCTGTTTTATACAGGACAGCCCTGCATTATACAGGATAGCCCTGTATTATACAAGAGAGCCCTGTATTATACAGAAGGGTCATGTATCACAGGACAAAGGCACAAATAAAATGCTTCATGTATATCCCACTCGTGCTAAATCTGTACAAAAACTGGGGCATTTCTCCAACAAGTGCCATAAGCGCACATGCCAAATGCTGCAATACACAGAGCCTCAGAAACTGGTAATCTGCGATTATCCGTGACTCACATTGCAGTCTACGTGCAATTGATTTAGCTGCTCCAAGGTTTCACCATGCATTGGTAGCTTGCTGAGTAATGCATAAAAAACTCCAAAAGATGTTTATTTCTTTCGCATATCTTGTACCAGCTCACTCAGATAGTGGTTTAGCTTTTTGCGACGATCTGTCGGTGCAGGCGTCTCTAGAGGATGCTGGCTAATGAAGTATTCAAGAGCACCTGTAGAAAGGAAAATAAGATTGCTAGTGTATAATCCCCCAGCTGATCAATGGATTAGACACTGACACAGAGCACAATACTTGGAGCAAAGTTTACATGCAACTTACGGCCAATGACTTGTAGTTTTTCCATTACCATTGCCTTTCGATCCACTGCGGAGCATTCTGTTTTGAGGTAGCGACGACAAGCTTGGCCTGTAATGCTCCTTTCCAGGTGCTGTGGAGTCGTCCACAGGTGCGACCCGCGTTCTTACAAAAACGTGAGTCGTTCGGTGCCATCATAAGTGCTGCCCACTTGGTTGAAGGCATAAAGATCCCATTCCCGAGGTGGACTTGTATGCAGCCACAACGCATAACTTAAAACGAGGAGTAACAGGACAATATACAGGGCGTGCCAGCTACTTTACCCAGGATTTAAAAATATTCCGCCGCACTCTAAGACAACGGTACCAAAAGCATGTCGCTGGCATGGATCAACTCACACTATTTTCTCTACTAGGCTTAATTGCATAATACTCGAGATTAAATAACCAACTTCGTAAGAAACGAAGATATAGGCGAAAAAGCCCAATGAAAAAGTTTTAGAACGGCTCACGAAACGCCCCATTGAACAGTTTCTAACTATGCATCTATTGCCCGCGAAATACAAATAATACCACGCGAAATGGCCGCTTGCGCGCCACGACCGCAGCGCTGTCAGACGTTCGGCCCCACAAACAGCTCATTTAGCCAGGTGTGCTGCTGCTTAAAAAAGGATTCTGAGGTTCTGTTGGTCCAGGTCCACAGCTATCAGATCATCCATGAGCCCCACCAGCATGTAGGAAGGAAAGCTCAGAAGAGGCCCTCGATCGTTATCAGAGCTGCGCTCCAAAAAGTTCGCCTGAAGTCACGCGCTTTCGGAAGGACTACTGGGAGTCTTCTGCCAATGGCGCAGCCAATAGTAACGCTAGGCGCAGCGGCGTCGTCTGCTGCGCTTGCGCAAGCGCGCCGAGACGGCAGCCAAGAAGGGGTGAGCGGCTTCAAAAAAATGCTACGTAACAGCCTGTCCTGAGCCACGAGCAACGCTCCAAACCGCCAAACACTGCGGCCGCTGTCCTCTTCCTCACCCTCAAGTAAGCACGGAGCAGACAACTAACGTAGCACAGCTTCTCCTCACAATATCGGCACACGGCAGACCCATTTCTGCATTCCTCGTAACCAGACCAATGCAGTCTAGACTGTAAAAATTATGAGATTATGAGACTGCGGTACCCTAATTGGAGGAATGCGTAAGCATTGATGCCTCCTCGCCCCTCTTTGCCTATATTAATCAAGTTCCAGCATTCCCCATTTTGAGTTCTCAAACTTAGCGCCACACTTCGTTTTCAAATTTGTCGCCACTTTTTCTCTGGACCCGCCCACTTTTTTAACATTTATGGCTCTAATAAATTAATTGCTCCACATGCGTCTTACGATTCCCCCTGCGATATTTCTTGATGCTCTATCTAATGCAACCATTCTTTTTCCTAAAACTCAATTCGTTTGAACGTTATCGTGATGAAACAAAGCCGCAAACATAGCCATACAATGCTTACGCGTTAATAAAACCTCAGTAATCAGTCCTCAGTTAATTGAGATATCCTGTATGAGACAGGCACGGAACAGGCAGAATGCACAAACATACTGATCACTTACCTGCCCATTTATGTCTACAAATGCAGGCGGCAGCTGATGAGCCTCAGTTTGGGGTGCGTCCATGTGCATGGGCCGATATAACACACTGGAAACATTGTATTCGCGCAACACAATACCTGAATACCTGGTACTTGTGCCACGCATGCGACAAACTGAACGGGAGATTACAAACAAACAGAAAAAGGCCAGAATCGTCCAATCATTATCCTAGAGCGCTGTAAAGGTCCAAAGGGATACTATACCACGAACTCTACCGCGCGGTTTTCAATGGGATATGCTTCAATGACAAACGGTCGAGTTACTTAAAATCGCAGCCGCGTCATGTGTCAGGAAATGTTGCGAACAAAATTATATCGCACGTAAGATACAGAAATTTAACCGATATATATACGCATCCAGACATACGCAGAATGCGAAATGATTTGTACTCACCTCCTAGCTCCAGCATATCCGCATTTCTGTAATAGCCTTCTTCGCCGGGTCGAATAACTGACCTCCAATACGTGCTCACGTTCTCCCTCGTGTCCGTCGGGCTCTCTGGCTTACATCACTGATGAGCGAAACACTTACGATGGCCTTGCCGCCGTCATCGTAGCGCACATACGCGTAAGTTGGAAAAGGTATCTTTTTTGTTTGAAATTGAGCTACCGCGTAGAAAATGCTATAAAATAAAAACGGCTACTTTAAAACAGACCGAAGTCGCTGAGAATAAAAATTATTGCTACAAACGAGTTCGGTATCTATTAAGTAGAGTTGTAAGCAGAATATATAAAGGCCGCATGGAAAGTGCAAAAACTGAGAGCTTCATTTCCCACGCATCGACACCACACACCACAGGCAGATATTCCGAAAAGCGAGGCACAAAGCGTAGTCCCGCATGACTCCCCGTCACGCCGACAGAAGTGGCGCTACTTTTCTCGGCCCAGCAGCCAGCCCAGCCCAGTGCGGACGCGCGGGTCGTCTAGTGGTGGTAGCAAAAACTTGTTGTGCAGGATAATGCGGGGAACGCAGGCAGGCAGATAGCCAGCGGACGCCGTGGTGTGCCGGTGGTAGCTCAATGCGCATGCGCTAGGCGGCGCCACCCACACGCACGCCGCTCCCGCGCCAGACGCCTCGCAGCTCTCGACCGAGTCTCGAAGTGCCCCCTGAATTTTTTCGAGACACATGTGAAAGAAAATATCTGAATGAATGTGGCCACTTTCTTCGGGTGGGAATGTATTTGCATGCTTGGCAAACCTGCTCGTAAGAGGGTTGGCCAGAGAAACAGTGGGACGCAGAGACTTGCGGGTGGTGCCTTGTTTAATTTGGAATGCGAGCGAAATAACTCCTAAATTTTGTTTACTTTTCTCTCGTGGCCAATATGGCGGCCATATATACACAGCGCCTTACTTTTCTCATTTAGCAACATCACTTTTTTCTCATCCTACAACTCCTTTCTATCTGTTCCCCAGTGACTTAAATTTTTATTCGCACCTGAAGCGTCGTTGGTTTCAGCTTAAAGCTAATAACACAGATGTGCATGGGAGAGATAATAATAATAATAATAATAATAATAATAATAATAATAATAATAATAATAATAATTGGTTTTTGGGGAAAGGAAATGGCGCAGTATCTGTCTCATATATCGTTGGACACCTGAACCGCGCCGTAAGGGAAGGGATAAGAGAGGGAGTGAAAGAAGAAAGGAAGAATTAGGTGCCGTAGTGGAGGGCTCCGGCATAATTTCGACCACCTGGGGATCTTTAACGTGCACTGACATCGCACAGCACACGGGCGCCTTAGCGTTTTTCCTCCATAAAAACGCAGCCACCGCGGTCGGGTTCGAACCCGGGAACTCCGGATCAGTAGTCGAGCGCCCTAACCACTGAGCCACCGCGGCGGGTATCGTAATCGATTCCAGGACATTCTGAGTGGATCGAGATGGATGTCACTCGTCCTCTACCAGAGTGGAGAGATGCGGCGGATGCTCCGTGATGAAGGCTCAACCCTTGTGAACTGCTTTGGGACGCGACTGTTATCTTAGAGGCCTTCGGTATGCACTCAACTAACACAGATCCAGTGTAAAACGGCGTTCTTTTTCGCTTCTGTAGAGGAAACCAGGAGAGAGGGAAGATATAGACACGTGGTGGCGACTGCAAACCAGAGAGCGGAAAAACAGCAAAGATGGCGTCTAAACAAAACTCTTTAGTTGGGCTGACTTGAACCCACAACAGGCTGAATCGCTCAGCGGCGGCGTAGCGA
This sequence comes from Amblyomma americanum, assembly GCF_052857255.1. Taxonomy (NCBI): domain Eukaryota; kingdom Metazoa; phylum Arthropoda; class Arachnida; order Ixodida; family Ixodidae; genus Amblyomma; species Amblyomma americanum. The sequence continues at coordinate 54,059,818 of NC_135501.1, forward strand.
CAAGAGTGCTCCGCGGTCGTCGAACAGACTGCGCCGCGCTCTCGGCCGTGCTCAATTTAAAGCTGATATCCAAATTTCGAGACAAAGCACGCAAAGGTACTAGAACATTCAGGAACGAGGTAGAATCGCCTCAACCTGGATGCGATCAATCAAGATAAATCTGGTCGCGTCTTGCATTCACACAGTGATAAAGCGCCGTGGCGGCAGCTTTGAAGAATTAAAAACAAACACTACAAAGGTTTCGGGCATTTGGCTCCTCACAAACAAGCATCGACCCGACACTTTAAAACATAAGGCGGCTAGAAAAAAAAAACGGATTGTGCAAAATATACACGAAAATGTTGAAACATAGCGTCTTTAATTTTTAGCGTGCATAAAGGGCTTTAGACAGACGCCATGGGCAACTTCTGGCCGTACACGGCGTCACTTCAATGCAGTCCTTTCGTCATGGACGACTTCATAGTCCAGTTCACCTAGCCTACAGAGAACATTGTATGGGCCGAAATAGCGGCGCAAAACTTGACTCAATCCGCGGCGGCAAATGGGCATCCAAACCCAGACTCTGTCTCCTGGATTGTATTCCGCGTTGCGTCTTCGCACGTTGTAGCGTCCGCTGCTGGTCCGCTGCTGGTCTTTGATCCGTAATAAGGCAAGTCTTCGGAAATCATCTGCGCGCAGAAAGTAGCCGACGACGTCGTCGTTCTCTTCTTCGGTAGCGTTAAGTAGCATGGCGTCTAGCGAGGCCGTGGCCTCCCTGCCAAGGACGAGCCTAAAAGGCGTCACCTGGGCGGTCTCCTGCACTGCGGTGCTGTAGGCGAAGACGACGTAAGGAAGGATGACGTCCCAGGTCTTATGTTCGGCATCGACATACATGGCGAGCATACCTGCGATGGTTTTGTTATGGCGCTCGGTCAGTCCGTTGGTCTGCGGATGGTACGCAGTTGTCCACCAGAGGCTGATTTGGCTGTAACGCAGGATAGCTTGCGTCCGTTCTGCCATGAATGCTCTTATTATTTCCGTGATGAGCACATCGTGGCCGCCGGTTCTCAGAAGAATGCAATCTGCGAAAAATTTGGCGACTTCTTCTGCTCTTCTGTTCGGTACGGCTTTTGCCTAGGCGTAGCGGGTCAGGTAGTCGGTCGCTATGATGATCCTCTTATTTGCGGAAAAGGGCTAAGCAAGTCCATGTGGACCTGCTGAAAGGGCCTTGAGGGAGCTTCAATGGAGTTCACAAATCCTGCTGGTCCGGTGGAAGGGGTCTTTCGTCGCTGAAATTCTCGCAGGTTTTCACATAATGAGCGAAATCGACACACAGTCGGGGCCAGTAATACTTGTCTTCCATTCGGCGGAGGGTGCGAGAAAACCCGAGATGTATAGCTGTCGGTTCGTCGTGTGAAGCCTGTAGAACTTCTTCGTGGAGACAAGCAGGTATAAATAAGAAGTGGGCTGTTTTCGTCGCTGCGAAGTTCTTCTCTAAGACATCATTCCGTACACAGAACGGAGACAATCCTCGCTTGTACGAGGTGGGAGGTGAAGAAAGCTTGCCTTCCAAATACTCGATAAGGTGTTTCAGGTCGGTGTCCGAGCGTTGCTGCTGTAGAAAGGAGCTGGAGATGATTGGTCCCAGGATGATGTCCTCATTGTCGTCCGGCGGCACTGCAGCGCAGTCGGCGTCAGAGTGCTTGCGTCCGGACTTGCAAACGACGGGGACGTCAAACTCATGAATACGCAGACTCCATAGCGCGATCTGGCTTGATGGGTCCTTCAAATTGGCAAGCCAGCACAGCGCGTGGTGATCACTGACCACCTTGAACGGTTGTCCGTACAGATAGGGGCGGAATTTTGACGTAGCCCAAATGATGGCAAGGCACTCTATCTGAGTCGTCGAATAGTTAGCTTCGGCCTTGGTAAGGGAACGGCTAGCGTATACGATGACTTTCTCCAGCCAGTCGCTTTTTTGAACGAGGACGGCGCCAAGGCTGAGGCAGCTTGCGTTGGTACGAATTTCAGTCTCGGCGTTTTCATCAAAGTGCTCGAGGATCGATGGGGACTGTAAACGACGCTGAAGTTCTTTGAAGGCTTCCGGTTGCTGCGCTTCTCATTTAAATAGCACCTCTCCATTTTTTAGGTGGGTCAGAGGCTCGGCGATGTGCGAAAAGCTATTGACCAATCGTCGGTAATGCGGGCACAGTCCGAGGAATCTGCGCACAGCTTTCTTATCGGCGGTTGTCGAAACTGTTCAATAGGAGCTGTTTTCTGGCGGTCTGGGAGTACTCCCTCCTTGCTAGCAATGCGGCTTAGAAACAGCAGGTGTTCATAGGCGAAGTGGCACTTCTCTGCTTTTAGTGTAAGGCCGGACGACTTGATGGCATCTAGTGCTGTTCGAAGCCTTTCATGTGTTCTCCAAAGCTCGAGGTGTAGACAACAACGTTATCTAAAAAATTCAGGGGCACCTTGTTGACCTAAAGTACGGAGAGGCAAAAGCCTTTAGCGCGGTTCTTCTGCTTGTGTCACTGATGTGTGGTTAACATGTTAATGAAGTAGACAATTGTTTGTGAATATTAAATACTGGATACACCGGAGGCCGTTGGGAGGCATTCGTCTGATTCAGCGCCTTTCAGCACTCTACAGCTGCCCAGATAAGGATAATTACACATGCGCGGCAGGAAGTAGCGTAGTCGTTGACACGCTGTACTGCGGAGCGGAAGGTTGGTGGTTCGAATCCAATCGTGCACAAAGATTTTTTTTCTTATCGAGTTGAAGAGCGTAATCGACGGACGGACGCGAGCATGAGCCATTAAAGGCTTTTGTCTTAATATACCAGAAAAATCTGCCACTTCAGACCCGCCAGCACCGTATCCATCACTCTCTGAAACGCCGCTGGTGCGGAACAGAGACCAAATGGCATCACCTTGAACTCAAACAGCTAATCCGGAGTGATGAATGCTGTCTTCTCGCGATCTCTTTCGTTCACCTAAATTTGCCAGTAGCCGTTCTTGAGGTCCATCGATGAGAAATATTTGGCGTTGCAGAGGCGGTCCAGTGTGTCGTCGATGCGGGGGAGGGGGTAGACGTCCTTCTTTGCTATGTTGTTCAAGCGGCGGTAATCCACGCAGAATCGATGTGCGCCGTCTTTCGTTCTCACTAGGACAACCGGTGCCGCCCATGGGCTGTTTGAAGGCTGGATGACGTCGTCGCGAAGCATTTCTTCGACTTGGTCCCGGATGGCTTGTCGTTCTCGCGGTGACACACGGTAGGGGTTTTGACGGAGAGGACGGACGTGTTGGTCCGTTATAATGCGATGCTTGGCAATTAGCGTTTGTCGGACCTTCTGCGATGTCGAAAAACACTCACTGTAGCTTTGCAGCAGATTGCTGATCTGGTCTTGTCTGTTCCGGTGCAGGGCTGGGTTGATGTCGAAAGTGGGCGAGTTCTCTTGGTCAGGCGAATTTTCTGCGGATGGGTCAGAGTGGGTGAAGGAATCTTGTGCATAAAATATTTCATCGTAAAAATCAGTCATCGTTCATCTGATTATGCGCTGGTATTGGAAGCACAACGGCCGGTTGAGGAAAGTTCTCCAGGCATCGCATTTCCTCAGGCTTGAGCGTCGCTCGTAGGATGGGCGGGCGGGGGCGGCGTTCTTGAACAAGTGGTTCACGTCGGAGAGGACGTAGGGAGTTTCGTTAGGGCTGAGAAGTGTGTACTGCAGTGGCGTAGGCCATGGCTTAGGGTTCTGTGGCCGTTGGAATGACATGTGCCTGTTACACTCCTTCTCGTACCACATCCATGAGAGTCGCTGCTTTCGGCTGAGGGGAGGATGGCAGCAGTCGTCGTAGCTCCTCGCGGATAACTTCCCGCAAGCTGTTGCTGGTGGTGGTCATAGTGTCCGGGACGAGCACCTTCACCAGATGTCACGTGGTGGTGACTGCAATCCGGAAAGCGGAAAGACAGCGAAATGCCGTCTAAACAAAATTTTATTTGGGCTGACTTGCGCCCACATTGTACTAAATCACTCAGCGGCGGCTAGCGACAAGCGTACTCGGCGGTTGTCAAACACAATGCCCGCCGCTGTCGGCCTTGCTCAATTTAAAGCTGATAGCGAACTTTCTAGGTAAAGCGTGCGAAGTTACTTTTGAACATCCTGGAACGAGGTAGAAGCGGCTCCGCCTGGATGCGATCAATCGAGATAAATCTGGTCGCGTCTTGCATCAACAAAGGGAAAAAGCGACGTGGCGGCAGCTTTGAAGAATGAACAAACAAACACTACAAAGGTTTGCGGCAATATAAAGCAAACAGGCAATAGCAATACATTAAATAAAACGCATTATTCGTCGAACAATGTTTTGAAAGTTTTATTGGCTTTTGATACTGTGGCACACTTCAATAAGACTTTCAAGTCGACCGGGAACTGTCGCAGAGATAATTAAAAAACTGAGTTGAAAGCGAAGTTATTGTTTCTGTGTAACTTGTTCGCCAGTTACCGCGAACGAGCTGAATTGTTCATCTTTGACGCACGTTCCACTGCTGCCTTTTTGTCGAAGTTCTCGCAGTCAATCCAGTCGACAGAAGGACGATTCTTCTTGATAGTGACCACCGTCTGGCACTGGCCGGTGGGCTGTTGAAGAAGAAACGTAATATTTCTATATACAAGTGAATCCACTCCTAAATACATACTCTTTGGCTGGGGTGTATTACGTACTGCATTGCATGCATGTTTAAAGTTACAGCGTAGCTTTTCCATTGTATTATGAGGCTGTTTTTTCAGCGCGTTTTTTTCTTCATCTTTACGATCGTAAATCTTATCTCACTCGCTCGAAGGTCGAAGGACTTGTATAAATTGAAGCCTGTTCTGTAAACAAGCGTACCCGTTCAAGCATCGTACTCTGCGATATCAGTGCGCGTTAAAGAACCCCAGGTGGTCGAAATTGCCGGAGCCCTTCACTAAGGCGTCTCTCATAGCCTGAGTGGCTTTGGGACGTTAAACCCCCTAAACCAAACCAAACCATTCTAACATCAAAAAAGGTGCACATAGTTTACATTCGCAAAAATAAATGGCATCACTGATGTGCAAGACGATTAACTACTACAGCGATCCTTCTACTGCATAAGGTGTATGAGTGCCATTTGGCGAAAACGCCTGCGTGTGCCTACGTGGCCCGCGAATGAAGCTTCTGATCATTGCAGCGAGTCGAGCGCTAGCACAGATGGGTAACCGTAACACCACAAGAAAGAAAATCGGCACCGACGGAGGCGGAGACGCGGATGCAGCGGCGCTCCCCACGCGAATGGCGAATGCGGAGACAGAGAAAGAGGTCGCGCGGCATCTGCTGATCCAGCGCTGCGTGCAAAGACCAAACGTGTACTGCGCTTTAAATACAAAGAACAAAATCTTAGGGAGTCACAAAGCCAGCCAGAGTAAAGAAGAGTAAATTCAGCAAATGTAAAACATCAAATCACTTTGCAAACCATAAAATTTTGCAGCCAAACTAAAGCGGTGTTAACAGGCGCAACTTTTATAGCAATGGGAAGGGCAAAAAGGAAAAGCATAAAATAGAAACGCATCATCCAAAAAGTGCATTCTGCTTAATCAGTTGCTGGCATCCACTCATCATCACGTGTCACAATTTCTTCAGAACAGTGTTCTCAGACAGAATGAGCAACAATCTATTCAGCAGTACTTGAAGGACAATACTTCATGGCATGCTCGTAACGTATATCTTTTATGAACGAGTGATGACAGCGCGCAAAGCAGTAAGCGGGAGAACCGACTTCGTGTTTTTTCTCAATTCAGACCTATTTTATCGAAAATCCTTCGGCTGATGTTCTCTCCAGAACATTAATAATCATTTTGGTGATGCTTCGGTCGATTTCAGTGCGTTATACTTAAGCAAAGTGTTTGTCTTCCTAAATCCACGCGCGAGACGAATGTCATCGACAATTGTCGCGTGTGAAAGTGTCGTTTTATGTCGGCTACGACAGGCATTTGGATGCCGTGACAACAATGATGGGTGCTGCATTGTGCGCTTTGCTGTGTTTACATTGATTTTCCCACGTGAATGGACAAATTTCTTTGGCCTAACGGGGAGTAATTCAATTTTCACGGCGCGAGGGAGAGCTCGTAAAACATATTAATTAAACGTAGTCGCATATAAAACGCATATCCATTCAGTGGACCGTTTTTTTGCACAAAACTTCGTTCCAACGTTTGCGTTTACCACTGCTCTGAATTCAGCAGAGGTAATGGATCACACTTGCTTATCGTGCTTTTCCTTGCGTTTCATTGGTTAGCGGATTGGCAGGATATGCAATGACCGGCCCTACACGCTCAGTAAAGTAAGTCACTACTACCCACGCAGCTCTTGCCGCATTACTGCTCTGGTAAGAGCGACATTTCCACCTTCGGAAAACAAAAAAACAAGCAGTTGAAGGGAGTGTCTCACTACTAACGCCTGCGACGTATCATTCTGGGTGTTAAGTTCGAGCGGCCCCTAAAACGAGTGCTGGCAAAGAGGTAGTTTATTTATGCCTCAATAATTTGCGGTTTCTTCGACATTTATGATGCATACTACCTTTACTTGTATGCTGAACGTATTTTTCGTGGTAACAAGCTTCGTGGTCGTTTGTCGCGTGCCGTCAACTTTGCATTAACGTACGAAGACATTCTAATTCGTGCTGATTCCTTAGCCGCTGAGTCACTATTAGAGGTCCGATCGCGTCAGGCTTGATTCTGAAGCTCGAAGAAACTTGAACGCGGAATGTGTGTGGCACTCGTGAAACGTTCTATGGCACAGGGGTATGTACAGATAACATGGGGCATCTATATAGATAACCAGTTATAGTTGGCTATCTGCAAGACAATCTCTTTAAGAAACACGCCGTTTTGAAAACCAGTTACTACTGTCGATGCAGCCGGTTAGGTGGCGAGAAGCTGAAGATCCATGCAGGAGAATAAAAGGGGAAATGATTCAATGGCTGGCTGACAAAGCATGAGTGCCCAGGACTGCGCCACTATCTTTATCGTGCTGTCTCAACATTATCTCGTAATGTTCACCATGTATCCCAACAAGGTTTTTTAAACGCAGTCGCATATAAAACGCATATCCATTCAGTGGACCATTATTTGTGGTGCTTGCTTTCTTCACACCACAACTTGTTTTTTTGCTCGAAACTTCGTTCCAACTTATTCTGCACCCAGCTAGGCCGATTTTTTTTTACCAATACGCAAAGGTGTATAACGAAAAAGCTGTTGTGTGTGCTGAACGCCTGGTCACTTCACTTATGACTTTTTAGACTGCCTTTATTGCTCTTCATATCTGTTTGACTTGTTGAGATTCTGTTGTTACTTGGAGATTAGCAAATGGTATAAAAGGGGTATACAAAGGACAGGCACATTATATCGAGTAAACTATTAAAATTTTTGTCAATGTCGTAACACATTAAATGCATGTACATCACTTTTTAGGAATGTTGCAAGTGCGATACCATGGGCTACACGTACACGAAACCAAAAACAATACGAAACACGGACTGACGAGCAACATTGCTTCAGGGGTCTTAGTTTCCTGTGCTGCTCTTAGTATTCTGGTGCCACCTATTTTTAGAATGTTGTACTGTGTGCGCTTCGCACCGGTGCCGACAGATGTCGAAAGCTGTTCATTTCTCTAGAAGCAGACGCCCGGCTAAGGTAGCCACCCCTGCGCGGCGTTTTCAACAGGTAAGGCTCGTGTAAAAATGCTGAAGAGCGTACCACTTGTCATTCAAACAGCAATGAAAGTGCAGGAAAGGATATGTTTATTTTCTGAGCTGCAAACATACCTTAATACAAAAAAATACATCAAGAGCCAGCGTCCCCCCCCTCTTTTTTTTATAAGTTGCATGCATTTTTTTGCGTGTTTTTGGTACACATGGTGTAGCCGAATTCCAGGAGTTGCATAATTACGCGATACCGGTTGCTTAATCAGGATGTTCGGCGATATTGATCTGAAATTTTCCCGGAGGAAAGGCGATAAATACGAAACTGTCTGCGTTGAATGTTACTGCAGGAACCTTCAGTGAATCTCCAGGAAATATATGATCCAATAGTAAGTTAGTTGATATCAAAATAGCACGCAGCCACTTACTTTGGTGAACAGAAGTATTTTATAGCATTGTAGCACTTAAAAGCTTTTATTTCGCAGCGCAAGTTACTGTGTAGAGGTAGGTGAAATTCATCGGTAGGTGCTTCAGCAGGTAAAATTCAAATAATACGCGCGAGTTGCTCGGGAAGTGCTTACTCTGGAATTATAGGTAGAAATGCAGAATCCTACCGTTTCTAGCTGTGTCCGAAAACGCGTGGCACTTTTCATCCACATAAGAATGACAATTTGAAGGCGAAAACTCTTGGTTTTTTTTTTTCATTTCATGATTCAACCGCAGACAAACATATCACCAGAGATTTGCAGATCGACAGAGTTGGCACTTTTAGCGAAAAAAAAAAATCTTAAAATCACTGGAAGGAAGCAAAATAGCAGCGGGTTTATACATTGATTTTTCTAAGGGTTTTGACTGTCTAAATAATCTAACGCTATTAAACAAATGATAATTACATGGCATACGAAGAACTTCATTAGCATTAATAAAATCATACTTGAAATATCGAAACCAAAACGTAGCATTAGGGAATCGTTTACCGGCCTAGAAAACAGCTACGGCAGGCATACCTCAAGGAAGCATGCTGCAATCTTCTATATTATTAATATCACGAGTGTTCCCTGGGGTGCAAAGTATATTAATTTTGCCTATGACACCCCCTTGATGTTTCATAGTTATAGTTATGATTCTCTAGAAATTAACATAAACGGAGCACTGAGGGCTTTAAATTTTTGCAGCCAGCCATATCCACTACATCGAAACAGAAAGACTAACTTCCACCCCCCAAGGCAGGCAACAATTTTAAGAAGTACCAATTTATCCTGCATCAATCAACAATCGAAATCATATGAGACACTGAAAACACGTTCTGTATATTTTCATAAACATGTGTTCTGATACTTTGGGACACATTCACACTCATTAACCGGCAGCTGCTTCCACACTGTGAATCGGTAAAACTAAACTGCTGCGACGTCAAAACCAGAAAGCAAGTAGTCGCCATACTGCTCCAGCTTTCAGGTGCTGTAAGAACTCGTTTCAGCTCCACGTCTATACAGCTAAGATAAATCAACAACCGAGAAACTTACATTTTACATTCTCACAGCTGTTCCTACCCCGTTCAGATGACATCGACGGCCCTTGGTGTAAACACAACGAAGCAATTTTTAAATGAGCTATATACCTAAATGGCCCAACAAGTGAAATATCGAGCTCAAAAAGTGCATTCCGACGCGCAGCTCACGCAAATCAGCTTAGAGGGCTTGGCGCATTCCGCACAAGTCACATGAAAATAAACGGCTTGCTTTGATTGCATGCTGACTTAATATGCTGCCACTGCGAAAATTGTTAATCCAAAAGGGCAAACTATCCTGCGAACCGCTCCCGTTGCAGTGACCCTAAGGTATCACCGACACATCAGGCGTTCACCTCGACCGATGAGCCATGGATACCGCATTCCGGTCGAAGACCACAAACCTGCCTTTTCTCGATGGTTGTGAACATAACGTTCCTGTGGTGCACTTCGAGGAATAAACTGCTCGACACTCTTCACACGCCACAGACGCCGAAAGTTGGCGGGCCGAACGTTGTACGTACCTTGGCACCGGCTGCCTGGCAACGGTCAGGCTCGAACACGTCCACGACTAAGCAGCGGGTTGGAACGTAAAGAAAGGTCAGCCTGTACTGGTTGCCCTGCGATTGGATTCAGAAGGATCAGTAAAGACGTGACTACACGACCGCAGGCAAAGCTGAGTTTATCACAAATGCTGTCTCAGTCTGGTCATCTTCACTATGCGAATCAAGCAGATTATTAATATAAACGCCTGTCCGGCGACCTCCCAAAAACTTTTTGATCACCACCTTCTGCAGCTTATAACAAAGCAGAATTTCAAATCCATCACTTTATTTCGTGTCTGCGTCCACTGCTACCAGCTTCGCTTCCTCTTTACTCTTTCCCTACGCCAGGACACCAGTTGCCAGCTTTATGCATTGCATGACTTCGGCCGAAAACAATTTGATCGTTGTAATTTCCTCCTGAATACAGACAGCTTCATGTAGTTCTCTACCCCACGCTGCTCTCATTCTGCCTCTTAATGCTGCACTTTTCACTCTCCTCCCCACTTCTCAACCTCCTCTCTCTACTTCTCCTTCCAGCTGGAGTTTCCTTCGTGTGAAGTGTCGGCCCTCTGAACGAGGGCTGGAAAGCCTGCACCGATCATGAAGGAGTGTGCATACATTTCCTTTTAGCAATATCAGGCCTCGCAGTATAACGGGGTTGAAAGAATGCAGCCGTGAACGAAAAATCAAGGACCCCCCAAGTTAATTTTGAGAACCACGAAGGCGGTGAAATGAAGTGCCAATTGCAATCTGCTTGCATTCCATTTCAAAGCCAATTGAAAGGGCTTCCCGCACGCTGGCTTGATTACCTCTACTGAGTGGATTATCCTTGCATCACTTGAGATAGCTGACAAACGGGAAGACGAAGGATGCGCTTCACTGATACCAGAAAACCCGCATTCGAGGAATGCGAAAGCATTGACCCTCTTCTGTTTTCATTTTGAACAATCGCCCATTTTGAGTTTTCAAATTTGGCTCCATAGTTCTATCCCGCCCATCTGCTTGTTTTCACTACCATTCGCTATGTTCACAACCGTTCTCTACATTTGGGACATTTTTGGCTCTAACTAATTAACTAATTATGCGGTTGACATCGTTTTTTGCGCATAATATTTACAACGTCTTCTATCGATAACAACCATTTGGTTGATGCTATCTGCTCTGAGGACGCCATATCTGCGGCGGGCACATTTGTGGACACGAAACTGCCGACATAGCCGAGAAAAACTTCCCAGTACTTTCTACAATCTTTCTATGCTTGGAGGTTGTTTCAAAGGTGAGTGGGGTTTATTTCGTTGGAGTTATCATGGAAGCGCTATACCTCCCAAGGTAAATGTAAACTTATTAGGAGCTTCGCTATCAAGGCAGCAAGGCAGCAGTCGCTGATCAAAGACACCTTTCACATTTTTTTTCTAGGAAGAATTAGGGGTATGCTTGTAGGCAAGACACTGCTGCTAATAGAATGAACCGGCTTGTTTAAAGGGTGCTATATAATATTGCTGGACCATGTTCACAGGTTCTCAGGTTGACCAAATTACCTGTACGCTTGGTTCAGGATATTACTGACATGAATTCCCCTTGATTGAAAATGAGGTTTAGCTAGCTTTCGGTGCTAGTCTTCTGCTTGCCTTTTTCTGCCCCTTTTATCCTGTCCAATTGTTTCCAGCGGTAACAGAATTTGATCCACTTGGCGAGCGGTCCCTTCTTAGTAATATAGCAAGTTAACGTGCTCGTAAACTTCTTGCATTTTTTGCTGAACTAGGTGCGCAAGGAAACTTCGAGAAAAAAATTTCTTGCGGCCCAACGAAAAATTATGGCTGAGTTATGCCCCACATTATGCAGCTCAGCCCATTGGAAGAGAGCGGAGCAACAGCCTCACCTTCTTTTCCACTTTTAGGAGTTTGTTCACGATGTGGTAAAACTCCACTCCGGTCGTGAACTTTTGGACTGCAAGGTCTGCTAGCCTTGCGAATTTGGGCTTCGTCACCCCAGCGTGCATCTGCTGCCAACCATCGGAGGCGGCTGTCTTAGCCCTACGTTGCGTGTGCGGCGCTGCCGGGACAGCGAAAAGTACCAGGAAGGAGACCCCAAGGGCACACGTCATTGCTGAGGCCTTCATGGCTTGGGTTATCTGCCGAAAAGAAAACGCATGCCTTTCTGTCATATTTTATTTTTTTTATTTATACACACTGCACTCCCTACAGGCGCCATCGCAGGAGTGGACATATACAAAACATCGTAGGTACAATCAAAACTATAAGATATGGCAGCAAAAATTAAAACACCAATGTGAAAAACATAGGGAACACTGCACGCTTTGGGAGCGTGGGAACAGTCAATAAGGAGATTATTAATCAGTAATGGCATGCATAAATGTATCTATTGGGAGGGAACGCTTTGGATCGGGCGAAGTATTGCAATGCTCAATGGTTGTCACATATATTTAGGAGCCTAAATTAAATTTTAAAGGAAAGAGTTGTGAAGAAGACGACGTGGATTTAGAAAAGAATAAAGAAGATGAGGAAGAAGCATTCGGTGAGGTGGAGAGAGATTATTGGTGGAGAAGAAGAAGAAGACGACAAGGCTTGAAGTCTAGAGTCTGACGGAAACCCGTCTGGTCGGGATGGTACATGACGAAAGAAGAAGGCGCCGACCAAAAGAAAAGATGGGATGACGTTTCGGCTCCCCCACGGGAGCCTTGTTCACAACGGGAGCCTTGTTCACAAAATTGTGAACAAGGAACGTCATCCCACCTTTTCTTTTGGTCGGCGCCTTCTTCTTTCGTCACGACAAGGCTTACGTGGACTAACGCCAAGGCTATAAAAGGGCGAGGGAGAGCGAGGCACGGGGGGGGGACAGCAGAGAAGCGGAGGCTCCGGCGGGTAAGGGACCCATCGGCTGGAAGAGAGCGACGCCGGCTGCTGCTCCGGTGAGCTCGCGTTCTACGGTTTCGCATCGTGGACTACCTGCCGTGCTTGAGCCCGTTCCGGGGAGTCAACGGAGGACGCTACCACCTGCTACGGACAGGGGTGTCTCCAGCGCTGTTGCCACCCATCCGGGTGGTGTCATCAACGCCAACAACACCGGCGTCACTTCCACGGGCCATCGGACCGGGAGCTTATACGACGCAGCCAGCGACGCCTCCATCGACGCCAGCCCAAGCACGTCGAATGCCGCCTCGATGCCGGCTACTAGACCCTTACAACGCCGTAGCCGCTCCGAATCAACCGTGAGCACGAACGCCGACCACTAACAGTAGAACGCTAGTAGTAGACGCTGGCAGCAGTGTTCCCGGGTCGTGTGTAGTTTTTTTGTTTGCGTTTTGTGTTAGTATTGTTAGTTTTGTGTTGTAGTGTGCGTGTCACATAGGGTGTATTAAATGTGCGTCTGTGTGGATACACCTGTCGCCTAGTCCATTCTTTCGGTCCGAGTGTTCTCCGGGGAGATCCGTGACAATGGTACGCAGAAAGAAACTATATTTAAGCACAAAGTAAGGTGAAAGATTAAGATTGTGGTCACTTTTTTTACTCGTGCATTGGAACGAGATTTCCGGGTTTCACTGTGAAAATATTTAAACTCCCTAATGCTCTTAATTGGGCTAATTGGCTGCTGGATCCGCAATAGTAACTTGCGCATAACGACACATACAGACATGGAATCTGCGGTTGTTGCGTTAGTTATTGTGCCTGAATTAAAAACCTCTTCGGGAGAAAATATACCGTGTGTCCTACAATTGGCCTATTGGCTGGAGGGTCACCAGAAGAGATAATTACGATTTGCTGGACGACAGTAACATCAATACTGCGGATTCCCATTGGCTGGAGGGCAATGACGTCACCAGAAAGAATCTGACTGCGGTTCCGGAAAGGCATCAACAGCTTGTAATGCCACTTCACTGATAACGCATAGATAAATTATGTGGCCCTGTGATTTCCTGTTGTACCACTGAAAAATGTGCAGGGGGTCTTAGGAATGACACAGCTAAAGAAGATGTACCCAGTTCGGCCTTTAGCACTGCCTTTCTTATGGGGCAGTATTTGCTATCTTAGCAAGTCATTCCGCTTAGGTTTCCAAGAAATTCCTATTCTAAAACTTGAATCCCTATGTATTACCGGCCCAGATCTAGAGCTTGCACGCAAAAATGATGCGGAGAAAGTACAGATTGTCCAAGTTATTGATCTGCTGACACACCAGAAATACTCAATCAATGTACGGCACAAAGCTATATTCTAATTAGAATATTTTTTTCTAATCTACTGAAGTGCATCGGAAATTTTGGCTGCCTCCTATACACAGAGGGCGCAGCTGTTACAACACCATAGATGAAGTGCCAGCTTCTCTCTATCTAGCGCCAACGCGCACTGCCTCTATTTTTTTCGAAGACTTGTCTCCTGTCATGCGGAGAGGCTGTTGACAACATAAGGTAAGTAGTGCAGAAACCTGAGAGAAACCTGAGCAGGCTCCGGCTTTTTGCCTTGTCCGATAACCACAAGGACAGGTGCTCCTTCACAGTAGCCGTAAGTCAGCTTCAGTAATCGATTTGTTCTTAAGTCCTGCATTTCCACGCGCGTCCAAAAAACGTGGCGAAGATCCTCCGCAGCGGCGGGCCCGAACATGTCCCAAATGTTCCATGAACTGGAGTAAGTTGGCTTCGAGGAGTGCGAAGGCCAAACGGCTGGTTCCATCCATCTTCTTGTTCTGAAATACTTTATGGGGGCGAAACCGAGCCTGGCGCCCCCGTTCCACACACCTGGACTAAATTAGCTGTCGCCGAGGGTCCCCGCTTGCCCTTATGACCAAGACGTGGCCTCTTTAGAAGCGATCCTCAAGGATCTGGCCACTCTCACCAGATGTCTCTAGACCTCGTCGTGAAGAGGCATGAAAACCTCACCGAACAAGATGAATGCATCGTCCAGATCTGTATGATGACAATGAATTTAGTGCCGAGATGACCGCCACTTGTGAACACCTACAGAAGGTGACTTTTGCGAAGAACTGCGTTTGTCTTGTACGCAGCAAGCCACACCAGCCGTCCTTGCCACCACATCCCGTACTACTGATGAGCACTGGTTGCACAACTGGGTGGGCGCAAAAACATACCTACTGGGTACCCCTAGCGTTCCGCGAATTTCTAGATTCGGTGCTCCACCGAAACCACGGATTCCAGCTTTATCCGAAGAACTCAGAGCTCTGCAACGAGTTGCTCTTTACAGGCTGCTGCGCGTGAATGTCACTAATTTCAACAAGTGGCCAGCATATCGCCCAGACGGCAGCTCTGTGTGCAACAGCAGTACCGATGTGTGCCTATAGGGACCGCCCTTCAGATATAGCACTCTTGTTTACACCTCGCGATGCTCAAAGGCTGCAAAGCAGTCGGCAAAAAAGGAAAGCAATACAGCCTGAATCCTTTAGAAGTGAGACCGCAGCGGTGGCCAAGTGGTTGAGCATCCGCCTCGTATGCGGGAGGTGCGGGGTTCGATCCCCAGTGCCGCCGGGTACCCACCGGTGATACAATGGGTACAAGCTTTCCCCTGGTCTGGTGCTCGACTTATTTAGGGTGAAATGCTTGGGAAATGGGTCTCTGACCCCACCTTGAGAAAAAGAAAAAATACCTTGTGACATGGCGCTCTTTGGCCATTGCTGCCCTTGCGCCATAAAAATCCATAATCATCATCACCTTCAGAAGTGAATCCTGTAAGCGCCCCAGGAATCGCCTGTGAGATAGCATTGTGCCGGCTGCCAAGAACACTCCTTTAGTTACGAGGGCGCGAACGTCAAATCCACCGTTATCATTAAAGCACATTAAATAAGCCCAACAGAAGATTCGACGTCACAGCGCACAAAAGCTACCCTGACTTCTGCACGAAAAACGTGTTCACCAACATTAGGTTTCAGCCTTCATCACGAAAACTTCAGGAAATGAATCTGGCTAGCTGCCAAGAACTTGAAGCCAGAATTTCTAGTGTCTCATATGGAAAGGGTATGATGCCTCTCGCAAAAAGTTGAGCCCTACAAAGGCTGCACCGCAACATTTACAAGAGTAGAGGATCTTAGAAGTTTATAATCTTTCTTTGCTATTCCCTCGCGCATTGTCTATAGGGTAATCAGTGCAGAAATGGCGAGCCCTGAACTTTGATTACTTACAGTTTCCTTGTCCCCGCCAAAAGACAAAGGCTGTTATCAGAAGTCGAAAAGAAATTCACATCGGATTCATATCTGGTACTGTGAGCGCAGACTTCACTCGCGAGATCTGTGATTTTTCTCAACTTCATTGAAGACACGACCAGCGTTGAGGAGCATTCAAAGAACAGGATGCAGATCAAGCAAAGCATGAGAGAGGCGCCACTAGTGATGATAGAATAGAATCTTTTCTTGCCGCCGTCAGTATCTAATGTGACCAACAAGTTCTTGAAATCCTGGGCAAGCCCGGTGGATATTCCTCGACTGTATCAGAAACCCATGTATTGTACTTAGTCCTCCCGACACCTCATCACATGGCACTGGTGCCAGGAGAAAGAAATGCGACAGGTATAACCTTCGACTACTCGTCAATCACCTCAGAAAAGAACAGGACAAGACACAAACAACGAACGCTTTGACCATGAAGACGCTTCTTCAAAACTCAAGTTCCCCGCCTTAGACTCTCGCGCCACACAGGTTAAAGACCGTTCATCATATTGTGAGTTCAGAAACACGAAAATAGGAGGCCTTATTTTAATCGCTTCAAGCTACAGCTCCAGCTTCCCCACCGCGACCGCTAACTTCTAGAACGCAGAGAGTGTCGCATATCTCCACAAAAGGGAAACATAGAAGAGGTGTGCCCAGAGCCCTAGGCCGTATAGTTGATGCGCACGGACAGAACTCACGGCACAAAGCACAGATATCGCGAAGTTCGGTCTTGCTTCGAGCAGAACTTCAGCTACTTGCTGCGAAAGCAGAAGTGCAGAGTACCAAGAAATCATAAATGCCCACAAGGACCACCAGAACCACTGTCAGCCTATATGCCTGGCATGAGTCGCAGCTGACGGTGTCAGGTGGTTTGTAGCGGCCCACGACGAGCTTGAGAACAGTTAAAGTGAGCACAAATTGAACAACGCCTCAGAGCTTCCTGCCATACCTGCCACTCCGGAGTGAAGCTGCAGCGAGGCCCCGCCGTCCCGCAGTGCGTGCTTTAATCTACGGTTGCCTCTGTTGGACTTGTGATCAGGGCACGCACGGGACCAAGCACGCCAGCAGCATCCCCTAAGCAGGAGTCTTTCTAAAAGGCTGATTGACAAACATCTTGCTGGCGCGGGAAGAGGTTGAAAAATTCAAGACGAAGTGTCGCCTTGTATCGAGCTAGCGCCAACGCTCACAGGCTTAGGCTCCAGCTAGTTGGTTTTTAGGAGAGACGAAGGCAAGACGATTCGTTCAACCTTTCCTTGTTTATAACAGAAACTAAATTTACCATTAAGTCCTTTTCTAGGCTTCGAAATTACTGTCTCATGTGTGAGTACTCAAAAGATGCAACAATAATGTGCTTAGTTCTTGAGGGATAATGATGACTCGCTATTCGCCACCTGACAGCCTCTTTCAAATGCAGTTCATCCCATATGCATCAGTAGCGCGAACACAAAACCAGCAAAAAGGAGAAGATAGTACAGAGCGCTGTCAGCGCTCTGTACTATCTTCTCCGTCTTCTTCCTGGTTTTTTGTTCGCGCTACTGATAAATATTGATCGCGAACAACTAGCCCGGCAGATGGTGTTATTCGAGTTCATGCCTGTGCTGTACAAACGATATTTCACTCTTGTTTTCCGGATATGCGCCAACAGCAGTCGTAACTAGATGTATTCACTTAAAACTTCCGATCAGAATCATCGCGGCCTAGCGTAAACTGCAGCTTTTTTCTTAGGCTTTTGTAATTAGTTTTAAATTTGTAAATTGTTTTCATGACTTTTTATTTCAGAGCGCAGCACATAGGGGCCCGATTCCTGTGTTCCGCGCCGCCGTCGGCTGCGGCGTTATCGGCGTATCTTCTTGTCCAAGTATCAGAGCGAAACGCCACCAGCAATTTGGCTGCCACGGAAAGATCCCGGCGAGGTGCTAGCAGCGTAACATGCCACCTTCCAGCGGTGGAAGGTGGCGCGTGATGAGCTGCGCTCAAATACTGCATTACAGGCTATCGCAGTCGCCTATCAATGTTTTCATTGGTTCATGATGATTAAAACATTTTAGTGGACCTAAATATGGCGGTAGGTCCCCCTAGTGCGGTCGTTCATTGGATCTTGCAGCGGCTCTATCCCTTTCCGTCAGTTCCTGCTGAACTTTCTGGTCTGAGGTAGGCATCATTACCCCCACCGCTCAATCGTTGGTTCTTATATCCGTTCTGTTTCCGTGTTGTCTTGTCAAGTCCATACCATGGGATACAGGTCTGCATCTTGTGGGGATACACGCGAGTCCCCTGTCCCATGGTAACGGCCGCGCGTAATAATCACGCGATGTTATGCACGCGCCTTTAAAGGATGTTTGCGAGGGAAGGCACTCACGCCGCCCCCGCTTCCTTTCGCGCCCTCGCAGCGACGCCGCCGCGGAGACTTTCCCTCTTTCCCCTCTTAGCACGGAGAGACCTCCTCTCCACATCCTGGGAGAAGGCGAGGTCGCGCGTTTCTCCCGAGGCCCGCTTGTCTTCTGGCGGGAACGGTGCACACGCACGGACGCAGATCTGCCACGGAGACCGCTGCCGTTATCGCCCAGCCACCGTGTGTGAACTGACCGCCGCGGGCGGTGAGCGAGGAGCCACGCGAGGTGAGCGGAACCTTCCGCTCCCACCATTTTGTGTGCGCTCCACCCTTTTTGTGCCTTTCCCCCCCTACTGCGAGCGGAACACTCCCTCGTTGCGGCGGTTGCTTTGTTGCTTGCTGCTGCTTGTATTGCTCGGGAGCAATAAACGCTCATCCGAGTAGAATACTCGTGTTTGTCCCCTCTGGCCCGAACCCGCCGTGGTTGCGACTTACCGCACCGCGGGTTGCGGGTCACAGCTCTGACTGCTAGGGCTGGCCCGCTGGTGCTAGGGACCGACTATCGCTTCTAGCCCTTTGAGCGTTATTACAAGAATAACCCCCATAATCTGTGACTCAGTGCGCACATTCTGGCTCATGGCGTTTTCGGCAAACTGCGTGCGTTATTTTCGGTCGTGAGAGCGTGTTCGTTTACATTCTTCTCAATGCTATTTTTTGTCCTTTGTCTAGTTGGTCATCCGGTGGTGCGTATTCTCTTCTGCTTAGCCTATACTGTTGTAGAATTTCTGGGTATGCCCCTTCCATCTTTCCCTCCTCAATCTCATCATCCCCCTTCCCCAGTGCAGGGTAGCCAACAGGAACACCCTCCTGGTTAACATTCCTGCCCTCCCTCTTCCTTATTTATCTCTCCATCTTTCTGAGTATGTGGATCCAGTTAATCATGATACTTTTACTGCATTTGAAAAACCACTCAGCTATACTCATTTCCGCCGGATAACTCTTAAACGAAGCGGCCTAATGAAGTTTAGTCTGATAAAATATATTTCAGAGCAGTGGGACGGAGAATTGAGCTGGTTGCTACATTTTCGTGGAAAAAAAACAGTGCACCGACGAGTGACAAGGAAGCAGACGATGATGATGATGATGATGACCTCTGGCTGAATGGCAGGTAGGAACTAGACAGGAGAGGGCGGATCCCGTCTATTTCGTTGTCCTTCGTCGTAGCGGTGTTTTTGACGTCATATTTCAAGTACTATTTCGACAGATTCACTTCAGAAATAGTTTACAACAGTGCAAATAAGATTATTCTGTAAAACAGGTTTCCCTTTAACGATCTCGGGCGCATGCTCGAACCACTGCGTCATCAAGAACCGCATAAAGTTTCAGATATGATTTGAGGCACAAAAATTCTGCGCAATTATGGAAGGTTGGCACCATGAAGAGGCTGCAGGCGCAGAAGGTCGCATATTTGTTTCCCCTGTTGCTTCAATACGTTCCACTGAGAGTGTGTAGCGGCGCTGATTACGACGAAGCTCGGAGCGCGAGCTGCCATCGCAGGAGGTGCCAGGCATGCGACGCATCACAGCGTGCCCTATCCAACGTCGCTAATGGACTCAGCTCTACTGCTTCCTTCCCATTCCGACCCCTGCGTCCCGAACTTGTGCCTTCTGCTCCCAGCAAGCGGTCCCAACGCCACAGCGGGCTCGCTTTTGCCGACAACCGGTGCACCCGGTTGGCCGCATTTCACCACTTCCCTACACGGCAGCCCAAGCTCCACGCAACAGATCTCCAGCCCAGTGTCGTGCGCCGTCGTTCCGCCGTCGCCAGCGGCCGAGGCATCCCCTTCCCTACTACGGCTGCGGTTTCCCCACGCCATACCTTTCTCCGAAACGACTGGGCCAGCGCACATCGCCTATCTCCCATACATCCCCACGTGGCTGCATTTTCTGTATCGGCATTTTCCGGCCCACTTCAACCCAACTGCCGACCGCACTAGTTGACCTTACGACTAGAGCACACCCAGCTCGAATCCAATTCGTAGATGACTATTGCCGCCTGTTCATTCCGTCATCATTCACTTCTTTTGGCTCCCCTCGCCCTTTGCGAAGTGACCAGGCTCGACCGCTGAAGTCCCCCCGTCCAGCGGCCTTCACGGTCACAGCTGTGTTTTGAACTTGACCGACATGTTGAAACCTGAACATACCGTTTTTCTTTCTTCTTCCTTTATCGCGCACGGCGCTAGGGAGGGAGCACCTGTAGCGGCGCTGGTGTCGCCAGCGGCGCTGATGACGGCAGAGCTCGGAGCGCGAGCTCGCTCTCGCTGAGAGAGAACGCTTTCGGCAACCGGCCTCGTGAGTAACGTCGACAGCCCGCTCCGCCGGCTCACCAGCCGCAGCTACTGGGACCACCAAATAAATTCGGATCACCTTCCTCAAGTGTTTCATTTCTAATCCATTCAAAGCGACAATAACAAAACTTGGAATATTAAGCAGATTCCGAAGTAATTGTAATAGAGATCTTCACAGCGTCCGCTAAAAAGAAAAGAGCAGTATTTTTCGTCGTCTTAGTTAAAATTACTTGAAAAGGCGCCCATTTGTCAGGCCAACATGTGTGGAGCCCCGTGAATATTCCTGAGTTATTGGTTCTTGACACATTTCGACCACTAACTGCGTGTATTTGTACCACCGTTCCCCTTCAATGTAATCTTTTTGTTCTTTATTTGATCTAACATTCTGCAGAAGAGGATAGACTCCACGGAAAGTGCTACAGCTAAGAACGACCGCTCTTCACGTCTGTTGAAACTTGTTCCCCTGTGAAAAATACAGGCTCTTAACTTTGGAAGGCCCTCGAAGGCTCTCTCCGCATTGTCTTGGCATTTGAAAGTTGTGTACCGTTGTATGTTTAGTGGACTGGCAAAATATCCGCACATTGTCGTTTGTAATATTACGCAAGGCACACCATACGTAGAGATATAATCCTTAAGCAAAGTTGGTAGAAGTTTTCAAAATTTGAAAATCCTTACTTGCAGTGAGTTCTAATAGCTTTAAGTAATACAGATATATGTAGTTATTT
Source organism: Amblyomma americanum (assembly GCF_052857255.1). Classification (NCBI taxonomy): domain Eukaryota; kingdom Metazoa; phylum Arthropoda; class Arachnida; order Ixodida; family Ixodidae; genus Amblyomma; species Amblyomma americanum. The sequence continues at coordinate 54,081,137 of NC_135501.1, forward strand.
CTCATGTGCTTTAATGATTCTATCTTTACCCAGGAACTTTTTTTTGAACACCTGAGGACACGGCCGTGTACACATTGGATTACTACGAGAAAAAAAGAATTAGTCCTTTAGTCTCTTTATGCACATACAATCTCTTAACTGTTGCAAAGGGAGAGAGATGGGGCAGCTGAATGCTACTTCGCTTTAGTTACTTCTGAGTGCACTCAGACCTAAGCACATTAACCGAAACCCTGTGCTAACTTATTTTGTGCTTTCACCTTGTCTTTGAGTCTAATATTTGAGGTTGAGGTTGAGGTTTATTTTCCTTCAAAAATGAAAGAGGAATCAGCGACAAAAGGCTGTAAAGCCGGCCGAGATTCCTTTTATGTGAAATTCGCGCCTCATAGGTGGTTGTTAAGCGAAAGTTTAATTAAGGAGCACTTGCGCGAAGCCTGAACGCGTTATTCGCCGAAGGCGCCACAGAGAGGCTTATGTGCCTCAACACCTACAACAAATTATGATAATTTTCCTTGGCGCAAGGGCAGCTTTGGTCAAAGAACCGCAATGGCAGAAAGTGTTTTCGTTATACACACGGTGTGGTACGCTGGAACGTGAAACACATTTTCCAAGCATTTCACCCAAGCGAAGCCGACCACCAGGCTAGGAGAAAGTTTCACCTGTAGCATCACCGCTCAGTACACTGCGCCTCAAGCATGTGAGGCGAATGCTCAAACCTCTACGTTACCGTTGCGGTACGCGTAAAGCAAGCTACCATCCATTGTGCTCATAACAGGTTTAGATTCCTCACTTTGCCATAAACGCTACCGAGAGAGCCATCTGCTTGAATCCTTCAAGCAGAACCCGATATGCTTGCTTATAATGTGAGAAAGTACTGTTTTATCAGGAAAACGCTCCGTGCCGGTAGATTTCTCCGTCTTCGTATCGTAAAGCACCCCATGATGCTCATATCTTGCATACAAACCAAGGACACAAAAAATGAACACGAAAATAAAAATGCAACATCCTTACATTTAAGTGTGTACTAGTTTCACCTGTGTAAGATTTTGAAGCATCTGGAATCAGGAGATGACAAAGCTGTATAGCTTTCATTTGTAGCCGTATGACTGCGCCTGGGTGGACTCCAATGAGCAATCACTCCCTTATTAGACGTGCCATAGTGTCAGCTGACTGTGGAACTCGTTACAATTCCAGCTAACGTTGATGTAAATTTCTTTTCGAGACTTGATCGTAATTGCCTTTACCCTTAACCCTAATAATAGAGCAGCGCGTATCAAAACAGGACAACAGGAGGAACACAGAACGACACGAGCGCTAACTGTCAACTGTTTATTTCTTGCCGTTGCTACATATAAATACATGAACCACAGCATGAAATGGGAAAGAGCGATCAGGACAGCTGATACAAGCTATACAGCTCAGCATTTCGCTGGTTGCCATCGATTTAGATAAGTGAGCTCTGTGTTCCTCCTGTTGTCCTGTTTTGTTACGCGCTGCCCTATTATTATGGATCACCAACTCGCCCAACCTTCAACACTTCCTTAATCCTAGCTGAGAAGGTAAGCATAGCGCATGAGTGCGGCAGTTATCAGACTGCTGAATTAAACTCGGCAATGCGCTACCTTACCTCTTGTTTTACACCAGCTGCTCGACCAGGCCCGCAGATCAACTCGGCCTCTGTAGAGCCGATGTTCAACGCTTTCGCTCTGGAGCAGCCGCCAACGACAGAGATCGAACGTAGTTCCAACGCACGCCACCGGAGCACTTTTTAACGCCACACAGCTCATGCATCGATACCGGCTAGGAGTCTTCAAAGGCGGCTGGTCAATAAAACGTACACTAGCGTTTCGCGGGAGCGTATTAACAGACAGGAGAAAAATAAAACAACCAGGAAAACTTTGTGGTTCCTTCATTTCGCGAGAAACGGGCGCAGCTGCTCGGGTGAAGAGGGAAGGTAGGTCTTGCAGAGAGGGCTGGACGTCCAACTGAAATTGCAGGTGCTGTAGTCTGAGAGCCGCACGAATAACATGGAACACTGAAGAGAGAGTAAAAACAGCCCGGCGGCATCGTGATCCACTCGCTGTTTTCATGGAGCTTGCTAGCATCTTTGAAGGAGCCGAGGCCAGCAGTCTCCTAAAAATGCCCTCTTGCTCACACAAGCTGCAGTCGTATTCAAAGCCGTACACTGCGCTGAGGTTTGCAATATCATTTATTTCTTCGAATGCTTGTAGTGGACATCACCCTCTATGCCTTGTTGCTGTGTGAAGCTTACGTGGTGTAAACAGCCATTACGTGCAATAGAGGGAACTGCGGTTGCATGCAGTGCTGCAGGAACAATATCCGAGAAGAAAAAGCGAGTTGAACCGTTGCTGTATTCATAAATGCCTTTTTTCTGGCTGACTAATTCCACACCGACAATCATCATCATCATATTTTAATTCCAGTGTAGGACCAACAGCCAAAGACTAGTGAGAGGTCCGACAGAAAAAATAGACAAAGTAAGCAATCAAAGGGCGCACCTAAGCACTTTTTGGTGACAGTGCTACAAGAGACGCAAGATTGAGATTCAATGGCCTTGTTTTTGAATATTTTGGTCAACGGAGGTCGTGGTGTCCAACCCGCTCAAGTTAATCGGAGACACCACTGTTCTGCCGAGGCCGTGGTAAAGCTGCTGCTGTTGATGAGGATGAAGATGCGCTTACTTCAGCGCCAGCTGAGTTAGAAACGGTTTAAATACTTCCTGAAACATTTTCTTCAGCTCAGGCCGGCCTAAACTTTACCTGTGTTGAAAATGAAGACGGTTCGTGAATTAGCAGAGTAAAAGAAGTGAACTAGAATTGAATGCGGATCCAAGTGCGAAAACTTATTCTTTTCCTGAACAGCCGCCGCGGTGGCTTAGTGGTTATGGCGCTCGGCAGCTGAACCGTAAGACGCGGGTTCCATCCCGGCCACAGTGGTCGATTTTTTATGGAGGCGAAATTCTACGGCCCCGTATACTGTGCGACGTCAGTGCACGTTAAGGAACCGCAGGTAGTCTAAAATTCTGGAGTCCTTAAAGGGAAGCTGAAACGGTTTTCAAATCGCATGAAACGCTGTGGTTGGGAAGAAAGGACCTTGAAAATCATGTGTGTACATTTTTTCCCGATTCTATCCGCAAACAGAGCTGCAATCTCTTCTTATAAACCCGCCGCCGGCACGCCCTCGTCGCTTCCGGAAGCGCCGGGCGGGGGACGGCAGAGCGGGAGAACTGGCGGAAGTGACGCCATTCACGGAGAGTCGGTCGGCCGGCTGCGCTTGCTTAGCTGCGGCCCGCGCTTGGCGAACCACAGATCAACGCAATCTTCTGCCAGTGCCGTTTACTTTCTATCGTTCGGGCGTTCCCTGTAATGCTTGAAGCCTGTATATAAACCAGCTTTGGTATGGTACTTCTTTCGAACAGCGCTCAGCCCACAGCTTGGCAGAATCCGTCGGTTGTTCTCCGTCAGCCTCTTCCACGTTAACCAGACAATCTGGTTGTACGCAACATGCCGAAACGGCCTGCACAGACTATGTGCAGCAATATTTCTCTTTTCGTTATGTTACTTTTTTACCTGTTTGTAAACTCTGCCTTTTCCAGATGGTTCACTTCCATGCTGAGCTAAAGCCACTTCCAGCTATGCTTTACTGAGGCACACAGTCTTGAACTTTTTGAGCTCGTTACGCACTCTGCGCCTTTTTGCTTTTTCCCGATTGCTTGAACCTCGTGGCAGCACAAGCAATTCTCAATCTTTCATCAGCGCGCAGCACATGGAGCCGCACCTAATTGAACAAAAAACCGATTATATAGGCCTAGTATACTTGAGCAAAGCAAACATTTGCATTCATGGGCGCTTGGTCATGGCTGACGATCGACAATGCGGTCAGAATTCATACAAATTTGTTCTTGAGTCAGAACGGCAAAGTGTTCGAGCAGTGGCACGCATATATCTGCCACAAACAATTCTACCGGTTATCTCTATACGCAACAGCAGCAACTATATCTCGTAGCACACTAGTTTTGATGAGCGGCACTGCAAGCTCCGAAACGCAGCCATAATTATTTTCAGAAGCGTGTTCAGCATGAAAGAAAAAACAACGCACGGGGGTAAGTGCACAAGTTTCATGTTTGAACAGTAGCCCGAACAAGCGACAGAAGTAAAGCGCACACGGGAGCTTCCTCCCGCTCGCCTCGTCTCTTCGCGCTGTAGATCAGCAGTGCACCCACTCCAACTCATGCAGTTTTGCATTCTTTTGTAGTTCTAAAAGGCCTTCTGGGGTAATTAGGCAAATAACCATAAATAAATTACAAACAAATGCTTTACCTTGCGCGACTCGTGTAAGCGTGCCGGTGATCTGATTTAGATCATGTCTACAGGCGTTACAAGAATTTGGTGGCCAGGCTTTTATGCACCAGCGGTACACAGAAACGTTTCGGCGCAATTTGTTCTTTTTTACTGCCACTTGCAGCTACACAAAACATATGCACACGCATGCACCTACGAAAAACATACGTATCAGTCGAGATTTGGTTTTCGTGTTACCCTTGTAGGACGTGAAAGGCCCATACTGGGTTAACGAAATTTCCGGCTTGCAGGCGCCGCCATGCGGTCGCTTCTCTATTAGCTTCTTATCAGGCGGTGGCGTCAGTTTTCTGTTTAGTCTGTAGTTCTCAACGATTTCGGAATAGTTTTGCGCGCGCTCGTCCAGATTCCGACAGTCCGGTGGTTCCATGGTTACCCGGAAGCAAAGAATATGGGAATGCGCTGACTACCCCGGAGTCGACGAAGATATTGATAGCAGAGAAATCTGGGAAGCCCTGCTGCGCAGCGAAGAACCCGATCGGCAGAAACAAGGCAATCCGCCTGGCGGCTGATGCCGCGAAGAGATAAAGTCTCTTTGTTAGCCTTTAGTCACGGAGGCTCCGGCCCCCGCCCTCCAGGCCTGCGTGCCGGGGGCGGTGAGTAGTAAGGCTTCTCCATTTCCGGTGGAAATAAAAGCTGTCATCCACCCATACATCAAGTCGAGATTTCCAACACGTGAACATGACGCGACTTGACATTCGCTGCCGGCGTACTCTGCGGCGTCGTTGGTTCCGCTGTTTTCTGAAGCTGCTGATGGCTCGAACATGCATGGTGAAAGTCCAAACTGTTCAGCACTGCTTCAATTATCCATAATTTTCAGAACGTAGCCCTTAAAAGCCCGCTGAAGCAATGCGCTACGCAGCGACGCCGTCAGTGCCGGCCGGAGATCCCAGTGGATGACGTCGCGACGGTCCCGACCAATCGCGGGCAAGATCGGCGTTCGCTCGGCGCCCTGAGGCGATGGTGTGCGTTTTCTTCTAAAAAACAGCTTTTTGGGTTTATTTCCGCTCTTTTTGAATGAGATATTCTGTTTCAGTGGACTAAAAACTATAAAATTACGTAGAGATCTCATTTTTTTAGAAAAGTGCTTCAGCTTCCCTTTAACTACGGGCTAAATTTTCCTTTTTGTCGTACTGCTGCCTTTTGGCACACTGTTACACAGTGGGGCCCTGCAATACTTTGGGGACCCTCCGTCTTGTGGTCTCTTGCGGCTGGCTGGTTAGGCCAAGCAGCTCCCAACTTGCACATCGCCGACCTGGCTGTTCCAGATGTCCCGCTGACCCAGAGCGGCTCTTCCTCGGGCGCGGTGAATCCTGGCACTGCCTCGGACCAGTCCTCGAAACACACGGGCAACCAATTACTTCCGGGGGTGCTTCGGGAGCCCAACCTTGTGAACCACTCTGGAGGTGCCTGCAGTTCCCTCTTGGGACTTGCAGTCTCTCAGGTGTCATGGATCCAGCTCTTTCGCTGCAGCCGGCAGTGGTGTTGGAGTCGCCGTAACCCGGACGATTGGAGTTCGTCACGGACGCCGATGCCATGAGTGCTCGTCAGTAGATTATGACTGCAATTTTCTGAACTGAAAACGAGATGGGTCCTGCAGCCCCCACTGTTATTAAGCCCCTAATCGTTGACCTATGCCGCCAAACGGCGCATTTCATTGCGCGCGCGGTCACCAAACCAAACTATTCACGGGCGCTTCAGAAATCTTTATAATCTAGACAGTGGGAGCTGAGCGTCGTTAGAACACAGCTTACAGAGATGTCCGCCAGGATTACCGCTTCTGAAGCGGAACTTCGCGACCAGATGCAGGAGGCACTGGTCCCCCAGGGTTTCGTTGACGCCCTCCGTGGTGCCCTGGTTCCTCTTGTAAAGGGGCTACCGGAATTGCAGCCATGGACGCCACCCTTGGCCCGGCAGAGCCTTTTCCCGCTGAGTACTTGTAGCTCCACCTCAAGTGTCAGCGTGTAGAAGACGAAGAAGTACACAGCCCTTCCGAACTGAATCATTAATATTTAATCACTCTCTTTATTATTATTCGTAAAATTTTAAAATCAAAACACTCATCCCTTTTCTGTTCATGACGAAAAATTCACCGGTGTTATGCTCCCACGTGCTTTTCCTTTTTGTTAACTGCGTTCAGGTGAATAGCCACCCGATTCTTGGCCGATCCCCCAGTGTGGGTATGTGCCATCTTTTGATAGGCTAACAACAACAACAACAAGTGAACGCCCATGGCTGACTCGCAAAGCTGACGCATCCGTCAGCTGGCCGCCGCTTTTTTCAGCACCCATCATAGAGCAACATTAGTAAACGTCCATCACTCTCCCACAACTGATGACCGCGGACTTCTTGACATTCGACGGAAACAACCAAATCGACTCACATCCACAGCCTTTCCTTCGTTGCCTGCGGCGCCGTGGCCACGTCACACTGGGCCCCATCCAGCAAGGGCGAGTCCGTTCTAATGCCTCGCAGTCAAGCTGAATTCCCTGATATTCACGGCTTAGCCCATTTTTACGTCAACGAGCCCCAATTCTGGTTCACCACGCTCGAGTCTCATTTTTACATCCACTGCTTCGCGAGTCAACCCATCCAGTTCAACCTCCCTAAGAAGCGCTTCCTGGTGGCCTTTTCCAGCGACTCACCTTGCCACCTCTTCGGCCAACCCAATAAGATGGCCTCAAGGCAGCCGTCACCAGGAACTTCAATTTCGCGCTCGCACGACAGCCGCATTTCGAGCCAGCCGCGACGGAGCAAGCGGAGCCACCGCTGCCTCGTGAGCAGTCCTTCCGCGCCCCAACGCCTTACATTCGTGCTACCATCGCAGACTATTTGCCATGTGCGTCTCTGGACTTGGCGTCATCAGATTCACACCACTCTCCTGACCCCTCACCCCATCTTTTTGTCTCAACCGCTGATGTTCTCCCGGCGAACAGTAAGACGTGTACGGTCTCCTGTATGCCAACGCCTCCTGCCATCAAACGTAGCTGCTATATAGAATTATCTCCAACAGGAGGGGACCGCATTGTGCCCGGCCTACCAGCTCGAGAGGCTAGTTCCGCCATGCAGGCATCTCCACAGCAACGCCAAAGGCCCGAATCAAGTGTTCTATCATCTGCACTCGGCAGCACGCGACGTCACGGCCTACGCCCACGGACTTTGTCACCATGGCGTTTGCGTGCGGTGCCGGACCGCAGCCTACTCCTTCCTCGACCACCACCATCAAAGGGAACCTATAATTCGCAGCCGTGCGCATGTCGTGCACATTTGTCTATCTCAAGAGCTTCCACTGCTGTGACGCCCACAGCCTTTCAGCCACCGCAGCGCCGCTGCCACCAAAGCACAGTGAATGCCGCCGGGAAGCCAGACCGGCACCATCTCACGAACATTTGCCCGCCAGACTTTGCATGCCGAGTTGCAAAACAGAACAGAGCCCACGACAGCGACTGCCACCTCCAGTGTATCTTCCATCTTCTGTCGTCGACTGTGAGCCCGTCCCTAAAACAACTTCCACTTCACCGCTTCCCTACACAGCGGTACACACTGACCGGCTTTTACGTTTTACTTAAGAGCGACCTCCTGAACTTCGATTTTGATTTTCCCTGATTAGCCATTGGACTACGATCTGGATGAGGACTTACTGTAAATACGTGTAAATAGTTGGTACATAGTGCCCCATCACTGCCATTGACTCTCTTCCTATTTCCTTCTTCTCTTTAGCTCTATTTTTATCGACCAAATGTCTTGTAGGGGGGACCTGTAGCACCTCCTCAAGTTCCAGCGTGTAGAAGATGAAGTAGAGAGCGCTTCCAAGAGTGAACTCCCATGGCTGCCTTGCAGAGCTGACGCGTCCCTCAGCTGGCCGCCGCTTTCTTCAACACGCATCACAGGGCTACATGAATAAACGAGCATCACTTTCCCACAGAACCCCGACCGGACTAACTGCCGCCTCAGCTGCTATTAACTTCTGTCGCGGCATCGGCGGCCGTCCGTGATAAGGTGGCTTCATTGATCAATGTGAACATCGGCCTCGAGGTCAAAGGCATCCCAGCTCTAGCCACCTTGTCTTCCCGTCGTGCCCTCTCGGTTGCCGTCAAGGCGCTCAGGCCCTGACGGCTTCCAGGCCGTCATTACATGGATTGAGGCCGATAGAACCTCGATTAGCGTCCGTGTTCACGGCAGAGTAACCCACAAAACCGTCTGTCTGCCTGGGGTGGGCCGCGCCATGCGGCCGCAAGACCTCATCATGGCACTTAGCCGCCGGAACCCCAATCTTCATCTGCACCCATCCTCCTACAAGGTCAGGCTCTCTTTTCCCCAAAGATCCGGACAGCTCCTCCACGTCCTCGAGGTGAACCCCCCTGCATTCGCCCGTCTATGCGCGGCACGTCGCGTAACCTATGGGTGGACTTAGGTCGAGGTCCGCGAAGACCTGCATGTACCGCTCTGCCCCTATTGTGTGCAATATGCAGATCTTTGAAAGCTGGTAAGCAGTAGAAGGATCCTGCGAAGGCTTCTTGCATCCGCGGTGCGGGGTCACACGCCTTGGTCACACTTCCCAACAGGAAGTGCGCGTCTTTACTGCCGCCGGTCGCCTGGCCGGTCATCCTGCGAGGCGTGTGTCTTGTTCACTTATGAGCGAACGCGCGGATAGAATCTGTGCCCGCACTCCTTATGGCTCTTACTACCGATAAAGAATCAGTAGGAATTCTCTGCACTTTTCACAAAAATCCTTCTAAAAACCGTCTGTGTGTCATGCTGCTACATAATCCTACCTTTGATATCTTTCTCACTGTTATTTCGCCGGAAGTTGTTTGTATCTTAAGTTCTACTCTGACTGATCAATTCCTTCTTGGGAGCAGTATAGGTACCGCCTCGTGCTGATATCGATTCATCTCTGGCTTTGCTTACCACTTGGATCCAGACTTCGTCCACTGATAAAATTACCATTTGCGGCGATTTTAATGCAAAAACATTTTATGGGGCGGAAGTGTCACTGATTCTTGAGGCGCTCAAGTTGACGCCTTGTGCGCTCTAATACCTTGGTTGTTCTTAATAATTCCAAATGTTTGCCAACATACGAAACTCCGTATGCCTCATGTTGGATTGACCTCAGCTTGGCTTCTCGTAATTTACTTCCAAGAGGCTACTCTTCGCAAGTCATTGCTGATTCATCGCTTTCTGAGCACAGATTTATTGCATACTTCTTTCTTTCCCAACTGTCGTTGCTGTTCAAGTGGCGCACCAGAGCCAGCTCCAGTCCTTTAATTTCCCAGTTATATTCTCTGCCTAGGTTTCAATCTTTTTCTTATAATCAGCTTCGTTCAGCGCCTGCCATTCATCATTTCCTAGTTAAATTTAACGAAACCTTCACGAAACTTTAAAAAAAATTTGCCTTTTGTAAAACCAAAGTTTCTCGATGGTTCCATTTGATGGACGGTTGATTGAGTATGGAGCGATCCCGTGTGCGCGCTCGCCATCGCACTTTCCAGCACATTTCAGCCCCTGAGCTGAAAACATTTAACCGTTCAGTTTATTATGAAGGTCTTGCAAAGTGTCTAACATGGGAAACATGCATGACATTTATTTTGAAGAGATCTGCACCACAGCTACGCGTAAATTCCTCTTTGGTAAGCCATATAAACATGCTTTAGGCAAGCTCCAGGTGCCCTTCTATTATTACTCCTCTACAATACTCCGATGGCACATATACTAAAACTCTTCCTCACACTAAAAAGCTGCTACTTCGTACTCACGTCGCCATATATTTTTCTTCCCACGACCTCCTTTTCCATGCTCATGTTCGGGATATTATCTCGCAGCCTTGCAACACGTAGTTCAAGATTTACCGTTCACTCCTGCGAAAATTGAAGCTATAATCACCGCGATCGATTTGACGTCTTCTGGCATTGATCTTATCGGTCCTTTTGTTCTCGGCTTGCTGAAAGCTCATCCCTTATTTTTCGTTTCTGTGTTTAATTCTGCCTCGCACTTGATTCACATTCCTCAGAGATTGAGAATTGGCAGGATTAATTTTATTCCCAAATCGAATAGACCAAGGCACCTTCCGGATTCTTGCCGACCAAAATCTGTATTAATTCGTCTTTCGGTAAAGTGCTGGAGCATTTACTATATGGCTGGCTCCATTACTTCCTGTACCAAAATAACCTGCTTCACAGAGATCAGGATTGTTTCACGCACGGTCAAACCTCTGTTCAGGCTATCATTTGCAGGAATTGGTGCATAGTTGCAAACAACAAAAAATTCCTCTGTTCCTAATTTCTTTGGACTTCAGAGGTGCATGTGATGGTGTTTCGCACCCTTCGGTTTTACCTTTGTTAAGAAAACATAGTTATCCGCGAAATCTTTATTGCCTTTAAGCCTCTTTCCTGCATAGCGTCTATTTGACCTATCAATCTCCTTCGAATACCATTTCCGTGCCTTCTTCCCTCGGCAGTCCGCGAAGTTTGCCACTTACGACTAAACTTTTGAACATTTTACATTATAATATCTTAAACGTTTTTCTCCCCTCACCAATCTATATTTAGGCATGTGGAGATGACGCCATTATACTTGTCCCTGGTTCAAACGCTGGGTTAAAATCTTTTAACATTAACCCAAAAGTGATGTACCATGTATCGCGTAGAGCAAACCCGGCGTAAAATGAGTAAAATGACGTCCCGGCGTTACACGAACGTAAGCTGCACCTATCCGATTAGACACATACACTCTCAAGTGTGAACCGTCTATTAAATATTGGTTGTTTCTACTATCACTTAAGCTTTATTCTTCATGTTAATCATTTGCAAACGAATTTTTTTTATTGTACCACAAAGATCCTTAATTCGTTCCATTTCCATTTTCTGTTGCTCTTATTCATATGCGCCAAATTTATCATCAGGTTATTCTTCCCACAATTACATGCTGCCGCAGCCTCGTGGTTTCTTTTCCCCTTTTCTGGAATGTGAGATCGGGTCTTATCTCTTCAGCAAATTCCAGTTGTTCTTAAGAGCCGCCGCTGTGGCAGAGTGGTTACGGCGCTCGGCTGCTGGCCCAAAAGACGCGGGTGCGATCCCGGCGGCGGCGGTCGAATTTTGATGGAGGCGAAATTCTAGAGGCTCGTGTACTGTGCGATTTCAGTGCACGTTAAAGAACCCCAGGTGGTCGAAATTCCCGGAGCCCTTCACTACGGCGTCTCTCATAGCCTGAGACACTTTGGTACGTTAAACTCCCATAAACCAAACCAAACCAAACGAGTTGTTCTTACTGTGCATACAATACCACGCGAACCGCTGCTCTTCACGTTCTTGCAAACGTTCTTCCATTGCCTATTTTTCTAGACCAGTTATGAGCAGAGTTCATGCTTTTCACATTATGGCAATCCGAGGTACACGGTAAAACATTTTATAACCCATCTGAAATTCAACCTTTCTAAACTCCCTGGTCCGATCATCCCTAATTGATATTCAGATTCTCTTTTGTTCAGCTTAGCTCTCAGAAGCCTTGTCCTTTTCTTGTCTACGTGCACTGCACATTTACACTGAGAGGTCTTTCACTCATCTTTCCACTCGTGCTGCTGCTTTTGTTCGTAGCTAAACACAAAATATGGTATACTTTGAACGTCTCTCTTCAGAACTACTCTCTAGAGCCTATGCCGCTGAGCTTTTAGCGTTTCATTCTGCTGGTGCTTATGCTCTTTATCACCCTTCCTCTACGACCATTCTTTTTTGCACTAATTGCCTTTCTTAGCTTTGTGCCCTGTCTTCAGTTGCTTATTTTAACCATACAAATATATCCATTGACAAAGATCTCTATCATTTGTCTTCTCTCTCCCCAATTCTTTTATTTCATATCTTAAGTCACTCCGGAAATTTCGGTAACGAGTTAGCCGAATAAGCTGCTGGCAATAACGGACAATATGGGAGTTTACACACTTGTACCCTTTTACGCCGTTGAGTGCGTTCCCGTTTACAGCATGCTTCACTCTTTTTCATGGCGCACTTTCTGGCGCGAGAATAAAGGCGGCACAGAATCATTCAATTGGACCTCTGATATACATATTCCCCGCATTTGTCTACCCAGGAATCCTCTTATTACTTTACTTACGGTACATGGTAGATCTTTTTTCTGTTTTAAAAAATTTGGCCTCTCTATTATTCTTCAGATTTAGAGTTAATTGAAGAATGAGCTAGAAATTATGCATTGGAAATTTACTGAACTTTTGGGTAGTCGTTACAAAATTGCGTTGTCATCGCCTAATGTTTAGGGATTTTTCAATGAAGATTAATTTTAATGGCGCGAGGGAAACTTCAGGCCGAAGAGCGCATGTAACAAAGTGTTGAATTTTGATCTAGGTGGGGTCAAATTGCCGTTATCGAAGCAATTCTGCCCAGATAAGCCAATCGCCAGGCCAAGGGAAAGCTTGTATCCATTGCAAACCGGTGGGCATACCCTGCACTAATAGGGATCAGAACCCCCTCTATCTGATGTTTACGGCTTTGTTTTGGCCTTTCCTTCAGCAGCTTTGTCCCCTTTCTGTTCTGTTCTTCATTGCATGCCAAACACATATGAACCAATAGTTCTAAATGTTTTGTTTTGGAACTGTAAGTTATCTGCGACGGAGTCGAACCTCGGTCCCGTCTGTTTCGCGCTGGCTGCTGAAGAGGAAATAAAAACAATGCTGCCTGGTCCTTCACCTGTAGAAAACGCTAAAGGATTACAACGAGGAATTTTCAGTGAGATATCGTCTCCAAGGAGCAAATAACGGAGAAGATGAAAATATAGTTGTCTAAGCATAAGAATTTCTGCTCTCCTGGGCACTTAATCTGATAAGGAATTCCTTATCAGATCAGAAGAAATACGGAAGACGCAGGACTTCAACTGTCGTCCTGCCTGGAAACGATGTCACGAAACTGCGCGCACGTGGATGTCCTTTCACAACTTACCCACTCTAGGGCTAGGTGTGCCTTATTAAGTGCACTGCGATTATATACGACAATGGGCCTTGCAAAGTCATCCACGCACCTGTCTAGTGCGCTCTAAAGGTGCACTGAGGTGTATGCTTGCGTCATTTACGAGTGACTATGGCTTGAAACCTGGCCTTATTGTGCAATAACATTCTCGTAGATCGTGTTTAACTCCTCCTCTCACTAAAACTTGTGGAGAACCCGCCAGGCAGCGGCGGATTTCATAAATTGACGACAGCAATCACAGCGATTAGGTGCTCTAGGCAAGTATGTGGACGACTGCACATGTAAGACAGACGGAACAGTATATTTACTGGCAGAAAATGAATAACGACGAGGAGGGCCGTGCTTCTGACGTGGGTCGCTGTGTAGCTATTCATGGTAGCCACAACAAGCTTTTGAATTCTTAAAATTGCTCTCATTTTCAAGAAAAAATTTGTGACAGAATTTGTTCACCTGCTTTCCAGTATAATAAACTATGACACACACCTTTGAAATATACCACTGTAATAGCGCCTTCAGAGGTGACGGCATCGAACGTAATGATTGTGTTCGAAATTTAATTTAGAACATCATTCTTGCATTTCTTGTATCGAAGCAAGTGCGCACCTCTAGGATGGGCTCTTGCTTTTACGACCGTATTTAGAAAGTGGCCGCTCTACCAGCAAAGCGAGCTGCACGGTTATTGTTCCGACAACTGGCATTTGTTTTACAAAATTTGTTCTGTGTTCTTCCATGCCACAAAGAAGAAAACATAGCGCTTTCCATGTTCACATCTGCGGCTTTTATATGCATCCCACGCAAATCACCAAAGGCCCATCCAGTCTTCAAGACAAAACAAAGGAGAAATAGATTTATTGCTGGTTACATCCAAATGCGCAGACACGAACGCGAACGAGGCTTTTATTTCGACAGAATCAAGGCTCCTCAGCTGTGCTTGTTCCTCTGGTGAGTTGGGCTGAAATCGTCGTTTAACCACACTATCATATCCGCGTATCACAAAATTTTGTGTTTTCCACAGGCCCTTACAATGCAGATCTTGAGCGCCTGGCTACTTGCTTGTGCCGTGGTGCACGGGGCACTTGGCGACAAGAGTGCCACGAAGTCACTCTTGGCCAGCAGCGGCTGGCAGGAAATGGACGCCCGGGGAAATCCTGTGTACAAGGAGCTTGCGGCCAAGGCGGCAACTTCGTACACCAAGGATGTGGACTTCTACTTGGTACTCAAGGAAGTTGAGACTGTAGAAAAAAAGGTACCGTAGCGGTAGTTATCTGGCAGATGCCTGGTTTGCGCGGCTACTTGGGTGTTAAGTTGTATATAAATTTTGTAGTCGCACCACCACCCCGTGAAAATTCAGAAAAATAAGATAAATGCATGTCGCCCCTAAAGAGACGAGATGCATACATGTATCTCTTTCGAACAGGGGTTTAAGTTTTCAAGAACGACGTCGGGTCCTGAGACGTCTCAAGAATTTTAGCCTCTATGAGGGAATCATTGTTAAAAAAACCAAGTGCCACTTACCACCAATGTTTTAGTGCATAATCTGATTATCAGAGAAGTTTGGCGATGAATTCTAGTGTTTTGACGTCCAGCTGCGCGACACTGGGACGCGGCCACTGGCCCACAAAGGTTGCTACAGGGTTTAAAATAATAATAATAATGTATGCTTATAACATATTGATTCATTTTGTAGTCCAGCATAACGCGGCACAATCGCCTGCTTTTGATATTATTTTAACGAGCAACACAAAGTGTAAAAGGAGGATGTGAGCCTCAGGATGGTTAGCCAATGTTCCGACCAGAGGACTTATCCTTGTCCAAACGAGCACAAGTCCTGTTGTCGAAACGTTGGCTAACCAACCTGGGGCTCCCCCCTGCAATGTTCACTTTGCTTGTGTACTCACGAAACGCATCTTTCTGCCCTCTGTCTGCCATGGAATGCAACGAGCAGATATTTTTGCCAGCGTCACTAGTGCGCTTCTGATGTTGAATAGCATTTATAGCCGTAACTTTAGAATAGCGCTGTCAAAGTCTTCGAAAGCTGTTTCTACGTTTCTCGAGTCGCAGAGCTGCAGGCTTTAATGGCTTCTTACGACGTCGAAATCACCCACCCGTATGCGACTGGTCGCTCTATTTGCGCGAATATATTTCATTTGTATGCATGTGTAGCGCACAGTTAGTGGTCTACAGCAGAAATGGTAAAAAAAAAAATGCTACGCAGTAGCCCACCGCTTTCATGGGCTGGTGTCACAGGAAACCCAGACGGACTTGAAAGTAATTCGGAGGCGCACATAGATTATTAGATACCTTTAGCATAGCGCGTACCGCTACCGACTGCCGCACTCTTCCCCCCCCCTCCCCCACTGCGCTTGCGCTGACCGCCATGAGGGCGCCAGATGCCGCCACGTTTCCGTCAACAGCGCTAGCGTGCCTACCGCATCTGGACCAATCAGTGCGCGTGCCCTTACTGGGCGCGTTACGCAGTAAGCGGTAGCGCTACGCGCTGTGCTAAATGTATTTATTAGACAGCTTTAGTTTCACGTAAGTAGAATCTCCATGTTCGTATAGCTGTTACGGGGGACAATCGCGCATGCGCAGAACGCAAAGGGTCTGCGTGAGTCTCACGGACGTACGTGAGACTAAGATTGTTACGTTGTTGTCTTTGCGTTACTTGCGTATGTAGCGTAGACAACATGGCAGCATTCTGCCTGACCGCTTAAAAGCTGTAATGCCATCACTAATTCGTTGATGCGATATTGTGTTCTAAACTGTTGTATTGGCCTTCAATTTGCTCATTCTTACGTTCGCATAAGTGTCAAGTGAAAAATAGGTTTCGTTCTCATATAGAGGGCAGATTTTTCAGCTGCCCTAACGAAGTAGCCTTTGTCGTCGTCATAGCTGACTGACAGGACTGATCTGAAAGCCTTCTTAAAAGTCTCAGTTTTGCCGCCAAGAATCTCAATGGGCTGGACCCCTTATAACGCTTTCTGATTCATGTCAGAAATAAACAAGCACGAACGCCGACGTAAAAATTTTGTTGAAATGCCGACTGTTCTTGAATATAACTGTTGCTCGCCGGTCCTGTCTCCGTTTAACTGATTAATATAGTAGCCTACCAATCGAAATGTTTTCAGTGGAGAGATTTCTGGAAGCTAAATTATTTTCTCCATGAATACTCAATAGGACCGCTACCACGTGTTCACTTTGCCATAATGCGACACGTTTTTTGATACTTAAAATTTGACGGCAATACTGTCTGTATTCAATAGTGCTCACAGAACCTTTCTCGCCCATTGTATAGGGTAATTGTGCATACAATATTTGTTCACACAGATGCATGTGCAACACTTGCCGATTTTAAAGCATCGGCAGCATGAACAATTCGTTCTGACAAGTTGCGAAACTGCTGATGAGATGCAGTTCAGGAGAGCAAGCTGTCGGGCTAGTTGGGGATGCATGTTGTAAACTAGGAAGAACAAAATACCGGACGAGGGACAGAGTAAGGGACACGAAAAACAGGTTCACGAGCGCTATGTTGTAAACTAGAAAGCGCAAAATACCGGACAAGAGACAGAGTAGGGGACACAAAAAACAGGTTCACGAGCGCTCGTGAACCTGTTTTTTGTGTCCCTTACTCTGTCCCTCGTCCGGTATTTTGCACTTCCTAGTTTACAACATGCTGATGAGTTTGCATAAGAAACATAAATAATAATAATAAGTTTGCATAAGAAACATAAATACCGCAGTTTCACTGTCACGCAAATAATGTGGTCGTTTCCGTTTTACGCCTTTTCGGTAGTTACATAATATGCTCGGGAGTGTCTAGGAGAAGTAAAAGAGGTCTTTGAACGAGCTCCACCTAACGACACTGCTCACAGAAAGCGCCACTATTCGACTACTCCTAGAAAGTGGCTACTAGAAAGCATGGGATATATATCCCTCATAATTATGCTACAGCATTATTTTATGTATTTACGAGATAGATTTTTTTTGCCCATAGGTTTCTTGCCCTCGCGTCATTAACAATTTTTCGTTCAGTGGTCGTTAATAAAAAAGCTAGTCTTATAAAAACTTCGGAACTTCCGCATTCCAAACTAATTCTTATTTGACAGACCTCATCTCTGCCCTGAACTTGCAAGTAGGTAAACAGAGAAAGGGAAGTAGCTTCCAGCTCGCATGAAGGTACCGTAATAGTTTAGTGAATGATCAGCAAACTGATGTGTGGAAAATAGATGACAACTGCAGACATTATTACCACACGAATATGTTCAGAGGCGCCCAGAAACATATTTCTCAATGTTAAGAAACAATTCCTTCCACACACTTAGGATTTCCATTTTCCTTAAATTTGTTCAAATTATACTGCCGACTTTCTTTTTATCATGATGCGTACATGTTCATACCGTCAAAAATTTTTTGATAACATTGCCCAGTAGAAATTTAAAGCTGGTGCGCAATTCATGTTATGTTGATGCGACTTTTAATCTTCAAGTTTGACTGAATGGCCTTTTCAAAAGCATTGGTTATGCTGTAAATACTTTTATACTCTCACTTGACCCTTGAGCAGAATCAGTATGGAGCCTCCTTGACAGCCTATCTATACAAGAGCGAAATGCGGAGCATATATATTGAGAACAGAAAATTATTGGCAGGTCATCAACGGTCATACTGACGCGCTCCTTCTAACAAGCAAGTAAACCGCAGTGGTGGCTCAATAGTTAAGATGCTCAGCTGTTGATCTTTAAAGACGCGGATTCGAACCAGGCCTCGGCAGTGGCATCTCCCTGGATGAGAAATGCTGGAGGCCCGTGTGCTGTGCGATTTCGATGCACGTTAAACAACCGACGGAGGTCGAAGTTATTCGGAGCTCTTCAATAGGGCGTCCCTCATACCCGCAGTCGTTTTCATACGTTAATTCTCATAAAGGTATATAAATAACAAAACAACTTTATTATAAGGTGAAATAAAAAAATGTATAATGGCGTTCACTGCATTCTTTCCTTAAACAGGGCGCAAAACATAGGATTGTTTTTACGTATATACCGACGGCCTGCAGCGTTGAGGAACCATTCGACGCTAAAAAGTGCAAGCCGATAACACCAAGGGTAAGCTTTGCCATTTGCGAAATTGAGCGATTTCGCGTGATAACACGTTTTAACGTTTGGAATAAACTTAAAAAAGACCTCTTCTGGTCTTTGGCAATTGTCGTTCAAAATAGCGCACGACTGTTCTATGTCGCACTAGAAAGGCATTCCGTTTTTGAATTACATTCGAAGTATAATCAAAATTCTAAGAGAAAGCGAAAGGAAAAAGCGAACTCTCCCGAAATAACCTAATAGCCAGCAGCGCCTTACACCCTTAGTGTTACGGTACTATCGGCAATAATACACACGGATGCAGCAGGAGCTACGTGGCAATGGGAACCCGCGTCCACTTCTGATTTAGTGCCTCGCGATGCCGAAAATGTACGCGTTATTGGAGATGGCAGGGCAGATTTCATTCGTCTAAATCAGTCATATTGTGACGAAGAAGATGACGAACTGCGCAGTGGCGCGGGCAGGAGCGCTCGCCAAGGCCAGCAGCCATTAAATCATCTCATTGCCATCAATCATCGTGTCTCTTTCTTCGGCTAGCCGCCACGTAAAATTTGGTGGAGGTGCGGGGTGCCATCGACATCCCGGTCCGGGGAGCTGCGGCGTCCTGAGTCAGCCGTGGTCGTCAGCCGTGAGTTCTTGGCCTGCGTCGCTCAGCCGTGCCCCAGCCTTTCAGACCTGAACCGACCTCGCCGTTGTCCCCCCTCCACCCCCCCCCCCCCCCCGCCCCGTCCCCCGCCCAGACCACTCAACACGACGAATTGACCCCGAAGCAAGGACTTGACCCACCGACCCGAGACGCCGCTTACATCTGAAGACACCGTTCCCCTGCCCAGGCCGTTCGGCGCATCTTGGGGCCTCGACCGTCGGCTCTTAGCGACCTGCGGCCTGCAGGCTTCGTGGACCAGGAATCGTACAGCCATCTCATTCATTTTGGCGGCCAGCACCTCACCACTTTCTCGTTCCTGCCCAACCATCTTCTTAAGCCCGTAACCACTTCGCGCGTCTCTTCGTCACCGATCGGATATAAGCTGCATAGTGATTTCAGGGGCCGTATCTCGTAAGGATCTATCCATTTTTTTTTCATTTCGCATCTATTTTGCCCTCTGGCATTGGGCACTGTTGTTCGATGATGTGGCCTCGGCTTTGAAGCATCAGTGGTAAGCTACGGGGCCATGTGCTACTTGGCGGCCGGATTTAACTATTGGCTGCATATAATAGCCGATAATGTCACGTCGTCAGCGCACGGACGCACTGCCTTCTGATTTCTGTGACTGGCCGCTTCCCCCTTTCGAACGATGCTGCGTCGCTCTGAGAAAACTTCAAATGAAACGGGAACTTGATATCTATCTGAAATAGATTCTTACAATACGGCGCTTCGTGTCTGAAATGAGCAGGGCACCGTCGGTACAAACTGGGCATATACTGCTCTTGGTGACTGCCGCAAATGCGCATCAAGTCTACTTTCTGCAATAATAAACTGCTTCCACTACACAAGTCACGGCCCCATTCTCCGGTCGGCATGTATACACTAATTTCAAGAAGCGGGACTCTTTTCTTTCTTTTTGGTTTGATATCTCTCAGTAAATGTCCTGTGGTCAAAGCATGCGCACCACAACTTGAGCCGTTATTCAGGTGAACAGATAAAGCCGTTATTAAATAATTTTGTTTGCACGCACCGCTCTCCAACAAAAGTACGAAGGTTTCAGAGTGGCGTACAGGTTTGCAAGCGGCGCCTTTAGTGAAATGTTTCGCTGCTGTGATTGAAGCAATGAAGACAATCAGCAGACAAGATATGACATGGAGGACAAGATATTTTATTACTTCAAGGCTATTTGAGAGGATATTTAACGCTTTCCCGTTCTAAAAAATACAGCAGATTGTGCTGGGCCGGCAGATGCGCTGACTTCAAGCTCAGAAGTTTAACCCAGAAGAATAAAACGATATGTGTTACTTTAAATTGAAAATGTTCAAGCACAGTTTTTGTGTCATTTAGGCACCCCGGTGGGAGGCGTTCGTTTACTGCTCGGTCAAAATTAAACTAAAGCAGCTGCTCTGTCGCAATCTTATATTTGTGTGTTGGTGTTTCATAGTCGAAGGTTGAAGGAACTTTGAGGAGGTTAATATGCTTACGGAATGTTATAAATATTTCTGGTCAGAAAAATCTATCTCCTAAAAATTCCGCTTCCTCCTGATGCCACTGAGACGGTGCAAGCCATAGCATATTCTTTGTTCAGTGCTGTCGAGGAATATTATAGCTTATGTCTTGTATGCTCCTTTTAGCAAACACCTGGTTGCATCTAACCATGTAGGGCTGCTGAGTGCAAAGTTTGTCGGCAGAAACTTACCTGTGCCATAACCCATCGTTTGTGTGATAAGCAGGTCGTCTTAAGAGGCAGGCTTGACATGCAGTTTTAAATTTTATCTTGGTGTGCAACTTTGCCTGCGCTGTGTGTCCTTCATTGTGTCCTCAGGGTCTAAAGTGTACTACAGCGTTAATTCATCTTAAAAACAGTTCCAGCCCTCTATGATTTGTACTAGCTCTACGAGAAAGCGAGCACTTCAATTGCTATATCGGGCAGCATTAATTTCCTTCCATTTTAAGAAACACAGCTCCAGTGTTTTGTGGTCAGTTTTAAATGCAGAAATAGTTAGGGGTTCTATGCTTAACCGTGCACTTCAGCGATTTCTGCACACAGGCTTCTGGTGAATGCATCTCGATGTTCAACTTCAAGAACAACAAGGCAGCTTCAGCTGTCTTGAGCTGGATTCACTGCAAGGACTTCATGGCTCCCAGGCGGCGCCGCTACCCGGAAAACTACCAAAGGAAGAAGCGCCACTAGCCGAGTGTTTCCCTTCCCCCGTTGGATTGACGCTCGTCATTTTTTTTTGTTCGGCTCGAATAATCAATTAACCTGCCACCCTCAAACGAGTGCTTCTTGTCTTGTGGTGTTGCACGGTGTCCATGTGCTCAAGTAGAGTACAACTGGTGGTATGACCTTGTTGGCTTCACAGCGAGCGAGAAAGCACCGCTCTTCTTAACTTGCGACTTCAAACCATGCTAATGTCATATTTCAGGCTTAAATCATTCATACTAGCAACTGAAAACAGGGCCACAACAAGCGGTAGAGTTGTGCCGCGATGTTCCTGACAGGCAGTAATCACTCAAAATGAAATAATACATCGCGCCATTAAGTATCTTTTTAATATCAATTTCCCCCGCCGGCTGTTTATTTCTCTATTTCCTGAGTCGAATAAAAGGCATCTGAATGGCATCTATAGAGTGAGTTTGTTAGAACCTTGTCATTCTAATAAACGTTCCACATAAAATATTATTGACAGCAAATATTTGGTTGCGGGACTTATGCTACGAAATGGTGCGTTATACAATGCTGACGTCATATGCGCTTACGAAACTGGGGATGAAATCTCTGGTTTGACGTTAAAATTCACTCGGACTCCTAGACCAGCCTGTCTCATAAGCCCAAATGACAACAAGCAACAAGCAGCTATTAGATGGCGTTCTGTATGCATCAAGAGACCTGAATGTTGTCTCCCCTCCTTTGTGGCCTCAGAGCAACCGTCTAGCTTCAGAAACCGGATACACATGAGAGCGAAAATCGCATTAGAAACTATTCACCGGACTTGGGCGAATTCCAGGTGGTGATATGTGGCCACTGATAGCTAGACCTTCATCCCAAGGAAAGAATGCACAACCATAACTTGGTGCCGCTGCTGCTTTAAGCTAACAGAACGCTCTACCATACACCCCGCGAAAGCAAGAAAAGCAGATGTCTTCCTTTGGACTTCCTTGATGGGCTTTTCTACAGGATACGCCCGGTGTGCTGCCATAACACTACTGCGCATATTTTTGTAACCGCAACGGTTTACGAACATTGCTTCTGAGAATGTCACAGATTTGCTGCTAAAACCACGAAAGTAAGAGGGCTTCAGGGGTGCCAGTGATTTCAGAGAATGCAAAAAAAAATTGGCGGTGGTTTAGCTCCTGGTTAAACCTGAAGTGACGCGATAGCTACAACTGGCCGAGTGTAACTTGCTGAGTTGAATAGCAAAGTCTTTAGCCGCTGAGTTTCGCTGGGCGTTCCTTCTTCATCTTCTTCCCACTTGACACGGCGCATGCGCACAGCTGTTGCAGCTCGGTTTCGCCGGCGCGCCGCTGCTGGCAGCAGCTTCTCCGCACCACAGGGCTGGTCACGTGACGAACGACGTGATCAGCCACGACGCCGCGCCACCGGCAGCTGCTCTGCAGCACGTAACTAACCACGTGAAAGCGTGGCGGCGCAGCCACAGGGTGGCGGCGGCGCCACGCTGAAGGCTCGAAATGCTACCGTAGTGTAGCTTTCGCTACAAAATAAAGCGGAGTATTAAAGTCAGTGCTTTAATCGGTCTACACCTGTACGCACGCTGCGCATAAGCTTGTGTTAACATGCCGGAAATAGATCGATCGCTGTAGCTCCTATGCCGCAAAGAACGAGCATGCCGGCCGCGGCCTGATCTCTACTTCGTTCGTTTCTTTCGAGAGCAACGCCGGTACAAATGCCCTTAACTGCACTCTTTCGACGCATGTGGGCTGCAGGGCCGAATTTTTGATCCCGCCATGCACGGCACTATGGGGTGGTCCCACATGTTGCGCAACGAATATTAAGAATTTCATTGAGAGAAAAAACGGAGAGAAGGGGCAACGATTCTTAACAGGAAATTTCTTATTTCAAGGGGAGACAAGCTCTTCCACGGCCGACTCACCAACTCATAAATTCGATCAATTTGTGGCGTTCTTCAGCGAGTCTAGTGGGGACACCAAAATGTTTTTTTTTACATGTGGAGCAGTGCTGTACCAGCGTTCCTATCGCTCTTCTACCCCCTTTTTAAGGAGATGCAGGATTAGGGGAGATAGTAAAGTTGGTCGGAATATTTGCTACTGGTGCGAACCAGCTCTCAAAAATGTGAGATTCAAGTTATGAAAAAGCCAGTGGTCAAATTCTTAGTTCAATCCCCCAAGGTGAAGTGGATTGTGTAATTAGGAAGTAATTACTCACTGCATACACCCAAGCGTAGCCGTACGGCTATAAATGAAACCTGAACAGCCGCTGTAAAAACTTTGTAGTTAAAAGAAAAAATCGTCTTGGTCCGGGGTACGAACCCGGTACTACAGCTTGAGCAGAGCACGTACCAACTGAGCTCAGCTTTTCTTTGATTAGCTTTCCTTTGTTGCCTTACGGCTGCGCATAGTTGGGTTGTAATGAGCAATTACCCCGAAAAAGGTAGGTAATTACCCCGAAAAGTGTTGGATATGAGTTTCCTTGGGAGAGTGCACTAATACATCGTGTGAAGGTTTGAAGGTGACCAGATCTATTCGACAGTGCGAGACCAAACGCCATGTTTGCGATGGTTTTGGAGATGCGTACCTCAAGATGAAGGTTCATTGCGTAATACTTCCACTTATTAAAGCCATGTAACCTTCATGACTTTAATATTAGGAGCATCTCAATAGCATGTGAAACTTGCACTCGTGGCATTCACTCAGTTGCCATTGCTTGCATGCCTGTTTGAAGGACTGGTAAACTGGATTTTCATCGACGTTGCTAGAAGTGTGTGGAAACTGGCGACTGAGGAATAAAAGCACATTTCAGCTTTAAAACAAGAGGGGGGAATAATTACCGCCTAAGAAGAGCAGTTTATTGCGTGCGCGTTGCATCAGCCTGCAACAGCTGTGTGAGAAAAAAGACCGTTTTTATTTCATGATTTGTACTCGCTTTCCTCGCAAGTTAATCGGCGGTCGCACAACTTATCGAGAAGAGATACGTTGAAATGGAATATTTTCGTTTAGGTTTTTCGTGTGGCATGGATAAATCAGTATAGGCCTATATGCTTTCCGTCCGAATAAATATTCATTCTGGCATGCGACAGATGCCACCCTCATCATTCTGTAGTGCGGTAGCTGGTGTTTCCAAAATTTTAACCGCGTGCGGGACACAGCCTACGTACAACTGACATCATTTTATTGCTTAGCATGAGCCGAACCGAGGAATTTCTGCTTCGTAAACGCGGTTGGGAAAAAAAGTGCTGTTATACATTTCCACTCATTTTATAACTCATGAAAAATTGATGTAACGAAAATGGCATCAAGTTTTCTATAGCAGCATTTATATTCCTAAAATCGATAACCACAAAAAAAATATCCGGTCATGAATACATTAAACAGATAAATATCACTTACCTTGGGCTCATGGAGCCCGTATAATAGAGGGGGTCAGAGGTTACAGGTTAGTGCGCCGATGCAAGCTTCGCAGCGACTCCCTGTCAGAACGCCTCTAAGATTGCCCCATAAGCTTAGATGCGAGCCCGAGTCATGTGTCTTTAAAGACACCCTTATTATCACGGAAGAAGCCTTACGTTGAAAACTGCGCTCTAATCTCGTTTTTCAAGTGCCATTAGTATTCGTTTCGTCACCAGCATGGCGGTTAATAATTTTTTGATGAATGTTTTGCTCCATAAAACTTTGCTACACTTCAGTAGATAGAACAGAAAGTTCCGGAGTTACCGCCACATGTCATCAATTGCTACTGCTTGTCTTGCTATCAGATTTCTGGGCGAAAATTATCATTTATTGTGACCCGAACTTCGCAATGGCACTTACTTTTCTTTTTTGAATTTTAATTTTTCAGTAGCCATTTCGAGCCTGGTAAAATACCGGAAGGAATTATGGTGTTCCTGCTGCACATAAATTTATCGAGCTCTCCCAGCTTAAAAGATGAAAGGTTTTCTTTTTGTCTTGATTATTTTACTGACTAAAAATACCAGCACAAAACTATCTTTTAACCATAAGTGCACCTGCTGTGCAGCTTTAGGGCAAGTATAAATAAACTAGTGTCATTAGACTGCTGCTGCGTGGGCGCTGTCGTAATGAGGTGAAGTATAAAACAGTGGAAGGTTTAGTTTATGGTTTATGCAGGTTTAACGTCCCAAAGCGAATCTGGCTGTGAGGGACGCCATAGTGAAGGGCTCCAGAAATTAGGCCACCTGGGGTTCTTTAGCCATGCACTGACATCACGCAGTACATGGGCCTGTGGAATTTCGCCTCTATCGAAATTCGACAGCCGTGGCCGAGATCGAAGCCAGATCATTCCACACCAAACAAACCAGACGTTGCTCTCGACCATCTCTAATTTATTAAAAAAAATTGATGGCAACTTATCCTAATGTGTGCAATCAAAGCCTGAAATATTATTTCCGAAAAAGGTTATTCTTGAGTTGGGGGCAGTTTGAATATTTAGAACAGGCGACAAACCAGTCACTGCTCAATAATTAACAAAAAATTCAAATTTGTTGAAAACGCTTCACAGTATTTTTCGTTGAGATTCTCAAAGGCTTTTTGTTTAGATATAATTCGGTGCGTGCATTTTTATACGACACAAATATTAAAAAAAATTAAAAATATATGAAAATACTATTTTGTCGTTTTTTGTTTCAAACATGAACTAGCTCGCGGAAATTTTGAAATAACCGGTTTGTTTTTCTGGATGTCTTGTACCTATAACAAACGTTACAGGTGACGAAACTGCGTACATCGGTGAAAAAAAAATACTAAATTTGCAAAAAGGAGCGTTTTGAGCCAAAAACAGTCGTTATTTTCACCCCGAGGTGGTCCAAGTAAAAATACTAAGGATGGCGGGTTGCAGAGATCAGTTTATTGCCTTTCATTTCTGAAATTTATATCCATGTTATTTTTGTTTAAAATGAAAAAATACTTTTTGAAGTTGAGCTCTCGCGCCTCAAGCCGCGTCATCACTTAACGCCTCTTTACCGCAAACCACGGCGCCTGGAATGGCACGACACTTATGACCAGATGATAACTTCAGTTTGTCGTCGTTCGCTGCCGTGCATTTTCAGGGATGAAGCTAAAAAATATATTGTGTGACATTTGGCGGATGGTATGCAAAAAACGAGATCGTTTTCGCCTTCAAAGTTCGATCAGACCCGCTTTGGTGCGGGGCAGCCAAGAGAAGCAAGGGTATTCAGCGTGCTGTTTTGCATAGACCACGAGGAGGGATGACCAGCCGGCATGGCAGGCGTATCGAAAGTGTTTTATTTATATCCAAATAAAAGCGCAGGCCTCGGAGCGCACGTGAAGGTGCGAAGTGCACACCGCTGCGGCGAGTAACGCGAGACGCGCTGGCGGTGAACGCGGCCCGATCGCGCGCAGGTGCGTCGCTCGCATGAAGGTGCTTCGCCAGCACAGCGGCTCGTCTAAAACTGTCGCTGGAGTTTTAATGCTGAAATTGCACTGATTAAGTGAAATACATCCAAGACATCACATCGGAAACAACCGGGCATGAAAGGGTCAGGTACCACGTGGTGCTGCTCTGTCGCGTATAGTTTCAACACCGGATCGTTCTGGTCGTTTCCAGATCGACGTATTACAAGCTCTTATGCTGGTGCTTTCGTCTGTCATGGCGCTGGCAAGAATGACTGAGTGCGATAGAACTACACCGAACAACTAGCTCACTTGGGCATCTGCAGCCCCGGCAGAGTTAAAGAGTCTTTTCCCACGTATACCTGTTCGACTACTCAGCGTTCCCATGCTTAGATGCACTGCACACCTCACTTAAGAACAAGAGCTCTACATTTTGTCTGGCCGCAGTGTCGGCATTGTCGTGCTCGGCGCTGAAGAGGCGTTAAGAGACGACGCAACTTGCGGCGCAAGAGCTGAACTTCGAAAAGTCCTTTTTCACTTTAACCAACATTTACCTCGATCAAATTTTCAAAAATGAAAGGCAGTAAAGAGCTCGAGCTAGCCCGCAATTGTTTCATTTTTAGTTTGTCCACCTCGGGTTAAAATTAACGAGTGTTTTTGGCTCAAAACACTTTCTTTGCTACCTAAGTATTTTTTTTTTAGCTCGATGCACGCAGTTTTTTCACCTGTAACATTTCTTAAAGTTATTAGACATCTAGAAAAACAAAACGCTTACTTCAGAATTTCCGACAGCAAGTTCCAATGTAAAATAAAAAACGACAGAAATGGTACATTTTCATATACTTTTTAATTTTAAAAAAATTTTTGTGCTGTATAAAGCTACGTGCGTCGAACTATATCAAGAGCCAGAATCTGTGCATTTCAATGGAAATAAGTTTGGTGTTTTCTATAAATATGAATTCTTTATTATTCATTGAGCAGTGCCTGCTTTCTCGCCTTTTCCAAATATTCAAACTGCCCTCACCTCACAAATACTTTTTTTTCGGCAAAACTATTTCAGGCTCTGATTACGCACATTAGGGTAAGTGTCCGTGAATTTTGTCATGAAAAAATTGGAGATGGTCGAGAGCTACATCTGAGACGTTTGGCGTGGAATGAACAAGCCGCGTCTTTCGGGTCAGCAGCCGAGCGCCATAACCACTGAGCCACCGAGGCGGCGAAACAGTGGAAGGACAGGGGGATTAGCGTAACACTGCTTATAAGTGTTTTTTAACGGTAATTGTGGCTTTACACATTTATACTGCTGCGGCCGACGACGCGCTTCGCGCTCATACTTAGCCCCGCTTTTGCAAGAAAAATCGAGCCTGGTTAACAAGTGTATAATTATCCTGCTAATTTTACACCCAAGAGAGATGCCATAATCTGACCTGAAAATAGCTACACACTGTGATCAGTTTTGTTCTAAATGTTTTTTTTTTATTTTGAAATAGTAACAGTGCTAGTGCATTTAATCAACGTGAAGGAGCAATACGTAGAACCAGTAAATATTTTTTGTGCGGGGAACCTCTTTTTTTCGTGGAATCTCCGCTGAGTTCGTCCATATTCGCAAATGGGTAACCTACCTTCGTAGAAACTATAAAACGGCGGCGTCATGCTGGAACTAAATAAACAACACTTGAACAAGTTGGCACGAATTTGAATCGTGCACTATGAATGTACAGATTTCGTATTTCCGGTCACACTAACAAACTGCTTACACAGAGAGTGCGCTCGTCTTTTCAAGTTTGCAACGAGAAATCACATGCCTCAAAATGAAAGCATTTGGGAAATCTCTCGCTACAAGGTGCAATGGTGTCACGCAGCTGCAAGAGCCCGAATGCCAGGCGCTGGGTTCTCGGTAGCCGGACGTTTATTCCTGTTCTTGTAAAACAGGTGGGTCTCGCATACCTTGGCTTCACTTCCCAACGTAATTTATCTATTTCCTATCACCGCCTTCCACGACACATTTTTCGTTAATTGTTGATAATTTTAAATCAAATAGGTTTTAATTCGCACTGCTTGCTACCTTCCATGCTAGGTGCCATAGTGATGTTTGGTGTATGTAGCCTGGCAGCGCCGTTGCTGTCATTTCTTGCGTCTGGTGTTGATGAATGTGCTATCGGGGGCAAATGTCTCTGGGACGTTGGGAAAGCGGCTTAGGACTATGGGCGCTATGTTTTTCGGTGATCGCGTCACTTCACTTCCGCAATTAAAGGACGTCAGTTTGACTTTAACCTCCTACAATTTTGGGCTTCATCCGGCGGCTAATAATAGAGCTAGCGTCTTCGTTTCCGGCTCGCGCGTGTTAGGAACATTTCGCTCCGTTTATTACCCGCTGAGCTCGCGAGGGTCAAGAGCCGTCGTGTTCGTTGATTGTTTGTCTTCAAGGGTGTACCTCTCAGATGAATGATTTTTTAAAAATGTCTCCCACTGCAAATATAAGTGCACCATTTTCTGATGTAAAATATGACCCTTCTAACCCAATAAAACAAGCTCAGACCAGGGCCTAAGAAGGCGTATTGGAGAAGAATGTATCAGGACTGAGCTTGTTTTCTGGTCATCGATATGTGGAGGCATTATTGCAAATCAGCTTTGTCAGCCCAATAGTGCTTTTGATATTTCGTGCTCTGTACGGCACTCCTGAGTCTGACTGCAGCAATTGATCACTGAAGCCAACAAATTCCTTGTATCGATCACTGAGATAATCTTGATCATCATTATTTAAGTCTACCGTATTTCTGATTCCACAGCAATTGGCATTATACAAATATTTGGATACTTAAGCCGTTATTTTCATTCAAAGCTGGTGGAACCTTAATATTTATTAGCGCACAATAAAGCTAGAAAGGCTTAGCGCCCCATGAAATGCGGGCGCGGAAGGAGAGCCAATTGGAGGCCGATCCTAGAGTTTCCCTGCCTTACATTCCAGGTGACCTAGGAAGTCACGAAAGCTATCGTTTTATTTTTTCTCATTCAGCGCCAATCGAATTCTCGAAATATGCTGAATATACCAGCAGACGTTTTAGACGAGAATGCTGAGTTCAAGCTCAGTTTAGTGGCTGCAGATTGTTGATTCCTTATGTAAAAATTGCGATTAATCGTTTTTAGAGGCCAACTGCTACGTTTTCAAATCTGAAGTGTTTTGGCACCCGAGATACACCTCACTGAAACTTTGCGCATGAGCGGTCGATATGAAATTGTGGGAATACGGAATCCGTACGATCTGTAAAAACATTAGAACTCCGTTTGGCTGCTTTAAAAAAGTTTTCTATATGATTTTTTATTCTTTTTTGTAGTATTCAGGTCAATTTCTTAGGATATATGTGACGTCATATTATGTGAATGAAGTGGAAATCATGTGCAGCACATGGACAACGGTAATGGTTTAGTTTAGTTTTATGGGGTTTAACGTCCCAAAACAACGCATGCTCTGAGGGACGTCGCAGTGGAGGGCCCTCGATAATTTGTACAATCTGGGGTTCTTCAACATGCTTTGACATCGCCTAGTACACGGGCCTCTAGTATTTCACGTTAAACTAAATGTGGCCGCCGCAGCCGGAATCGAATCCACGTCTTCCTTGTCAGCAGTCGAGCGTCATAACTCGTAACCAGTCTGCTACCGCGGCGGCTCGACAATGCAAATGGGAAAGTCGAAATCAGTGTATACTCTGCATGCAAGGTCCGTATGAATGTTGACTTCCCCACCTAGAACAATTCCATGAACGAGATTAACTACTGCAGCTTTATGCTATCTCGATGACCTAAAATTAGAAAACTTTGTTTTCAGCACCTGTGCTTGCAAGCTGCTTGGCGAACACCGATCGCGGATCCTGACAATGCCCGCTTACGTAGCAGGTACTGGGCTGCTTGCTACGATCGCTTGCGCCACACTTTTCTCACCTGGAGACGTCAAAGGTGAAACGTCGGTCTGGCGAGATCCTGGAAGAATTGTGGAGGCGGACTGGGAAGGCGTAGACTTTTCGGGTAAATCGCATTACAAAGAAATGGCCCGCTATGCTGCAGCCCACTACGAATCGCCTAGCGGCTTCCGTCTGTCGGTTGTGAGAGTCTTGCTGGTCGAAAAGAGGGTAAGGAAACTGTAACCAATGGAGGAAAAATTTTTTCCATTGCCATGACTTTTTTTTTAGTATTGCACCTTCACTAGGCCAAATGCAGTTCTGCGGCTAACTTGCGGATTAATATACATCGAATGAAATAATGAACTAAAGTCATGCCTTAACTTGCGCGGTGAACTTCGTACGGCAAAAAAATCTAGGCTCCCCGAAGCCACGAATCCGTCGCACCACGTTCTACGCGCTGAACAGAGAGAGAACGCCGCCAACACACTGCGCCATCTGGTCATGCAGAGCGCGCAGCCGTAGCAGCGAAGCAGTTAGTACGCGACGGCCGCTCTGCAAAGTAGACACTGCTGAGCGTTCTTTCATAAAAAGAAACGAAAACACTTGAGAGCTCTCTTTATCACATTCTTGAACAATAAAATGCGATAGCATTTAGGACCCGCTAATCCACCTTAATCCATTTTCTGAGCTGGGCCTACTTCCAGAACTTTACAAATCTTTGGGGGCCTTTTGATATATTCAGGAGTGGACCAACATCCATATTTTGGGGTGCTCTCATTTTAAACTTTGGCGGTGTCCTATTATTGCCTTACTGTTGGTTACGCAATGCTGATGACATTATGACCCTCTGAATCTCATTGATAGATCACGGAGAGTTCTGATATACTGAAGGATGGACATCTGGGCGGGTTGGTAATAATTCACTGTGGGCGGTACAGCCTGAACTTGACGACGGACAAAAGCAAGAAGACGCTAGCCTGTGTTGTCTTCTTGCTTTTGTACTTCGTCTAGTTTGCGCTGTACTACCCGCAATGAGCTCTCATATACCCCTACTGACGCAGTAGTGCAGCGGTTAAGCCAAGCGCCACTGCCCTGCGATGGCATTTGTTGCCACCGGTGAGGCTTGTGGGACACATGTCTCGAGCTGCCGTAATGCTCATGCGTGGCGGTCATGCGCAGATCCACGGTGGGCACGTGGTAGCAGCATTCAGTTTGCCAGCGGAGGGGGAGGGGCTGTTTGCTCACTATCCTGTAAGCAGGCTGCCACCTTCCAGTGGGCAGGCTGTGATGACATCACAGGGTCTCACGACCTCTCACGACTAATTAGAGATTTTCGAATTTCGCGGCACTCTTCGATTTGTCAGTTGGATGACGTGACCCTGATGACTCATCATAGCATTCACAATTGACAATTCATAGAATCTAGTTACGGATAATCAAGAACTTTTTTTATGAGACGACAGGCTAAATGCTATCCTATTAATAGGCGTCGGGAAAGTACTGAACTTTGGGTGCTCACGTACCACCAGAAAACTCTTCCATGAGACCAAGAAGCTTTTTCGACTGTGAGCTTGATATATTGTTTTCTTCTGCGATTCGAGGCTCTCTACATGTACTGCATTCTTATGTTTCAAGTTCGATTTGGAAGGTGCCGTTCGCCGCACGCCTTGCATGCGGCGGTTGAGTTTCAAACATGTTCTTTCGGTGGAGGAGGTATTCTTCAATACCACGATGCCTACCCGACAATCGGCACAAATTTATTGGTCAGAGATCTCGTAAATGCTTCATCTTCGCTGCAGAGAATACAGGTGAGGATAGTGACCACAAAGGTTTTCCACGTTAACTGCATGTGACTGAGTGGGCCTCTCAATGTTTTAAATTAGAAAACTCTGGCTCACATTGCCAGACTACCGGCCCCGCTACACGTGGTATCGGTACTTTTTTAGGCGACAATGCAATACAGCATGTCGAAGAGCTATAAATGATTTTAGATTTAGCTATCGTTTATCAGCAAGAACTCTGACTTCAATGCTGTGCTAGCGAAGGAGTACGTAAGGGAGTAGACTGTAGGAAGCTACGACATAGGTGCCCGAAATAGCAGCATCAGGATAGTGCAGTAACCTACGATTCACAAATTCATTCTTGCGCACACAAGTGGCAGGAATTGGAGGCAGAATAATATGAATGAGAAAACAAAAATGATTGTTTATAATGCGTCCATCCCAGTATAGAGCAGCACGTGGATGCTGTAGGCAAGTCGAGTTGCAACGACTGAAGTACTGGGAGGTCCAGAATTAGCCTAGACTTGTGGAGGGGCAAGGAGATGTATTGTAGAAAAAGGACGTGGATGATTTAAGATTGGTAGAGAGAACGCAGGAATTTGATAATCTTGTTCGAGAACAGCTGTTCCGCTCAGTTGAGAAGGGCGAATACATATGACAAGTTTGCCGATACCATAACGGAGAGGATACTGCAGAGTGCTACCACGCGAAGGAAGATCTTGCTTGGAAAGGCCAGATAATAAAGGCCTCCGTCACCATGTAAAAGCAAAAAAAAGAGAAAAATGTGACGACGGTTCACAAAAAATGATTCCTGGAATAATGAAACGGTGTTAAAATTATTGCTGTAAAAAAATAATTTTATATATAATGATGACAGACAGAGCGTAATGGTTGTTTCAATTTTTTTTAAAGTGCACATATATCCCTTTCTTTACTCACAATTCATCTTAAGGACACTTTGGAAGTTAGTGCCTTATGTTTGGCCTCCCATAAATTATTGTAATTTTAGGCGCTGCAAGATTTGGGGGTTACAGTTTTTCGCTTTTCCCTTCCTTCAAGGCATTGACTAAAAACCTAGTCTAGTAGATATGTGACAAGCTTGCCAATACGTTGATGGAGAGGATCTGGCGAACTGTGCTAGGCGATGTAAGATGTTATTTGCAGCGGCCGAAACTTGAAGGTCTAGGGCACCATTTATTAGGGCAAACTATCCGAAATAGTAACGCAAACTAGTAACTATACGGCAAGCGGTGGTAACGAATTATACAGAAGGCATTGAGCGAACTATAACAACTATGTACGTAGCCTGAAAGCAGCAGGTGGAATAAGCAAAAGTCTGTTCGATACAATAAAAGACAAGCAAATGCACTACAACTAACTCATGACTGAAGAAAAAGGGAACGCCGACCAAAAGGTTGTTGTTTAAAACGAAGACGTTTCGGCTTCCATACGGAAGCCTTGATCACGGCTTCCGTATGGAAGCCGAAACGTCTTCGTTTTAAACAACAACCTTTTGGTCGGCGTTCCCTTTTTCTTCAGTCATGAATCTTCTACCCGACCAGACGAGATTTCGTCAGACTTTAGATTTTACAACTAACTCTATAGGCAAGACTGCCAAAGTAGCAAAGAAATTCTGTATTGATTTATACTATCTCTGATATAGCGTAAACCGCCATGACAGAGGCAGCAGCGAAGGAAATGTATATTAATGAGACAGCATTAGATGGTTCATCCACAAGAGAACGCGACGTCGCTCATAAATTGCCGGTATTGAAAACCTATAGCCACTGGTCGAAATTCTATGGCGTTAAAAAAGGCGGGAAAAATGTTATTTCAACGGCTAGTAGTCGCTACTACTACTTGCAGTCCACAAAGGAAAAAAATAGAACAGAATTCGGAACGGAGTTCGAATATATTTTACTGGAATGGGAATATAGTTGCAATGCTTCTCGCGTTACCTGCACGTACGCTCCTTAGTACCCCCGTAATTATTTGCGGATGCAACATACGTGAAGTCCGGAAACCCCTGCAAGAATTGCGGGGGAGGGGGTGGAATAAATGCTTACAAGCTGGAAAGACGAGAAGTTGGGCTAGAAAAACTTTCTGCACTGTGTACGCAATGCTTCAGAGGCGTTGAATATTCCGAAAAAAAAAATGAAACTTTATTCTGAGGAAAGAAAGCGACGCAGTAACTGCCCCAATACCCGAACCGCGCCGTAAGGGAAAGAAGAAAGGAGAGAGTGACAGAAGACAGGAAGATAGAGGTGCCGTAGTGGAGGTCGCCGGAATAATTTAGACTACCTGGGGATCTTCAGCCTGCACTGACACTGCACAGCAGACAGACGCATTTTTCGTTTCGCCTCTGTCGAAACGCTGCCGCCCCGGTCGGGTTCGAACCTGGGTAGTCCGGCTCAGTAGACGAGCGCCTTAACCACTGAGCCGCCGCGACGGGCGAGAGTGTACCGGAATGAGGATGAATGCGGATGCTTAAACGTATATATAAATAAAAACCGATTTGGTTACTCCGTTGCTCCCAAGCTACTAACAAATGAAAGCGCCATATCGCGGAAAATTAAGAGAAGACGCTGGCATTCAAAAAATGGAATTACTAACCAATCACAATAACACCATTATTCAGATTTCAGAGAAGTTTACAGAGTACATACGTCCACACATTTGCCTAGAAAACTCGAAAGGCGCACTGGGGAGCAGAATGGCTCCATTTACGAAAGGATTGGAACTTAAAGCAGCAATTTACCGTGCACGCGCATTCCCATGAATCGTGGCATAATTATCATGTCCTGGAAAGCTATATGGAAGCCGACAGACAGTGACGAAGGCCAGGACCGCAAACCCGTGCACGTCGTTCGAGTGCGCTAGACGAGTACCTAGACGCCTGTACTATCAGTCCTTGCATAAAGCGTCTGCTTTCTAAGCGCACGAATGAGAAATTCTTTTTACGACTCATGTTCCAAACATTATTAGCTTCCATTAAAGGGGCGAATATTTAATGTTGTCCCGCGCATGCATCTGTTCAAAGCAAAAATATTTTATTTGGACCAATTGGACAGGCTGCGTGTTTCATAACTGTTTAATCGTTAATTCTATAACAGTGCTAACAATTCGTCGCTGAAACTTGTTACTCAAATAAACCGTTCGAGCAAGGAGTCACTTGTCAGATTCGGTAACAAATTGCGTTATCTCCAGGAAAAATATAAACAATCTTTAAACGAATTCTTTCAAAAGACGGTCTAAGTCGCATGTAAAGTAAAAGGTGATTGTAACACCGTCTTTGCTCACCTGAACGCAGTGCATAAGTTATTGTCAGAAAAGGCATCAATGCACAGTAGAAGCAAGTATTTTTTAAACTTTAAGTCCAATTTTACCGAAACAAAAAGAGCGATTAAAGATCTACTGAGAGCTTCTAGAAATAAAATGCAAAAGAATGACGACAGCATGGTGTACGGAATCACCAAGACTTAATAAAAGATGTTACTGGGCAAGTCGGTCAGTTTTTGAAAAGCCATGATTAATGCAGCAAATCAGAGGACACACAGTAGTATCAGTGGACGGGCGCTCTTTAGCAATGAATCGTAGGTTGCAACTGGTCTTACAACTCAGTTGGACGTTCCACGCGCCGCGCTTGCACCATTCAGTTCACAGAAAATATTCATGGCCGCCAGAGAGAGCAGAAGGACTTGAATGGAACAGAAGTCTGCCTGGTTTTCGGCTTGCATGCTACTTCTAAAGGACGCCAGGCTGTTTTGTCAATGTTTGTGAGCATTCCAAGTCTTTCCCATGTAATAGAGAACTAATGCTTTCGCATTCACATCCAAAGAATCCCTCTAATTTTGTTGTCTTGAATTCGCAGACATGATATCGATGTGCAAGTATACCTCGAACATCCACCAGTCCCTCCACGTGCCTTCTACATATTTCTCTTGTACATAACTTTCTGTTTCTTTTTTAAGACACGGCGCTGCAATCATACGCACAAAAATACGAGGAGACTCTCTACCGCCGTCAGCACGATTAACGCAAACACTTGATTGCGCCTTTTGCACTGATATTACGGTCACTTTGCGCTGGGCACTGAGTCCGAGACCACGCTGCACGGTGTGTTCGCGGCGGTTGAAGGAAGCTCGGGCCCTGATTGCACCCTAATATTGTCTCAGACCCAGAGTTGAGTTGCGTTGAGGTGTTGAATGCTACAGGTGAGATTAGCCTTGCTTATCTGCCGGCAATTGCTCCACCGTAGCGTCAATTCTATGCTAATAATGCACTAAAACCTGTCGGATCTACCCGCTATGCACAGAGTCACATATAATACCACATATTCCACTCCCGCAGTCACCATCAATGCACACATTCAGTTGAGTTGAGTTGAGTTGAGTTGAGGTGTTGAATGCTACAGGTGGCGTCAGCCTTGCTTTATCTGCCGGCAATTGCTCCACCGTAGCGTCCCTTCTATATTAACAATGTCCTGAAGCCTCTCACATCTACACCGCTATGCGCAGTCTCTTATAATAGCACACATTCTCTCCCGTAGTCACCATCTATGCACAGAATCAATCCACACAATCCACATCACAGTCCACTCCAGAAGTCACCATCTATGCACATATTCAGTCACAGTAGAACATAGGCCATTGTAGTGCCAAAATCCATACACATATTCACTCACAGTATAACGTAGTCCACTCCGGAAGACACCATGTACGCACACATTCCATCACAGTAGGCTATACTCCGTTCCTGCTGTCACGATTTAGAAACAAGATCCGCGTCCTGCAGAAATGTTAAAAGAAGGCGAGCAGCCTCCCTACTGCATGTCTTGTTTCCACTCGGGTAGACAATGTCCTGAAATGTGGTGTGACGGGTCCCTCTCTTCTTGAAGGAAGCGAACATCACATGCCTTTCCGCGTTGTACTCTGGGCAGTACATAATATAATGGTCGATATCCCCGCACACACCACATAAATAGCAAAGCGGAGACGATGCTATGCCGGTCTTATGCATCCATGCAGGAGTGAAAGCAGAGGCCGGGCGAATTCGATGTAGAAGGGTCGCCTGAGATCTTTTCAGTCCCTTGGTCACACATGGTTTGTGGGACGCACTTCACAGGGTACTGAAATGATCGAGCACCGTTTTCCTGCAGATATTTTTCCATTTTGAGGTACTTTTTTTGATGGAATCCTTGACAGAACTTTATGGGCGAGATTGTCTGCCACCTCATTACCGTTGACTCCTATGTGAGAGGGCGCCCATTGGAAATGTATAGTAAAGCCTCTGCTGTGCAGATTCTGCACCAAGCGCAGAGAGCTTATAGACAAGGCTTCAGTAAGGAATCCGCGCTCTAACCTCTGAAGGGCAGATTTTGAATCAGTTAGGATGACAACAGGTTGAGCCGGAAAAGACCCTAACTTCCGTAAAGCCGCATCAATGGCAACACTTTCAGCCTTTGTGGAGAATACGACAGCAGTACAGCGTACGGACCACTTACAGTACAAAAAAGGAATGTAAAAAGCCGCTGCGCTAGCTTGTTTGACCTTGTCCACAGAGCCATCCGTAAAAATTTGAAGATGGCAGGCATACTCTGTTTCCAAGTGTTCAAGTACAAGCGAACGCGTTGCTGCCAAAGGAGAGCAGCGCTTTGCACTCACATGGGGAATTGTAACCTTAAAGTGGAGGGTCGGAAAAGACCAGGACGGGTTTCAACCCTTTCCTTTGCCTTCGGACATTAAGGCCTAAAGAACTAACAGTATTAAGTGCCGAGTAGGCCTTCGACTCATATCACTTGCAGAGCCGCTGGAGAAGGGATCGCCCAGCTACCGTCTCTCCTAGGCGGTCAAGATGCATTAGTAGCCTCTGAGAAGCGATACGACTAAGAAGTTTTGATAGGGACTCATGAAGTACTGCCTTATTCATAGCCGCCTGGGGAACCTCAATGGCTCTTCTTAGGTCCTTTCTGTCGACAACTTCGAAACGTTCAAGTTGTGATGCCGAGGGGGAAATTAAAGGTAATTGATACATTATGCGACTGACCACCAGCGCTTCATGAAGTTTGACCATTGAAGAAGGGTGGTTTCCCCATTGCTCACGTGCAATTCTACGGATCACATTGAGACGAGAAGATTAAGATGAAACAATCGCGTCGACAGCTTTTCGCCACTGTAGACTGGAGTCAATAATGACGCCCAGGAAACACGTGTGGTTGAATTGGCAGATGCAACAGTGACCAACGTTTATCTTCAACCACGCTTGACGCCTTCCGACACCCGGAAACAGAGCAAAGCCGGATTTTTCCACTAATAGAGACAATCCCACACCTTGAAGGTAAGCTTAATTGTACCGAAAGTAGAGCCTGCCGAGCTATCACGGCTAATCGCTTGTGTTCGTAATAGGGAAGGCCAGTCATTACGTCGTTAAAGAGCGTGGGGGAACAACACTTCCTTGAGGCACACCTCGTGATAGAACCCTTTCGGTGCTTAAGGTACTCCCTAACCGTACATGAACTACACTATCACTTATAAACTTGCAAATGAATCTTAACATGTGGCCCTGTTTGCCCATGCCTTGAAAACTGTTTAGAATTGAGCTTTGAAGCACGTTGTCGTAAGCTTTTGCAACGTCAAGAAAAATGGCTAAGGTGGAAAGGC
This sequence comes from Amblyomma americanum, assembly GCF_052857255.1. Classification (NCBI taxonomy): domain Eukaryota; kingdom Metazoa; phylum Arthropoda; class Arachnida; order Ixodida; family Ixodidae; genus Amblyomma; species Amblyomma americanum. The sequence continues at coordinate 54,120,126 of NC_135501.1, forward strand.
CGAAAGCTCTCTGGTGTTCAAAGTGACTCATCAAGTCTAATACGATATCATGGTGCGGGATCTTGGCCACAAAGACATCGGCGGAATCCTGTCATACATGTTGGCAATGACTTGCTTTCCTCTAGCCACCATGATAAGCGTTCATTTAGCAGCTTCTCCATCAACTTAGCAACACAGGAGGTCAATGACAGAGGGCGGTATGAGGCACGGTCCGTCATGTCTTTGCCATGCTTCAGTACTAGAACTACATGTGCCACCTTCCATGACGGAGGAATTTCGCCACGCTCCTAAACTCGATTGATGAAGTTTAGGAGCTCCTTCCTGAGTTGCAAGGGCAGATTATTCAGCATTTGATTGGTGATGCCGTCGGGACGTGGTGCACACCGGCGCCCCAGTCCACTGAGCGCAGTCTGAAGCTCGCGAAGCGTGAACGGGACGTCCATGATGGACCTGGATGATGTAGGTGGTATATATATATATATATATATATATATATATATATATATATATATATATATATATATATATATATATATATATATATATATATATATATATATATATATATATTCCAGAATTGGCACGTACGAGTGCGTCTGCAAATTGTTCTTCCAAGCACGCATTAAGTTTTTCCTTGCGTATTGCAACAGCTTCAAAAGGCTTCGAAGGGCGAGATTCTCCTGCAAGGCTGGCAACAACTCGCAATATTCTTGTCATCGGTGAGAACACAGTCAAACTAGCGCGGAATGATGCCCATTGCGCCTTGTAGAGCTTGTTAATGGCCGTCTAATGGCTGAATTCAGCCTATTTAAGGTCGACTTTAAGTCGCTGTCGTCCTTCTTCCGCATGAGTTGGCGCTCCGCCCTTTTTCTTCCTGAGCAAAGGTTACTGAGTTTTAAATCCGGGGCCAGAAAATGATCAGGTAACTTGACCACCGTAGTTGCTGCCAGCCTACTAGAAATCATTTTGCCGATAACGTCACCAGAAACACGTCCTAGGTGCTCTCTGTACTTGTCCCAGTTGACCACATTGCTAATTTTAGGACCACGCATACGAAAGTTGGCCGCAAATACAAAATTCGGATAGTGAACATTTCCCATACGGTCAGGCGCTGTTGACCACTTCACGCCGACGTCAGGTGAGCGCAGAGGCAGGTCTATAGCTGTTGCTGAGGCTGGAGGCCGGAAGAAAGTGGGGCTTCCGTCATTGGCATCACAGAGGTCCAAACTGTCAATTATAACGTCTACGAGTTTGCGTCGACGGGAATCCGTGTTCCTGCCTCCCCAGACGGCGTGATTGGCGTTTAAATCACCGCAGATGATTCGAGGAGCTGGGCAGCTATCGCAGAGCTGTTGTAGAAACAAATGCAATGCTACCTTCTTCCGCGGGGACACGTACACGGATGCAATAGAAAGGGTTCGAAAGCCGAGCTGTATTCTCACAGCCGCTACCTCAATGTCATCCGTGCAAAGATCGGTAACGCTTAGAGAAGCATGTGGAATTTTCCTTTTTATGTAATGCGCGGCACTTCCCGCAGGAAATGACTTTATGCTGCAGTTTTTAGGGGCGACATATCCAGTCAAACATCTTCCTCTTGGCAGGCTAGCTTCCGACAGGGCAAATACTGGAACACAAGTCTCTTTCAAGAATAGTTTTAGTTCAACTAACCGACGCAAAATTCCATCGCATTTCTATCGCAATATAAACGGCACTATTTGCTTGATACTAGATCTACGAGGTTGAACGCCATCCATATTAGATCTAAAAGAAGTTTGATGCGAAGGTGGTAATTGGGGACTCAAAACAAAAGCCCCAGATGAAGGAAGTTCTTCAGGTAACCAGGCGCCATCGCTGAAACATGTCAACGCAGGGCCTCAAACAAAACATGAATAAGGTCAGACAGACTGATTTTTGAGCTCATTATTTTGCGGAACGCCCTCACAACATCGACAAAAGATGCCGACGGGGACACACTCTTGGCCGCAATAACTGGTTTTTCTGTAACTTGTGCAGATGAGAGCCTACCTTGCCGTCGAGTCTGGCTGTGATGCGGTCGCTTAGGAACATGGACACTTTGTGCTGGAGGTCGAACAACCGACTCGCACGCAACAGAACTTGGCGTCTTGCTGGACTCAGGTCTCTTAGGGACGTTGTTGGGTAACGCAACAACATCAGACTCCAGCACTCGGAACTCGTCCAAACCTGGCACAGGCGTCTCAGTCGGTTGGGTTTTGGGTCCAGGAATAACGTATATTCGACGGTGCAGAGCGCTCACACGGAAGGGGCAGCCTCCGAAATTCGCTGGATGACCACCACCGCAATTGGCCCAAGCAAAATCTGCTTTGCAGGTTTTAAAGTCGTGGTCGCCACCGCACCGCTTACAGCGTCGATCCTTTGTGCAAACTTTGTCCACATGCCGAAACCGTTGGCATCTAGAACACCGCGGAGGAGCTTCAGTGAAATCGATAACTGGGTGTTTTGTGAATCTCAGATCAATTTTTTCGGGGCGCTCTGTGTTGGGAGCGAATGTCAGCACGATAGAGTTGGAAGGTTTAGCAGACAATTTATTTTCTGAAGACTCCACAGGACGTATGAGTCGTTTCACGTGCAGAACACCTTGTGGTTTCAACTAATCAAGTAGGTCGGGTTCTGAATACTACTTTGGTACACCAATAATAACACTGGTTTTCTTCATGTAGGAAATAGCAACTGCACGTTAATTTTGATATCACCAATCTGAAAGCACTGCAGGAGCTTGTCAAAGTGCCCTTAAGTCGAGACATCCAGCTGAAGAGCCCCTTGCATGGTGATCCTCCTACGAATCGGAGCTGATCGCAGCAGTGATTGAATGGCCGCGAAAAGCAAGATGGGATTCACTCTCTCTGAAATCAACCCCTTTCTCTGTGGGCTCAACCACTACCGGGGTCCCGACCATTCTTTGCTTGCAATGACTCACCAACTTGAAGCCCTCCTTGTCCACGTCAGCCATATCGGCCACTGACTCCTAACCGTTCACGATCGTTGACCCATCCCCACTAAGCAATGAGATCGCACTGTACGGTTGGTGGTCTCCATGTTCTGGTGGCTCCATGACCTGGGAAGCCATGGCCGTCTTTTCCGAGCCAGCCTCCTTTGATTGGCGTGGTCCCTTTAGACATGCCGGTGCCGGAGCAGCCGTACTCTTCCCGTAGGGACAGCACCGCCTTGAAGATGCAGCCGTCCCCGAATATTAAGATAAAACTACGTAAATTAGACAAATTTAGGTAACGAGACAGAGCTGGAGCGACAGTAGGTCGAACAGACCCAGCCGCCGAAGCCAAGCGGCGCCAGTGCCAGTGGAAGACACGCGCTCGAGCATTTCTTGTTAGGCGTGCTGACGGCGGTACAGGCGCCAACTTCGAACTGTCTATTCCGAAAGTGAAGCACAAGTATTTATATCTGAAGTCCCCATCTGCAAGATAAAGCATCAGACAGCCTACATCTGCAGCGTGGATGGAGTCGCATACTAGATACCCCTGTCCGACGGGGTGTCAAAACTAGGGCAAATTGGGCAATGCATCAACGACCGCATTAGGGAACACAGCAAAAGGGTAGAACTTGATAATCAAGTTAAATATGCAAATTTGATCGTGCATGTTAGCGCATGTAAGTGCGAGCCTCGACTGGAAAAGAAAGGGATTCTAGGTAGAAGCATGAGTATTCAGGTGAGGGTTGTGTTAGATTCTTTGCACATAAAAAAGAAATTAGTCCTGTGCGCAAGCGATGCTTCGACCAACTGACACGCGGCAAAGTAGACTTTCTACGCAGACACGAGAAACCGCTGAGATAAGTCGGAAAGTGGGCGTAGTTCAATGCTATAAATGGATGTGCTTCACTTTCGGACTGAAGAGTTGGAAGTTAGCGCCCGTCCTTCGTCCCTTCTTTCTTAGCGTGTACTTGTAGTGCCATGTCTTTTTCAAAACCCAACTAGCCTGCCAACATACGTTATTGAAATAACATCCACTCACGTTTTTCTGCTGTCTTGGCGCTCCGTTACAGCACATCAAACTTAGGTTGAAACGTTTGGAACCAAGGAGTTCTCTGCACGAGGGGGCCGATATAGCTGCCGTCAGCATCCACGTCAGGGTTCCTCTCGAGTTCGACGCCGCGATATAGAACAAACGCAGCTATCGAGGGCGGCGAACACTTCGGGCGCTTCGCTTCTCGGCTCGTCGGAAACCGCGGCACCGGTGCACGCAGTCGGAGCGGATAAATGTGCCCGAGCCACGTGGTCAAATCAAGTAAAAAAAATAAATATTTTGAGCATAGCGCGTGCGAAAATTGCACTTCCCTGTCAATATTCTTTTTTTTTTAACGACGTAAGTGGTTTCGGATACTGAGTAGGGAGTAAAACAGCACGAGAAACAGGGACGAGAAAGAGACGACACACAAAGAGCGATGTGTTTGTGTCACCATTGCTGTTTCCAGCATGATTGATATGCACCAACTGGCCTGATTCCAAACTCTTATAAGGCTTTGATACACTTGAATCTAGAATATAGAAGTTGCGAATTAGTGTCCTTCAGGATAGTGCATTTGCAAACGTGAAAACCACCCTTTCTCCAACGCCTTAGTGCGGGAGTGCTCGTTATACTAAGTGCTAAGCATAGCTACAACGCACGACAACCTAGATGTGACGCAGTGAAGTTACCCTTTTTGTTTCATAAGGTGATGCAGGAATGTAACCGGGTTCCTTAACAAACTGGTATTATTTCTGGCACTCGAGTCTTTAGTGTGTCGCACCAATCAGCATGGGGCCAGCACAGTGAAGGAAATGATTGATTTACTGGCTGAAGTGCTAGAAGGTCTGATGGCGTATAGCCGAACGGCACTGGACGCCGGCACGAGGAGGGAGCTCAATTCGCCTGCACTTCGGCGTCATCGTCTTCGGCGGTTGGTGCTGTTTCTGCTGCATAAGGTTGGTGCTCCTGCTACAGTGCCCCCCCCCCCCCCCTCCCCCGCGAGTGAAGGAGACCGGTGAAGCTGGGAACCCAAATGATATGCGTCGCTTCTGAGGAGTGACTGGGAAAGATGGCGGAGGAGGGCAGCCGGCTGGTTGGGGCGGAGAAACTACACATGTAGGTGCAGTGGGCGGAGCGTTCTTTGTGAAGGCGGCCTTCTTGCGGTCGATTGAAATGGTGTCAGCGCGCCCATTAATGTCGACGATGAACTCCGATGTTCTTTCGAGTACATGGAAGGGGCCGTCGTAGGGGCACTAAAGCGGCTTGCGGACAGAGTCTCGGCGAACAAAGACGTGTGTGAAAGTCGCTAGTTCGGATGGAACGTGGTCACCAGTTTGTCGCGCCAATCAGTATGAGGCCAGTGCGATGAAGGCAATGGTTGATTTATTGGCCCAAGACTTAGAAAATATCATGCCTGGACCCAGAGAGAACAAAATGGCGCGTGACGATGACACAAGGAGGGAGCTCAATTCGACTGCACTTCGGCGTCATCATCTTCGCCGGCTGGTGCTGCTCCTGCTGCATAAGGCCGACGCTGCTGCTGCAAGTCCCCGCTTTGAATAGCCTTCTTCTTAGGTTTAATTTTTTCGTTGATCTACTGTAATGCCAGAAAAGCCGCAATGGGAGCGAAACAGAAGATAAAAGATGCCGGCTCGTGCGGCGAGGTCGCCATCAGTGCTTCTTGAGGCCATAAGTGCCTACATGGAGCTGTGGAAAATTCGTGCGCTTCGTCTGACGCCCCTAATTTTTCTGATATCTATGACATTTCTTCTTATATCCTGCCTTCTCTTCATCTCTGTGGGCGGTCCAAATAGTCCGCTTGTAGTCGACTTGACAAATCCATGCGAATGAATTTTCTCTCTTATCTTTTCCTAATGAAATCGAAGTGTTTTGTGTCTCTAATGGGGGCCATGTGGCCTCTAGTGTTGTGCCTGTGTTATGTTATGTTCCTGGTAGCATCTCCTACTGGGTTCCCATGGCTTGGAGGCAAAGCAGAAAATAAATATGCTGCCTTAGCAGAACACCTACAACCAAGTTGTAATATCTACGCCGCGGTAGCTATCTGCAAAATTTCCACCACTATACAACAAGGCGATATAGGAATCGAAATTTACAAGTCAGTCTGGTAAAGGATGGTATTTCTGCAAATGTGGACTTTAATTCAATGACTGCCTTTCGTTTTTCAGGTTTTCAATGGGGACGTGAAGCACAAGGTAACGTTCGCATTCGCTCGCACTAACTGCACAAATCAGGAACTGTTTGAAGAAAACAAGTGTCAACCTTTACATAACGAGGTAAGCGAAGCTGTTATCACAACAGAAAGTTAGGGTGACAAACATTTGAGGAAACCAGGACACCAAGCACCCCTAATGCACCTAAAGCAATAAGCCTGAAATGGCACAAACAACGTAGCATGTCCCTTATTATCATCAAAGTCCAAGGTCAGATTCTCCTATCTAGTATAAAGGTTGACAAAAGCTAAGCTTTACAGATTTTATAAAAATAGGCACTTAAAGATGCGTCAAATTCACCTCGCCATAAGTTATACGGTCAGAGGGGCGCTAAGTGAGGAAATTATTGTCCCCGTCGGGCACCTGTTTAAGTGAAATCAATTAATGACCTGATTTATTTATTCAGTGAAGCGGGCATGTTTCTGCTCTAAACTAAGATGCAGCCATCATCACAATCAGTTGCCTGACTATGCCCACTGCAGGACAAAGCCCTTTCCTGTGCTAGCAGCGGGCGCTTCATTTCTGCAGACTTCTTAGTCTCATCCACCCGCCTAACTTTCAGCCTCCACACACTACGCTTGACTTCCTTTATAATTCAGCTCGCTTCCCTTAACGACCATCGGTTATCTTGGCTTCGCGTTATACGAGCTTGACGAGTCCATTATTCTTTTTGGTTTCCAGTAGGATGTCATTAGCCCGCATTTTTTCCCTGACTCTCTTCCTGTCTCTCAACGTTACAGCTCTCATTTTAAATTTTCTAGGCCTTTGCGTTGTCCTAATTAAATATGAACCGCTCTCTTTAGCCTCCATGTTTCCGCCGCATTGGTCAGCACCTTAAGCACAACTGTTCTGTACTTTACTCCGTAGTCATATTGGCTAACTCTCATTCATTATCCCAAAGGACCTGCCCATATGAGCTCTACCTCATTCTTCTTCATTTCGGGTCTTCTGTAGGGCTAATATTATCCGTGGCCTTTTGTGGTACAGACGGTGTTCGGCCCCCTTCACGGGGTTGTATTGGTGAAGGACCTATCATACATTTTCCATTTAATTTGCACTGACATCAGCATGACGGCACCACCAGACGACAGCAGCAAGCAGAAAGTCTCAGAAATCACAAGGTGGCGGGTCTGCACGTCGAAGTTAGCCTTCGCTACATGCCACGCGCATCGGCTCACCATTGGCTGTAATATGGATCCAATGGTGAGGTCGGGTCACTTCCAAGCCGCAATTGCGTCACAGAATAATAGTGAACAATGCCTGAGAAACAATTTGATCCTGATAGAATGCAGCTACAGGACACACGGTCCGAACATTCTTTAGACTTTAATAGTAATCATTGATTGTACTTAACTATTATAAAGTAAAGGAAAAAGTAACACAGAATGCTTATGTTTCTTCACCAAAATGTTGGTTAATGTACTTCGCTGTCATATAGCTGTGAATGTTTCTCTGCAAGCATCCTGAAACCTGCATTCGAACAAGAGAATGAGCTTTGGAACGAGCATTACAGAGTTATTCCCAACACTGCTAAGTAAGCATTAGGGCCTCATTTTGAATGCCCTGAAAATAAAATTTTTATTTCTCATTATTATTCGGCATGTACACAGTCAACAATTTTTTTTCAGAATTTCGGTATTACTTCATTCTGTATCTTTTCTAGACCGCAGGCCAGTGCACGGCGGCAATGCGACAACACAAGCACAAGCACGACCTCACAATCGACTGGGTGCAGTGCATCGACTACGTTTGAAAAGAGCCCGCGGAGTCTACGAATATGTCGGGATGTAATGCCCCGTTGCGGGCCTCTGAAGAAAAAATAAATAAATAAATAAATGCCCCAACTACAGTGCCAACTACCCCAACAATTATTACTTATGAAATAATTGGTGGTTTGCAACTTCCACAATGGCAAGAAAATAGTTTATTTTACTTTCTGGATGACCTCTATCGAAGGCCGAATACACATTATGATTTTTACGGAAGGACAAGATTAAATAAACAGAAATCAGTGTCAAAATCATACACTTGCCAGGCGGCCATTCATGATGTTCAGTATTTAACCTGAAAATGCACGAAGCGATTAGATGTAGTAAGCTATGTTCGCGACGGTGAGACATTTATCTATTTAGACATTGCGCAAGATTCCAAAGGTACTATACCGCTTTTTCTACCGTTTAAATCCCAGAAGGGTTTTCTTGTAGCACCAGTAGAAATCTTGAACTTCGCTGCAGAAAGGACCAAAATTCCTTTTAACTTCCATAATTTTCTACACTAGGAATGAATATTTAATCAGACGAGATGGTCCAGAAGCAAATCCCCCTGAGCTCTGAAATTTTGTCAACGAGTGAACATTTACCCGAAATTGACTATAGCAGTATAATGAAGCCTAAAGATATAAAGACATGTTCAGTTCACTTTTCCCGCCGGGAACTTACGAACAGAAGCTTTATATGCATTTTCTGAGTGGTGGTCAGACTCGCCAGGAAAACCCACATTCTGAACTTTTTGCCAGTCAGATATTGGAGGGGCCGTCGCTGTGGCTCAATGACCATGGCACTCGGCTGCTGTCCCGAAGGACGCGGGTTCGATCCCGGCCGCGGTGGTCAAATTTCGATGGAGGCGAAATAATGCTAAAGGCCCGTGTACTGTGCAGTGACAGTGCACGTTAAAGAACGCCAGGTGCTCGATATCTCCGGAGTCCTTCACTACGGTGTCCCTCATAGCCTGAGTCGCTTTGGGGCGTTTAAACCCCTATAATCCATAAACCGTAAACAAATCTTTGAGGCATTGCTTGGGCTGTGCTGCGTCTAAATTCGAGTGCTAGAAGCACACGACTGCCTTACAGTTTGTGTCGGGCAGTGCGATGAGTACCATCATGCTTCTCTTCATAGAACGAAGGAGGGCGCCGTTGTCACATCCTCTCACCATCACGACTCCAGGAGCTCGCACGTCAAGATCCTCCCGTCGTTGACCCCTTGGATCATTTGCGTGCGCACGGGACGCTGGATCTGCACGTGGTCTTCGCTGCCTTTCGCTGAGGAGATGCAGAAGTTGTTCCCACTGCTCTGCTAACACAATATGAAGCGACATGTTGGAAAAGACTCCAAACAGGACCCTTCCACAACCTTCACATTCTACATAAGATGTATCCGGAGCAGTATAGGGATACAGGGATACATGTCCGTGGTGCGGGGCAACCCCCATGCTTTATCATATCACATGGGAATGCATACACAATGTAGCTTTCCAAGGTAACAAAGAGCCAAATGCGGAGCAGTGGAAGGACCGGCTAACCAGCAGCCAGCTTAAGGTCCAAAGAGGCCTAGTGAGCCACGCATGCCGGATGGCCAGGGACAGTGGTGCCTTGGACTAGGAGCGCCAACCTCGCTCAGCCTGGAAGACATCGGCAATCTTCGGGCAAGCAGCAAGACTCCTTTATTAGAACAATAAAGTTTATTCACTCACTCACTCCCACTGCTCGCTAGGACGCGGCCTCTCTTTCCCGTCACAAGGAGAAGAGAGCGAATGATGGCACGTTCATGAGCAACGTGCAGCGCCGCTCGCACGCAGTTGCTACCATCATTTCGCACAGCCGCCCATAAACGTTGTGAAAGTGGCTCACCTTGCCTTCTCCATTTAGCGCTTTGAGAGGTAGCGTCTACAATGGTTAGACAGTGTAACGGAAACACAAATTAAATCAAGGGAAAAGCGCTCAGAGGCTTTTCACATTACAAGCACCGCAATGAATCTCAACATTAACATGATATCATTAAGGTTAACATAATATCTGCAGAAAATCAGGCGTCGTCATCAGCGTTGTGAACGAAACATTTCTGCAGAAGCAAGCCAGGTGAACCACCTAGCTCACGTGACCTTGTGGCGTCATCACAAACTTCCGACCGATTTGTGAGCAAACTGACCACCGTGGCAGGTGGCATGTTACATGCATGGTTGATGGCGAGAAGTTGGTCGGGGAGGGCAACCTGGGTCACAAAACCCCACCGGTACCCACTCCTGCCTTCACAGGGCAGTGGCGCATCGCATAACTTTCCTTATCGCGAATTAAAGTGTACTGAAAAAAAATAATGAGAATCACTTGCCCCTTCCCGCATTTCAATGCTTGATATTGTAGCTTATTATGCCCAACATTTCTTGACAAAAGCGTTTTTGAATACGAACTACTTTATGAACGCAATTTTTCTATATATTATAATATTCCACCGTTATTACCAATATATCGGCTTATGTGCCGTAGGCAGGGTTGAATTTTTTTTTATTAACGTTCTTGCTGTCGTGAGAAGCATTCGTCATTGATTTTTCTTTCGCAGTCTCAATTGTTCGATGCCATTGATGGAAACAGTCTAAAAGAAAAATTTTGCTGTGGATCGGAAGAGTAGATCATTATATTGGATTTTTCGATAACAGTGCCTTACAATTTTTCAATGTTCAAAATTTTTGTCCAGAAAGCTTGAGCATGAGTGGTAGTTTTGAACTAACAAAATTCCAGAGTTGTGTGTGGGCAAATCTTTTCGAAAATTTATTGATTAAATATGATGGTAACACTCAAAAAGAATACAAGCAAAAAAATAAGCTACTGCGCTAAGCCAAAACTTAATATAAAAGAATTATTGTATACAAAATGTTACGAATGTTCTTAGCTACCTTTCTTGCGATTTCAAGCTGCCTACATAACACATTCCGGTTTCCGTGGCCTTTCAAGTTAGGCATTATGACTGAAGTTCCACTAGAAAAAGCAGTCGCGTGAGGACTTAAAGTGAAGGTGGATGTGTGATCTGCTGCACATTATGCTTCTTCCGAGCTCCGTTCTTGTTATTTTATAGCAGAGCTTGCAGTTCCAGCTGTTCTCTTTTTTTTTCTGTTGGTAGTATGAAAAATAAAATCAAAACTGGGAATAACCTTAAAAAAGGGCGTGGCCTTCTTGGATATCATCGTAATGAAAAATCTGCTGGCGCATTTGGCAAAATATCTGGGCAGCATATCGCAAACACCCTGAAGCACCGATTAAGGTTGCCCTCATGATTTACAGGTCAAGCGCACGGCATGAATTACAGAGTGAAAGGCAAAATGAACACACGCGAGAGCGTGCTCTTTTGTCAGGGGCCCCCGAAAATAAGGCTCGCAGTAGAAACTGAAACCGACCCTTCCACGTGGTTCTCAAACTCAACGCAGCCGCCGCGGTCCGGGTTCGAACCCGACCGCGGCGGCTGCGTTTTTATGGAGGAAAAACGCTAAGGCGCCCGTGTGCTGTGCGATGTCAGTGCACGTTAAAGATCCCCAGGTGGTCGAAATTATTCCGGAGCCCTCCACTACGGTACCTATTCTTCCTTTCTTCTTTCACTCCCTCCTTTATCCCTTCCCCTACGGCGCGGTTCAGGTGTCCAACGATATATGAGACAGATACTGCGCCATTTCGCGGCGGCTGCGTTTTTATGGAGGAAAAACGCTAAGGCGCCCGTGTGCTGTGCGATGTCAGTGCACGTTAAAGATCCCCAGGTGGTCGAAATTATTCCGGAGCCCTCCACTACGGACCTATTTGTTTCTCTCTTCTTTCACTCCCTCCTTTATCCCTTCCCTTACGGCGCGGTTCAGGTGTCCAACGATATATGAGACAGATACTGCGCCATTTCCTTTCCACCAAAAACCAATTATTATTATTATTATGTCCAACGATATATGAGACAGATACTGCGCCATTTCCTTTCCCAAAAAACCAATTATTAACCTCTGCTGTTCTAAAGAAAAAAAAGAGAAGTGCTCAGTGCAGTAGTGGTGGTTTGTTGAAATAATAATAAAAAGGAAGGCTACGATTTTTGCTAGCCCCGTCATCTGCCATCGATACTGAAGCATCTGAGCTGGGGCAGCGGAAATAAAGGATAGCAGGCAGAATGGAGAAAGGAAATGAAAGAGGTGAGGGGATAGGAAGATAGGATAGGGAAGAGGTGATATACACAAACACGATAAGAAATGTGTTCAGGTGGCGGGCATGATTAGTTCATGATGAAGCGTAGCTTTTCGCTTTCCAGGAGTGAGCGGCGCAACAGAAATTGAAATGAAATTGGTTTTTGGGGAAACGAAATGGCGCACCGTAAGAAAAGGGGTCAAGGATGGAGTGAAAGAAAGGAAGAAAGAGGTGCCGTAGTGGAGGGGCGCGGAATAATTTTGACCACCTGAGGATCCTTAGCGTGCACTGATATTGCACAGCACACGGGCGCCTTTTGCGTTTCGCCTCCATTGAAACGCGGCCGCCGCGGTCTGGTTCTAGCTCGGGTGCACCGGATCTCCAGCCGAGCGCCCTAACCACTGAGCCACCGCGGCGGGTGCGCAACAGATGCCATGAACGGCAACCGGCGGTCTATGTCCGATCAATGTTTGATTTTCCACGTCGCCTCCTTGCGTTATAAAATAAAAAAAGGAAACTGAAATGAAAGAGCTGGTGCTATACTACAATACCAGACGGCGCAGTTTGTCAAAAAGGGCCGACATTAATTTTTTGCGACAGGTTCAAGACGTCTGTCTGATGTCCTTGAGAGAGAAAAGAAGGCGTGAACTTCATTGACTTGATCATAATAAAAAATCTGCTGGCGCATTTCGAAAAATATTCTGGCAGTAAGTTCCAAGGACCCTAAAGCACCAAATAAATTCCCTCTCATCGTTCAGAATTCAAGCACACTACATAAAAACACAACATAGACGGTAAAACAAAACACATGCCTGTGCGCGTTGCCATCCGAGCCGTCTGAGACGAAGTCTCGCATCGTAAAGTGAAATCCAGCCCTTCCATGCGGTTTTCTCATTCACCACGATCGCTTAAAAAAAAAGAAAGAAAGCTTAAGAACTGGCGAAAGCGTTCATCCCAGCCTTTCGCCTTTGAGGAGCGCGCAGCGAAATAGACACCATGATCGGTGACCGGCGCAGAACTTCCTGTGATCTTCATTTCTCGTGTCCCTCCTGACGTTAGAAAATGAAAAAACAAAACTGCAACCATAGCCTCCGCGATCATGTGCGCCGTTTTTCGCTCATGGCCAACTACGCGGACCCCAGTTTTTCTTTGACAAGGAGCCTTAACGTTGCGGCGATAAAACTAAGGCTCGGTCACTGACTTAGTCAGCGAGAAGCAACATCAAATAAGTATTTTGGACTCGAAAGCACTGCACCAGCAGGCTTTCAGCAATAAATAGGTTAACCTTGAGCCAAGGTGTGTTTGACTAGCTGTACAAGGATATCTCACGAATGATAGATTTGTCCATTCCAGTTCATTATGTCGCTATAATAAGCATTTCTGCAGTAGCAGCTGTTTAATCAGTGGACAAGATTATAGTGCATAAATGGCAAAGCTCCATTACTGATACTAAAATTTCAAAACCTCGGTCACTATCACTTTCATGTCAGCAGCCCTATTCGCACTTATTACGGGATCAGTTCATCTCGTGTGGAAACAAACGTTCCAAAATAAACACTTGTAACCTGGAATTTACTTCTTCGAAAGTTTATTCTTATGGTTAAGAAATTTAAAACATCCGTTTTCTTTATACAACTAACTGAATAGTAAAATAATTTTGACATTTTACAAGAATTTAATTTGAAGTAATGGCTGCTCATGCCAAATCCGTGGGGCTTGCTAACAATAGCTTAGAGATCCGTTCCAAAAGTAGACAACTGGGCGAATTGGTGTTTCATAATTGCGGACGCACAGCCACACACCACTAGGTTAAAAAAAATGAAAAAACACTGGGTAGTTTCCACCGCCGGTGTTGCGAGAAGCAGAGAGGCGACCAACAAGGAACGTGAACACAACCAGACTGATATATTGCTCTGAAACACTGAGCTCCGGCTCGTACTTCACCCCTCGTCCTACCTTCTTTGAGGTCGGGCGCAGTCGAAACCATACGCCGTCGAACCTCGAAGCCTCAGAAAATTACAGGTAACCATTACATTTCCGCACTGTGCGGTGACAAATCACAGGGGCACTCAAGAAAGAAAAGCATGTCCACAATCTCGCCTGATCCTCAGCTTCCTCTCAGCCGAAAGAACCGGTAAATACCTTACTAAGTACATTTAAGTGTTTGCCCGAATGCCAATAAGCACTCATTCTTGGGTCACTGCTATGTCTGACCAACTCGCCCACCAGTTCATGTTGTACTGCTATGTGGGTTCTCGTGTGTTGCCACCGCATGCCAGTGCTCTCCCGAGCGTCATATGCCAGTGATGATCGATCGCTCGGATGCCACAGCACATAGCCATACGACAAGAGTTTTGGCGACGGGTTAGCCACGCTTCAGAATACCAAATTTAAGGCTTTGCTAGCAATATATTGGTGTCGTTCAAAATATTAGCATTTGAAAGTGATAGTTTGCATAATCTTCATGGCGCGGCTCGGGTGACAGGACCTCAAGGCTCTGAGGAAGGTTTCGAAATTGAGGCTAGCAAAAATATTATCCCAGTGCCAAGTGTGGCGTCGACGAGATCCGCAGCAGCAATTATTGAGCGCTCTTATCCTCAACCGCTGCCAGCATTCTGGCGCGGAATGCAGACATGCACTTTTTGTATGCTCGATGAGCTCGCTCCAGCCAGCGTCAGTATCGCGCTGGTTCCAAGTGTCAGCCTTCAGCGGGCTTCCCGCCAAGCCTGGTTAGCTTTCCTGGAGGAACTGTCGGGTGGCTCACTCCCCCACCCGGCGCTTGCATCTTCAGCACTCACCCTATCCAGCTGCGCCGCTCAATTTTCATGTGCTCATTCCTGTGCCACAAAACCATCTTACTCTAGACGCTTCCCTGCAAGCGTAGCGGTCGGCGCAGTCGAACCTCGGGAGTTACAGTACTGATTCGGTAGTATGTTTTCGATGACTCAGCGACAGTGCTGTGCCCACTTACGCCACACCACGGAGACCCGGAGCTCACAGACAGCACCTTGGTGCCAGCTGAGAAATCTGAAAGAGAAAAATAAAAACGACCGGCAGGTGCCGTGTGTGCAAGCAAGGCACGAGCAGTTCTGTTCAAGACGCTGCTGAGATGGTTCTCTTGCTCTCGTGCTCTGCACTGAGCCCCCGCGATTACCAACAGTGGAGACTACCGGGCACTCAACGCTCACATGTCGAAGACAGCTATCCCGTTCAAGACATTCAAGTTTTCACCGTCAGCTTGGAAGGCTGCACGATCTTTAGTAAAGCGGGCCTTGTGAAGGCGTGCCATCAAATCGTCATCGACCCTGCTGATGCACTGAAGACGACCACTACTACATAGTTCGGACTGTTTGAGTGCGTGCGAATGCCTTTAGCGTGACGCAACGCAGCTGAAACTTTCCAAGGATTTATCGCAGAGGTGACGAGCGGACTACCGGTTGTTGTTGCCTACATCGACGACATACTGGTAGTGAGTCCTACTGCGCATGATCACGAGAGCCACATCTGGGAACTGTTACAACGCCTTCAACAATTCTGCCTGGCCGTATATGGCCAATGGCCCGAAATGCGTCTTCAGGACTTCCAAAATGGAGTTCCTAGCCTACTACAGTGTACCTCGGCGTTGAGAATTCATCCTTTGCCTTCCCACGTACAGGCCACAAAATGAAATCTCAGCACCCACAACACTCCGCAAGCTGTGGGGTTTCCTTACCCTGTTGAATATCTCACGGAGCTTTATTCGGCAGTGTGCCGAGCTCTTGCATCCAGTGACTTAAATTCACTGCACGATGAAGAGTTCGTTATCTGCAACTGTCTGGTTTTGCGAAGGCCAAGCCGCTGTCTCGGCTGCAAAACGAGCCGTTGGAGATGAAGGGCTGCAGGCCGCAAGATAACATGAACTGAATCATGTTGGCGATCCACGTTTCGTGTACAAAGGACCCCTTAATTCTGGCTCCTGGGGTGAATTGTCGCTGCTTACCTTGTTCATATCGGCTGATCGGTATGGTAGCTTGGCACCCGATGTGTCGATACCACTTTGTGTTGTGAAGCTGTGAACGCCCTTCATCATTCCAAGTTGCATGCAGTGCTACGATACATCTAAACTAGTTCACGCGGTATATTGTTTTCGTATCTTTTCGTATCGCATGAATCTCTACTACAACAGCTGTATCTTACCGGTACTCACCTACGGGGCAGAAACGTGGAGGCGAACGAAAATTGTTCAGCTCAAATTAAGGTAAACGCAGAGAGCTATATAAAGCTAAGGAGCACTTAGGTATAAGAGTTTGTAGCAGGAGCAGCACCAGCCGCCGAAGATGATGACGCCGAATTGCAGCCGAATTGAGCTCCCTCCTCGTGCCGGCGTCATGCGCCATTCAGCTGCATGCCATCATACGTTCTAACACTTTATCCAGTAAATCACTCATTTCCTTGATCGTGCCGGCCTCATACTGATTGGTGTGACAAGTTAATCGAAAATACCTAAATAATCTGCGATTCGCTAATGACCTTGCCTTGCTGATTCACTAAAGAGGAGAGATGTGAAGGGTCGAGAAAAAATAAAAATTTAGGAAAAAAACGAGTTTCTTTCGTATTTTTTCAATCACAGTGAACATGAAAAAAAACAAAATTTCTGGACCGATTTTTTTTTTCCGCAACGCGGCACCAGGGCCCTTTACAGAGACCAGAACTCGTGGCGAAAACAAGCCGCAAGAGTTCTGGTTTCGTTGAAGGGTTGCGACCGAACCGGTGTAGGATCGCCATCGTCATTTTCAAATGGCGTGTCGTGTTTCTTCACGCTTCGACGTACCCGAAACGTTAGAGCTTCGAGTACTGGTCTCTACCGCCTGTACTTCGCCGCAACGTGGCTGCGTGTTTCGAATTTCGCTATGGCTCGTCCACGATCGCAGGTGTGGAAACATTTTAACGTATGTGACTCACCTACTGCGGGCAAAAAGCTGCAAGCGTTTCGCAAATATTGTGGCACGTCGCATGGCTTCTCTAACACTACACATCTCACTGAACATCTCTTGTCCTGAAAAAAGTGCCCTCAAGAGGTGAAGGAGGTGTATTACGTCGCAGCCCAAAACAAGCCATCTAGAAATTCATCGACGGTCTCGTCAAACGAGTGCGAGAGCTCCAGTGTCTCACTGGAACCTTCTTCGATGAAAAATTCCGCTAGCGTCTCCTCTTTTGAAGAGAGAATCACGCCCCAACTGCAACAAAAATTGATGAAACCTTGGCCAGTGCTGTGTATGCAACGATAGGATAGGATAGGAAAACTTTTAATATCCAACAGAAAGAGGGTAGCCAGATGGCTACCCGCCTAGACGACGGCCGAAAGGTCTTGACTCTCGGCGGCGGCTTCGGCCAGTCGGACGAGTTGTAACTGAGTCGCCGGTTCGGAGCTCAGTAGTAAGGTCTCCCATTGATCTTTTGTGTTAATACCTCGTCCCTCCCGGGGAGCATGAGGACATTCCCATAGTATGTGGTCCAAGGTGGCCCTAAGTTCGCAGTTCGCGCATTTTTCTGAAAATTGCCCTGGGTACATAAGACTCCAGAGGGCCGGGTTTGGAAATGTGTAAGTTTGTAACCGGCGCCAGTTGATGGCTTGGTATCTGGACAAGGATCTATCCGCTGGAGGAAGTCTAGCTCGTTGCAAACGATAGTGTTGTGTAATTTCTCTGTAGGTCACCATGCGATCCCTGTCTGTAAAGACCACCTCGCTCGGGTCCGCCCGGAAAGAAAAGCCTCGGGCGAACTCGTGGGCCGTCTCATTACCAGGCAGGGATGCATGTGCTGGTGTCCAGACTAGCGTAATTTTCCGGTCTATTACATGACGGCTTAGAATTGTATTCGTAAGAGGGGAGACCCGGCCCCTGCTGAAATTTAGTATGGCAACTTTGGAGTCACTGATGATGTATCTCGCTTTTGTGCCTACACAAGCCAGTGCTATGGCAGCTTCCTCTGCAGTCTCTGGGTTACCCGAGAGTATGGAGGCACTTATTTTGAGGAGTTGTTTATTATTGACGACCGCGACGGTCATCGTGTTCTTACCATACTCAGCGGCATCCACGTAGACCACGTCCTCGTCTTTGTAGGAGCGGAAGCGTTTCTCTAGCGCCTCTGCCCGCTTGGCCCGGCGCACTGAGTGATGAATAGGATGCATATTCCTGGGTAATGGGGGTACAACTATATTGTCTCGAATTTTTCCGAGCATGTCAACTTTGGCGGTTGTTCTGTTATCTCGGCTAAGATTGAGTTTTTCTAGAATGGCCCTGCCGGTTGTGGTCCCGGCTAAGCGTTCGATTTGGGACGTTCTCACTGCTTCCGTAATTTCTTCCAGGGTATTATGCATTCCCAGCTCTAGGAGGCGGTGAGTGGATGTACGGATGGGCAATCCTAGAGCTTGTTTCGTGCATCGCCTGATAATTCCATTTATTTTTTCCTTTTCTGAAACTTTAAGATCAAGGAAGGGGGCAGCATACGAGATACGGCTTACTACGAACGCCTGTACCAGCCGTAGGAGATTATGCTCTTTCATGCCGTGTCTTCTGTTGGCAATCCGCTGTATGAGCCGCATAGTTTGTTGCGCGCAGTTTTCCATCTTAGTTATTGCATCACCGTTATACCCGTTGCTTTGTATGCAACGAACACGAAGTTCTCTGTATAGGAAAATTAGCACTGGCACGCTACTTTCAAGATGCGTCTGCCTTCATACACACCACCTAGCCGGTACTAATATTCGCGCTTTGAGATATACGGCAGTAGTGACAGAGGGATGTGCGCTGCATGCGTTGGCACGGACAGCGTTGTCACAGAAACAAGGCGCTCGAGCAATACACGTTGGGATTGACAACACTCCTGCACTGAAGCCGCAGTGGAGCATACGCCGCCGGCGTACATTGGGCAAATTGGCATTGACGATGAAAAAGTTTAAGACGCGCATAACTGGTACCTTCGTTCAGTGCACCCCTGAATCGCGCTTTCATGTAGGTGACGGTGATGTCCACCTGCGAAAAACTGTGTTTTCGCATAATATTTTGTACTGAACATTACTAAACCGGCAGCCAATGTGTTTTCTTAAATTTTTATCGAAGCTCTTTCTCTTCTATGTTGAATAGCCTTACAAACCCATGCTGAGCTTAAGCCCAACGGGGTCCGCTCACCTTTTATTGTTAATTGAAAAGAATTAAATCAGCGCCACACCGTTCTCCCCCCGAAAACTATTGCCTTTACAATTCCAGCAGAAGTTATCTTGAATTTAATGGACGGAGAGTAATTCTTTTACTTCCTCATAATGCTTTCTTTCTTGTTGCCGAGAAAGGTCAGAGCTACGTAGTCAGTAGTAATGTCCAGGCATGTAGCATGTACAGCAGCTGTCATGGTTCCTCTGCCCAAAGCCCGTTTCTCACAGCGTATCGTAGTTGGTGATTCTAAATGACCAACTATCATGCGAGTCGTCTTCCAGCGCCTACCCAATATGCCTAACTTAAGCTGTCCATCTTTGGCACTGGCGTATGAAAGGGCGAAATTCCGCGTGTATTATCGAGGGCAGAAGCGCCCAGGACGCATTCGCGCTCGTGCAAACCTATCACTGGCTGCGGTATACTTTTTTTTATCGCCATGTCAATTCCTGCTTGAGGAGCTATAGTCTCAGAATGCCCCAGAATTCTTGTTCCGGCCCTTCAACGCAGTACGCAAAGCAAAATTTCCGGAACCGAGCTGCTGGTAAGACCCAAAAAGAAATGGAGTTTACCGGCGCCTCGTCACAATGGTGACATCCGCTGGGGAGCGCTCCAGCATGGAAGAGCAGACGCTTCCAGACGACCACCTCGGGGTGAGCGAAATGGACATGTCCTCCTCGGACCACTGCTCTGGTGACGCAGCGAAGAATTTGAGCCAGCGGCGACGCATTGTAGGTATTTCTGTGCCCGATCGTACATTCTTTATGCGGTAATGAATATTCGCCCTATCTCTTCAAAAAAAATCGCTCGCGGTGTGATGCATTACGCTGTATTTCCTCTACGACATTGCCACCTGGGTGCGATTGGCACTGAATGGCATTGGCACTGGATGCGATGCGAAATCGGATCAGAGAACGAAAGCACGCGATTCACAACCGTTCTCTAATAGCCTGATGCAATGAGCATGGACTTATTGAACGGTCCCGGTAAGAAAGGAAAGGGGCAGGTATCAAAGTGCCTCTTCGCAGTCTTAAGGACCAAAAAAGTGTGCCAGAAATTTTTAATCACATGCGGCTAAATTTACACCAACTGTCTGCAGGAAAAGGTGCCTATTATTTAAGTGGCTTCGCTAATCAAGATTTACAGGCTGGTTTTAATTTCACTAGGATATCAGCGGTCAAGGCGGAGAGCAGGATTACCTGAACCAACCCAGAAGACAGGTTCAAGTTTGTCTGTATTACTGAGTTGACACATTGAATCGAATGCGAAATGTAAGAATTATACACATTTTCCTCTCAACGCGCGCACCAAAATTACGCCAGCATAATGGGCAAACTCTAAACCAGAACACTTTCCTTAATTTTGCAGTTGCGAAATCTTTGCTGTACCTGATAATATTTTGAATGACACAGCATAAATTCACGTTTCTTTCCCATGACCATCGGCTGCTTTCGTTTGTTCAAAGATCGATAAGGCGAACTCATTCTGTTATTTTCTGACATTATTATAGACAGGTGCTTGTTTATACCACTGACAGGAATCCATAGGCGTCAATACTTGCGTGCCAATAAACGTTTCATTAGTCCTACTATCATTCTGATATGCCATGCTCTTTTGATCTTTCGCAAAAAATCTTGTCGTCAGGAGGAAACAGCGAAAGCATTTGGACGCCTCTGTTGTAAGGTTAAAACTTGTCATTTCGAATTACCCGCCCATATGTGTGCACAGATCTGCTTTAACGCTGGCCTGATCTTTTATTCCGCGAAAGGCACCAGAGGTATCATATTTAGTGCCATTGTATAACTTTTTAAAAGGTCATTGATTCTGACCAGGTGTCGCCTAAAGATCTGTTATTGTTTCGTTTTCGAGGCATTCTGAATTTTTCGTTCCATTTCGACAAGTTCACAAGCGAGACACTTCGTTTCAGTATGCTTTCCTTCTAGTTCTGAATACAAAAAATGTCCAGTCTTACGCATATAGCAACCGAGAGGAAGGTAGATGACGATGCCTAAAAGCTGAGAGCACTCAATAAAAAAAGTTGATGTCTAAACGCTGAGAGCACTCAACAAAAAAATGTTGACAATAACCACGTTCTCACGCTGGCATGCTGATGTATTCGTTGAACGAATAAAATAAGCGATGTTGAATATTGGAAATGTTGTTTTTACTTGTTTATTTTAACCTTCCCATCTGCGGTCTTCTAAACCACAAAAATTACCATAGACCTCCCAAAAAACTGGAGTTCTTCTTTTAACTGTTTTTTTATAGGCTCTTGAGCAAAAGTTGTGTTAGGCACGGGACCTGTGAGGCATTCCCGTTGGCGTTTTGCTACTTTTAAAGTGACCTTGACAGGTTAGTTTCCATCGCCCTCAGCGCTGTCTTTGCACCCTTCCAAGCTTCTTTGTTAGCGCTCATTCAGGAATGCCTGCAGTCCTAGCGTGTAGCCTTCTAGCCCATACGGTGTCACCTAATAATGGAGACCAGTTGATACTACACAGAACATTTTCTTGGTACAAACCGCTGAAAAGGGTATAACGTCTGAAACTGACGAATAATAATATAATAGTAGAACTCTCAACGAAACAGTTCGGATTTAATGGAGGGCTGAGTTTAATTTTTTTATAAAACGCTCAGCTTCCTAATCACTCCAGCCACAGTAGTGGCTTAAAGACCACGACACAATGTTTGAGTGGAGTAATACGCTGTGCACGTGTTACGGCTCGGAACGAAGCCAATAAAGTCATATTACTCTTCGAAGTGGCTGGCATAAAATACGCTCTGTGCACGCAAAGTATTTGAAAAAAGAGTGAAATATTATACACTGCTAAACTGACGAGTGCAACTCCAGAGCGCAGAATTGTTTTATTGTTTGTTTCCACAATGTTGTCTACTATTCACCTCCGTCTAAATACTAGTCCTGCACGGTGCATAATAGCTGCTCTCTAGGCTTAGCATAGAGACGCAGCTTTTCCGATCGTGCACAATAAGTGAGGTGCATTCTTTATTCAGTCCATCCATTAAACACTACTGAGCTCGATCTATCATACCCTTAGATACTGCGTGGATTGTGCGTCTGTTGAATTGTGTTGGTTGGAAACATTTAGAGAAAGCAGTCTTAATACGAATGTACACTAAAGG
Source organism: Amblyomma americanum (assembly GCF_052857255.1). Taxonomy (NCBI): domain Eukaryota; kingdom Metazoa; phylum Arthropoda; class Arachnida; order Ixodida; family Ixodidae; genus Amblyomma; species Amblyomma americanum. The sequence goes on from NC_135501.1 coordinate 54,142,606, forward strand.
TCTTGTAAATGATCAGTACGATATAGTGTTATGACGGAAACAAACCTGCAGAATGAGCAAGATCCGTTGAGACATGCTGTCCACAAGGTAGGTGGCGTGCCCTCTGAAGGCTTCTTCTTGTGTAGTCGCTCCATCCGTCTCGTCCCACTCGAACTATACCTTCCAACAAATGAAGGATCATCCGCTGGCGGGCCCAGATGACTAAGCAGCAACAAACTTGACCCGTGTCCGATGCCTGAGGCAGCGATCAACTGTGATATCCCGTCGCCATATAGCGCCGCGAAGATTGGTTTCGTGCCATGCTCGACGATTGTCGTTGCCATCAACAAATTGAGAAATATCCGTTGAGACATGCTGACCCCAAGGTAGGGGCAGTGGTCTAAGATTTCATGCTGTTGTGTATAATAAATTTAGCTTTCCGAAAAAATTTGTTGCATCATTCCCTAAGGCTCATGAATGTACGCTACACTTAGAAAACCAAACTTATAGCACACCCTTTGTCGTACACGTCCTCACTATCTTAGTGCATTGAGTGCAGAATAAACGGATATTATGTCATCGTGATTTAACTCTAGAACACTGTGATTACTTTAATACGATCTATTTAATGCGGACACGGTTTACATACGCACGTATTTCTTTAAACAGCTCAAACTTCCATAAAACAATTAAAGTCGAAACAATGTTCTTTTGCTCTTCTTTTTTCATGCGCTCAGACATTCCCGAATGCGGCCATTCTTTATTCTGCTTATTGTTTCGTTAATAAAAAAGGTGCTGCTTTTTTAACCTTCTAAGACACTGCTGTTTCTAACCTTATCTTGACTTTTGTTCGTCATACAGGAACTTTGTTTTATCTAAATTCACACACAGAACAAGATAATAAGTTATGTTTTGGACAGAGAGCAGTCTTAGATGTTGCCTCGCTGCGAGATATGCCATATGCTCGCAGAATAACGTTTGCAAGGAGCAGAAGAGCAACGTTCTCGAATGAAGTTTCCGAAGACCAGCTATGAGGTCAAGGTCTGACCTTGTCTCAAAAAGGGCGATTAACGCCTAGAAGCAGGTGTATAAAAGCGCGCACCATTATCATTTATACAAGCAACAAACTTTACAGCCGTACTGTTTATAGAGCTTAAACGAAACTCTCGCAATGAAAGTTTGTACCTGCCTTGTTCTTGTTCTGTGTATAGCATCTGCACACAAAAGTAAGTTGATGCGTCATAGAACACTACCTATGTCAGCTGCGTAACCATCCCGTTTTTCCTATATTGTTTGGAAGTTTTAGAACTGTAAGCAAATGCAGTATGAATTATTTGGTCGCCGAGAGTTCCATCAGTTTTCACCGACGGAACGTTTGCGCCGTGATTGAATACTCTAATATTTTAACTGCGCACAATGTCAATGAATGAAAGTCTGCAATGCATCCAGAAGGTCGTTTTCTCTCTGTGCCCGCAAACTACATTTGGGCTTCTTTTGCTGGAAAATAACACTCTCGCTTTTGGCATTTGTTAACTAGCGCGAGGTACATTTCAGCGTGATTGAGCTGGGAGTACAATTAACCGAATTTAATATCATACTGCCGAAATACTTCAAATAGCTAACGTTTCGTTACACAGCGTTTGTTTTGCACCTTTTCAGTGCCTTCTTGGTAGACATAGCCGTCTCGAAATGAGGGTTGATTATTTGTTCACATCGTTTTGCCTTTGTGCATATGCATATCTCTACGTGTATCCACCTTGTTATGGTCTTGAGCAATACCGCTGCGTGTATAAATAATTTAAAAAATGAAATGCAATAAAAAGGTGAAAGGTAGTGGGCGGAGGTCTGGAAATTGCAAATGTTTTGAAAAGTGGCAGAGATATTGTTCTGAAAAGCGCGCAGCTACTTCAACGCGTGTGCAATATATTTAACGTACCAAATTCAAGCTTGCCCGTTGATGTAGCTGTAGTCACGAAATCTTCTTGAAAATTATTTATGGAAGGAACAAAATAGCTTTTGTCTCTGTGACATTGTTCCACTGACCAATGTACAAGAAAATCGTTATGTAAGAAGAAAGTTTCATTAAAACTGCCGGTTCACAATAACTCTGAACTTTCTTTTCAACATTTTACCATTGGCTTTATTTGCCTGATCACCATAGTCTGTTATAGGAGAAGCTCTCGAGGTACTGGTAGATACATTCTCTGATGAAAAATAAAAATTGAAGGTAGATACAGCGAGTCTAAAGTAATAAGAAGAATTTTTAGCCGGTAGTTCTACGGTGCTTCTATCAGCCGATCCCTAAAAACGAAAACTACGTTCGAGATTAAAAACCGGAAGATGTACAGGCTAGAGCCTTGACTTAGCAAAATACAGAATTTATATGTTTCTCCTCATATTATAGCATTTTCCATATAGGACCACCAAGCGGAATCAACAATAGAGGAGAAAGAAAAGAGCGAAAAACCTGTCAGTCTGCGATCAGGGAATACGTGGCGGAGTCTACCGTAAGGATCCCCAGATATTTCTACAATTTTGAAACTAAGAGGTGCGAAAGGTTTTATTGGAATGGCATCATGCCGGCCGGCGTATATAGCACCCGTTTGGCCTGCGCTTCAGTGTGCAACCCTGGTAAGTACGAGAGCTCCTGGCACTACAGCTTTTATAGAAGCTACTGTGTTTCCTGTTTCATGCATATAGTAAGATTCCTAAGTACACAGCAAGCCGTTGAGCTCGCAAGCTTTTGTTAGGAGGCACCGTTCTGAGGTAACCGAAGCCTAACAGATAGAATATTGAGATAAAGAAAATCTGATCTGCCCCAGTAGGTTGTTTTCTTGCGTTTCTGCTCATATTTATGTCCTAGAATTTTCAATTCCTGTCTTAAATCGGTTATGTGATTCTTTTTCTCTGGCTAGGCCCGTTTTTTCTTTTCATCGTTGTTCCAAAACATTACGACGTCACTTATGCTCATTTATCTTATTTATACATGAGATATATAGAAGACAAACATAAAAGTGCATTTGACAGTTATATTTTTTCTTCTCCCATCGCAGCCTTTACTTCATATTGCAACCATCTTTCTCCTACTGGAATTGTTTGAAAAGGAACAACAATTTTTTTTAGGAATAACAGCACTGATTAACTAAACAATCCGACCGCTCTCAATTATGGCCTTTTTTTTTGCGGAAAGTGCATTGACTTTCTTAAAGTGAGCATCACGTCCAAGAATACATCTGTGCATGCTGCTGCTAGCACGTTTCTGTCTGTCATGTTTTTATGGTAGGAATTACGGCAAACAAATGATTACTTCGTGAGGATGTCTACCTCCTTGGCTGTATGGAAACTGGCGACCATAAGACACAACGGTTTGTTTTACAGCAATACTCGGATCAGTGTGCAGTGCCAAACATGACGTGGTATTTTTCTTATATGGAGTAAGTATTTCTAGGAACGCGTTCTTTAGCATCTCTTAACGTAATGTAATGCATGAACTTGCTAACTTCCTTGAGTTATACAACAATTATTGAAGAAACTCTATTCAAAAAGTGACAGATATCTTCACATGTTCATGTTCTTGATGGCCTTCACCAATGTCAAAATTTGTTCCTCTGAACCAGGTGAAACTGCCGGCTTTTGCACGAAAGAACCACCGGCAGGTTGCGAGGTGACAAAACAGTACAACTACAAAGCTCTTGCCTACTATTACAACAAATATTCCAGGACGTGCGTCGAGTTCGAATTCTGTGGGCCCCCGGTTAATCCAGAAAGCAATTATTTTACCACGAAGACAGCGTGCTTGCTGCAGTGCAGGTAAAGAACGATTTTCTTACCATCAAAATTTCTCCTTCTCGTCAGACAGCGTCAATGTTAAACTCCCGAAGCAAACTAATAATGTAATGTGAAGACGTCGAACAAATACAGTGAATATGAACAGTGAAAAGTGAACAGCGAACGGCGTGAATGATGTCAGTCGCAGGACGGCTTGACGACGTCGAAGAATCTTGGGTAGTAATCTCATAGGTCAAGCCAGTCACTTGACGGAGCACTCGATAAGGGCCACTGTACTGATAAAATTTCTCAGAGAGACCGACACGGCGAAAAGGGGTCCAAACTTGGACGAGTGAGCCCGGTGAATATGGTCTTGGCGACTCCTGCAGTCGTAAACGGACTTCTGGTAGGTCTGTGCGGCGGCGATCCGGTCGCGGGTGACTGGCGGGATGTAGTTGCTTGAGAGATGGCGTTACGTGCATACACCGTGGTTGAATGAGTAGAAGTCGGTAGCAATGTATTCAAGGGCAGGGCAGGATGCCGACCGTAGACAATAACAACGAATAGCCGGTGATGTCATGCCGCCCTAAGACCCTCAGTGCGCACTGCCTCCGACATTCCTGAAATCCGTAAGATTTGATAACTTGGGCTACAATATACGACTGCAAAATTTTGGCTGCTTTCAAAATTTTGGCTGCCTGCCTGGGAAAAACTACGAAAGTTTCAAAGCCCAAAATAAAACAAGAGTCTCCTGTTCATTCCAATATTCGCTTATATGTGTTGTCTGCATTGTTACGAGTGTTATAGGGGGATTAGACGTTCTTCAACGGCTGTTGGAAGCAGCGTGAAATCCCTTGTGTTCTTTTACCCCCACTTTAAAACGTGCTCTCATCAGCTCCATTTTTAAGCACCGCCGCTAGGATAAGAGCAAAGGTCTTAAACGAAGCTAAGAGAGAGAACATCTTAGGGCAATAAACTTTCTTCTATGGCTGCCGTACTTGCGATGTTGTCGTTCGACATACTGTACTATTTTCCCTTGCAAGGTCTCTGGAGAATATGCCTATAAGCACTATGCTATAAATGTTAAAACCTGCGGAATGGTCCCGGTGAGAGTGGAATGCAGCTACATAAACCGCTTAACTTTCAAAATGAAAAGATTTGACGACGGCTCCGGACCGTAGACAATGAGAGAATCGCAGTTTTTGTAGCGATAGCTACATTGCGGTAGCGTTTAGAGCCTTCAGCATAGCGACGCCATGGCCCTGTGGCTACGCCGCCACGCTGTCCCGTGGTAGGTCACGTGGTGCGGAGCAGCTGCCGGCGGTGCGGCGCCGTGCCCGATCCCGTGGTTCGCCACATGGTTGGTCACGTGACCAGCCACGTGGTGCGGAGCAGCTGCTGCAAGCGGCGCGGCGCGCCGGCGAAACCGAGCTGCCAAAGCTGTGCGCATGCGCCGTGTCAAGTGGGACGAAGATGAAGAAGGAACGCCCAACGAAACGCAGCGGCTGAAGACTGACTTTGCAGTTCAACTGAGCAAGTTCCACTCGGCCAGCTGTAGCGATCGCGTCACTCCAGGTTTAACCAGTGCTAAACCACCACCAATTTTTATTTTTTTCCTAAACCGCTGGTCATATTAGATTGTTTCACATCTATTAACAGAGGAGGCTAATTTACACTATTTTAGTCGTGAAGCAGAAAGTTATATACATACAAAGAAAAGCAGAGGGGTAAGCGTCGTTTTTCTTCTTTTCTAAAACTTCGCACTGGGAGATAGGAAGAAAGGATGTAGGTTGACGCTATGGACAAGACAAAGAAGTGAAGAATACAAAAAGCAGCTATTGGCCTAGGCTGATGCTTTTTGCATAGAGAAGGAACGCTTCGGTTCTTAGGAGCCCTTTGGAAGCCTACATTCAAGTGTCCGATTAGGTATCCTGCAAAAATAGCCCGCGAAAGCAAGGGGCCACGAAAATGGCAAGCGCAAAGCTTTCGCCCGCGTGGTGGGGGCAGATGTTCCATACTTTTACGGATTAGACAAGAAGCACAGATTCCAAAGTGTGAACGGCCCGCTTGATATTGCTCCTACGATACGCTACGAGGTCTGTGCACAGCAGTTCGTGGCAGCGTTGCCGGGAGCCTCGGTCGTTCGCGGACTCAACCATCGACGACGTGGGTGAATGGCTCACACTACCAACGGATGAGTCGCTACAATAAGTGTGAGTCCACCGCCCCGCTTGTAAACGTCGTCTTTTGCTTAACCGACACGGTCCTAACGTGATATGACAACCACGAGGATTCTTTCACGACATAGGACCGCTTTGTAGGCGAGCTCAAGAAGTGCTTCGGCGACTCTGTCGCGAAGAAGCGGGAACAACAAACTCTCGCGAAAATGCTCAGCCTACCGTTGATACATGTACCAAGTACAGTGATGAAACACAAAGTTATGCAAAGTCGTCTCTCCTCGCATGACAGAAGAAGACAAAGTTGGCCACTTACTTAAAGGATTAGCCGAAGACATCTACACTTTTTTTACCGGCAAAGCAAGTCACGAGTCCGTGTGTGGCGTCATCCAGCACTGCCGCACGTTTGAAACATTGAAAATGCGTTGCAGGTCATCTAAATTTGACTGCTTGTCCGCAGTGACGACGGTGCCAGCTGTAGACACAGCATCGTCATGTCATCTAGCTTCTACGATCCGCCAGATTGTTTGCGAAGAGTTGTCAAGGTCGCTGGAACTCACACGGAATTCCTCAGCTCTTTCTTCTTTGTATCCCACGCGCCCTGCTTCGCCAGCCGCCGCTAACGCAGAGGACTTGCAGGAGCACCGGGTACCCCGAGGGCTGCGGCCCAGCAAAAAACCGCGATCGCCCCCGAAGCACCGGCCCCGCTTTTACCAGCATACGCCAGCCACATACGACTAGAACTTTCGGCCCAATACTTCCTATGATGATTACTTGGCGGCGAAGCCTGCTCTTGGACCCTCTCTTGCGTGTTACCGCTGCGGTGAGCCCGGTCACATCTCGCGATTTGGTTTCCGCCGTCAGCCGCCCCGTTACGGCTCCTCAACCTATCCTCCGCAGTCCCATTACCAACCTGTTCCTTCTCGGTGCCGATCCTACCCGACTGATTCCGGCAACCGATGGCCTGTACAAATGCGGAACCATTCGCCGGCATTGGATAGAAGTGTGACACCGCCTCCAGCTTTCTGCACTCGTCAATCTTCATCACCCCGACGCCATTCCTCCTCGCTTTCGCCCGAAAATTAGTCGGCGCACCGATGGAGGTGAGGTAGCTGGAAGTATGCCGCCGGAAGAGGTGTCCCTGCCTGTAGTTATGTAACGCAACTAAGTGGATGTGCTAGTGGATGGTGCAACTGCGATGGCTTTAGTGGATTCTGGTGCTACTGTTTCCATTATGAGTGCTGCATTTAAGTGTCTCCTTGGGTGTAACGTTTTTTTTCGATGGGACAAAAATGTCCAGCTTTGTGGTGTGAGTGGCGAACTCTTGCCTGCAATTGGAGTGTGTAGTGTTAAGGTTTCCTTGAGCGGTGAACGCAAGGAAACCTTACCACTACACATTCCAATTGCAGGCAATGGTTCGCCACTCACACCACAAAGCTGGACATTTTTGTCCCACCGAAACAAAACATTACGTCCAAGGAGGCACTTAAATGCCGCACATTAAAAGCGGAACAGTAGAAGGATTCAACCCTATGGTCTCTCCTTGCGGAGGCTGAAGACCCCTCTGGTGCAAACCAGTTTCATGTACGAGATGGTCTCCTGTGAAAGAAAAACTATTCTTCTACAGGTCGCGGCCTTCTCCTGGTAGTTGCGAAGAACCTGTACACCTCCGCCTTGCATACCATGCACGATTACCCTACATCTGGACTTCTTGGGTCGGCACGAATGCTTCGCCGTACCCAAGCACGCTTCTACAGGCCGAAAATGCAGGCCACTACTGAGTGGCACGTGGCCAGCTCTACTCAGTGACCTACTAGCATTGCATCTTCTCAGCTTCACCCTGTGACACCCCCTGCAGCAGCGCTCGAGCAAGTGTGCATAGATATCCTGGGCCTATTCCAAAACTCCTGTCATGGGAACCGCTGGATAGCAGTTTGCGTTGATTACCTCTCTCGATTTTGCGAAACGGCAGTCCTGCCCTCGACTACCGCGCATGTTGTGTCCTCTTTTGTGCTGCGATCCATCGTCCTCTGCCATAGACCTCCAAAAGTTATCATCAGTGGTCGTGGTAGGCAGTTCACCGCTGACGTCGTGGAGTAGCTTCTCCTTTCCTGTTCATTACATTTTTCGTCATTCTTCGCCTTGCCATCCCCAGACGAATGGCATAAATGAGCTCACAAAACCAACGATCACTAACATGCTGTCAATTTACGTTATTCAAAGCGCAAAAACTAGGACAGCGTCCTGCCATTCATCACCTACGCGTTCAATACCGCGCGCCATGAGACTACTGGCTTCAGCTCCTTTTTATAATACGCTCGCCCCCCACACTACACCCTGGACATCCTTTTACCCTTTTATTGGTCCGCACAGAAAAAAAATACGCAAAAACATAGATGAAAGAGAGAGGGAGCCTGGATCAGCAATGCATTACCTGGCATAAACCCAATGCAAAGAAAAGGAGCTAAACGCTAAAAAAACTTAGTTTAAAAAGAAAAGCAGGGAAATAAAGACAACAAACAAACAAAAAAGTTAAAACCCAAAGTAACAGACCAGTCAGAGATACAGATAATGTCACAAATAATGTCAGCACAGATAGTGTCACATGCACAGATGGTACGAACAGAGTGTCAGGCCACAGTGAGAGGCATCCATGCCCAGCAAAGGAACACAGACGGCTTCTTTGTGCAGAGCTTGTGCAGGATAAATGAGGGACGAAGGAACTCATCGGGAATGTGTAGGAATTGTGCTGCTGATGAGATGAACCATTTGAATCAGAACAGCACAAGCAGCAGGGTTATTCAGAAAAGAGGGGTAAGTAGACGGTGTAATGTCAGATGATGTCACGGATCTCCGGAAGACACTCGGGCCGAGAGAATGGACTAGGCGACAGGTGTACCCACACAGACGCACATTTAATACACCCTATGTAACACAAACACTAGCACACAAAACTAACAAACCTAAAACAAAACACAAAGTTTACCAATACACACTACCCGGGAACACCCAGTCTACTAGCATTCGGCGGTTATGCTCAAGGTTTGGTGCTGATGAAGCGTTGCATGGGTCCAGTCAGTAGCATCCAAGTAGCCGGCGCCGAGGTGGAGTTCGAAGTGCTCAGGCTGGAGTCGCTGGCGGCGTCGTTGGCGGTGTCGTACGAGCTCCCGGTCCAAGTGCCCGCGGAGGTGTTGCCGGTGTTGTTGGCGTTGGGGGCACCGCGCGGGTGGCTGGCAACAGCGCTGGAGACACCCCTGTCCGTAGCAGGTGGTTGCGTGAGCCGTAGGCTGCCCGGAACGGGCTCAGGAACGGCAGAAAGTCCACGGCGCGACGCCGAAACTCAAGATCACCGGAGCAGTAGCCGGCGTTGCTCTCATCCACCCGAGGTGTTGTTGTTGTTAGCCTATCAAAACAAGCCCTGACCGGCCGGAAGCGTTGTCGTCGTCGTCTTTGTCTGCTTTTCTCCACCAATCATCTCTTCCCACTTCACCGAATACTTCTTCTTCATCTCCTTTATTCTGGGGTTAATGCATGCCATGCTTATTGTCATCCTCGTCGTATTCTAAAAACTTCTTTAGTTTATGCTTCAATTTCAAACTTCCTCTCACATGTGACAGACAAGCAGAAAGATTTTAAACGGGAAACGAAAGCAGAAGTAAGGGAACAATTCCGGAAATAATGACTGACAACTTCGCACAACATGCCACATGAACAAGTTAAAGATGGAGATAGACCAATTTTTTTTTAAAGCAGAAAGGGAATCTGCCATGCCCAGTGAGTAAAGTAACAAGAGGACTCCTTGGTAGTCGGATAGAAAGAATATTTAGCGTATCAGTGATCCAGTTAATTAATTTTGGGCCGCCATTATTCTCTTGCTAATAAGTTTTCCATAAAAGAAGTGAGAAATGGTGTAAGCGGGAAAGCACGCAACGGCGTGAAAGGGTAGAAGTGTGTCAATGGCCATATTGCCGGATATGAAATAAAAGAAATGGGGCAAGAGAAGACAAACGATAGAAAGGTTTCTAAATGGAAATAATTGGCGGGTTAAATGAAGTAATTGAAGACAGGGCAGAAAGCAGGGACAGGGAATCAGCGTAAAAATGAACGGGCACAGAAGGAGGGTTATTAATAGCAAACGCAACAGCAGAATAGAAGGCTACAAGCTCCGCGGCATAGGCACTAGGGGTGGTTCTAAGGATATGCGATGAACGTATAAAATATTTTGTATGGAGCTAAGAACAACAAAAGCAGCACCAGCACAGTGATAAGTGAATCACTCGTCAGTGTAAATATGCACTGCACGTTGACAAGAAAAGGTCAAGGCTTCCTGATAACTAAGTTGAGCAAAAGAAAATTTAAATTTCAATGACGGATGGTCAGACCAGATATTAACTACAGGCTAAATTTCAGACGGGTTATAAAATGTCTTACTGTATACAACGGGTTGCCGTAATGTGAAAAGCATGAACGCTGCACATAACTGGCCTAGATTAATAGGCAATGGTAGAAAGTCTGCAAAAACATGAAGAGCAGCGGTTCGCATACAATTGCAGGCACCATTAGGAGCAAGTGGAATTCGTTGAAGCGATAAGACCCAATCGGCTTGCCAGAAAATGGGGCAATAATACCACGAAGCTCGGGCGGCGTAGGTAATGGGGGAAGAATAACTTTATAAAAAATTAGGCGCAAATGCGAAGGAGAAACACGAAAATGGGAATAAACCATTTAAGGAGTTTGGTCGTATATGTAATAAATTTCTCTTGCAAATGATTAACATGAGGAATAAAGATTAGATGGGAGTCAAAAACAACTCCTAATTAATATTGGGTTGACACTTGAGACTAATTGTCTAGGCGTATAGTTGGCTCACGTTTGCGCAACGCCGGGACAAGATTAAAAAATAAAACATAACACTTTTGGGAGTATAAGTGAGCATAATAGTTGGCACGCCAGTTTTGGATTAATGTTAAAACATTTGAACGCAATGTTGACAACTCGCGGCTAGTCTTTCCAGGGACAAGGATAATGGTGCCACCAGCATATGAATGAATGTGGATAGGTGAGGGGACAGGAAGATTTTAGAGGTGATAAATTAAAAGGTTCCAAAGTAAAGGTGAAAGACGTGAACCTTGCGGACTTTCGACAAAAGAAGGCACAGAAAGAGTACAAGAAGCAGTCCGATGGGTCAAATTTCGGTTATGTAGGAAAGAAGCCAAGAGGGAATATAAATTTCCTGGACAACGATGTTGCCTTAACAAATTTAAAACCGAAGGGTGGCAAACACTATCAAATGTACCTTTCAAGTCCATACTACCATTTTCTTCCGAGCCTCATGAAGATCCTTCCATCACCGAGGCACTGTCTCGCCGAAGAGGCCCAGCGCCTTGACCGCCTTCGTATTCTCGCCTCCCAAGATTGGTCCAAAGTGCTCTACGATGCCCACCGGCCCCACGTCACTCAGAGCCCTGGTGATTTGGCATTGTTGTGGCGGCCTTTCCGGACGCAGGGATTGTCGCAGAAGCTGCTGTCCCACTACAATAGACCCGATGTTATTATTGAGCAAATTAGCCAGTTCAATTACCGCATAGCGCGTCTTACGTCAAGCGGCCGTTGTTCTGCACGAACTGAAGTGACTCATGTTACCCGGCTGAAGCCCTACCTTTCGCGCGGTGCTTCTCAACTCGCCCGGCGGGCTTCGGCTTCGTAGGGGAAAGAGGCGATACCTGTTCTGCGCGGTCGGCATCGTTGACTACGCAGATGAGGAGAACGAGATGGATGCGTCTCGTCTCATGCTCGGCAAGCGGACCCAGCTAATTTCAGTCGCCCGTCCTGGTCTGAGTAAACCCCTAGTCTTAACAATATCGTAGTCCTACTATATACGCAGAAAAATATATTAAGCCTTCCATGCTCACATTTCCACGAATCGATAATGACCATAAAGTTGATCCTCCTTTTGCATGTACCGATTTCATGCGTTTTTTTCTTTCTTTCCGTGGCTATTTATGAATAGTATCAACTCCCCGGACCTATCGCAAATAATACTGACCACGCCAGATTTATTAATGCCCTAGAAAAAATTCCTTGTTGTCACAGAAGATCGGCGCACCCCGGAAGCGATCCCCCACTAATGCGCATAGTAGATAAAAGAACCTCGTGTGAGCTGCTGCCCTCTCCATTTTGCTCACTGGCGCCTCGCGAAAGAAAACATATCCGGGCTTGCCGTCGAACAGTCGAGAAGTCTCAAGTAAATGCTACTAATTGCCGACGGAGAGGTTGTACATGATGAAAAAAATAGCGTAAAAGAAACGCGAGGGACGGAAAGGGAACGACGCCGACAGACAAGCGCCTAACGTGGGGCGATGCCTCAACATTAGCCTAGGTGAACATCGTAATTCCCCAAAAAGATCATTAACGGAATCTTCCTGAGCATTGCCGCGAATGCAGCGAAGAAGAGGAGCACAAGAAGAAAAACTGTGCACCGGTTTTTTGTAGAACCACCGTGCTTTTCAGACATCGCGATCAGCTCGTACGTCAGGTTATGGAGGCATACTTTATAAGGAAATGTCATGATCTGTGTGTCAGCGGGCCCACTGTGAAATTTATTTTTTAAGTCTCCGCATTTCACTGATGTCCTTTTCGATAACGGGGCTTTTCGCTGAATTGATTCTTCCTTGGCGATAAGTGACCCATATGCTGCTTACGATTCCTTTTTCCTTGTGGACTGGGCTTCCAAGGGTCTGTTTATTTTTTGTTTTTCTTTCAAAGTTACTCGTATAAATTGCGTGTTTTGGCTATAAACCGCAGTTGCGAGTTAGAGTTAGCGCTTGTCAGCATCGTTTCCTTTCCATCCCTCGTGTTCCTTTTGCGCTATTTTTTCATCATGAACGTTATCAAACTCGCCCATCTTTCGGCTTTGCCTATTGAGAGAATGTAGCCTTGAGCGCGCTCAGTGATGTCCACTCTTTTTCGCTCGCGCCCCGGTGGCGCTGGGTAGGGCGAACTCGATTTTTCTTAATTTTTCTTACCAATGACGCGCATCTAGTGTGAGGCTGAGAAAGAAATTGTACAGTTAATGAAATGAACATGTGCGCACCTGCCGTCGCACCAAAAGCGAAGAGACGTGGCGCACGCCTATACGTGAAGTACGTTGAGATCTGTCAGCCCGTGCCACCATTTTAGCTTTGGAGAAGCGCGCCCGCACGACTTCCGGGTCAACACCACTCTCCCAGCCAAGGACTTGAGAGGCAGCGTGCGCCGATCTTCGGGAAGACCCCGTCGGACTATCGCAGCGCCTGGTGAACAAAATGTGTTTTGTTTGTTTACCTCTCTGTCGCTTGTATTAGTGCACTTTAGCTGCAATATTTCTATTTTCTCTCCGGAGTGTTATTTGCACGAGCTTCATTGTATCGGAAATCACTTTCTATAGGCTCGTACGAGTGATTGGAAATTTTTCTGTGCCGTGTCCTTGCTGCATACAGTTTGTTTTGTTTTGTGAGCCTATGGTCTCTACCCATTACGTTGCTTGCGACCGGCGAAAACTGGGTACCAAACGACCAACCCCCTTGTCACTTGGTAGACAGTCTAGCTGAGTTGCCACTCTGAGTCGAGGGCATCTCTTCTGAGACCTAGACCGCTACCCCACACACTCTAAGGGTGTCTGGGAGTGCACGCTAAAGTGCGCTAAGGTGACAATTGTAAACATCGTAATCTGTATTGTAAAACACTTGATAGTGTTACAGCTAATTTATCTGACCGTTTGGCAATGTTTTTGTTAAAAATAATTGTTACGTTTTCGTTAAATTTTACTTATTGTTTTCATATATTTTCGAGAAATAAGATTATGATCCCTTAATACTTTAAATTTTTTCTTCTGTGTGTTTGTTTTGCTTACACGAATTTCGTGCACTGATTTATATGTTCATTGTCATATCTTTTACTACCTGTTAATATTTTCCGGAAACATTATTCATTGTACTCGGTTATTTTTCGCCCACTTTTACATATTTTAGTACACCCACCACCCTTTTTGTAATGCGCTGACAGGCGCTTTATGAAAAAAAAATGAAAATAAAAGATGAAGATGGAGGTGCCGCTGCGTGAATGACAAGCCCCTCAACAGCTTATAGCAACAGCTGGTGCTGTTTGGGTCAGTGCGCTGGGAAATTTGGTCTTTTCGAAAACGACTTAGATGAGTGCCGTATCGAGAATCTCCTAAGAAGACACCACCTTTTGCACTACAGATAAGGCCGAAAATCCGGCAGGGGCAGCCGCTATCACCCGCTACGGTGGCTCAGTGGTTAGGGCGCTCGACTACTTACCCGGAGTTCCCGGGTTCGAACCAGACCGCGACGGCTGCGTTTTTATGGAGACGAAACGCTAAGGCGCCCGTGTGCTGTGCGATGTCAGTGCACGTTAAAGATCCCCAAGTGGTCGAAATTATTCCGGAGCCCTCCACTACGGCACCTCTTTCTACCTTTCTCCTTTCACTCCCTCGTTTATCCCTTCCCTTACGGCGCGGTTCAGGTGTCCGCCAATATATGAGACCGATACTGTGCTATTTCCTTTCCCCGAAAACCAACTATTATCAGCCGCTATCAAAACATCAAGAAATTTCGGTGGATCAACAATGCACGAATCACGACGTTATTTTTCATGCGACTACAATGCTCCTGAGTGCACAGGAATAGGATATTGAGTACTTATACTTGTGCATATGAGTGCAATTTAGCCACATCTAGATGGAAACATTCGTAGGGAGTTTGTCTAAAAAGTTTCCCAAACCTGCAGCGTTAGTTTCGAACCACAGCATAAACAGAGGACTTTCCGTTGAAGGCGTTGATAAAGTGTCGCTTTCGTGCCTTAGCAGCGAGGAATCTATTTCTTGTGTGGACTTTCCATGTGGAAGAGATGATGCTGTCGATAAGCTAGAGTAAGTCTGCTAGGCGGGTAAAATATAAGCCGCGGTATATCCGGCTGATGTTGCGGATCCGTCTGTACACACGCGCCCACTGAATAAATGTGCACGAATTGGCCGCTTGGGAGTGGCACCTGTTAGCAGTAATGTTTTTATTTTCCCTGAAATGTAGTGGAAGGAAGATATGGTTTCTTTAGTCTTCTGTTAGCACTATGATAGCGCTTCATATGGCATCTGACAGCGCTCGCGCTTTGCACTCGCTTTCGTCATATGGAGAACGATTTTTATTTTGTTCAGAGCCTATAGACATTAAGGCGTATGGTAGAGGTAGAGACATCTCGAGCCCGGAAATATAGATATACGATGCCTTTTGATACTCTGGCCGGCACAGCTGCAAATGAATCCACGCATTCCTTGGAGACAACCGGACTGAACAATGACAAGTGCGTTTATTGAGCGTGATAGTTACTGCCTCTGCCCCAGTGGAAAACTGTCAAATATTATGAATACAACACTTAAACGGACTCGGCACTGAAATACTGCTGCCCATTTTAGGCGAATTATCCTGGAACGTCCACTTCTACTCGCATTAGTAAACTTGAGGATGCCTGCCATTCATAATACCACCCACAAAAAAATCATTGTGCGCAGAACGGACACTTAATTTGGGATTATACGCATGGGAATAATATTGTTCGCTTCCTCCACCACACCATCGAGAACATGGCGATCGTCGATTTGTCCGCGCCAACGGAGGCCCTCGTGTATATACAGTGTCGTCCACTCTTAGGGGGAACGCACGGCCGCGTGACACTCTCTTCGAGCGCCAGTGAGACCGTCATTGCTGCGCATCGAGGCAAAGTGGCAGACGACGCGAAGCACTTTAAGTGCCATCTCCAAAGGCGCTTTCTGGGCGTATCAGTCTGCGCAGGCGCACTGCAGGAAACGCCGGCGAACCTCGGCGAGGCGCCGATATCTTTGCGTGCTAGGTGTCGGCGCCAGCGCACGCGCGCTCGTGTACGCGTCGGAATGGGGGGTCTGGTTTACAACGATCGGAGGCTCGCGGGGCTCTGGGTGACCCTTCTCTTCAAAGTTTAAGTTGTCCTTTCAGCGCTCCCCAACCCCTTCTCTTCACGGCTTGAGATTCTTTCCGTCGACTTGACAGGAGAAGCAAGCCAGCACCAGGAACATGAAGATGCATGCCCTTTTCCGACGCCCGTCCCGGCGTGCGCCAAGAGCCGAGACGCTGAGCGCGTACGCACAGGAAGGGCCCTTGGAGCTGGCTCTTTATTACCCTGAGCCACTTTTCTTGGATGTGCGGCCGTGTCGGGTGCACTAGCGCTCCCACTAGCGCACCACGCGCTCGCGTGTTCACCCTAAGAGTGGGCGACTGTGTACAAGGTCGTCCACTCATAACGTGAACACGCGAGTGGTTCGCCCTGCTCTTAGGAGCCCCAGTGTGTCCTTCGCAGCCGTGTATCCAAGTTAAAACCCAGACGACGCAAAGCACCATTTCCGGATCCCTCTTAGCCAGTATAACTTTTTTTGCATGCGGCGAGAACGTGTTGAACGTACTGGCGCTCCGAAGCGCACGGCCCAGCACTCCCGTGTTCGCCTTGCGAGTGGACGACCCTCCACATTAGTGGGGCGCGTGCTGGCCGGGATTAGACCAACGGTTGTTATCGGCGAAGGCAAATCATATACAACAGCAGCGCTTTCATGCGCCGAATTTTAAGAGACAACACAGAATATAAACTTTATGAGTGAGATCGGCGTTGTTCCTACAGAGGTTAATTTTCTAACCATCACATAAAAAGGCTCAACTCACGCAGCGGTAAAAGCAATATTTCCAATGTACGTTTCGCATGCCTTCTGCACGCGCCCATTGTTGCGTGCTTCTGTTGCGTGCTCCAAATGCGTTACACATTCTCATTTTGAAAGCCTCTTTTTATGTGTGCGCCTTTTGTTCGTTCTTCATTATGTTTAGCTGGAAGAATATTATTCTATATCTGTGACTCCCTCTACATTGTGTTCGTGAAACTGACATTTCGCTGCAGTTTAATAAGACCGTTAAAATATTCGGAAAACAAGAACTTTCCGCTATTACAGTTATCAAGATGCCTTTTCTTTATTTGCTTGAAATGTAGTGAACTTTGTTGATGCAAAAAAATTTAGAAAGCATGTCCTCGGGAAACCACCTTTTTGTGTCTAATGCTTTCTTTATATTCTTTATTTGATGGTCTATGAACAAGAAGTGTATTTACTATTTTCCTATCGTGTATTGAAATACGTATACATAACTGCCGCTCGCTTATATAGGCTGGATAAGATCAGTGCAAGGCTCTCAGTCTTCATTTACTGCTTGTAAATGATGTTGAGAATAGAAGTCAATATAGCTACGCAGAGTGCATGAACTTAATCCCGTTGTTTCTGTGCCATGGCTTAACAAGACCTTAATTTTTTACAGTGGATTTCCAATCATTTCGAACAGCACCGAGTGAAGATGGAACCTTCCTTTAAGGAATTCTTGTAGAATTTACACTCGCATGCACTCTAGAATACAATCAAGATGCGCCACATCATGGGGAACATAATTGTATTACGGGTTAAAAGTGTAATAAACGTAAATATTTTTAACAATTAAACATTCTTTGATACAAACTCCGACGGGTTTCTCTGATGCAAGTTCAACTTTAGTGGCCAAGTAGCATTTTGCCAGTGTACCCAATGCTAGCGCGGTTTAAAACGCCCGTCTCTTTCCTTACCTGCCGACCCTACTCACTCGCCGTCCTCGACTTGGGTTGAGTCTACTTGGCAAAAACTTTATAAGGTCTGAACGATAGGATAACACCGAGATGCCAACAGCGGACGAGATTGCCTCTCAACACTAGATTTATTCGTCGTCCTTCTCATTGCTCAACAACGGCCCATACGTGGATCGTTACACATTCACAAAAACATCACTCAGGTAGGATTTCAAGAGCTCACCTGTGATGTAATTGCTGAAGTCAGTTACGATGTCCTCATGCTAGCAAAGGGCAGTGGATGCGTCAGCCTCAAAAAAAGGTGCAGCCACTCCTTGATGGGGCCATATTCCGCCGCTGGTTCGTACTTGCGCATGCACAGTGCTTCTGGTATTGCCGGCATGATATCGTTTATACACTTCACTGCAGGTTTTAGGAGATGTCGACGCTGCTTAGGGAGGTAAATAACAGTAGCTTGATGTCGTTATGTTTTTGAACGGTACGCCGGGTCCTTGTCATGTGTAGTTATGGGACGCTTGAAGACATAATTCAGACAAAAGTACAGACGGCAACCCGACACTACGGTTAGTAGTCGCCGTTCCCTTTACTCAGCCACGTTACTAGAGCCACCGCGTTGTCTCAGTGGTTATGGCACTCGGCTGCTGACTCGAAAGACGCGGGTTCGATCCCGGCCGTGGCTGTCGAATTTTGATGGAGGCGAAATTCTAGAAGCCCGTGTACTGTGCGATGTCAGTGCACGTTAAAGAACCCCAGTCGGTCGAAATATCTGGAGCCCTTCACTTCGGCGTCCCTCATAGCCTGAGTCGCTTTGGGACGTTAAACCCCCATAAACCATAGACCATCCATCATGTTTCTGACGTGGACCTTCACATGTTCTGAAAATGTTCCGTGAGCTAGAATCTGAAGACATCATCGGTAATGCGATTGCAGAAGTTGGCCACAAAAGTGTCCTGTGCCCAAAAACGTCGAGCATCAGACCGTGCACTGACAGTTTGCAGGTGTGCATTGCAACACAGTGATGAGGGTGGCATCCGAGAAACACCTCAGCCGCCTTCTCTCCCTCTCCGGCATCCTGAACTGCAAGATGCTGGCTATGCATAACGTGCTAGAGGGCGTCAACATACAAGGTGTGGTAAGAAAGGTATGTTTCGTAGGCTAGAAGCGCACCCCCACATTTCTGTCATTATAATAGTATGTAAAAAATGAAAAGCGCGTCAGACGGTTCTTACCAGAAAAAGAAGCATACAATGCAGGGTCCGAGCAAAGCAACAGGTATATCAATTATATCGCCTCCTACCACGCTGCCGTCAAGGCAAAATTCAAAAGCGTAACAACTGTAATTTTTCTCGCATCGATTCAAATGCATATAGCCACTAAACTTGCAATAGGAGTATTGCCAATTGGCCAGTAAATTACACAGCTGCACTGAATCATATATTGCATATGCTGAATTGGAAAGATGGATCAAACGAAAATATACTGCAAGATAATGTTTGCCCCTCTTCAAAACATGGTCGATCACTGCTCTACAACATCTGCTTGGATCGTTCACTCGGCCATCATGAAAATTTGAACAGGTCGCTACTTTCAAATGGCACGAAATGCGAGAGGGTACGTTTTATTTGCGATTTTGCGTTTTATCCTTGACAGGGAGAACAGATGTGCACGCCTGGGCACAGTTACTGCAAGTTCCTTTTACACGTCGGTGTCAGGGTCAAGCTGGCTCACAGCGCGTAAAGGTGCTCTAGAGCGCAGTTTTTCAGCTTTTCCCGACACTCTGTGGGGATTGCGCACCATGACAAGATCTGCGGGTTCAGAGCGTTTCGTGGAAATCAAGGATAATCTGCTGCGTATGCTGCGGCACCATATTATGGCGGGATAAGTTTTGGACATGCATGTGTTGCACGTGTGCTGCCACTGCAGCAGTTTCGAAACACGTGCATGCGTCAATTGGGGAGGACTAATTGGAGAGGGTTAATTGGGGAAGTAGATCATTATCTGCAGAAGATAGAGTTAATTAGAGGGAAATGGGAGACACCTTTGCCCTGCAGTGGACGTAGCCAGGATGATGATGATGATTCATGCTTCCGTTCTGCATATCTGGCTCCTGCATAATGACGGCTGTGCTGCCGTACAGAAGGTAAAATAGGGCCAACTGCGCTGTTAAAGCAGAGGGCTACAGGCGTGGACGAATTGAAGACACGAAGGCTGATTCACAGCTAAGTGAGAACCACTCGTGTGCCAGCGGTCATCCTGTGCCTTATCTCCGTGTAAATGGACGTTCACTCTTAAGAACGGCTCAGCAATGTTGTGCTCGCGCTTCCTTCCTACTGTTGAGCTCGGCGCTGTGCGGCCTGCTCTTGCCCCCCCCCCCCCCCCCCTGCCACCGGATACGGGCCGGTGTAGTTTCGGCTACTAGGCTTTGTTCCGGTGCAACGCCAGCGGTGGGGATGGGCTGGCCGGGGCCCGTCCTCTGGGGATGCAAAACCCCATGGGAGTGGCAGCGACTCCCAAGCGACTGAGTGGGCCAGTCGCGCACGTGAGGTCCGATGCCTGTGCGGAGGCAGGCCTGGTTGTATAACCAGGTTGGACTCACGGAATTGGGCTCGAAAAGTGCTCGAAAACCAAAAGGCCTCTGCACGCGGGGGCGTGCGTGGCTACCGGCTGGCGCGTCGGTTTCTGGTCACGGAGAGGCCAGGTCCGCGCGGGGGTTTCCAGCAGAAGGGCTCCTTGGGAGCGATGTCCTCGGGGAAGCAGCCAGGGATGGCTGACCGCGGGGCCGTGAGGCTAGAGCGCGGGACGCCGAGGTACGGGGGACCTTAGTACGACCGATGCGAAAACCGTCGATGTTGTGGAGTAGCGGTGGAGTAGGACCGGGTTATCTCACGCTCGGCCAGGTTCCTGGCTTGTGAGCCGGTCAGCCCGGCCCTGAACACTCCCTCCTGAGTAGGTGTGGAGCAAGCCAGGGGAGGAAATACGTCCAAGGTTGGTTGGTTGGTTGGAAGCACAGGTGGGTCCCCGGGAGTCTAATTCCATTGCCTGGATCCACCACACACACTTCCGGAGTCTGAAAAACCGCGAAAAACACTTGACGGTTAGTAGCTGGGCAGCGATTCGCAAGTCCGAACCGGACCCCTAAATGTCGTGGAGGAGCCCGAGGCAGCTGACCCGGGTTAGGATTTCCTGTCTCCGAGTCGGAGCTATTGCGTCGTTGGGTGATCGGGCATCCCGTGAGTGGAGCCGCACCATTGGTCAACATCGACGCCCTCCCGGTCCTGGCCAGACAGGAGTCGAGCAATGATAAAATGAGGGTCAATGTCTCGCTGTCCCCATTCCCATCACATTACCCATAACCCTTCTCTCAGTCCCATTCCCACAACCTACGTCCCACCCCCTCCGCTACGTCCCAGGGGAGATCAGGGGAGTCTCCCCGGGCCCGCTCCCCTGGCTGTGGGTCGCTTAGTAGCATTACCCCATTTTTTTATTTTCTCTCCTACGGGTGGCAAAAGCACAACATTGCCTTCGGGCCTTTTCATTTATATTACGATTGGGTTAAGCCTGTTCTATTTAAGTGGCACAGGCAGGGGCCTAATGGTTTACATTCCTTTTCTGGTTGCCCCACCATACTTATGTTGAGCTCGGCGAAATTGGACATGGGGAGGATTCCCTGAGGACCACGGCGAGGGTGGGTGAGCGCTCTGGAGGAGACGTGGCTGGAATGCCGGAAGCAGCGACGATAATAGCGTCCACACGTGTTCGTTCCGGTCCTCACACGACGAAGTACAAGATCAGTGTTGCCCTCTTCAGTCACGCTGGGGTTGAACAATTGCCCGAGTGCCGCGCCTTCGATAGAGTTTCCGCGTTCCGGTCATCAGTACAAGATCTTTCAACCCCTGCTGGGAGACAGCCTGCATTCCTGTGTCACGCAGGTGCCTTTCGGGTCCACATGGGCCTGGTCCGGACACACGTGCGCACCCACCTGGAGGCCGCGTGGACGACAACGTGGCCGGTTCCTGTTCCCTTTCCCTCGATCAATCTGCGAGAGAACATCAGGACCGCCCTGCCGTGGATGGTACCATCAGTGGCATCGTGTGGTTGGACATCATTCTTCGAACTGTATTCCCCAGCTAGGGATTCGGGGAATAGGAAGAGTATTTAACGAGCTGCTGGTTTGGTACCAGCGGAGAGCCCCCCCTCTTGAGAGATACCCTTTGCTGGGAGAGACTCCCGTCTGCTAAGAAGCTCTCTTTACTGAGAAGCACTCTCAGTTTCCCTACTTGTACATTATGTGAATTGTCTTTGTATAAAGTTTTCCAAGTTTTCTTCCTACGATCTTCCTCGTTTCTTCTCCGGCCCAGTCACGCTAGCTTATTCCCAGCAGCGTGGATGCCCTCCGTGGTGTTTCGGCGCATACGGCGCCGCAGCGCATATCAGCTAAGCGGCGCAGGCGCACAGGGGCCTGGATGCGGTGCTTCGTGTCGTCTGCTACAGCATGGAAACGCACATTGCTTGCTTTGTTGTGCAGCGCACCTGACTAACATCGCGCTGACAGCGCCCGAGAGCCCCGAACGCTCTGAGCCGGCGCTTCGGGAAAGCGCACTTCACTCAGTGGAGCGCGTTGTCATTGGTTCCGCGTACAACGCACCGGCCTGTTTTCAGTGGCACGACGTCGGATAATCCGTGCATTGTTGCGACTTTCTTAGCTCTTGTTTGGCTTTGTTTAGGGGATTTAACGTCCGAAAGCGACTAAGACTATAGGGGACGCCACAGTGAAGGGCTCCGTATTACTTCGACCACCTGGAATTCTTCCCATGCACTGACATCGCGCGTTAAACGACCGCCTAGCGTTTCGCCGCCGTCGAAACGGAACCGCCGCAGCCAAGGTCGCACTTAAGTCCACATGCTCAGTAGTAGGGCGTTCTCAGTTGAGCTAGCGTGGCGAGGCATACTCAGGACTTGACCGCACCCCGCAAATGACATCGGTAACGGAACACAGCTGCATTTTCTGCGGGCGCTGTCTAAGGCAGATGAGATGTTTTATAGTAGCAGCTGCGAAGCCGTGTGCACAGATAGAGCATTGGGCTCACTTTCCTTGGTCCGGGTGGTCCCAAGACAACACTAGCGCGAAAGAGCTCGCAGATTACTTGATATTTTATTGAAAAACTTGTAGAAATAGCCCACAATAGTATTGAGTTCAAAAAGATGCAATGTATCTTTATATGCGAGCCATTGCATGCAGCCGATCCCCGCCGCGGCGGTCGAATTTTGATGGAGTCGAAATTCTAAAGGCCCGTGTACTGTGCGACGTCAGTGCACGTTAAAGAACCCCAGGTGGTCAAAATTTCTGGAGCTCTTCACTACGGCGTCCCTGATAGCCTGAGTCGCTTTGGGACGTTAAACCCTCTTAAACCAAACCAAACCAATCAATCCTTGCAGCATTAAGAACTCTGGACTGCAACGAATTTGGTCGGAAGCTCATGCCACCAGCCACAGGAACCTAATTGTAGCGCTGAAATCCCTTATAATGTGTCTAGATTTCGTTCTGTGGTTCCCCCATACCTAGGACGTTTTAGGGCGAAAATATTACTTAACCGGGTAAAACCCAACTAGAAATCTTGTGTGAGGCCTCGGAGTAACTCGACTAAGAACGTGTAAGTTCGGAGGAGCGTTGCGCCAGCAGTAGCGAATGCGAGGATGGCACAGCGCCAGCTGCCGCCGAGTGAAGAGAGGGCATGACCATGAAGAGCGAGGAACGTAGTTGCGTGCACATGCAGATGCCAGAAAATAAGAGGCGAGGAATGAAAGCATGCTTTCGCACGTTTACTCGGTTTAACTCCATTAAAACCTTACCCTTTTTTCTTTCCTGCGCTGAAGCTTTTCTGCTAGCATTTCTTTATTCGGACTTTGTGGAACGCAGCTCAAAACAAAGTGATTGCCGTTAACTACATCTTGGAGAACGGCTAACTAGGAACACAAATTCCATTACAGGAAGCACTTGTATAGTAGGCTGCCAGTCACGAGGTCCCTGACGCTGATGATCGCGATTTTGAGGATGTGGCACCTGAGCTCTCGGTGAGTTAAACGCTCCCTGCAATAGGATACTTGGTGCCAGATGCCCCGTGATTTGGGGCGCTGGGAACGGAAGCGAAAAATTGAAAACCCTTTCATACGTCAGTCGGATAAACTTAAGTCTTAAGGGAAGCTGGGCTCACATTCATGATCGCCACTCAGAATTATCCCCCCCCCCCTACTGAAATATACTCTACTGCTATAAACTTTCCTGGCACCTAAGCAAGAGGCTAATAAATTAAATAATAAGCTCAACAATTTCAACCTCTCTGGCTCATTCACATAGTCGAACATAAAAAGCTGATTTCTTTACTGTTTAGATTGCTCAGCGCACTGCTAACTGTCATTATAACTGCGTTTTTTACCAATTTCGCACGCCAGTGGTTGTAAGTATTTTTTCAATCTTTCAGAAAGACAACTGACCCCGCTTGCACGAAATAAGTGCGCTAAGTCTAATCTTATTTCGAGTGTAAACTAGCTTGCGGTATACAGGAAGTCTGGACTTCACAAGTCCAGTCTTATAATTGTAGACTGCAGAGTGGTTGCTTTTCCTGCGGAAATTCCATTGGTTAATATTTTGTAGGGATGTACAAAATTTCGAAGAAATGGCATAATATAAGGAAATAGCAGCATCCAAATGCCTCTACATATCGAGAAAACACTCTAAGAAGCTTGGAAGCAATTTATACTTCGAAGATACTCATTACGCATGAAACTACTAAACAATAGGTGCTCTTACTTGGGGCAGAGTATGTCAGCATGAGAAGGTCGGAAGACCTGCTACCCCGCTCGTTGTGGCGCGAAATAATATGCACTGCGTTTGCCATATAGCATTATACACCCCCTTCTTTGCACACATGCAGGTTGCGCAATTCCCCCGGATCAAATAAATTCCTCCTACGTGCCGGACACTTAACGAATGCTGCGAATTCATTTTTCACACAACGGTACTCATAGCATGTCAAAATGCTAAATTTTATTTTATTATAGTCGCCGAGTTTGTCGGTTTTTTTCCTTTGGACTTTTCATTCATGATTAGTATACAGCACACAATTAAAAACCGCCATGGTGAAAAAACAACAACAGAACTGAAACGACGACCGACGACGAAGTTGCAACAGCACACAGCACGTGTCACTTCACCGAGGAACAGATGTTTGAGAGCGAAAAAGAGACAATATCACTGAATACGAAATGCTTAATTGTGCAATATAAATTCGTTTTGCGCCCAGCATAGTGAGGCTTTTCTCATGTATAGACTCTTATATTCGCGTATGTGGCACGCATCAACGATTCCCCGGACTAAGCTCCGTATTTTGTGGGTTCGCCTCCAGCGTCCATAAAAACCTGCATTCTGCGCTGGAGGGAGCTGTACAGAAACCTACAAATGCAGGCGTTGGACCTAAGTCGCTCCAACTCCTGTTGGACAACAGTCCATAGTGTGTCCGCTTGGAGGGCATGGATCTGTTGGCGGGCCATAACAAACTTCATGTTGCCACAGATATTCTCACTGACATTGAGGTGAGGCAGCTATGGATGCCGTTCGAGCACTGCGACGTCACGAAGCTCAAGAAACGCAGCAACTCTTATTTTTATTTTTGCATGGAGATGTTATCATTCTGCAAAACGTAATCATTTTCGATAAATGGTCCCCAAATAAGGTATGGAAGAAGCACATCGTCCAGGATGGCACCGCAGGCATCTTCAATCAAGCGCCTCTCTATTCAAACTAAGGGTCCCTGGCCTTCGGCTCTCACAGCCCCCAAGCATTCACAGCAGTCCGGCCTAAGGACGTGATTCGCTGCATAAACTCCGGCATATTGCTGCAAAAAAATGAAAAACTTTTGTTAGCGTTGATATAAAAATAGATGTAAGCGGTAAATTACAATTAACAAGTATTGAGAAATTTTATACTTACCGTTTTCTAGTAGGCAATAACTAGCGGGAAGTCATGTTCGCTTAACACCGTCATAAAAAATACGGCCAACGGGGCCACTTTTTCCCCCTTTTCATTTGTTTTGAAAGAGCACCATATATTCCCAGATTCAGGCGAAGCATGATTTCACTGTATGCCACAGTGCATGAAAATCGGTTCCCTAAGAGCCACTATTTCTCAGGGAACGAAACATTCCACGTGATTTAAAAGTTAGTGGATTTTTAACTACAATCAATGCAAGTAAATTTCGGCCATAATTTATCTAAACTTGGGTGAAACTCAAACAATTGTGATGTCACCATTCTTCACTGATAAGATTTGTCCGCTCAATACTCCGTTTGAAATCTTTAGCTAGATCATCACAACGTGAATAGGAATTCAATTCGACTTCATTGCGTCTCTCTCAGCCCATGCGTAGCTTACGACGTTAACACTCTCATATCGCATATTACTGTTACTAATATTCTTTACACTGAAATCCCTCAAACGAAATTCTTCCAAAACTAAACTCCTTTTGTAAGGCGGCGGTTTATTTAAAAGAGCTGGTAGGAAGGGAGCAGCGGCGAGAACAATCCGAGGGCAACCAGGTCGGGCACAGACACACGTGGCGATAGCAATACGGCTGACGCGCAGGGCCATTTTCGTTTTCACGAGTGATCTGCTTTGTCTGGGTCATCATCGTCTTCAAAATCAGCCCCGGGGCGAAGAGGAGCCATCCTGGCGACTTACGGCGACTGCAATATGGAGCGGTTGTAGTAAGGCCTGAGACGCTGGATGTGAACTGTCTCGCGGCCGCGGCGGCGGAGATCGGGAGATGGCGTGAGGGGTTCGACGACGTAATTAACGGGAGATGTGCGCTCCAGGACACGGTAGAGGCCGTGATACTTGGCAAGAAATTTCGAGGAAAGTCCAGGAGTACTTGATGGTACCCAGAGCCACACAAGCGCACCAGGAGAGAAGTGCGATGTGGTGGGAGCGTTGTTGTGGCGGAATTTCTGGCGACACGGCGTCAGTTGTGAGTGACCGGGCGATTTGGCGACAATCTTCAGCGTGTTGCGCGGCTTCGGAAACAGGGGTATATTCGGAGGCGTCAGGTTGATAAGGCAGAATGGTGTCTATGGTAGCAGATGGATGACGGCCGTAAAGAAGAAAGAAGGGAGAGAAGCCAGTAGTAGACTGCTGGGCGGTGTTGTAGGCGAAAGTCACATGAGGAAGGATGAGATCCCAATTCGAGTGGTTGGATGCGACGTACATAAAGAGCATGTCCCCGAGGGTGCGGTTAAATTGCTCGGTGAGGCCGCTGGTCTGCGTATGATAGGCGGAGGTGGTTCGATGCATTATGTTGCACTGGCAGAGCAGGGTTTTGACGACACCGGACGAAAAGGCGCGTCCGCGCTCGCTAAGCAGTTCACGAGGTGCACCCTAACGAAGGACGAAACGCTACGAAAGGAAGGTGGCAACGTCTATCGCTGTCGCAGGCGGAAGGGCGGTGGCTTCGGCATACCGCGTCCGATGATCAACCGCAACGATAGCCCAAATGGTTGCCGGCCACAGTGTACGGAAGCGGGCTGTAGAAATCAATGCCGATACGGTCGAAAGGGCGTGGTGGGCAAGGGAGTGGCTGCAACTCTCCAGCAGAACGATGAGGAGATGGCTTGCGACATTGACAGGCGAAGCAGGCGCGTACGTATTTAAGTACGAAAGTGTACATGCCGCGCCAGTAATAGCGCAGCCGGATGCGGGTGTATGTCTTGAAAGCTCCCGCGTGACCGGATTGTGGGTCAGCATGGAAATAGGCGCATATGTTTGTGCGCAGGTGGCGAGGAATAACGAGTAACCACTTGCGGCCGTCGGTGCTATAGTTCCGGCGATAGAGGAGGTTATCGCGAATCACGAAGTGGGAAGCATGGCGGCGGAGAGCACGGGATGGAGAAGCTGCCGTGGGGTTGGAGAGAAAGTCGAGAAGAGAAGCGATCCAGGGGTCAGTACGTTGCGCTGAGGGCATGTCGCTGATGTGAAGGAACGACGGGGAGGCGTCAGAGATGGAAAGGCTGGCGATCTCGGCTGGAAGTGGGCAGCGGGACAGGGCATCAGCGTCTTGATGCTTGCGGCCAGAACGATAGACCACGCGGATGTCATATTCTTGCAGACGAAGAGCCCACCTGGCAAGGCGGCCGGATGGGTCTTTCAAGGAGAAAAGCCAACAAAGCGCATGATGGTCCGTCACAACGTCAAAAGAGCGGCCATAGAGGTACGGGCGGAATTTGGCAAGAGACCATACGATGGCCAAACACTCTTTTTCGCTTACGGAGTAATTAGTTTCAGCCTTTGTAAGTGTGCGGCTTGCGTAGGAAACAACGTACTAATCAAAACCACGGATTCGCGGGGCGCGTACGGCGCCGAGGCCGACACCACTGGCGTCCGTGTGGACCTCGGTAGGAGCGGTCGAGTCGGAATGGCGCCGTATGGGCGGCGCTGTAAGGAGGCGGCGCAAGGTGTTATACGCATCGTCGCACGCCGGAGACCACATCGATAAGTCGGAACTGCCGGACAGTTGTGTTAAAGGCGCAGCAATCGAAGCAAAGTTGCGAATAAACCTCCGAAAGTAAGAGCACAGACCTGAGAAGCTGCGCAAATCCTTGATGGAAGTGGGTTTGGGAAAGTCTGCGACAGCGCGAAGTTTAGCTGGGTCGGGATGAACGCCTTGCTTAGAGACAACGTGTCCTAAAATTGTCAGCTGACGCGCAGCAAAACGGCATTTCTTCAAGTTGAGCTGCAGGCCAGCGTCAGAAAGGCAGGTCAAAACGTGCTTCAGGCGGGATAGATGGGTTTCAAAGTCGGGGGAAAAGACGAAAATGTCGTCGAGATAGCATAGACACATTTTTCACTTGAGTCCACGCAAAATGGTGTCCATCATCCGTTCGAAGGTTGCAGGGGTATTACAAAGGCCGATTGGCATCACAGTAAATTCATACAATCCGTCGGGTGTCACAAAAGCAGTTTTGGGACGATCGGCCGCTTCCATCGAGGGAGGAAAAAAAGAGCTCCGCCCCTTGCAAACAGTCCAGAGCGTCATCTATGCGGGGGAGCGGATACACATCCTTGCGCGTTATCTTATTAAGGCGGCGGTAATCGACACAGTGAGCCATCTTTCTTTTTCACAAGGACAACAGGCGATGCCCAAGGGCTACTTGAGGGCTGAATGACGCCGTTTTGAAGCATTTGGTCGACTTGCTCTGTAATAGTCTGGCGCTCGGCTGGAGACGCACGATAGGGGCGCGGCCGCAGCGGCGCGTGGGCACCAGTGTCGATGCGATGGGTGACGGTGGAAGTTTGGCCCAAGGAAGTCTGGGGAGCGTCGAAGGAGGAGCGAAATTGATGAATGAGGTCGAGAAGCTGTGTTCTGTGCGGCGGGGTAAGATCGGCCTCGATGGAGCGCAAGAACAATTCGGTAGAAGAGCGATCTGGCGTAGAGGCAGGAGGGCTCAGCGCGTTCACGCGAGGAGCGGTGTATCGTCGGTCTCCTAGCGGATGAGCAGAGATGCGATGGGTTGCACACTGCCGAGGCATTCACCAAGGCGCAGAGCGGTAGGGCAGGAAAACGGGTTAGAAACCAAAAGTATCGAAAGGCCAGCGGACACAGTCAGTACGGCGTATGGCAGAGAGAGACACTTGCGGTGCAGAAAAGTATGGCCTGGAGTAAATAGGACAGTGTCGTCACCGATAGAGTCGCAAGACAAGTGTACAAGAACGAAAGAGCACGGGGGAATGTCGATGTCTTCGGCGGCGAGGGCTTTAACACAGGCAACAGGAGGAGTAGCGTCCAGAACAGGATTGGGCAGAGAAGAGAACCCGACTTCCGCTCGAGCACAGTCGATGATAGCTTCATGGACGGAAAGGAAATCCCAGCCCAGAATAACAGGATGGGAACAGGAAGGCAGCACGACGAATTCTATCGTGTAGAGGGAGTCCTGAATCACAACTCGAGCGGTACACGCTGCGGACGGCTTGATGTGATCAGCGCTGTCCGTTTCGCAGCGACAGTACATCAATCGGCGTCTTTACCTTCTTCAACGAACTACAAAACTTTTCCTCCATAACAGAAATCGCAGCACCGGTGTCCACAAGGGCCAAGACAGTAATGCCCTCGACAGAAATTTCGATCAGATTAGCAGGGGATATGTGAGGCCTTGGAAAGTTCGACGGGGACGCAGTTTTCGCCTCAGGAACTGGTGTACCTAGTTTTCCTCCTGAGGCAGATTGGGGCGACGTCGCATAGGACAAATGGAGCGGCGCCTCGGTGAAGGTGAACGGCGTCTAGAAAGGGCTGAACAGTCAGGAGAAAAAGGACGACTAGACGGCGGCTCAGCAGATCCGGTGTACTGACTCGTGGAAGGCCAGTACGCGGGAGCTGGAGGAGGTGGCGCGTAGACTGGGAGACGGCGGCGGCAAAGCCTGGCCACATGACCAGGCAATCAGCAATTGTAGCAGATATAGGCCGGTTGTCGATGGTGCGCCAGGGGATGCTGACTCGCGGAGCCGGCCGAAGCGAAGGAGCCACCGCTCGCGCAGGTGTTGGAGGCAAAGCATAGGTAGGCGATCGAGGTCTGGCGACGACGTCCGCGTATGTCAGCGGAGCGGCGACAGGTGGCGGCGGATGGGCGGGCGGAAGAGCCTCGGCAACCTGCTCTTGGATGGCGTGTCGAAGGGCCGGAGCCAAATCTGGAGCTTGCCCTGTAGGGTTCGGCAGAAGAGAAAGCTGACGCGCCACTTCTTCCCGAACAAAGTCTTTGATTTGTTGCAGCAGCGATGAGGTGTCAGGTGCTGGTGTCAGTCCAGCAAGCTACTCAACCTGTCGAGGGTGCTGTCGACTCAGGAGCCTCTGCTTCCGCAGCTCCTCGAAGCTTTGGCAGAGGGTGACGACTTCAGCAACGGTGCGCAAGTTGCGCGCTACCAGCATCTGAAAGGCGCCGTCGTCAACACCCTTCAAAATGTGTTTAATCTTGTCAGCTTCTGACATGTTGAGGTTGACACGCTTGCATAGGTCAATGACGTCTTCGATGTAACTGGTAAAGCTTTCGCCGACCTGCCGAGACCGTTCACGCAAGCCTTGTTCGGTGCGGAGCTTCCGAACAGCAGGACGACCAAACACTTCGGAGAAGGTTGTCTTGAAAGCAGACCAGGTGCGAATGTCCACCTCGTGGTTCCAATACCACAGGTTAGCCACGCCGGTGAGATAAAAAATTACGTTATTTAATTTGGTGGCATCGTCCCATTTGTTGTAAAGGCTCACCCTCTCGTAAGACGTGAGCCAATCTTCGACATCTTGCTCATCGGTCCCACTGAAGATGGCCGGGTCCCGTTGGCGAAGGGAGCCGGCGCAGGTAACAGCTCGGCCCACTTGCACGGCTTGATGTTGAACGTCGTTAGGCATCGCAGGTGGCGAGAGAGTACGGTTGCGCAATTACAGGGCTGTTACCCGGCTCCTCCACCAAATGTAAGGCGGGGGTATATTTAAAAGAGCTGGGAGGAAGGGAGCAGCGGCGAGAACAATCCGAGAGCAACCAGGTCGGGCACAGACACACGTGGCGATAGCAATACGGCTGACGCGCAGGGCCATCTTCTTCGTTTTCACGAGTCATCTGCTCTGTCTGGGTCATCATCTTCTTCACACTTTGTTTAAGAAATACGGCCAACAGGGCCACTCTTTCTCCAGTTCATTTGTTTTGAAAGATCACAATATTTTCCAAGATTCAGGCGAAGCATGATTTCACAGAATGCCACATTGCCTTGGAGCACGCGTTCGCATTTCCTTATCGTTTTCACTTATATAAATTGAGTTTTCACAACTGAATCAACTTGCTGATCTTCGAGAATTCGCTTTTTTCTGATTTTTTACTTGACACTTTGCCGAAGTACACGCGTTCCAAAAACATAAATTAGGTAATGCTGCAAATTATTAATTATTATTTACCACAACTGGCTTAACAGCGTAGAAAGTAGCCCTGTAGGTTTGAATATTTCTTCAGTAATCAATTGTATTGCATGAAACGCGCTTTTTGGGATGTTATAGATTATGTTTTATCCTTACGAACAGTTTTCGGGCCTCCAGACTCGCTTCCGCTGGTCCCACCTAGTCCTAAATGCAGATTCGTCCGTACATACATGATACAACCTTTTCCTCCTGCTCCATGGTCTTCTTCATCCTGCCGGCCAATTAAGCTGATTGTTCCTCTTGGTGCAACTCAAAACTGGGTTTTGTACAGCTATTGTGGATTTGAGAAAAGTCTTGCACGAGGCACGCTTTACTGTTGTGTTCGACACTCTTGGAAGCGCGACACTGTCCTTAATTCATCCACACTTGCAGCTGGTTAGACAAGGATTTCCGCAACGATGTCCATGCGGCCCTCCTCTGTGGCGGATTTTTGATGGCCTTTCTGCAGAGCATTCTTAATTTGTCGCTTTTTTGTACGCTTAGATTAACTGATGGTTTAAATTGTCCGATGGATCGACATAGATATATCTCTCTGAGAGTAGGCTTCTAGGCTCAAATCTACAGCTCGCCTTCTTTTACATCCTGGAATACGGGACATCTCTAGCTTCTAGAAGGGTCGCCGAGAAATGCCGCAGCCCTGCACTGTTGCAGCAAAGCAACAAGATAAAAAGGAAGTGGCATTGCTGCTTTTAAAACTAATAGCATGACGTTATATCAGCCTATAAAATACCCTGAGCGAAAGAACGTCTATTGGACCGAGCTTTGACAAATCAACCGAGAATAGTTCACTCAGTGAGACAAGCCACACAGATTGGCAATCATTTGCGTGTCCGCTTCGCCACCGGATAAGAGACTGTCACGCCGAAGCTGCGGTGCTAATGCCTGCATGCAGTGTAAATGCCATTCTTCCGCACCTCTGCCATTTGAGTGTCGGCATCGCTATTTTGAGCAATGTAAACATGGCTTGGAAGCTGGTGGACTCGCGGGTGGTGGTCAGTCTGAATAGAAACTAGCATCGTCGTCGTGCATGCGAGCTGCGCTTTGGTGATAGATGTGCTGGCTGTGAACCGCCTCAACGGTTAGTTCAGTCCTTTTTTACTTGTTTTTTCCGCATGTTAAGTTTTAGACCCACCGTTCCACTCTGCCTGTCTAACTCATTGATCATGATTTGCAGTGCATCTTCAGAGTGACTAAGGAAGGCAATGCCATCAGCGAATCGCAGATTATTTAGGTATTCTTCATTAACTCTTATCCCCAACTGTTCCCAATTCAGGCCTCGGAATACCTCCTGTAAACAGGCGGTGAATAGCATTGGTCAGATCATGTCTCCCTGCCTGACGCCCTTAAACTTTGGAATTTTACTGCTGACGTTATGGAGGGGAGGACTACGGTAGCTGTGCAGTTGCTATATGCATCTTCCAGTACTTTTACATAAGGCTCTTCTACATCCTGATTCCGCAATGCATGTAAGACTGCTGAGGTTTCCACTTAGTCAAACGCCTTGTTGTAATCAATGAAGGGTATATATAGGGGTTGGTTAT
This sequence comes from Amblyomma americanum, assembly GCF_052857255.1. Classification (NCBI taxonomy): domain Eukaryota; kingdom Metazoa; phylum Arthropoda; class Arachnida; order Ixodida; family Ixodidae; genus Amblyomma; species Amblyomma americanum. The sequence continues at coordinate 54,175,750 of NC_135501.1, forward strand.
ATTCTGCGCATTTCTCTATCATCTGATTGATAGAGTGAACATGATCTATTGTGGAATATCCTTTATTAAAGCCTGTCTGATCATTTACTTGATTGAAGACTAAGGTTGCCTGGTCAATTAGCGATTACCTTTATAAATACCTTGTAGGCAACGGAAAGTGAACTGATCGGCCTGTGATTTTTAAACTCCTTGGCGTCTCCTTCCTTATGAACTAGGATATTTTTGTTCTTCCAAGCTTCTGGTACTGTCGAGGTCGTAAGGCATTGCGTATAAAAGGTGGCTAGTTTTTCTAGCACAATCTCGCCTCCATCTTTCAACAGATCTGCTGTTACCTGATTCGCACCAGCTGCTTTTCCCTTGGCATTGCACCTAAAGCTTTCTTTACTTCCTGTTTCGTTACTAGCAGGATGACGCATTCTTGTGCGCTACTGGGTCTATAATTAACGTTCTCATTACACTGGCTACTGTACAGATTTGTTGAGAACTCTTCAACTACTTTAACTATCTTATCCATTATTGGTAATGGCATTGCCCTGCTTGTCTTTTAATGCATACATTTGGTTTTTACCTATGCCTAGTTTCCTCTTCACCGCTTTTAGGCTACCTCTATCCATTAGAGCATGCTCGATTCTCTCCATAATAAACTTTCTTATGTCGGCTTCTCCCCCTCCCCCTTGCGTTTTTTTTTATTTGCTTCGATAGCTCTGCTAGGATAGCCTCACTGAATAAGGCTCTAGCGTTAAACGTTGCTAGGTTCAGATTATAATGGCGGCCTGTCCGGAGCCAGAGATTCTTAGCATCCTCCGCTGCGTCACAGGTCTGACCGCCGCCCTGGTCAGTTGCTCCACAGCCGCTGGGGACTGAGGACCGAGGGTGAATTGGTTTTTTCATAGAAGGTCGTGGCCAAGTACTACACCAGGGTGGCCAAATCCTGTTCATGTGAGGGAGCGCTTTGTCTGGTCACCGAGATCAGGCCACACCCCAGGCCTGCTTATGCAATTCCATCGACCCGCGGAGTTTGCTTTTTTTTTCTTTTTTAAACCCGGTGGAGAATTGCTCGGCACCGGGATTCGAGCCCCGGTCCACTTGAACAGGAGGCGGACGCTCTGCCTCTACGCCATCGCTGCGCTTCTAAGTATATATGTCACAGCGGCAATATGAGGATTCGTTGCCAATGAAGCGACTTAGCGGAGAGAAAGTGCAACTTGCCACTAAGTAAGGTGAAAGCCTCCGACCATTACGGTATCACGCAAGCGCAGTCGTACACCCTTTGCAAAGATAACGGTAGCACGGTCTCCGACGTCTTAAAGGTCTCTATTGGAATCTCTGGCACAGTACTTTTGTCTGTAGTTTTGCTTTGTTGAAGGGGGCGCAGGTTTTCTTCTCACTGTTTTATGGGGCCCTGAACAAGAAAAACTGCACGGAACACTTAAGCTCCACTATAAGGGTATGACGCGGAAGCGTAAATTGGTTAATGCCCATCTCCTATTTCTGCGGAATTGACTATTTGCTACTTCACCTTTGTTTATTGTTGTGAGTCCTCATACAATTCCTAGTGAAGCGGTTAAGTGATGCGTCACTGCCCTGGCATGTGACTGTTTCAAACACAGCCACCGGTGGGGCTTGTGAGACCCACGTTGCTTTCCCCAAGCAACCTCTGGTGGCCAATCATTAAGTTAACTTCCGCCTGGTATACTGTGGGCAGTTTGCTCACAATGCGCTGGGCAGGTTGTGATGACGTCACAAGATCACGTGGCCTATATGGCAGGTAGGTTAGCTGCATTTTGCTCAAAACACTGCGGACGACGACGAGGACAGATTTTCTGCAGACGGAAGCCATAAATCTATCGCGTTGGTAAAGAGTGATCTCACACTGATAGTTTACAGCCTTGTAATTAAAAGTATATAATTTTCATGGAAAATATAAAAGCGTTGAGACAAAAAATTAGGTAAATATGAAGTACAAAAGGTGAAACCCCTCGCGAGTTCCTTTAACTGCGCCTGATGTCGTGCCTGTCCAGCATTCCCGGAAAAAAAGTTTGAAAATTGAACAAAAAATGTAAGATGCTCTCACGAAAATATCAAAGGTAATGGTCCCTTCTACTTATATGTAGAAAAATCATTTTTTAGTGTTTCCATCGATCAAATCGAGCAATTAAGGATGCCATAGAGAAGAAATGCGCAACGCTTTTCAAGACAGCAAAAACTTTAATAGAAAAAAAATGCAAGACTGCCGTCGGGTGATCTGTTGTAGCGAAATCTCCCATTATATGAAAAAGTTGAGTTCATCAACGCTTTCTTGCTGGAAAATGCTTTTTTCCAGAATTGTTGGAATTGTTTATTCGCAAGCCACGTTTGGGATCATCGCTTTCTGAGGCAACGCTCTTTCGGCGGCAATGAGCATATACCGTCAAACCACCAGCTCACCTATTAGTATCGACGCTTATTGACAGTTTGGTTGAAGAATTATTGATTATAAAAAGCCGTGCGATTGATTTTGGTGCAGATCCTGAGCGAGTGCGTCATATATGCTTCCTCTCAAGCAACTGCAATGGGCGTACTACGTTACAAGCAAATAAATAGTGCTCTACCCCAGCGAATTATGCCGCAGCAAAAATAATTTTTTTTGCTTCGATGTCAGTGCGCGTTAAGGATCCCCAGGTGGTCTAAATTATTCCGGAGCCCTCCACTACGGCACCTCTTTCTTCCTTTCTTCTTTCACTCGCTTCTTTATCCTTTCCCTTACGGCGCGGTTCGGGTGTCCACCGAGATGTGATACAGATACGGCGCCATTTTCTTTCCTGAAAACCAATTTTCATTTTCATTTTTCTAGAACAGAGCAGAAGCGCTACTACTAGGCTTCAAAGCAGGCCCCTTCCAAGGTCTTTTTACTTTGGACAAGGGTGCCCATCATGACGTTGTCTGCTGGGATACTAGCGCCCACCCCTGTCTTGTATTAGCTAACCCGTGAACTGCCCCAAAATTTCCAGAAAATGGACCAAGGTTGTAAACTTTTTGGCGATTTTTGGTGAAAAGGACTGCAGTAAGTCGTAAAAGACACATTAAAAGCGTAAATTATGTTTTAAGGACCACTACCACTGTTTAGTGTTGAAAAATGCCACCAACTCAATTGCTGATCCCGGCAGGTCTTTGGAAATGGGAGCAACGCAATATCGAGCCGGTCGACCGTGACTTGTAATGGGCCCTATAAATGAAATCTCGCATGAAGAGTACAGGGCGGGATAGGTGCTTAAAAGAGCTAGCTCGGCCATGATTGTCGGCCCGTGCTATCAACTCATAAGAGAACTTTTCCTGCGACCGTCGCATAAATGCTGACTAAAAGCCGACACTTGCTCAGCATTAAAGGCTGTACGATTTTTTTTTTCGAATGCGCATGCGTCCTTTCGACCATGTGCACGGGCGCATGAGGCCGCATTGCGGATGAGGTGCTATACGGCCAAGTTTGCTGCATGCGACCGAGCGGACGACTCCGGTGTTCCGATTGGCGCACTCGTCAGTGCCGCCTGTGCGGCAACAGAGGCATGGGCTGTAGCAAAACACGAAGATATCTTGCCGTATGAATACACACACATTTATATTGTGGCTCACCCGAAACATGCTTAGCTGTGAAATTTTTCGTATCAGGTGAAACCGCGGTCGGCTGTAATAGCCATGGATCTCGGCGCGGCCGATTCGGACGTCCGCGAACGAAGTCGCAACAAACCTTGCAACACCGCAGGCGAGGTTCTAAAACAGCGTCGCGGAAAACGATTAACGTTTGCGCTTTTTCTACTCCAGAAAGGGAAAAAAGGCATCACACCGCGATTGCGACACAACTCGTTCGACCGATAATCGGCTAGACTCCTCTGAAGACCAATCATATATGCAACCGGTCTATCTACGATCTAAGATTTTTGCCTCCTGATACTTGAAGAATGTCTCATTGAAAGTTACGCTATACATTAACATGCACTAACAATTTTAGAATGACGTTGCGATTCATATCACGAATTCTCGGAGCCAAGGATATCGGTACTAGAATAAGCTATAGGTTAGCAGTACATATTCGATCGTTTGTAATTATAAGAGGGAAATTCACATAGCTGAGATCAGGCACAGGTTAAATCATCAGTTATTCAAACTATCACACCGGGGTATTTTTACATGTATTATAATTGCTTTTATTTTGTAGCTTTTTCATTAACCCAAGCACACTTTAGTTGTAATCTACAAACGTTGGTTGTCACTGTCAAGTAAACAGGCTTTCTTGCTGTCTGTCCACTTAACTGGTATTGCAAAAGACACTTTTCTATTCATCGATATCAAAAAGTGTGTGTCTGAATTCTGCGTGTATTAAAAATTCCATATTTTAGCACACTGCTATCGAATACGAACCCGAATGCACGAGAAAATTATGGCATTCCCAGTACATTGGAATATGTAAAATCAGTTGAAGCTGCAGCAGTGGTGCAGTTCACAGAAAGGCGACCGTGCAACAGTACTGCTTTCTCTCTGTAATGTTATTCAGGCCGTTCGAAAAGCCAAAATTTAAATAGCACAGTGTGGTGACAATTAAAGGGGCCAAGCCATCTATTACTGCCTTAAAATGCATGCCTTTGTTTTTTGCACAGTGACAGCGGGCGACCAGTTTTATTTTAGCAGTCATTCCTTAGCTCATATTGTAATGAGAATTGCACAAGCTGGAATGCACCAGTGCAAACAAGCTTGGAGAGTTGTGCTCAGAGCCAGTCAGTGGTGACGCATGCAGAAACAAGCTGGCATGTTGTCTGTACAACTCCAAAACTTCTTAAAGTGCCCATGTGAAGGAAAACAAATTGGCTGCTTAGTACTTAGTAAAAGGCCATACATGCCTTTTACCTTCGGTGTAAACATAACATGATGTGGGAGTTGGTAAATTGGCTTACATCTGCACGGCTCCTGGTTGAGGTTCGGAAAGAATACTTCATATATTCAAGGAAACAACATGCACTGACCATGCATAGTGGTTATCTGAAGCATAATGTGTAAAAATATATTTACAAGGTGAAAGTTGTGTTGTTGAAAAATGCAATAAAATAAAATAAGCATTTCAGTGTGTGTAGGGTACATATGCATATATCCTCCCATATAGATTTACAGTAATATTTAAGAATTTTTTTCTGAGCAGAAAACAATGAGGGACTGTAACAGTGATTCTGGTTACCAAAACAGCAGATAAAATTGAGCATTGTCTGCATCACTTGTTATATGTAAAATTTTGGAACGTGCTAGGTGTTGTTATTAGCAACATATTCTGCAAAGTAAAGCATATTTCATGGCCAGTTTGATTTTCAAACTGTCAAAGTTCCTTTAAGCATACCTTATCTTAACATGACTTAATTGTTAACCTAACTGCTTGAAGATGTTTGCGTTCGTTGTGCCTAACTTTTGGCTTCATACAGGGAGTGCATGTGAGTGTAAGTAGTCCTAGAAGGGCTGCATGCATTAGGCAAACAAATGCCTTGTTTTGTGGCCTTCTTTTTCAACATAATGCACCAAAATGATAATCCTCCACAGGGCATTACATGAAAACTCGTGTTACTAATGTAAGGAAAACAGCAACTCTATGAATACATTAATATTGAGTACAGGTTTGTTCCTTTCCATGCGTTTCACTTTTGAAAAAACCATAGCGCATGAAGACAGGAGAGTGCAGAGACAACACAGGACGAGCGCTCACAACTGCAGGTTTATTTGAAATCCACACTCGAGGAAACCAGCGCGCATGTTCAGCAACGCAGCAACAAGCGGAAAGATTAGGACGCCGATACAGTTATGAAAACATCACATGTACATAAATTCAGAGCCCCAGACAATAGGTAACGGCAAACACCCCCTTTGATCTTTAACTTCCAGCACGAAGGAAAATATTTATTTGAATTGAGGAAACAAAATTATTTATGCAAGAGAGCAAGGGAAGGTTCGCTAACAAACTTGTCCCTTCCAGTCCTTTGGATGTTAGACGCCTCCAGAATTTCTCTGGCAAGCTGGTCTTTGGCGCGGCCAACAACCTTAGTTTTGTACAAAAGAGGGCGGCACCCGCAGTCCCTACAATGCATGGATAAATGCCTACCGCTTACACCCTCGAGTGAATTGGAGTGCTCGCGAAAGCGATCATTCAAGAATCGGCCAATTTGGCCTATGTAGACGCTGCCGCGGCTTAAGGCGCGCTCACACTGGCGGGAAGCTTCCCGCGCCGGCACAGCGTCAACGTCGACGCTGCCTCGCAGCTCCTCGGAATGACGCTCACACTACGCGCGTTTTCTCGCTGCGGTTGTCTTGGAATGTGGAGAGAGGAGGCGCTGAAGGAGGACCCGAACGAGCAGAAAGAGAAGGGGATAGTCACGTGACACTAGAGAAGACTGGAAAGCGCACCCTGCTAGCTCCCCTCCCGTCGCCCTGGCAAAGCAGCCGCCGAGTGCCCCGGCCGGCCGGGGCCGGCCGGCCGGACGCGCGCAGCCTCCGCCTCCGCCGACGGGGTCACTGAACTGGGACCGACGTCACGGTTCACGGTCGGCGCCCATTGGCTGTTCTGTCACCGGCACGGGAAAAATAGGTACCGAACCCATCGCTCCGCGGGACGGGAGAGCAGGCTGTCCGCGGGAGAAAAACCGGCTTGGGCGGGAAGCGGCACGCGGGAAACGCCCGGCGTTGCGCGTTTTCCCGCTAATGTGAGCGCCCCTTAGAGGGATTTCGTACACTTAGCGCCCGTCCACAGCGCTCGTACACAAGAGTTAGCGCTCGTCCTGTGTTGTCTCTGCACTGTCCTGTCTTCATGCGCTATGTCTTTTTGAAAAGTGATGCACCAACAAGCCTAAAGTTCTACCTTATTAAGATGCGTTTCACTGCCATTAATGTAAGAAAATCACATTCACGCACAAAATTCACACCAGCTGTAATCTGATTCCCTTGATGAGGACAGGACTCTATATGAAATTTAGCTTTATTATAATCCATACCTTTATTATTTAGCTTTATTATAAATATAGTTTTAGTTAATTCCGTCCCTTTCGGTGCGGTTCAGGTGTCCAACGATATATGAGACAGACACTGCGCCATTTCCTTTACTCAATAACCGATTATTATTATTATACACATACGCACCTAGCATTTTAACCAGATCACATGGAAGAATCTCTGTTGTTTAGATTCAAACAGGGTACGATACAAGCATAATAGAAATACTGACACATAGCTTGTAATAGAGACGGGTATGGCTGACAGTAAAAACTACTAATGCAGTGCTGTTAACATTGGCAAATAGGCCATTCTCAAGCATGCAGGCGGTTGTTCTGGAGGGTAGGGATGTTGATATTGATAGTGGGATGGCAGACCATATAGCAATCAATGAAGATTAGTTAAATGAAACAGCGAGAGGGAGGTCATTAATTATTGTAAGAAAAAGTGAAGAGCCAAGTACGATACCTTTGGGGTTGCCCGATATTCCAAATAAAGAAAGGCAGGATGAGCAAGAGTCAGCATGGGCCGACTGTTGTTAGCTGGCTAGGATCACTCAAATCACGCGGAGAACAGTACATGGAAAGCATCATTCTATAAAGTATTTTATTGCATTGTTTCTCAAACAGACTAAGCTGCAAGTGTATGTCACGAACGAAAAGTTGGCTATCATTGGAATGCTTTTCAAAAAGCGTACCGATTAGGAAGGAACAATTTAATGGGGCACAACAATTTAGCAGTGTGAGAGCACATAGTGTTTTTCACGATTAGGAACCCATGCTAGTCATAGAAATGGTGCAATGATTTGGTGCTTGTGACATTATCAGAACTAAAACATTTACCACATTCTGCTGTACGCAGTCATGTCTCGTTAATATCCGGTCTGTATTATGATGGCTTGAATTGTGAACAGTTTTTCTGGGGATGAAACTTTATCAAAACATGCGTGCCTTAACATGTAAACTTGCTGTTTGGACAACTGACAGGGTTTAAAGGCACAAAGCCCATTAGGACCCGCATATTTTTGTCGTGTAATATGGACTGCAATGCGAACGTCTGGACTGTTGTAACCAGATACTATAACACAGCGCAAGGACTGCTAGAAGTGTTTGGCGACAAATACAGACTGAATCATATGGCTCTTGCACCCTAGAATTTCCCTTCTACCACTTGTATCTTAGCGTGAAGTTTTTGTTAAACCTTGAAGTGCCTGGCAAGCCGACTCTCTCTGCTTGCACTTTCTGACTGACAAAGCACTTCTTTTTCTGGTGTCAAAACAATTGGCACTTAAAGGCTCGGCGACGCATCTCCTGGCGTACTTTGTTCACTGCACAAATTAATTAATTAAGCTGCTCGCTGACTGTGTAACGTTTTTGTTATAATCTCACAGATGTTTACTTGCAACACTTACTTAATGTTTTTTTTTTAAACAGAGCACACGACAAGAAGAAAAAAACTACTCGAGTTAAAGCATGTCACGCATGAGGAGAACTCAGCCCCGGTGCAAAGCAGGGAATCTGCAAATGCAATCCAAGCAGCAAGAAAATTGGTTGAAATTAAATGTGAACTCAATCTACACAGGCCGATGGCTGCACCGGCACTTTAAGACTTTCCGAAATGGCACAAGGTCAGCATTTCAGGGCCAACCACAGTTCAAAAAACACATTGCACGTTTTGAAAAATCAAACTAAACCTTGTTAACGTGGTTTTGGCAACATGCACAAATATGGCCCTGTCACGACCATACGACAAATGTGGACAGATGTGTGTCCACCGAAATCTATAGCTGAGCATTGTGGAAGGTGCAAAAAAGTATCAACATTCAAGCAAACAAATTTAGAAATGCAGTAAATGCAAACAAGGCGAAGGAAATCTAGGAAGCACTCTACAATTCTGACCAATACATTCAATAGGCCCACCATCGCCTTCACCAAGGAGGCAAATAATGTTCATTGCAGGTAGTCACAGGTAAATGAACGCAGCATAGGCATGTGTGCATGTGCATTGATGGCACATGCTTTTAAAGGCTTCGAGAATGTACAGCTTGTACAGCTTACTTAGAAGCGCTAGTTAAGAACTGTTCGACACCAATAAAGCCAAGTTGTTGAGCACCTCGGTGACAACAGGGTAGTGAAAGCAACAATAAATATAGGATCAGGTGCTGATTCAAAGAGTGCAGTCTCTATCCCGATTGTCATCGCTCATGAAGCACTTCGAGATCGCTGCATTTTATCAATAGCCATTGGCAACCTTGATAATGAACTTAATATTGCAAGCATTTTTCTAAACTCCAACTTCACTCCACGCTGCTAAGCAAAAAATAAATTGTAATCACAGCAGTTTACTGAAAATTCGTTTCATTATTAATCACGGTTCGCTATTATGGAAAACTCTGTATGCACAGTTCTGGTATAGAACCAAAGTGTTCATATTAATAAGGCACAATTATATATAGAGCGTCGCCGCGGTGGCTGAGTGGTTACGGCGCTCGGCTGCCGGCCCGAAAGACGCGGGTTCGATCCCGGCCGCGGCGGTCGAATTTTGATGGAGGCGAAATTCTAGAGGCCCGTGTACTGTGCGATGTCAGTGCACGTTAAAGAAGCCCAGGTGGTCGAAATTTCCGGAGCCCTTCACTACGGCGTCTCTCATAGCCTGAGTCGCTTTGGGACGTTAAACCCCCATAAACCAAACCAAACCAAATAATTATATATAGAGTGCTTGCTTTGAGGGGCGTAAGCATCTGCTGTGGTCTTTTTTTTTCTTTTTTTGCACCAGATGTAATGAAATCCTCATGAAAAACAGCTGCACTAGTGGGCCCATATTAGAGACGTGCACTGTGAAACACCGGTGAATGACTTGCGACAATGGTTTTTCTTCGTACATAAGTGTTCCTGATCTGGTGATAACATGTTACAACCCAAGCTTAACACTACTGCTTTCGCTAAGACCATGATCACATGCAGGGGAAGTTAGATTCATTCAATCTGTCACGCAAATATTTATTGCAGATATGGGCCCGCTTAGCCGGCAGGAAATAAAGAGGCTCCAGATGTCAGAGCTGCAATGCACACCGATGTTTTCACATCGATTTCACAGTGCCGCCGGCATACGATCGTAATCCGGCCACTCATAGTCGCAAATTGCACTTTGTGGAGCACAATGCCACAGAATTCTGGCGACGCTTCTGTAGACCCGGCAGAAAACAGCCCAACGGCCGTGCAGCCGAGGTCGTTTCGCATACGCAAAACGCAAGTTTCAGAATGGTCTCGTCGCACTCACGGCGGTTGTGCAATACAGTACACACCAACTACGATCGCTATCGATGCTGGCTACGCCACAGCACAACGACTTGTGCTCGCGATCACTGCAACCGCTGTAACGAATGCGCCTCGCTGCCGAGCATGAAGTTCACGTTGTCACGTCGCACTCACGGCAGTTCTCAAACTCCGTGCACACGCGTGCACCCGAATCACAATCTGCTGTACAGCTCTAAGTTCATTTTAGCATTCGGAACACAAGGCGTCCGTAGTAAGCTTTTCAATCGTAATTGTACTTGCAGGCGATATCACTGACTGATGCAAAAGCACTCGTTCCGACTGCAATCGCTTTCACTACACTGACACTTGTCACTGCGCTGTGAAGCTTGCTGTATGCACATAACATTCACCCTGGGGAGCTGCATATCGCTGCTGTTCGTGAAGATCGTCGCGCGAATAAAGAACACTTGTAACTATCACAAACGGTTCCAAATAAACGCTTCGCGACACCGGCGCTGTTACGCCTTGCGTAGACAGCATAGGTTTCAAGGCCGCTCGGTCACCCGGTGTAGACGGCGACAAAACAACTTGGGGGAAACTGCCGCTTGCCGCTGTTGCACACGGTGAAGCTCGAAGTCGCTGTCAACACTCATGCTTACCCTGTGCCTAGAAATAGTTAAGTCAGAAAACAGACCTCTGTATTTAGCCTTCCTGGACATAAGCGGTGCATACGACAACTTAAACAGGGAACTTCTGTGGAACCGATTAAAAGAAGAAGGTATCGGTCTTGAGGTAGTTGATTTTGTACAGAAAATATATCGAGAAAATAAAGTTGAAATTACAAGCTAAGGAATTAAGAGTACAACAACTGCCGAGGTACACAAAGGATTAATGCAAGGTTATCCTCTAACACTGCTGCTGTTCATGCTTTATATGATAAGTATGGAAAGAAGGCTACAAGGAAGCAATCTAAGTTATAATCTCTCATACAGATCAGGCGCAAGGGTTGTTGAGCTACGACTACCGAGTTTAATGTATGCGGGCGATATTGTACTTTTAGCAGACAGCCAGGAAGATTTGCAAAATCGAGTTAATTGCTGCGGAGACGAAGAAGGCAGTCTAGGTTTCAGTTTTAGCGCAACTAAGTCAGCTCTGATGATTTTCTACGATACAACTGATCAGGAGCTTACAATACAAGGGTATAAAATGCCCCGAGTGGCCGAATACAAATATATCGGGGTATGTGTAAACGAAGGGCAGATGTACACGGAAAAGCGCGAACAGTCTCTCATAGGAAAAGGGCGAAGAGATGCCGGCATAATGAAACATAGGGCACTGGGGAGGGGGGGGGGGTATAACAGGTATGAAGTACTGAGAGGAATTTGGAAAGGAGTAATGGTGCCGGGGCTTACTTTCAGGAATACGGTTCTGTGCTTAAGGGCAAAAGTTCAGTCCAGATTGAAAGTGAATCAGAGAGCTGTTGCACGATTAGCACTGGGTGCCCACGGGAAAATCACAAACAAGGCAGTACAACGGGATATGGGCTGGGCATCGTTCGAAGCACGGGAAGCTCAGAGCAAAATACTCTACGAAGAAAGCCTGAGGAAATTGCGCGATAGCAGGTGGGCAGCTAAGGTATTCAAATACCGGTATACAGAAAGAGCGTTGACTCACAGTGGCGGAAAAGAACTAGGAAGCTAACAAGTAAGTATGCCAGACACGAGAGCGGAGAAAGACAGAGCATTAAATGACAGGTTAAAAACGTCGAAAGTAAAAATTGGATACATTCAATAGAAAAGAAGCATGGTGTAGAACAATATCGATGCCGGAAAAGGCAGATCAGGAAGGAAGCGTTTTATGATAACTTAAGAGGCATTGCCCTACTCTTTGAAGCTAGGTCAAAATGTATTAGAACACGCAGCTACAAAAAGAAATTTAACGAAGAACACATGTGCTGTGTGTGGTAAACCTGTAGAAACGATAGAACACCTCATACTAAAATGTGATGGTATCCATCCCGATGTCGATGCAGGCACAGTCACTCTTCCTGAGGCCCTAGGGTTTACAGATAGCAATAGTCATGTTAATAAATTTGCGGTAGAACTTAGCAAAAAGCGATTGTAGGATTGATGGGTCAAAAGCAGAGAGGCGTCATGAGGTTAAAAATGTATTGGAACGACGAATGGTACGAACTCAGGAAACGATGAACCTGGTTTATTGCGGTCCGTAAATTTATAGGGCCGTGGGGAGAGAAGGTGGGAGTTGAGGGGAATGGAACACGTCGCACTCAACCGGCTGTTGATAACAGGCAAGTACTGATGCCTGATATGATACGTCCCCCCCCCTTTTAATGTTCGTTATTGGCCATTGGTAATTTGTTGAAAGTGCATGTTCTAGACAACCCGCGTGGGTGGCGTTGTGTGTCGCGCGGCCGCCTCGACAGTGGAGGCTGTGCCGTCGCACTAGCGGCTGCAGGGTCCTGTGGCGATAATGGGACCTGCTAGGTTTCAGTTGGTCGGTTCTCAGCGTTGTTGCTGTAATCCAATGAGCATGAAGCTAACCGCTCCCTGGTCACGAGCAAGTGCTGCCGGTTGCGCCGCTGAACGCTATCATCGGCTTGAACTAGGTAGGAGCGCAGTCCGGCCGGTGCGAAAACTTGACCTTTTCTTGCCCATCAGGACCCTCTTATGCGCACGACATGACCTTCTTCAATGGGTAGCAGGTTCCGGCAGTGCTGTCGTAACTGCTTGTGCTTGCTGACCTGGGTGATCGGATGTGGGTAGAAGTCCGGCAAGGGGGTGCGAAGGCTCCTTCCTTGAAGCAGCTCTCCAGGCCAGCGACCATGTTCCAAAAGACTTGTTCTGTATTTTAATATGCCAAACCAAAAATCCTAATTTCCTCCGCTTGTCTTTTAAGAATCCTTTTGATCACCTGTACGCCCTTTTCCGCAAGGCCATTGGAGCACTGTAATTTTGGGCTAGATGTCACGTGCTTAAAGTCATACGGCTTCGAAAGCGTTCAAACTCGTGGGAAGAAGATTGCGGTTCGTTATCGGTGCAAACTTCAGATCGTATTCCTTATCTTGAAAACATTGGGCTAAGTCTTTCGATCACAGTACACTCACTGCGCTCGGGCAACTTCTCAATGTCTGGGAAGTTTGACATCGCGTCATAAGCGCAAAAATAATACTTTCCTCCGTATTGAAATATATCGACACCAAGTCGCTGCCAGGCTTAGGTCGGTGTTGAACGGAGCATTAGTGGTTCTGCGGGCTGACTGTAAGTGCACTTTCTGCAGATTCCACATTTCTGGTTCCATGCTTCAGTGCCAGAATTTATCCCAAGCCAGTAAACGATTTGCCTAGCTCTTTGCTCTTAGCGATACCATGATGTCTTGCATGAAACAGCTTTAATGTCCCAGCACGCATGCTTAGGGTAATTATCACTTTAGTGCCTTTCATGAGTATGCCGCTTACCACTGACAGCTCTGATGCAACCGACTTTAGGCGTCCCTCTATGGCCGTTCCTGCCGAAATGCGTTCTATGACACACTGCAGATAAGGATCCACCGAAGTCTCGAGCAGAAGGCGCGTCATTGTTCTTTCACTCATGGTTGCCTACAGTATCTTGATGGCGTGTACTTCAACGTCATCCGTGTCCGCCGTGGCGGCGTCCTAAGGGATCGGCGATCTTTACAGCATATCGTCGAGGTCCATCTGTTTGCCAGGAACGTATGATAGTGAGTAGTTGTACTTTACTAGTCGAAAAAACAATTTCTGAACTCTGGACGGCATATCCCCAATTGCTTTTTTCGCTATATCCATTAGCGGCCGGTGGTCACTTTCCAAGAAAACCGGACAGGCGTACCAAAGTGATGAAATTTCCCGCATCCATAGACAAGAGCAAGCGCTTCTTTCCCGGTTTGCGAATATCGCTGTTCGGTTTCTGTCAGGACTCGTGACGCAAATGCCTACGGCCTGAAGGCGGCACCCTGACGCTGCAGCCCTTCCCAAAGACCCTTTTCCCAAGCATCTCACCCAGAAGAGCCGAGCACCAGGCCGGGGGAAATCTTTTACTCATAAAAAATACGGTTGGTACCCGGCGGCACTGGCGATCGAACCCAGCACCTCCGGTATGCAAGGCGGATGCTCTACAATTTTTAAACAGGAAATTTCCAAAAAAAAAATACCTATGATAATTGTAGGGGAAGCTCTTTGTTGTTTGAGGCCAGGACGGGAGTTTTGTGGACTAAGATATATAGAATCAGGTACCACGAGATAGACACGTTGTGCGTTGCGTGCGGAGAGGAGGACAAAACGTCTGAACACTTGATAGTTTTCTGTAAAGGGCTTCACCCTACAGTGGAAAGCAGCGGAGCTGATTTACCCAAGGCATTGGGGTTTAAGGACAGTGAAGAGAAAGTAGATTTTAAGCGGGTAGATGTAACCAAGCGAAGGTTATCTTATTGTTAGCTAAAATCTCGACAAGAGTAAAATTTCATGTCATGGCTAGGTGGCTTGAGCCACCACCCGATTTAGAGGATTCAGCCGTATCCATCCATCCATCCATCCATCCATCCATCCATCCATCCATCCATCCATCCATCCATCCATCCATCCATCCATCCATCCATCCATCCATCCATCCATCCATCCATCCATCCATCCATCCATCCATCCATCCATCCATCCATCCATCCATCCATCCATCCATCCATCCATCCATCCATCCATCCATCCATCCATCCATCCATCCATCCATCCATCCATCCATCCATCCATCCATCCATCCATCCATCCATCCATCCATCCATCCATCCATCCATCCATCCATCCATCCATCCATCCATCCATCCATCCATCCATCCATCCATCCATCCATCCATCCATCCATCCATCCATCCATCCATCCATCTATCCATCCATCCATCCATCCATCCATCCATCCATCCATCCATCCATCCATCCATCCATCCATCCATCCATCCATCCATCCATCCATCCATCCATCCATCCATCCATCCATCCATCCATCCATCCATCCATCCATCCATCCATCCATCCATCCATCCATCCATCCATCCATCCATCCATCCATCCATCCATCCATCCATCCATCCATCCATCCATCCATCCAGGGCTCAGCCCACGCCAGCTTGTGAGGCGTCTGATGTCCCTTTCGTTTCTTTGGTTGGGTCAGACATTGCCAGGAACGGTGCTTCGGTCAATGCTTTGCAAATTTCCTGCCAGACCCTCTCGTGATTAGATGTCCACTCAAACAGCATGTCCTGCTTGATAAGGCAACAGAACGCAGTTGTTCGCTGAGATAGTGCTGGCGGGTATTTGCTGAAGTGGTTCATAGCACCAAGCATTCTTTGCACCCTTGTTTATCTTTCGGTTTTGGCATTTCAACAACGCTCTTCACTAGAGTGGGGTTTGGTCTTATGCCTCTGCTGCTAATAATGTCACCCAAGAATGCGATTTCTAAAGTGCCGAACTGGCATTTTGCCGCATTAAACGTTAAGCCTGCCCCATCAGCCGCGGATAGAACAGTTCACAGCCTTTCGTCATGCTCTGCCCTAGTTGCGCCCCAAATGAGTACATCATCGACCTACACACGCACGCCTGGAAGGCCATCAAATATCTCATTCAGGGCTTTCTGGAACACTTCGCTGGCTGACGCAATGCCGAAAGGGAGCCGCAGAAAAAGATAGCGTCCAAAGGGCGTTGCTAACGTGCATAGTTTAGACGACACCTCATCTAACGGAATTTGATGGAACACAGCATTCGCGTCCGGACGTGAAAAAAATTTCCACCAGTCAGCTCCGCCTCAGTGTCATCTCGTCGAGGCATCTGATAATGTTCGAGCTTCAGTATGTAGTCAATTTTGCCCATGGTCAAGACATACTCTCAGCTTGCCGTCTTTTTTGCGCGGGAGGTCTAATGGGCTTACCCAGTCGGTCGGGTTGTTCATTTTCCTTACGATGCCCTCTTGTTCCATTCTAATTCGGCGCGCAGCGGCTGCTGAGGAGACAGGGGCACTCTTCGCGCCGGCCGGATGACAAGTATTGCGCATTTGCTCAGTATTATTCTGTCTTTTCGCTCAAGACACCGATTCTTTTGAACAGTCCAGAAAACTTCTGGGCTACGTCTCCCGCTGTGGTCGTGACTGCCTCTACCGCTCGCTTGTCTGGAGTCTCAGTATCTCTTGGTGGTTCTTTTTACCACGGAAGAGTCAGCAGTTACATCACAGTCTCCCACTAGTACATTTGTTGCAACCAGGCCGCAATGTTTGATGATCCTACCGTTATACGAGCGGAGTGTCGCGCCAGTCGGCATCAACGCAGCAATGCGCAGCTTGCAGTACACTGAGAAAGGTATGATGTTTGCTTGTGAGCCGGTGTCGACTTTGAACACAACTTCTCGGCCGCCAATGTTTGCCTTGACCTACCAGAAGCAGTTGTTGTCGATGGTTCCAACAGCGACGTTTAACACTTCCAAGTTGTCTTCATGCTGAATCTCGTTTACGCTTGTTGATCTGCAACAAGATGCGAAGTGGTTGAGCCCCTGGCATGTGTGGCATGTTTTCCCATACGCTGGGCAACGGCGTGGGGCGTGTACTCGGCCGCAGCGAGTACATCTGTTATCGCGTTGAGGACGCTTCGGTACTTTCGGCGTTTGCCTGCTCGAACTGATCGCATCCACTTCAGTCTCGTCCTTTCGTGTGTTCCAAACTTCGTTTTGGCGGGCCGCAGTCTCTGCCGTCTTACATAGCGTGACAGCTTTTTCCAGCTTCAGCTGTTTGTCCCCTAGCAACTTCCCCCGAAGCTTGCAGGAGTTCGTGCCAAAAACGATTTGGTCACGCACCATGTCGTCTACCATGAATGTTGCCGAAGTTTCAGTACCTGGCTAGTTTCTTCAGGTCCCGCAGAAACTGCTCGAAAGATTGCCCTTCAGCCTGAAGGCGAGTGCGAAAGATGTATTTTTCATGCACTTCGTTTTGCTGGTCGACGCAGTACGACTCGAACTTGGTGACGACCGTATCATAGTTCCCTTTGCTTTCTCCCGCAGAAAAACTGAAATTATTGAAGACCTCTAAAGCGTCTTCGCCCGCCAAGCTGAGGAGCTGTACTGTTTTCACTGGGCTGGATCTTCGCTTTTCGGTGCAAGACGTTGCTTGCCAAAAAATTTCAAACTTGTTTGAAGATGCTCCAGCTCTTACCGCCGTCTCCGTTGATGCATAATTGCTCCGGTGTTCTGATGCTGTCCATTCTTGCGTTGTAGTTGCGACCACCCTGCTACTCATGGACGAGGATGCCTATCCCACTTCTGACACCATGTATAGGAACGACGAACGGCACGAACTCAGGAAACAATGAATCTGGTTTTTTGTGGTCCGTACATTTATATCGCCGTGGGGAGAAAAGGTAAGAGTTGACAAAGGAAAGGGGAATGGAGCACGTTGCACTCAATCGGCCGTTGATAACAGGCACGTACTGATACCTGATATGATACAAAAAAGTATACGAAGACGTGTTTAGAGAAAATGACGAATTTTAATAACTAACAACACAGTTAAACAAAAATAAAGAGGGAAAAAGCTGAGCATGGTGGCAATTGCCATCATCCCGTTTCAAAGAGGACGCTCCTACCTTCCATCCATCCATAGTTACATGCGACCAATATTATGTGTTTCTCGGCACAGCTACCACCTACTAGGCCTGGTTTCTCACTCCGCTTCACGGGCGGCCATCTTTCTGAGGAGGCGCGGCCTGGCACTGCTGCGCTGCTATGTCACGGGACAGCAGCCAATAGCGTGATGCGACCATCCGCTCGTGCGTCAAAGAGTTGAAGTTAACCAACTTCGTGCGCACAGGAGGATGCGTTCATGTGCTCATTGTTCGGCGTGCGGCCCTTGCGCACTGTCGCCACGACGCGTGCGCATGCGAAAAAAAGCGATCGTAGCGCGGCCTTAACGCATCGCAACCTTTGGTGCGGCCGCGGTGAGTGCGCGTGCCAAAAAAGGTCGACAAGCAGCTGTCGACCTTGACGTCGCGCGGAGAAACGCTGTTGAGAACGTTTGCCCTACGGGATACCGGATTACATGCGCTCGGAGTTACTACAAAAAGACTCCCCATGTGCGCTTAGAAATAAGGCAGCTCTATTTTGATCGGAGCACCAGCGATGGTATGCTATCGAGGTGATGTCCACAAAGAGCTCCTGAAGGAATTTCGCTATTGGGCATCAGAAGTGTGTTAGCATGTTTACTGAAGATAGAGCACGTTGTAATCTATTACTGTTTTCTTACTTTCGAATTCTCAGGCGCGGAGTACCGCGGGTCATCTTTGCGCTCTTGCTCAAGTTATTTTTATAACGGTTAGACCTGCTCCGCAGGATTGAAATTGTGAGCTGGTCATTTCATAACTTTTCATTATTACGCTCCTCCCCGTTCCAAAAAAATGAGATAATCTTGCCCAAAATAAGACAAAACGTTTTACAATTTGTCGTGACAACATTTTTTATTTGGTATTGCAGTTTTTTTTAGTTCTTTGGTTACAACAAGAGACAAAACGGTACTACACAAAGTTATATTCTTACTGAAATTTTTTTATTACTGCAAGTTGATGACAAAAAGTACCACAAAAATTTTTTGTGACCATCGAAAATTTTGTTTTGTTATTCGATAAGGTCAAGATACTGCAAAGGACACTTTGTTATCACATTACAAACATTATTTCGCAATTTACACAAACAGTTCTTTAGAAGAACAGCTTTTGCGAACTTTCAAACGAGACACTACAGGAAGTGACGACAGGTATGCGCGCTATGCTTGCCGGAGATATCTTGATTTGTCTTCCAGAGACTCACTGGCCTTTTCCTCATTCCTTTTAGATATACGTTCTGGCTTTTCGACCTTTTCTGCTTGAGCCAGCTTGCTGCGCGCTCTTCAAGTGCTTCATCACTTGTAAAACCGAGAATAACAGAGCTGAGCGTCATATAGCACTCCACTCTTGCCACCTGCTTTCTTGACACCCACGTCGTGCCGACAGCTGCAGGCATTTACGGCCTGGGGTCATCGAATCTCTTCACGCTAGTAGCACGCAAAGGCTTGAAGCGTAGAATAAGGATACAGTTTGTGAAAGCATTCCTGATAGCCAACAGTGGGAGACGCATCTTGAGCAGTTCCACATTGCCGTTGTTATGGCTGAGAAACAAACCGCAACGTGTTCAGAACACCGACAGAGCTTCCGAAACCAAAGGTAAAGCATTTTGTATGTGAGGACACAGCCTGCGTTTAAACTAACGACTGCTCCTAGCGCTTTAGATCAAGTGCAATATGGCACTTCTTAGAACGCAGTTGCTGACTTTCTATACGTATCATAGGAGTGACATCAAACAGTAAACATGAAAGGTAATTTATTTAATTATAAATGCGTTTAACGAATGTAGCAGGAAGGCAAATATTTAGCTGTCATTTGTAAATATATGTACAGTTCGACGTCTCCAGGACTGCGCTGGCTGTACACTTTATATTATGTCGGCTCTCCACAGACAGTGTGCAAACAAACGCCGATTTGTTTATCAAAGTCGTAAAACGAGCCGAGTGTAGAGGCAGGAAGTCTGTTAATAAAGTCAAAACATTGATCTAATAAATGTTGCTATCACCCTTCGGTAATCTCTTACAGGCTTCAATGCATGAGTGGCTAATATTCTTATAATATGTGCGCTCCGTAAGCAATATCGGAGAAAGAACGTTTAACACTAAGGGTACTCTTCGCTCCTGTAGAAACACGGGTTTACTTGCCGTGCCTGAGTTTTCTTACGGGCAAGCTCAGGGGCGCATAGGTCACAGTGAAAGTTGTCGATCTGCGTCCGGGCAGGAACGTATCCGACTGGCACATTTTGTTTTGCTGTGCTACATTCTTTTGTTTTGCTACATTTTCGCGGTAGCAGGTCCAGGATTCCTTGCGATCATTTTTAACTGTGAGGCAGCTGTGTGATATTGTAAGGTACTGTTACGGTAATGTTGAAGATAACAGTTCATTCTTCCGACTTATAGCACAATCTTTCTTTTAAAGGGACACTGAGGAGAAATTGAAGTTGGCTTGTATCGATAGAATACCAGCTCCTGATCACAAAAACGCCGCTCTTACTGAAAACAAAGTTCTTGTAAGGTAGAAAATAGCAAGAACCAAAATACAGGTATCGTCGCCACAGGCCAACTCGCAAGTACAAGCTTGGTGACGTCATAGGACAAGAGACGCCACCTTGGAGGAATTGTCCTTCCTACATTTCTTCGCGAATCTCTGAGGCTGACAAAGGAAGATTGCGCGGTTTAGTATTGAAGTAAGTTTATTTTTAAAACCGATAGTGCACTTTTATCACACAAGGAAGGCAGACAAAAGACAACCTTAATGTTGGAAGCAAAGAAACCCGATGCTTGGCGGCGCCACGGGCGGCCAGGAGAGTTTCGATTTGTTAAGGCGCTTCGCGTGCCCCGTGGTTTTGTTTTTGACGCGCCTCGATTTACAAGCGCCGAACAGCAGAGGAACTCCAAGTGCAGCTTCAAGTGCTCGTTAACCTTTCATGGAGCCTGTTCAGGCTTGTCAGATGATCGCCACTGTCGATGAAAAACTGTGATGACACGATGGTCGGTAATCGTACAAGGCAGCACTTGTGTCTCCGCACGCTCATCCGGAGAAACATTCCCGGCTGTGCCAGTCAACTTCAAACTACTTAACGGAAATCGTTTATTAGGGACGGGAGACAAGGTACGAGGCAGTTCAGCAAAATTGCTGATGGCCTAACTCGGTTAGGCCAGGATATACGTAGCGAAAGCGCGGAGATTTCTGCATCGGAAGAGTGCGTTCACTAGACGCGCCTTTATTGAGAATTGCAACTTGAGCCGTCGTGGCGGAGTGGTAGCGCCTGCGCGTCAAACGCCTAAGGCCTTGGTTCGATTCCGAACCTCGGCACAGGATTTTATTTCTTAGTCAGTGAGCGGGCGGGGGGATTCAGTGGCTCCCATAGATTCCGCCACGAAATACGTTGGTGAGCGGTTAAGCGCAGACACTGTTAAGGCGCGTTTATGCTCCGGCGTAACACGCGCGCGCGCGCGCGCTGCACGGCGCCGTCACGTCGGTCAAAGCGATACCCTCTATACTCCAACTGCGCCTGACCGCCGACGCGTTCGGCGGCTTCGGCTGCTTCGGCGCACTCTGACCGCACTGGCGGGGAGACTTGGAGCATGTCTCTATTTCGCGCCGAGTGCGCCAGCCGCCGCCGGCCCGGCCACACTGATTCGGCTCCACGGCGAGGCGCGCGTTGTGACGTAATTCAATAACTTTGGCAGTTGGGTGGAGCTGTTCTTTTTGAGCTCTCGGCTAATTTAATCCTTTACAGTCCACATCTGAAGGTACATCCAAGTGGGCGAGAGAGCCCGATCCAGTGGACCCGTAGGATCTAGCGGAAGCCGTTGAAGCGTCTAGCGCCGGCTTTAGTTTTAAGCCGCCAACTTTAAACGCGACCGCCCTTGAGCACCTATCCGTTTTTTGTGGCAATAAAATAAATAACTTGGCCCTTGCAACCGTGGGAGACCTCGACGCCGCCTGCTGCCCCGTGTAACCGCGCCGTTCAAGGAATCACAATCCGTTGGCCCCAAAGCCCCGGCCAGCCTCTGGTGGGCGCAGCGCGCCGACCTTGTCCTGGCGCCTCGCGACTCCCCGCACTGGGGTTATGATATTTAGTTTGCAACGGCTGCTCACTGAGGAAAGGGGAAACGACCCGCCGGCGCTTACCTAACCGTGCTCCCTCAAAAGCATCGCACGCTCTGTGGGGCTGAGGTCGCTATAATGCAGGCCGGAGATTTTGCGAGAACTACGTCGTCGGGTTCGGGAACGGGATCCATCGCAACACTAGCAAGCCGCCGGTGCAAACGTAAACAGAGCGACGGTAGCGACCCCCCATAGATGCCTTCAACGTGCGGCGGCGGTAGCTTTTATTTCGACAGCTGCTAGACCGCACCGCTAGCTGCCGGAAATCACGGAGTCTCCGTTTACGTCACGTTTCACGTCGCTCCGTCCTGTGACGTCATAAGAGTTTTCCGCGACGTCATAAGAGTTCTCGAGTTTGAATCGGAGCGGCGGGAAAAGCTTTTTCAACTTCGAATCCAAATTTCTTTGAAATAAATGCATCTTTCGCTACCGGACAAGCGGAAACAAAGCCGTAAAATGCCAAACTATCAAATTTTTGCAAACAAAAAAAAATTTGAAAGGGTTCTCCTCAGTGTCCCTTTAAAGTTTATCCATCACTTCTATCAACTCGATCAATTCCAATAACAAGCCAATGGGGAGCGTTTTGGCGATGACCAGAACATTAATAGCGAAAAAATTCAAGCCTGTCGAGGGGAGACATGCGGATATATTGATTGTTATAGTGCAAGCCTACGATATGTGAAAAAATTTCGTCCATAAATAACTTTCCGTTGAAAAGTGCATTCCTGAAGAATTTCGGCGTATGGAATTTCGGCATATAGAATTTCGACCTTACTCCGTACAGCCTGTTACATTCATTCCTGTAAAACGACACGTTTGCAGCATCGCCCCTGAGCTTTTGCAGTATTAACGCATGCAATGTCTGCAGCTGACGCTGCTGTGAGGATGTCGGGATGTTCTTGTTTATTAGTGCAGTTTAGCCACGTTTATGACCTTGCGGTTAGGAATTCGAACATTTACTTCTATTTATTAACAAATCTGCTCTCCCGTGATATCCCGCTACTCCTCTGAGTTCAGGTTATGTAATTATTCATTCTATGTTGGTTTCTTGAATATTATTTATCCCTAATGTCCAAAGTTTCCCAGTTTCCCAGGCTTATATAGCCCCGAGAAACGGTCGTCACACAAACGGACCAATAAAAATCCAGCACTTGACAGCCGTCCGAGAGGTCCAACCAGCGACCGCGCTGGCCACCCGCTTCATGTTTGCCGCGCGCGGTGACTCCCAGGGGGAAAGGGAACCGGCGCCTGGCTGTCTAGCAATGCTGCAACACGTTTGGACACGTTGCTCGCCGATGCTTCTCCATAAGGCACTTCTGTCAAGCGGCGCAGCATCTTTGCTTGACAAGGGAGCGTTAGGGCGCGGTTGCCTTGCGGCGCAGCACCAGGCTAGTCCAAGGGGCCTGTCCAAGGGCGTTCGTAGGAGAATTTGTGCATCTTGTAAATGTAGAAACCGGGCTGGTTGTCCGGGCACAACAAGGCCACCCGGGGCACCTCGTAATAGCGATAACAGAAGGCTTGCACAGGCAGGACAAAAACACGAGGTTGACAGATAAAGGCGAAGTTCTCAACAAAATCGTCGTAATGCTGTATATTCATAAGCTTTCCCACGCTCTCAAACGTTTCACAGAAAATTAAAGTTTGCATGTCGGCGCCAGAAAGATTTTCCCGCGAGTGCAAGGCCATTTGCCCAGA
Source organism: Amblyomma americanum (assembly GCF_052857255.1). Taxonomy (NCBI): domain Eukaryota; kingdom Metazoa; phylum Arthropoda; class Arachnida; order Ixodida; family Ixodidae; genus Amblyomma; species Amblyomma americanum. The sequence goes on from NC_135501.1 coordinate 54,199,470, forward strand.
CGTCATTGATCGGAATCCCTGCTCAATACGGCATAAGAATTCGTTTGTGCCTTGTGCCGACAGAGTAGTCTACAAGATACCGTTTTCGTGTGGCAAGATGTATATAGGGCAGACAGCCGTTGCATAAATAAGCGCCTCAGTGAACACCACAGAAATCTTAGAGATGAGCGATCTGGTAATGTGGCTCGCCACTGCCGTGTTCACAAGTGCGCACCTAACTTTCAGGAAAGTTCGGTGATAGTCGAAAATGGCGATCAAAAAACTAAACAAATATAATTGAAGCCGCGGCAATGGAACAAGCGGGGATGGAGGATTGTGTTAGCAGTCGTTCTCCATCATTAGCAAAAAAAGATAAGCTTTCGTGGATTCCGGACAGCGGGTGACAGTGTGAGACATGCTCACTAGTAGTTTTGGGGTTTTGTGTGTCTTTGTTGTTTTTATGTTTTCACACATCATGGTGCTGACAAGATGATCGTTGGTATACTTGTATCCTCGTGCTCTGATTATTGCTTTATAAAGCTATAAGCACGAAATAAAAACCGTTTAGTGGAAGTTTAGCGCTGGAGTTGGCTCTCTTCCTTGTTGTGCTCTATGGAACCTTATGTCGATTACCCACTAGCCCGAACCCTAACCCTTCTTTCAGCTTGCCTCACTACCTTTTAACTGGATAGCCACATACTCAATTACATTACATTTCCCTGCCAACATGGCGGTTCAGCAAATTTCCTGATTTTCATCATTTTTTGCGTAATTTTCTCAAAACTCCTTACGCCTCAAAGCAAAAAGTAACTAGTTTCCGTTAGCGATTTTTTCTTGCTCTTCTTTTATAAAAATGTTACTTTTCAAGTAAAAATCCGCACTACCCATCCAGCCGCGTCATGCCTTTTTTAACCGTAATTTGCTTTCTTCTCGCGTATTCCGAATCCTTACTGCCGAACCGCTTAGGCAAGCGTAAGTGCTTCTTTCTTGCAAATTTGCGATAATATGCCGGTCATATTTTTTTCTTAACAGTCCTGGAAGTAAAATTAGCTTCAATCTTATTTTAAGTCATCTGCCGATCACGGCATTCACATAGTTTAAAGTGATATTACCTGAGCTCTGCACAGGCAAAAAAACAAGCGTGAAGGTATAAAATGTGTTCAAGAAGTTAAGCGCACCGTAAAAAAATTTGCACCCTTAAAGGCGTCACACTAATGACTGCAACCTTTTCACACCCCGGCTGCCGCGGTGGCTCATTGGTTATGGTGCTGGGCTGCTGACTCGAGGGACGCGGCTTCGATCCCGGCCGCAGCGGTCTCATTTCGATCGTGGTGAAATTCTAGAAGCCCGTGTATTGTGCGATGTCTGTGCACGTTAAAGAACCCCAGAGGGTCAAAATTTCTGGAGTCTTTCACTACGATGTCCCTCATAGTCTGAGTAGCTTTGGGACGTTAAGCCCTCATAAACCTTTTCACACCCTTGTTTTTTCTTTTCTTTAATGGGTGCGCTCAGTACGTTAGCACCTTAATGCACCATGCACCCTTCAAAGGTACACGGGTGCAAGGGTATTGCACTTCTTCGTGTGTAAGGTGCATAAATGTGTACGGGAGCGCTTCGAATTTTTGAACAACATTGGAATAGTGCAATCAAGCGTATTTTTAAAATGATGTTAGCTACTCGAGCTTTCCACTTAATTTTCAGCTGCAGCTTTGATGCATGCAGCTATGCCTGCGATTTGCGCTCCCATAGTGTGAAAATTAGCTAAATTATTTTAGCTGAAGAGGTAAGCATTACTGTCATTAAACAGAGGATCGCGGAAATGGCATATATAAACATGGAGAAAGTATGCGCGTCATGGCAAGCTAGTATTGGGTGCAGCAATGGTGCTTTCATTGCTGAACTCTATAGCCTCAGTTGCTTTGTGTGACTTATTCCTGGGACGCTTATAGCTTTTATAGGAGCCGTTCACTACGGCTTTGCTTATAGCCTGAGTCTCCTTAGGACGTTAAACCCCCATAAACCATTCCTTTTATTGTAATTTGGCAAAAATATGTGGAACACGCTAGCATCGTGTTACTGTGCGAAAGAGTGCAGAAAGCTGGCCTCTTTTAAACGAGCTCTTTCTTTTTTTTAATGTGTTAAAAAGAACATGCCGTGAACATAATGCATAGATCACAGATCCGACTTCAAAGCGAAAAGGTTCAGACACGCCGTGAAAGACATATCTCGGCATCATATTTCTTGTTGGGGCTGCCTTAACTCTAGTGCAAAGTTAAACAGGCCATCGGTAGCTTGTTTAGCTTGCCACCAAGAAAGCACGCAAACAAAAAACTAACCAGAGTCTTTTAAAGAACTCATAACCTGTGAAACCGTAAAGCAAATGGTGCAACTGTAACGATCGTACTCTTACTGTACGGGTGTGACAACTATAGTTTGTATCCTTTTGGGAGGGTGCAAAGGTGCGCGTTATAGACCCGGAAATGCACCATTCAGGGTGCGAATTTTTTATAGTACACCCCTTATCGTGCCAGCGAATTGTCATTTAACAATTCACTGGACACTTCATTCACCCTTGCAATGTTTCCAGCCTTACATCCCGATTTCACTGGTTCGTGTGGATTGCCGTCGTCGCATACGCAATGGGGCACTTCGCCACCAGCGAAGTGAGTAAGTCCCTGATTATCTTTCGGCATTTCTCTGAACCTATAGTGGTCTATAATGATCTTCGCAACCGTGTGCGCTGTTAAAAAAACGTAGCGGTAAGAAACGAAACACCAGATACAGCAGTTATAGAAATTAAGTCGCGTTTTCTCTCCCTGCAGTGTGCGGGAGAGTAGTAAGGGGTCGTATCGAGACGTCCTGACAAAGTAAACAGCAGGTGCCTACTTTTCAACCGTGTTCAGTGCGAAAGCACTTTTATTTGCACTCCTCGGGTTTCATTGGTGTGTGTGAAGCTTCTGAGTAGCAAGTGTACCTGGCTCACTGGTTGAGCCAGGTATACTTGAGCCAGTCGTGCTGTGAGTAGGCAGTGGCTTCCACCGACTAATTAAGGCAGTTATGCGCCTTTCCATCACTCAAAACCAGCTGAAGGTTTAGACTCTGTTGATTCTGATGAAACGAAATGGGCTTAAGTGGCTCTCTGCGTCAGTGGGCACCACAATCGCGCTTTGGGGCACCAGGCGGTGGTGTCCACCTGCAAAAGCCGTTGTTTAGCAATGCTAAACAGCCAGCCATATTTTTTAGATGTTATTTTATCACTCATGAGGTTGATCAAAACGAAAGCAACCGCAGGTGGAAAGCAGACAACCAACGACCCCCACGTGAATCTGGTCGCCGCGCAGCCACTAGCCGTCCTCTACTGTGCTGCTTAGGCTGCAGTGCATCTTGTAGGCTATTGCAGATCCACAGCGACCGCGCCCAGCCAGTGTGTTGCATGGCCCCACCAAAGCTTCTTTTCCTAAATGAGATTAGCGTCAGCAAAACTCGAAAGGCGTGCAAAATGCGTAGTCCAGTGTCGTCAACCGTCTGCGTCGGTCCGCTTAACAGGAACCAAATATACAAGCAGAAAGGACACACGGGAAACCAGGTGGCAGCATGGGTAGAGATTGCCCACAATCATAACAGGCGATAGCTACCATGCACTCTGGCTTTTCGGTAACCACACAATTAGACAACCAGATGTCGGTGTGTACAAAAGGTACGTTGTCTAGAGTGCTGACGAAGGCCTAACGAAAAGTTAGTTATTTCACAACATTTCACGAACTGATCGGCATGTTTGCATGTCTTCACAGCTGGCTTCTGGTCGCGATAATTAAATTTAATAGTTAAAAATGCTTTTGTATCTGGGCATTGGTTTAAAGCGTCTGAAAACTGTGAACGTAGGGCACAGATTCCACATTGCGAGTCAGAGGAGGTGGCGATAAGCAGACCACAAAAGCGTGTATTCCTTCGCCGTGCTCCTGTCTCAAGTATGGCAGCCACTGGGAAGTCGCTAGAAGCCACGTCTAGGGCACTGAGGAGTAGTATCCTCAGATTGTACTTCTGTTGATTATTATCTTGTAGGGCGAGCTTGCTCCGTCGTAGTAGAGAAGAGACGACTCGTGCAGGCAGGGTGAAGGTTCATAGCCGACTGGCTTTAGTTACATAAGAAACACACTAAGGAAAGAACGACGGAGGGCGAGGGGAAAAGGGAGAGAAAGCGGGAGGGGGAGAAAGGGCTTCCCGAAGACCTGCGTCACCGCATGTAAGGGATGAGAGGCGTGTAGCTTTCTACATCGAATTGTCGTGGGGTGGTGCACAGTCATGCCGTACACGTCCGGTTCCAAGCGAAGAGAAGCGCTGGTCACTGTATAATATTAATATTATTAATAATAATAATAATAATAATAATAATAATAATAATAATAATAATAATAATAATAATAATAATAATAATAATAATAATAATAATAATAATAATAATAGTCTTTATTGCCCCTTTGTATACAGTACCAGAGAGGTTCAGGCCAGCCAAAGCCAACAAGAGGCTTGCCGGACTGGGCCCGGTAGTCAAAGCAAAGCGACAAAATGGCAAGAGACCAATAGGAAACACTAATCGCTACAAAGAACACTAAAACTAAATTATTAAAGAATTCACAAATAGAGGACCAAGATAAGGACTACGCAAAAAGGAAACAAAACAAAACAGGAACACGTGCATCTTCATGATAAACAGAGAGCGACCGCGGTCAACACAGAGCTTTCAAGTGTATCTTCAGGTTCCGCAAAAGGTCACTTCAAAAAGGCTATAAGCAATTCATTAAAGCACTCATAAGCGCAGCGTTTTGATCTTCAATAATAATAATAATAATAATAATAATAATAATAATAATAATAATAATAATAATAATAATAATAATAATAATAATAATAATAATAATAATAATAATAATAACAATAATAATCTTTATTGTCCTTCTCTTTTCGGTGGTTACATTTTGCTTGTGGGTGGGTAGCGTTGCTTGTGGTTGGGTGGGCAGATCGGCAGGAACGTACCGGGCAAACAGACGTCATGGAAAGACAACAAGATTCAAAGTTGGTAAGTTACGAGCTTTGGCTACAATTTTAACCAAAACAAAATACAGAACAAAATATAAAAAGAAAAAACACTTACACAATGCTAGCAGTCAGCACCGATTGAACATAAATATATAAGTGCAAACCAATGTCGGGATGCATTACTTTCCAATTCAGAGCATATAAGAAAGCTTAGACGCTTTCTAAAAAATACAATTTATGAAAGAAGAAGCCATCAGATATTTCCATCTTTCTCACTTCTTTGATGCTACTCTATTGCACCTGTTCCTCAGGAAATTTGTTAAAGAGATGTGGCACATAGTAGTTTCTAACTCTTTTCCCGGTGGTGTACACCCGCGGAATATGGTACCCCTTTCCGTTTCCCTTAATGTTCTTTCTTTGTTGACTGGTGTTCTGTATGCTTTGTTGTAATATCGAGAGGTCAGGATGTCGGAATATTAGATACATTTTGCGTACCGTGCACCCCGTTACCGTTCCCGGAGTACCGGGAGCCCAACTGCTCATGCTCCGCTGCTTACTGCAGAAACGCGCCCGAAAGGACTCTCAGCATTCCGCCGATTCGTACCGTGGTACCGGGAGCCCTAGCAACAAGAGCGCCGCCGTATCGCTGACGGCAGTGAGCGCGCTGCCGCAGCTTTGACGTGGATAGTGCATGATTAGTCTAACCCGTACTAAATTGCTAGAAGGAAGAAAAAAGGTCAAGTAGGCGTTTTATTTTTTTTCCGCATTTGTAAAACGAATAGCAGCGCTGAAAAAAAAAATTGAAAGTAGCGTATGCGAACATACGCGAACACATGAGTCGAACCGCTGATCTTTGAGCAAAAGATGCCAGTAGACGGAGATTACCCCTCGACTAAGCCAGCACTGTTTTCCTAACGTGGAATTAATTACAGGCGTTTTTGCACCGCAACGAGCCATGCACAAAACATATTTTCAACGTGGCGAGCAGCTAGTGCCTGGGCTACAACAGCCTACCAGAAAACACAGCTAAACACAAATACCAAAGCTAAAACTTTTCGTGGCAAGGAAAAACAGCATTTATAAAAACGAAATCAATTCTTCAGTGCTCTTCGGACCATCTTTACCGGGATACGTCGTCACGACTCCTCTACCCGACGGCGCATGCGCCCCTGAGCGGCCCCCAGATATCTTCAATCCACCTGGTTCCTTCGATCACACGTTTTTATTCCCTGACGGAAAGGTTATCACCGGCTTCCCTGATAACTTCTGGTCGACCATGTCAACGCCCATTCCCATCGGCAGTATAAATTGACTGCACTCCGTCTTCCGCGTCAGTGAGCATGGGAGCTGCTACTGCGACAGCGTGGCCAACACGAGTCTTCTGTTCTCCCCGCAGGTGTGTAAACGCTCGTCTTTATACGCTAAAAAACCCAACAATCGGTTTCTGGTTGTGCTCCCATGCTCACATACGCTCTGTGATTTAATGAGTGATTGCTTCGATGTAGCGTTATTGTTGCTTTGTTCTGGCGATATTGAGACCAATCCTGGCCCAAAACTTGGCTCAACGACTGACGATACGGATCAATCTGACGCTATGTATCAGATGCTCAAAGATATCAATGAGCGTACGCTAGAATTTGGCAAAAACCAAGAGGAACTTTAGGCAGACATTAAACAAATCAAGACAAGCCAGGAACACATTGAAATTAAGTTCTTAGATATATTTGGCTGGCTACAAGCCCTCGAGAATAAGATAAGCCCCATAGATGTCTTTGAGCAAAGCCTTTCAACCATCCAAAGTTCCGCAGGAGATCTCATCTCTCAACAGGCTGTTCTACAGTCTCGCTTAGACGATCTTGAAGATAGATCGAAACGGAACAATCTCATTTTGCGTGGAATCCCTGACGCACGCGAAACATGAAATGAAACAGAGATAAAGGTTGTTATTTCTGCCTTATGTCCTGTCGTTGACCCTGTTTCACTGTCCCCCATGCATAGAGCGTGCTCATCGTTTGGGCTCTTTTCCAGCCTCGAAGTGTCGCCCCATAAACATTAAGGTCTGTTCCTTTAAAATCAAAGAAAAAATTGTGAGCTCCAGCGATATCCTTAAGGAAAACAATCTTTCCGTATCTGAGGATTTCTCGAACGCTACTCGCCTAGCGAGGAGCCGGCTTGTCGAATTTGGCAAAGGGCTGCCTCACTCCCCGAAGTTCCAGCTTCGCTACAACAAACTGTTCGTAAACAATCAATTCTACATCTACAACGAAAAAACTAAGAATGTTGAATTATTAATTCAGTCACGAGCTGATTTACAGCCCAGTCCCAAACCACAGGCTGGCTCCTCGCGGGATGTTAGTCAAGCTTCTTCACTTACCGTCAATAACACGCCCTAGGAATGCGAGAAGGGAAGTAGGAAATTGTCTCCGTCCCGCAGCATATCTGTCTTAGAAGCTAATGTAAGAAGCATTATTAGCAAGCGTGTCTCTTTGCATTCCCTTATTGACACATGCAACGCCGACATCATCGCGCTCACCGAGACATGGCTTCATTATAACATCCACGACCGCGAAGTAATAAATGATTTATCGCAGTTTTCCGTTGCGACCGCACGCAACGCTAAGGCGGTGGTGTTCTGCTGGCTATTTCTGAAAATATTAGGTCGTATCCGATACACATTGATACCAAACTTGAAACCATCTGGGCATGCGTTGAAATCTACCACCGTAAAATAATTCTTGGTCTATATTATCGGCCCCCGAACTTCACATCAAACTTCTGCGAACAGTTGCTCGATGCTATTAATAGCGCCTACTTCCGACATCCGACACTTGTGCTTTGCAAGATTTTTCAGCAGTCCATCGACTCCTGCACTCTTCCTGCTGACTGGAAAGTCGGGAAGGTGGTCCCGGTCCACAAATCAGGTAGCAAAAATTCTCCTCTCAACTACCGCCCAATTTCTTTAACCAGTATTCCCTGCAAATTACTAGAGCACATCCTGTACTCCCATATCGCTAACTTTCTGGAAATTAACTGGTTCTTCAACAGCGCCCAGCACGGTTTTCGAAAAGTTCTTTCATGTGAAACGCAATTAACATCATTCCCTCACAATCTTCATATTATCATTGATAAAGGCTCAATAGCTGACTGAATATTCCTTGATTTCAAGAAAACTTTTGAAAAAGTTTGTCATCGACTCCTCCTCTTCAAACTAGCCAAACTAAACCTTGAACCTAACATACTACTTTGGCTTGAACAATTTCTTTTAAACCGTTTCCAGTTTGTATCGTCTAACAATCGCAACTCATCATTATGTTCCGTTGGTTCTGGCGTGCCCCAGGGCTCTGTGTTAGGTCCTCTGTTGTTCCTAATATACATTAATGACCTACCTGACTGTGCATCTTTGAACATTCATTTATTTGCTGATGATTGTGTTGTCTTTCGGGAAATTAACAGTTCGGACGATACTAATGCCTTGCAACATGATATGAATGCTATTACTAATTGGTGTGACTTGTGGAAATGGACCTTAATACATCTAAATGTAAAGCCTTACGTGTCTCTAGAAATTCCTGCAGTACTAGCGTCTATTACTTAAATAACAGTGCGCTCGAATCCGTCACTTCCTATCGTTATCTCGGCATTGAAATCTCTTTTGATCTTACTTGATCCCTTCACATTAACACCATAATTAACAATGCTAATCGCATGCTAGGTTATCTTCGCCGTAATTTTTCTTCTGCCCCCAGCTCACTTAAAGATCTCCTGTACAAGACACTAATCCGTAGCAAACTAGAATACGCTGCATCCATTAGGGACCCTAGCTGTGATAACTAACCTATGCCCTGGAGCTTGTCCAGAATAACTCCGTTCGTTTCATTCTGCATAACTACCATCGTACTGCCAGCATATCATAAATGAAACGCATGTTAAACCTTCCTTCATTAGCTTCTGGTCGGAAATTTTCTCGAATTTGCTTATTCCATAAAATTTTTCATAGTCGTGGTCTAGGGGCTTGGGCGTCCGCCTCGGCTGCGGAAGGTGGTTGGTTCGAACCCCACGGCCGGCCACACACCGGCAAAAGTGGGCACAAGCGTCCCCCGGCTCGGCGCCCGGCCGGCTCATCATTGCGGCCCATCACGCATGTTTTTCACGGGTTGCGCCCCACTGCGCCCCACGGGGGGCAAAACCAGTTTCGAACACTCAGCCTACAAAGGTGGTTCATGATTCAGATGAGACATTCAGTTGATCTTGGAGCTCGTTGAAGTTTAATTGAGCTCGCTCTAGGGAGTTCAGCAGATGAGAATGCGCTCGAAGAAGTTCAGCATGCTGCGCCATCATCTCACAAAGTCGGGCAGTCGAAAAGCCGGACTAGCCCATGACCGTACTGATACTCTGAATCGCTTCTGACGAAGGACCATGTGTTTGAACCTGACCACAGCCGTGGCTCATTGGGTTGGGCGCCCGTCTCGGCTGCGGGAGGTGGTTGGTTCGAAACCCACCGCCGGACACCCACCGGTAAAAATGAGTACAAGCGGCCCCCGGCCTGGCGCCCGGCTTTCTTTAGGGGTGTTCGCTTGAGAGAAGCTTCCTAAACCCCGCTGCGTCCCTGGCGGGCGAAGCCCCCAGTCTCGGACAAGCTCGCAGCCTGCTAAATGTGGTGCCCCTTCGGCCAATGTGGCTCGAACATTGATCACCTGCAGCAGCAGTGGTTTTGCCCTTCCGGGGCAAAACCACTGCTGGTGCAAAACCACTGCTGGGGCAAAACCACTTCTGGAAACTGGTTTTGCCCAGGGGCAAAACCAGTTTCGAACACAATCAGCCTGCAAAGGTGGTTCGTGAGTAAGTTGAGAGGTCGCAAGGAGTGTTGCGAGTTAGGTGAAGTTTAAATGAGTCCGCTCTGCGAGAGGGGATGAATGCCCCTAGGCACTCATCCCTTCGCCTTCATACATCTCATCTCGTCTGGACCATGCACTCAAGGTTGGAATTTCTCCACTCAGGACGAAAACATGCAGCAACTCCTTCATTCCTCGAACATCCAAGGACTGAAACCACCTTCCCAGAACAATTGCCAGCATTGTAGACATTACTCATTCCAGAACTGCATTAGCCACCATTGTATATGTCGATCATTAATTTGTCTGCTTCGTGTTACGTTTTCTGTATTGTATCTTATTCAACCACTCCCCTCTGTAATGCCTCAGGCCTTGAGGGTAAAATAAATACATAAATCCGGCGTAAACTCACTTTCATCGTAAGTATCCTTCAGTTGGAGCATCATTCGGCGAAAATGCTCTCAGAAGGAAACGACAGGCTCATTATTGCGATCCATCACGCATGTTTTTCACGGGTTGCGAAGTTCATGCAGAAGAATCACGTCATATGGTTCTTAGTATTCTTCCGAGGCCAGAATTGGGAACAGTTGGGGATAACAGTTATTGAAAAATAGCTGAATAATATGCGATTCGCTGATTACATTGCCATGCTGAGTCACTCAGGACACGAACTGCAACTCATGATCAATGAGTTAGACAGGCCGAGTAAAACTGTTGGTCTAAAAATTAACATGCTGAAAACCAAAGTAATGTCCAACAGTCTAGCAAGGGAAGAGCACTTCACAATTGGCTGCGAGATGTTGGAAGTGGTAAATGGCAGGTAATGACAGTTTATCTGGATCATGAGAGGGAAGTAACCAGAGTGATAAGAAAAGGGTGGAGCGCATATGGCGGGTTCTCTCAGATCATGAATAGCAGTTTACCAATATCCCTCAAAAGAAAAATGTACAACAGCTGTATCCTACCGGTACTCACCTACGGGGCCGAAACGTGGAGGCTAACGAAAATGGTTCAGCTTAAGTTAAGGACAACGCAGCGAGCCATGGGAAAAAAATGTTAGGTGTAACGTTAAGCGACCGGAAGCGGGCAGAATGGGTGAGGGAACAAAACACGTATTAATGACATCCTAGTCGAAATCAAGAGAAAGAGATGCACTTGGGCTGGGCATGTAACACAAAGGCAAGATAACCGCTGGTCCTTAAGGGTAACTGTGTGGATTCCAGAGAAAGCTAGCGTCGCAGTGGACGGCAGAAGGTCAAGTGGGCGGATAACATCAGGAAGTTTGCAGGGATAGGGTGGGCACAGCTGGCAAAGGACAGGGTTAATTGGAGAGACATGAAAGAGGCCTTTGCACTGCAGTGAGTGTAGTCAGGCTAATGATGTTGATGATAAAGATACCACTCACTGAGGGAATTTCGAACAAATTATTTCTTTAGTGTATTTTATAGAACGTCCAAAAACAAAATGGCACCTCTGCAGTGAATAAAGCAGCATTCGATAATTTCCGATGCAACGCACAGGCGACAATTTACAGGAGAGACAATCTATTTACCACTGCAGCCACGTTTAACAGGGAGAGCTTCAGTGCGCGGTTTGCCCTTTAAAAGCAAGGTATAGAGCGTGATACACTGATGAAACAGCATTGTTATTAATTCTTTGCAGAGAGTTTTGCGCGAAACAGAGTATAAGCATACTCAATGGAAAAGCGAACTTCAGAAACCGCACCGAAGCAGAAACCTCTTGCACAAAACCGAGTAAAGAGAAGCGTTTGGTAAAATTAGAAGACACCACTAATTTGAGATGAGGTCCACAAAGCTGACATGCAGTAATGATCTGATAAATATATGGGAACTGTCGCGAAAAAAAGAAGGAACGTGCATTTAATTGTCTCACATTAAGGTGCACCAAACTCAGAGCGCGGAAATAGGTCTGAAGAGGTTATCGCGCCGCATGGACTCAAAATTGGAGGACCACAGAAACGTCGCAAATGTTCCGTCAATGCTTTGAATGCACAATCTTGCGCACCGGAATACGTACAGTGCATAATCCGTTTTTCTCACCAGGAAAATTTTACACGCGTGGAGTCAACCAAAAATGAAAAGGCGGTGCAGAAAAAGAGCCTCAGCAGAACTCTGAAAGGCTGGAACCCGCGCCGTCCAGCCCTGCGTGTTTGACTTGAACGCGTAAAGCGGAACACCATTATATTTACAGGGAGCATAAGACTATCCTATTCTAGCTTAACGAGGTGGCATTGAGCCCCATGAACCAATCCACTAACCAGTACATTTAGAGCGATTCATCTGAGCTCCAGAGACAATGCTAAACAGTACAATCGTGGCTATAGTTTTGTCAAACTGGGCTTATCAAATTTGAGAGCTCGAAATTATCATCGCAGGCAATGAATTTGTTTTGCGGAACCGTGGAACAAAGTAACACAATATAATGAACAAAAAGTAGCGATGGCGTAGGACAGCCTTGATTTGCGGACTACCCGATTGGTATGGGCTCCGAGAGGCGGTCATTATGAATTGGAGTAGAACAGTTCCAACAAAGTGGAACCCCATAATATACAGCTGATCCAAGATTCGCTCGCTCGAGAAGAAAAAATAGAAAAGAATGCCGGGTATGATACAATGCTTTCTCAAGGTTAATTTGAAGCAAACCAGGCTGGTCACCCAAGATTCGATAATGGTAGGTGCAATGTGTAGCTTTGAATGAAGCGGCTTCTCAAAGCGTACGTCTGGTAAGGGCCAATGAGAGCCGTATTCGTATATTGAGGAAGGGTTCACAAAACTATCGCGAAAAGTTTGCACTTCACATTTGCCAGCGTAATGCGCCTGCAGCCGCCCGCATAGCACATTTTTTTCTTCGTCAGTACTCTTTGGAATTAAGACTGCGTGTTTTTTGTCAAATGAGTGAGGAAGGGCGTTTACGTCAAACCTCATCATGGAAATCTGAAGCAGGACCACATTCAGCTTAAGTTTAGAACCTGTGTAAAACTCGTATGAAATGCTATCACTACGAGGCGTTTTAGAAAGAGGTAACTTATCAGTTGCAAGTCCCACTTCTTGCGGCATGAAAGGTTATTAATTACAACCGGATATGGACGAGCACTCATTGGGGCATCCTCACCTCCTTGTCATGAGGGAATCCTTCTCGTAGGTGAGGTTGAGGGAGTATTGGTGCATATAGATATCTCGTGGTTAGGTGGAGGAGGACAGAGGTTGTGAGGAGAGGGTGAGGGAGAAAAGGACGCATGGGTTATGGTATGTCTCGATGCTCGTATCACCATGGAAAAACCTCGCAACAGAAGACACAAAGGCCCGGATTCTCAGGTGCTTCATCGAACACGACGCTTCTATGAAGGAGTGGCGGCTGCGGACAATAAGGCATTTTTAGATAAAAGCCACAGCCAGCAGGGATCCGTCGTCTGTCACCAAAAGTGACGAGGACGAGGCATCCAGCGTGCGAAAAAAAACAGACCAAGTTTGGGCACATACCGACAGGAGGCGGCTGGAAAAAAGTGATGGTCGATTTTTGTCGAAGGCTAGTTTTAGCACTGCCGCCTTACCGGTTTCTACCCCCTGCTGTACGAAATATTTGCCCTCAGCGCTCGTCCGTCTCTAACTGCTCTTGTCTCTCCCCCGTTCTCTTCACCTGCTCTTCGAGATGTAGCTTTAGCGTTTGCACGCCGCTCCTTTAGTCGTCTTTCTTTACCACGAAGATGCGGCGTCCAGAAAACCAAGACCCGGGCAAGTTGATTGCAAGATATTCGTGCATGCCTCGCGTGTGAAGCCAGCCAGGGATGCGGCCGGCAAGCGAGCCTCAGGCCTGTATCTGATACGTCGTGCGCGGTGACGACTGCCTCGAAGATGCGGGGCTCACCGACATCGTTGGCACCACACTGGCGCCACCGCGCGCATCTGCAGCTCGGTGCGGCTTCTTGCGACCGGACCTTGCCACTCCGCCGATAAGCCACCGCTTCCGCCCGCTTATTCGAACTCTTTCTTTGTCCGTGTAGCTCGATCTTTGCGGCTCTTATAGTGCTTTTGTAATTCTTTGTTCACTCACGTACATTCTGTACATTTATGCATCTTTTTTTCGGTCACTGCACCCGTAGTACCCGTATGTCAATCAATTTCACCATACCCTATCTTTTGTCTTATAAATGCAACTCCGTAATTCCTCAGTCGTGGACGCTTCTCTTACTTGCTTTTTGAAAATCACGTTGTTCATCTTACGCTCCACGCGAGGCAATGTTTTGTTGCAAGTTGATTCAGAATAGTTTTCTTTTTTGTTGTCTAAACTGCAGTGTACTCCCCATGCCTTCGGCCAGCTGCTAACAAAGGCGTGACCCTCATAGTCGGTCAAGAGATCGAATCTCCTTTTTCCACACGTTGGGTGAACAGACTTTCACTCTACGCCGTCCAAACTAATGATGTTTTGAGTGGTGGGTAGGTCGGCCTGATTAATTATGGCACTGTCTATACTACCAGCAGCCAGGAGAAATTCCTGCCTGAAAATTTCCCGGCACTCTCTTATAACCTGGTAGTTACAGCGTTTCTCGCACTTTTCATGGCTCCGATTCTCCCGGTACAGTTAATTTAACCACTGCCGGAAGTCCAGGACTAACCGGTTTCTTGCCAATGATCGGCTATAGGATGAGTGCTGTCCCTGCGTTATTTCTTGTGGCCATTACTAGCTGCTCACAACATCGGAGTACTAAGAAAAATTTTCCAAAGCCGAAAGCACACGCAGTAAACAATGGTTTGCGCCTAGAGCGACTCTAACACCGACACATGACTCTACGGGGGAAAAATAACTTGTCTTTTAAAATTTCTAATTCATGGGTCGTAGTAGGGAAGATAAATATTTTCTCCCAGCTTAACCGCAGCTGAGACAGTTCAAAGCGGCCGCAGCCCACCCCGTGATAGCGCACGCCGACCACGGCGGGCCTTGCTCTGAGGGGAACAAAGGAACGACACTCTGGCTGACATGACCAAGGCATTAACTGCGGCAACAACAATAACACCAGCTAGCAACAAATACGCTAACTAATCGAGGTCGTCCTACTCTCTTGCTAAAGTAACTAACTAGGGAAGACGAATCGCGCGGAAGCAAACCGAAGAGAACTAATTATGTGCTCCCCACAAATTTTTAGGATGAGGGAGTGCTGACAAAGTGAGGAGGAGTGTGAGTGTGGGCCAGACAGTTTTTTGAAGCGGAGGTGAGGGCGAGAAAGAACTAGAGAATTTGGCAAACCGAGGGTAAAGATGAAGGGGGGGGGGGCAATCATTTAATGATGATTGTGAGGGAGGAAAGGCAAAAATGAGGGCCGTTGTCCTCTTCTCATTACAACGCAGTCGTCATCTGATGAAAAGTAACAAGTTCCCTAAGTTCGTTAGGAGGACAGAATTGTGAATTGGAGGGAGTAACACAGAACAACTCTGTTTAATAATTCATAAACACGGAGATTACTTCACACGTACTGGTCACCAGCATATCATTGGACAGCATCTCCGGAATACGTTTAGGAGTCGCGTGACAGCGTTCATCAAGTAGACCTTGTCGCCTCGCCGGCTCGCAGTGCAAAGCACGCTTGGATTACGTGAACGAACTCGTGCTTTTGTAGCTGACATTTAAGAGTAGAAATTTCGTTCAAATACAACCCAAGTGTTTAACATTCTGATTCATGGAGGTTGTACAAGCCTAAGAGACTCAATTTCAGTAGCAATCGCTAGCTCCTCATGCCAAAAAATCTCCCAATCGAAACGCAATGGCTTCATACCAGTAAAACAAGCTTGCAATTGTGGACTAACAATAAATTCCCAGTCAGTTACAAGCCATGAATTAAGTTTTGAAATCTCCCACTGCGGCCTAAATCGTATACCACTATATAATGGTGAGAAGATGAAACTGGAGACTATTTCGCATGACCTTCCAATGCAAAATAGCGCGCAAGATGAATAAATTCTATCCAGGTGTGCGTCCCAACGCCATGAATGTGCGCGAATAAGCGACAAGCGTAGCATGAAGCTCCTGCATCATCAGTAACACGTAACAATACTACTCCACATTAGGTGCGGCTTGATCATTCCTAGGTCGCATACATAATTAAAGTCTCCCATTAGTACAACATGCCGGTTACAGTCGAGTAAGGTAGCTTTGCTTTCAATCAGATCGGTGCGCTGTGCCACCTTACTGAACGCATAAACTGAGGTCAGTAGCTGGTGCTTCCTGTAGAGCAGAAAATCACAGCTTATTAACCAACCTTCATTATCGGTATTCTAACACAACCCAGCATAAGAAAGGGCCTTTAGCAGGAAGAAAAAAACAAACCACCTAAAAGCCAACAGCATGCTTAACAAAGACGTTATATTTGGACGAAAACAAACCCTCGTGACCTGTCGGTAGCCTTCTCATCCTCAATCTTTGCCTGCTGGGCGGCCACAAAATCCGGACGGACGATGTTGAAAATTGGTGGAGTTGTACCGGCTTCCCGCAAGATCTAAGGACGCGCGAATTCTGCGCTGCGAATACCACCTCTCGACGTTACCTTCACGTACGTCTAAAGCGCCTCTCGTGTTATGGAGTCTTCTAAGCGCCGGGGAAGTCACAGAGGCTTCAGTTTCACCTCTTTAAGTTCACGGTCTACAACACCGCATCGGCTCTTAACCAACAGTTCGCCACATGACGCAAGCTTATCTTTCAGTTGTTCCCACTTGCAGGTGACCACTCATACACGCAACGTTTAAAGCCGTCCAACAAAACTTATTTCGTTCAGATCTACTAAAATTCTGAGAAATCTCTGAAGTTTCGGCCCGGTATGGGCACCTGGAAATGTTCGCATGCAGAAAAAAGGAGTCAGCATCCAACTTGCCGGTTTTGAGACGAGGTAGAACCATGCCGCATTCATTAGCGCTGGCGGCATATCAAGCACTACCTCGGACAGAGGGCGACTGAACCTCCCAAGCGGAGAAATCGATGAACGCAACCGCTTGGAACGGCTCATACATTTTAGCTTGTTGTTGTAAGTGCAAGCTGCAAGTTTTCATCGTTCACATTTTTCTTTGTTTCATATCTTGGCGGGTCCATTTGTAGTGCATTTTACATATTTCTTATGCAATTCCCCAACCTAAGAGCATTTAAGGGTAAATAAATGATGATAATGATTACCACCAACGTTTCTCGCGGACATTGTTTAGAATACGCTTGTCCACTTACAAACGTATCTTAAAGGTGCACTAAAGAGGTATCTCAACTGGTCTTTTTACCAAGGGAACTCTATCTACGCGTTCCGGGCATTCTTAGAAACTTCGAATTATTGCCGTGCGTGGCCGATTGCCCTAATTAAATCGGATTAAACATCCCACTTCCCGCATTTTCTTGAACTCAACGCTATAGGGAGGCGCAGTCAACTAAAGCGTGGAGTTCCAGTTTTTTTAGGTTTCTGTGAATAAACAGTTTCAGTCACAGAAAATATAGCCGCAAATTAGGCCCTCAGAAATAAGAAAACACGTGGACTCTTTGATTTACGTATCACTCCGCCAATGGCAGAGCGGCAAGCCGACACGGGACTGCCTGACGCGTTGGTTGACTCCTCCTACCTTCCGCGTTGAGTTCAAAAAAAAAAAGGCGGAAGCCGGGACGTTTAATCTGATTTAATTAGTGAAATCGATTGCACAGTACAATTATTTGAAGTTTCTAAGTATGCCAGGAACGTTTAGATAGAGCTCCCGCGGTAAAAAGACTAGTTCAGATTCCTCTTTAGTGCACCTTTAAGTCGCCTTCGGCGTCAAAGCATGGCCGTCCGGCCGTGGCAACGCCGAATGTCGGAGGGCATCTATAAACTATTGCTGATATTGCAAAGAACTTCCGGAATAAGAAAAGGGTGACAATTTCGGCATGACACTTACATCGGTTGCGCCGAATCCCATGCTTTCACAGATTCCTTCGCTTTCTGCCTCACTTCTTCCTCGCCACCAAAAAAAAGAAATTTACCGGATCTTCTTCTCGTTGCGCCGAGTCACCTACTCGAGCGAGTGGACCATCCGTGCTGGCACCTGGACAAGTGATCGCAACTGGCCAATAAGCAGTGTGGCGGCGAAAAGAAAACAATTGCGGTATTTTCACAGTGGCGGTGATTTTATTTCGGAAAGCGATTCCGAAGTATTACACTAAGGTTAGAAAACTGTGCGCACGAAAGATAACAGACTGGGGCAGCTAGAAGATCAAGAAAACGCACTCATGGCCGGTTAGTTGCCTAAAACGTAGTATAGTTGGCGTCTAGGGCAAGCCATGAAGATGAACACAGAAATAGGACACTGAACCTACTTCATCGGGGCAAAAGACTTTCATTCGCTTTCTCCTCTCATTATGTACACTTTCCAGTTGGCTAGTAAGATCGCGTAACTTAGCTTATGCCGGGAAATAAACTGCACGCTCAGAACGTAATGTACTCCTAGTGCTGGCGAGGTCTTCGCAAATGCCGTTATAAACCTCATATAGGAAGATCACTTATATCATAGGTGAGGAGTTTTGTCTGAGCGATCAATGGTGTATTTTGTTGATTTTCTTCCTTCGAAAACTAAGGACGATCTATCAACGTCACAGACATTTGCTACCATGTTCCTTTCAGACAGAAGCCTTCCACAGAAGGTGTCTTACCGTTTTCGTTACCAGCAAGGTAGAAGTCCCTACTACGGTGTCACGAGGAAATGGGTAAGTGAACCTCATGTGATCGCTGGTATATATAAGTTAATCTGTTCAGTCCAGCTCAAACATCTGGACTGCAAGTAACTGCATAGAACCTGTAGTCCCACGTGACTTCGCTGTGCTAAGAACGTGAATGGCGGCGAAGTTATTATTTTCTCCAAGGTGATCATATTTCTCCGGGGGTGACAGCGACTGCTTTATTTTAAGTTATTCAATTTTTTATGAATTAGAAACAACGTCGCTAAGAACAACCGACAGATCAGAAAAATGGCGGTGTGGCACGAGATATAAAAACAAGTATAGTAATAAACGCCACATTCGCTTTACAATCCCTACCCGTACCACATCCTAGCCGGATGTACTAGAAAATCGCCACGTTGGATATAATACAGCATGGTAGGCCATATCCACATCACTTTCCTTATCAAAGCTCCCATTGAGAAAGGTGTTTCACTTCCTTACGCTTCAATGCGCGACAATGCATCCAACACTTGCTGCGTTTATGCAGGACATTTCTGATCGGGAGTGGAGGCATGGACGGCGATTCATCTTAACGGCTTGGCCCTGGATGGTGCTGCACTCCATCGTTGGCCGAGCATTCGCCTACTCAGTACCGTCGGTAAGCGATCTAGACCTTCTAACGACTAGCTCATGTTGCTCGCCTGAATCGTTTCCTAGCCATATAATTATCACGTCCTGTGAAGCTGACTGCAGCAACTTTGCATCAGTATTAGACAATGTCTTCAGAGAGAAGAGAATGTGCTCTGTGAGGAAGCTGTCAGAAAAGCAGCTTGCTGTCAGTCTATACTAAAGGTCGCTGTCCTTTGAAAGCAAATGCAGACACTAAGGTCGAATTACTACCGAGTTCCGCGGCCCACTCAGTTCTCACACAAACACATCCCTACCCACCGGCAACGTCTGCTACACCAAGGCCTTCTTCCTCTTCCCCTAAACCCGTGATATCACCCGCCCAAGACTGGATAGAAAATTTTTACGTGCACTACAACATCGTAGAAAGCATATCCGCAAAAGCAGCCTATTTTCCGGCTCGTTTGGATTGCAATCTCGTAATGATTTAATAGAAAACGTACACTCGCTAAGTGCTCGGCTTGAAGCACTCTGGCACGGGTCGGCCCGGTATTGCACTGCCTCCGGGATCGGCCCGGGGCATATTAGTGCGCGCCTTTTCTCTTTATCTTTGCTATCCTATCCTCTAATTCTCCTACTACCTGTTATCCTTTATTTACGCTGCCCCAGCTCAGGTGCTTTAGTATTGATAGCAGATGCTGGGGCTAGCAAAAATGTTTTCCTTCATTTTTATTATTATTTTATTAAAAACCACTTACTACTTACTACTACTACAAATGCTGCAAGGAAAAGAAAACCGATAGACTTTTCGGCACTCATAAGGGTGCCTCAGTTACCTTGAAACGAAGGACGGTATGATACATTATAAAGAGACGACTTGCATAAAGCATTAGGTACGGCCTCTATTTCTTAGGAAAAATTTTCCCTGCATAATGCACCCTCCCATCCTTCGTTTCGTTATGATCGAGACACATGCATCGGTGCCGATGTCAATCTTTACCATAATGGTATTAGATAAGCATCGCGAAAAAAAGATGGCTGTAAATTTGAAGGGACGGCAGCACATAAAAAGGGACAAAGACTCAGACGAGACAACAAGTACGATGCTTAACAACAACACCTTTTGAGACGCACCAAGCGCTCGCCTGCACCGAGGTGTGCCTAGACACCTGATGAACTGAAGAAAGTTGCTGTAGCACTCTACAACCTTTGTCCGTAAAGTTTCGAGACTGATTTATTTCCTTCTCTAGAAATGATTCCCCACAACAATTGGTGGTGCCCGTGTGTAATAATAATAATAATAATTGGTTTTTTTGGGGGGGGGAGGAAATGGCGCAGTATCTGTCTCATATATTGTTGGACACCTGAACCGTGCCGTAAGGGAAGGGATAAAGGAGGGAGTGAAAGAAGAAAGTATAATAGGTTCCGTAGTGGAGGGCTCCGGAATAATTTCGACCACCTGGGTATCTTTAACGTGCACTGACATCGCACAGCACACGGGCGCCTTAGCGTTTTTCCTCCATAAAAACGCAGCCGCCGCGGTCGGGTTCGAACCCGGGAACTCCGGATCAGTAGTCGAGCGCCCTAACCACTCAGCCACCGCGGCGGGTCTGGTGCCCGTGTGTAGCGCCACATTTTCGAGATAACCGTAGCTAATTATGTTAATTGATGTAGCAGCCGCTAGATGGCACTACATATAGAAAAATACGTTGTCACTAGTCATCAGCGCATTCTACTGTGAGTGAATGTGGAGAGATCGACGTACACCTCGAACAGCGTGTAAGCATACAATTCTGTGTGAAGCTTGGCAAGACAGCCACACAGACGTATGAGCTCCTTCTTTACGCTTACGGAACGACACATTGTCGCGGGCGCGAGTTTTCGAGTGGCCCAAGAGGTTCGTTTCGGGGAGAACGTCGGTGGAAGACGACACAAGGCAGGGGCGCCCTTCACCCTCACGGAATGAGAACAACGTGGCTCGGATCAGAGAAATCGTGCAGCAAGACCGAGCCATTACAGTCATCATGCTATCAGATGCTTTCGACATTAGTAAGACAACATTCCACCACATTTTGCGCGAGAACATAGGGAAACGAAAGCTGAATGCCAGACTTGTGCCGCACCTCCTCACACAGGACCAGAAGGACATGCGGTCATCAGTGAGCGCTGATTTGCTCTCTGAGGCAGAGAAGGATGCTGCATTCGTCGACAGCATCATTGCTGAAGACGAAACATAGTGTTTTTAATACGATCCTCAAATAAAGAGGTAGAGCGCCGAATGGCGGTTCACAAGCTCTCCGGCGTCGAGAAAGGTAAGGCGACAGAAGTCCAAAACGAAAACAATGCTGATAGTTCGTCCCACGAGTTCGTCCCACAAGGGCAGACGGTGAATCAGGAGTTTTATAACCGCGTGCTCCAACACATGCGTGATGCACTGTGACGCCGTCGCCCTGATTTAAGGGCATCTGGACAATAGAGCCTTCCCCAGGATAACGCAAGGCAGCACACTACTCTCAGCGTGGCATAATTTCTCGCCAAGCACAGCAATACTGTACTTCCCCATCCGCCATACTCGCCGAACTTTTTCCCATGCGATTTTTTCCTGTTTCCTAATGTGAAGAGATCCCTAAAAAGTCACTAGATGGGGAGCGTGCGGGCCATTCAAAACGCCAGGACTAAGGACCTGACATCCCTGCCAAAAGAAGCATTTTCCAACTGTTTCCAAGACCTCAAGAAGCCTTGGAAGCTGTGTATAGACTTCAAGAGAGACTACTTCGAAGGGGTGCTGCACAGAAGATTTCAATGTTAAACGCATTTTTTAATGGACTAGTGTTTTTAATCACTAGTGTTCTGGAGGCGGAATGGGCCAATGGCGCACCGGGCAAACTGAGAACCGACGCGGAGATCAGGAACGATAGCGAATCGAGCGTCCCAAGAGGCTAAGTACATGAAAGGGCTGGAGAATGGCATATGCATAGACCTGAAGGTCGGCATCGTCAGCAGGGGGAGAACGCAGCGGCGGCAGTGACGCATCATGTGCCAGCTAAAGCCGCAGGCATAACAGTTATGGAGGTTGTCCATTGTCCTCCATAGGAAAAGAGGCAGAGATGGAGGTCGGACAAGAGGAAGATGGAGGTCGGGCAAGATGATTATGCCATTTTCTTGAAAGGGGCCATTGCAGTAGTGAACCGAATTCTTAAAATTTTCAATGAGTGTGCGTCTGGGTTGAGCTTCACCTATGAGTTGCCGTCGCAGGGATGCTTGCAGTTTTTGGACACCTGTATTGTTACTAGTACTAGTGGAACCCTTATGTGCTGGAGGTACCAGCCTCGCTCAAAAAAGGTATTCTAAACCACCAGTCAGCTCATTCAAAGCTTATAAAAAGGGGAATAGCAAAAAACTGCCTGCGCGCCGCTCTTCATAAGTCTTGCTCACATGAAATGCATCATAGCGTGCAATTTTGGTTACAACGACTGACTACTGCGGGTTTCCTTTGTGAGATGGTCACTTCTGTGATAGAAGCACTTGCCAAGGAAACTCGATGCCCACCGAAGCACTGCTCAAAAGAAGGGCCGCAACGCCGGAGACCCGGGGCTATGCCGTACTTCCATCAGATTTCCCATCACCTCAAAAAAGTGGCCATGAAATGCGAGGTCCCGGTGGTCTTCACGACGCCCAAAAAGCTTTCGAGCATCTGCTATATGGTGCAGGCAAATGAAAAAAAGAACGAATGCCGCACTAAGCACGTAGGCAGGTTCGTTCCCTGCAAAACAAGGGTGGTGTACCAAATACCCCTCACTTGTAGGAATTATTTCATAGAGCAAACTAAACGTTGTTTGACTGTTAGACTTCAGGAGCACCGCGCACACGTTGAATCATTGGCGGGGGGCGGTGAACTGGCGAAACATTGTCGCCATTGCCGTAACTGCACACAGTGGTCCTGAAAAAATTACCGACCCAGCTTAACAGGGAAATTTTTGAAGCCTACTGCATAAAAAAAGAAAATAACCGTTGCATAAGCGACACTTCTGTATCCTTATCCTAGATGGATCTCAACTATCTAGATGCTAACTTGCTCCACGCGCGCCCGCGTGCTAGTGTCACGTGAAGGTGTCTGCTGTCTATCAGGTGTGATTACGAATCTTGTATAAATGTGGTTTTTCTTGTAGTAAACCTCAGTTGAGGTTCCGCGTTTTGTACTGTGCTTTTCTGTCTTCGTCCCTCGTCGTTTTGCGCGGTTGCAATATGCACTCCCCTGTTAACCACCAACTGGCCCACTTTTGCCTGTTATAAGTGCCAAAGCAAGTCGCCTTGCGATGAACTAAATTCAAGTCATGGCTGCTACCGTCAGATGTTTATTTATTTATTTATTTATTTATTTATTTATTTATTTATTTTTATGAAATACTCTGAAGTCCCAGTAGGCCATTACATAGGGGGGAAGAGGGGCGAAAACAGCGAAAAGGTTCAAAACAACGAGCAGGATGAAAGATGACGTTCTCACGGTAAGTCAGAGTAATAAATAGCATGACAAGTAAGCTGATATAAAATTAAGGAAAATAGGAAGCAGAAACCCTTCGATTTAATAAGGGAAATGTGATAAAAAGAAACAAAAAAATGAAAACAGTGGTGTCAGGACAATAGCTTTAAAAATACGTATATAATGTATGACAGCCTCAGACAACTCACACTAGCCGCTGAAATAAAGCTGAACAAGAAAACAGAGAACAAAGAAAAGCAACTCATAAACTAAATGACAAAATCGAAAATGTTGCGGAATCATCATGACAAAGACATCAAATTGAGATCAAGAAAGCAAGAAAAATACAATCTATACAGTACATAACAAAGGCGCAGAATCAGATTATAAAGCGATTACAAATATGATGTTTGTATCTGTTAGAAACATTTTTGGAACAAAGCAACCATGTACTTTAACAGCGTTTCCTACTTCACATAAGAGGAGTACTTGACACACGTGGAGTAGAGGAGTAGGACTTGACACACTACTCTTATATCTGGTAACAATTCTTGCGGCAATCTACAATCGGCACTCACGCTTCACAACGTCTTGCGCAATGTCTGGTTGTCGTACGCAGCTGCTGCCGCACTACCGCATTACCTTCTCACTGCTCTTCGTGTCGCTCAAGTTGAGTTGGATGACCACCGCCTATTTCGTCGCCGTGCACGCCGTGTTTTTCGTACTCTCCTGGATGCAAGTGCCCGCACTGTGCTACGGACTGGCTTTACTACTGGTGTCTCACCACGATGTCTTTGAGCTGGACCTACTCAAGGTGAGTAATCCGATTAATAGCCATGCAGCTCCTGTGGTGATTATTCAGAATATTTAAGGCAAGTAACAATTACGTGCGTGGCTTATGTAGAAAGATTTAGTATGGGTTTGCAATGCTTTCTCGTTTATTGCAAAGTGCACCGAGAGTGCCAAGTAACGTGAGGCGATAAGTACTAAGACAAACGGTACGTGTTGCTCAGCTATTCTCAAGAGTTGTATGGCAAATGAGTGTTTTCAGAGACTGGAAAAGGAGCTATTACTCCACTACAGTTAGTCAGTTGGTTACACTTCTTGAATCAAAATATCAGCACTTGGTTTTTATTTGGAAGGTTACAGCACGCTGGCATTTTCATGGCAGGTCATATACCGGTAGTATCCTTTCCGTATACGTAGCACAATAGTATTTTTCGTTCGGAAGAGAGCTCAGGAAATACTAAATTTCTGTGTCAGAGGCGCACTTCAGAGATCCCGTCCACTCAGTAACTTGGTGAGGTGACAGCAGCAGACGGTGTATACACCTGAATGTTTATGGCGATGAGTAGTTTCGCGACTCGTTGGAGAAACTACTTCAACGCGGCTAACCGTACGGGAACACTGCTTATGTAAACTAATTAGCAGATTTCCTAAGCAGAAATCATCACATTTATGACTCTGAATGCCTCCATCTCAATTCCTTTTTGCCACGTCAAACCGCGGCTGCGTGATGTGTGTGCTTCCACTGCCCGCCGTCTTCGCACATGCTCATATTTTCCTTTAAATTTTTTCCATTGCACCAAAATAAAGCAGTTAACAGCGCTTGTTAATCGCCTCATGTGCTTCCTTCTTTGTATTTTACTTTTGTTTTTCGCACTAATTTGTTTACATAATGAGTCATCATCTAGCGCGACAGCACGCCCTTCTGAACACTGGGTCCGTGGCACGCGATCTCCGCGTCCACCGCGTGTCTTCCTTTAACTTTTCCGTTGCTAGAGGTGAAAGCGCAAAATAAAAATTCGGCGCAGACACTTAAGACTGTTTACGCGTTGTAATGTGAATGCATTAAAGTTCTTTGCTATCTTACGCTGCAGAATGACTACGAGGTATAGCTATGCATAATTTGTACAAATTCTATAAACCTTATATGACGTTACTTGTTAAGTGGTCATGCTGCGGTGGAGAAGCAAAGTGCTGAGTCATGTGTTATGACTATGACTACGCGTCATGACTGCACACACTTTGTACAAACTCTATACACCTTACTTTACGTCACATGTAAAGTGCTTCAGAACGATTATGAGTCATGACTTTCGTTGCTTATAGTACGTTACGTTTCATCATTCCTGGCTACATTTATTCGCTAACATGTTGTAACATCATACAGCGTTGTTCTGACAACGTGCGAATTTCTTGCCATGGACGGCGGACGTGGCTTTTGTGCCAATGGGACATATAACGCTTTCGCATTAATAGCTCCCGATTCGGCTCGTATCGCGGCAATTCACGAGAAGGAACGTCTGATTCGCACGAAGAACGCCGAAGGAGCGAAGAACAAAAAACTCCCACGGTAAGACACACGGCGGAAAGGCAGAACATCTGAGAAAGAGAAGAATGCGGCATGGTGCGTGAGCGCCGAGTGTGGTATCATTATCCCATTAGTGCGCAAAGCAAGTGCTTCTCGAGTGTGGCTGAGTCAACTGGCCTGCACTATAATAAGCTAACCAGCCTCTCTGAATGCTCCCCTACCGACTTAGAAAGAAATGAGAGGGCAACCACATATGCGAGAGGATAAGGGTTAAGCGTGATGAGAACTGATTCTACTCTCAGAACACTGCACCACCATTTATGCTATAAGTTTTTTCGATCCCCTACCCAGCCGTTCCTGAAACAACTGCAGCGCGAAGGATCAACTTCCAGATGAAATCAGACGCACGAACGAACGGAGAATGCATTCACAACTGCGCAACTGCGCCTTGGTAGAAATCACGCCTTGATAAATATGCCGTGCTGCTCATACGTTGATGGAATTATTAATATAGGCCATGTACCAAAGGCCCCTTACGAAACAAAAACTGCAGTTGATGCACACAGCCATTAACGTTTCTAGAGCTAGGGTTTCCACACTAGAGCATGAATCAGCGAAGTCAGTTATAGTTTTGTTTTTGCCAGATATCCCAGCATTCTGCCGTGACAACCACCTCCCGGCTGCGCATTCGACCGCTCTCAACATACCCTCCCACGCTACTAGGCCCAGCCGTCTCCTCCCATCCCTCTCTCTCACTTGCTTCTCATATTTTCCTCTCCCTCCTGTCCTCTGGAGCTATTAGGAGGATTTCTGCTTCACCACTTTGCCGCCTGACATGGTTGACAGGTGGCAATTGAATTAAATAAATAAAAATTTCATACTTAGAATACCTTCAATTAATTCAATGAGCAATTAAAGGTCTTCCGACTCACGCTGTAGATTCCACAGCAGAACTCAGGGCTATATGGCTAAGTTAAATCTACAACAACTTCAGCTGAAAGAACACCACATAACAAAAGGAAGGCCGAGTTCCAGTCTATATATCTGTCACGGATCTCCCCGGCTCTCCGGAGAACGCTCGGACCGAAAGAATGGACTAGGCGACGGGTGTACCCACACAAATGCACATTTAATACACCCTACGTGACACACACACACTAGAAGAAAAAACTAACAAAACTAACACAACACACAAAGGCTATAAATAGAGACGACCCGGGCACACTCCTACCAGCGTCTACTACTAGCGTTCTACTATTCGTGGTCGGCGTTCGTGCTCACGGTTGGTTCGGTGCGGCTGCGGCGTTGCATGGCTCCCGTAGGCGGCGTCGAAGCGGCGTTCGCCGTGCTTGGGCTGGCGTCGCTGGCGGTGTTCGACGTGCTTGGGCTGGCGTCGCTGGCGGCGTCGCTGGCTGCGTCGTACAAGCTCCCGGTCCAAGCGCCCGTGGAGGTGATGCCGGTGTTGTTGGCGTTGGGGGCGCCACCCGGATGGGTGGCAACAGCGCTGGAGACACGCCTGGCCGTAGCAGGTGGTAGCGTCCTCTGTTGACTCCCCGGAACGGGTTCAGGCACGGCAGGAAGTCCACGATGCGATGTCGTAGAACGCGAGCTCACCGGAGCAGTAGCCGGCGTCGCTCTCTTCCAGCCGATGTGTCCCTGACCTGCCGGAGCCTCCGCTTCTCTGCTCTTCCCCCCAGTGCCTCGCTCTCACTCGCCCTTTTATAGCCTCGGTGTTAGTCCACGTAAGCCTTGCTGTCGTCTTCTCTTCTCCACCAATCATCTCTCTCCACCTCACCGAATGCTTATCCACCAATCAGCTCTCTCCACCTCAACGAATGCGTCTTCCTCTTCTTTATTCTTCGGTTAATTCGCGTCGTCTTCTTCACATCTTTTTCCTTTAAAATTTAATTTAGGCTCCTTAATATATGTGACAAGGGCCCCCGCTCTCAAGAGTTTTTCCATGAAAAACTGCTCACGTCACTCTCGTCTCCAAGTCATCCAGCGAACCGACTATCTTCTGTGGCGATTCTGGACCCAGCACACAACACACCGCAGAGGTCCAGCACACACCAAACGGTCACCACTAAGACAGCACACCAAATTGCGTTTTCATAACACTAACACACAACTGTCACTGTCCGCACAGAGTCCTTAATAAACATCTTCGTGTCCACAACACACTCCCTTGTATAATCACATAACAGCAACAACAGCAACAACAAGAAGAAAAATCCCAGAGATATATTAACACAGCAACAACAACAAGATAAATACCAGATATACCTAGAGCTTTTCAGTTAGCTCTATATGTATACAAGTCTAATTTGTAACATATGGCCTCCGTTTGGCCAGGCCCATTCGAAAACATCTCCCCCTTGATTTGGAGTAGAGCTGTAATCCTGTCTTCATTCCTATTGGGCTTCTTCAGTACCTCATCCCTTCCTGCATACTTCTTGCCACTGCACGTGGACGCCTCGGGAATATCCCCTGTCTCCTCGGCCCCTACTGCACATGCTACCTTGGGGGCGTACCGTACGGGACCCCTTTCTTCGTACTTCTTCAACATATTTACATGGAAAACCTCCTTAGTGTCATCAATCAATAATTCATAATTCATATCATTTTTCTTCTCCGCCGCAAGATACGGGCCCTTCCATTGCATCAGTAACTTATTATGGTCCGTGGGTAGCAAGACGAGAAACCTGTCGCCCGGATTCAGGTTTCTGTGAATGTCTTTCCTGTCATAATATCCCTTATGGCGTTCACGCACCTTTTCCAGGCCTTGATGTGCAAGTCTGCATGTTTCCTTCAACCTGTCCCGCAACTCAAGAACGTATGTGTATGTTGTCTTGAGATCTGATGCAATCTCTTTACTAGCCCACAGCTCATTGAGTATTGCAAGTGGACTTCTAACGGTTCTCCCATATAACATCTCGAAAGGCGAAAAACCAAGACTCGTTTGCGGTACTTCACGGTAAGCGAACAAAAGAGCTGGGAGATGTCTATCCCAATCAGTAGGTCGCTCCTGGCACATTTTCTTCATCATATTTTTGAGGGTGCCGTTTAACCGCTCTACAAGCCCATTACACATGGGATGGTAAGGCATCGACAGTAACTGTCTTACTGACAAAAGGCGGTTAACCTCCTTCATTAGCTCCAATGTGAAGTTCGAGCCCCGGTCACTCAAAATTTCCCTCGGGAACTCATAACGCGAAAACATTTCCAGAAGACCCTCCGCCTCTTGGATACTGTCAATATTTCTCAGTGGAATAGCGTCAGGATAACGAGTGGCCACGTCAACCAGAGTAAGCACATATCTATTGCCTTTGGCGGATACTGGAGAGATTGGCCCCACAATATCAATCGTCGCTCGCTGAAACGGTAGGTCGATGGCTGGCATCTTGACCAGAGGTACGGGACCAACTCTTCCCTTCGGAACTGTGCGCTGGCGTACGTCACATGAACGAACAAAGCGCTTAACGTCACTCTGAACACCCGGCCAAAAGAACTCCTCGGAGATCCTGCACACCGTTTTTTGAACACCCTGGTGTCCGGCCATAATGGCGTCATGCCCTAAGATTAGCACGGTCTCTCGCAAAACTCTTGATAACACCAGCTGTTGGACCCGCCTTCCTGAACTAAATATGCATTCCCTGTGCAAAAGACCATTTAGCAATTGATACTCGAATGACGTCCGACTCTTCTTTGTTTCACCTTTTCCCCGACTCTTTGGAAGCAGGTCTTCAGGCTCGGGTCTTCTTTTTGCCTAATTGCAATTTCGCCCGGTGTTACGCTCAAGCACATCGCACCCGGTGTAGAGAGCGGACGCTGCGTTGCTCGGGCTGTCGCTTGAGCTCTTGTCTCCACTGCCGACGAAAAACTGACTGCACCCGTCTGAGCTGTCGCAGGCCTTTCCTCCTATGAATGCTCTTCAACGTCGAGCATCCTGCACTCGGGATGGGGGTCTTCGACACTTGAACCCGTAATGTTTCCAGGATGAGATCGTACATGGGTTGGTCTACGCATTTTGCCACTACCTGCCCAGTATAATCTGGCGTGGACACTAGAATCTTTGCTTCAGGAAGGTACCTTACTGTGCCGTCTACCAGAGTGACGGCCGACGCTTCCCCTGTAAGATCCTCGTCCTTCACTAGGCTTCTACGAACCAAGACTGTGTTAGCTCCGCTGTCTCTAAGCACCAATATAGGACGGTCCCCTATTTGCCCAACCACCACTGGCATTGCTGCTTTCGACTTGGGTGTTCCACTCACTTCCTCATTTTCCAGCGGCGTTTGCTCTCCTTTCAGCTGTGGAACTTCGGGTGGCGTGACAAGTTCTACCTTTGAGTCGACAACGCATGCAGCTCGGTCCTGCGTTCGTATCGGCACTCATCCAGAGTATGACCCCTCCTCTTACAACCTTGACACACAACCTGTGTTTTCTGGGCAGCGCTACTAGTCCGACAGTCAGCTGAACGGTGTCCCACCTTGCCGCAGAGAAAACACCTTACTGGCGCCTTAGACGCACCGCCATAAGCTCTTGGTTTTACCGCATCTGTCTCTAGGACCTTTTGGGTTTCCTCTTTTGCCTTACTCAAATTTCTTAACCCTTGAGCCTAGAGGAATTGGTCTGCAGTGTCGGCTAACACTTCTAATGAACACAACTTTCTTTCCTTCAGGAATAGCGCCAGCTTTGAGCTGCAACACGCTGAAAATTGCTCTGTGACCAGCTTGTCACGCACCCCTTCAAAACTCTTTTCTGTGTTTGACATATCAAGCCACCTAACAAAATAGTTGGATAGCCTGAAGGAAAACTGCTTAACGGTTTCCGAATACTCAGGTTTCGCGGTGCGAAATCTCTCACGTAAACCCTCTGCCGTAAGCCTGAATCTTTGGAGGAGTGCCTATTTAACTTTCTCGTAGTCCATAGAATCAGCAGCAGGCTTCCTTCCAAAAACATTCAGCGCCTCTCCGACTAAACACATGCTCAATGCCGTGGCCCATTCACAGCGCTCCCAGCCTTGCCCCAAAGCTATCCGCTCGAATCGTTGCAGATATGCATCCAAATCATCTCTCTTGTCATCAAAAGGAGCCATCAGCTTCCTTGGACAAACTCTGGCTGGTCTAGGAGATTCTGTACCCGCTAAGGAACGCTGATTATTGTCCGTGATCTCCTCATATCCTCCCGCGACATGCGCCTGTTTCCACAAAATAAACTCCTTCTCCCGTTCTATCCTTCTTTTCTCCTGTTCTTCTGCCTCGCGGGTTCTTCTAGGTAGGTAGGTAGGTAGGTAGGTAGGTAGGAAAGACTTTTAATGCTCTAGAAAGGTGCTAGTAGCAGACGAGAAAGAAGAGGTCCATCTTCCTTCTTCTCACAGGGTCGGTGCCCCTATTCCAGGGCTCCGCTGAGCTTCGCTGCTCGTTGGGCGTGCTGGATCAGACCTTGTTGGCAACCCAGATCGCCGCTGGAGAGCCGGCTCTCCCACTGTTCCGCACTCGGGTCTTTGCGAAAGCTGTCGTTTTTACTGCATTCCCACGTGATGTGGTACAACGATGGTTTGCTGCCACACCACGGGCAAGTGTCCCGATATTGCGTCGGGTAAATCTTGCTAAGGATATGCAGGTTTGGGAATGTTCCTGTCTGCAATCTTCGCCAATACACTGCCTCTAGTTGATTTAGATCAGGATGAGGCGGCGGATAGCGGATCCGTACCCCCTTATAGTAGTTGAGAATGTCTGAGTACGTAGGACTGACTCGGTCGGGTAGATCGTCCGATTGGGAGGAAGCTCGGCTCGTATACCCTCGAGCTACCTCGTCGGCGCGTTCGTTCCCCGCTATGTCGGTGTGTCCTGGCACCCCGTAAATGCTATGTATGACTTTTGGTGGGGTCGCGCTCTGGAGGAGCCGGAGCGCGGCGCGACCTATGCGGCCGTTCATGTAGTTACGGCACGCTTCTCTCGAATCTGTAAGGATGGTAAGGGACATGTTGCTTCGATAACCGGCTACCGCCGCTAGAGCTACGGCCAGCTCCTCCCCTTCGGTTACCGTGCAATCCCTCACTGAGGCGCTAGCTAATTCCTTTAAGTTCGAATCAATAACTACCGCCACTGTGCTGTTATGTGAGCGGGTTCTTCTAGCTTCTCGCTCTTCTGCCTCGCGAGCTCTTTGCGCCTCGCGCTCTTCTGCATCACGAGCTCTGTTCTCTTCTCGCTCTTCCGCCTCGCGCGCGTCTGCGCGTGCTTGCGCCCTTTCCTCTCTCTGCCTCTTTCCCTCCTCCTCATAGAGATGCATCGCCTCTTCCTTGCTTAACCCTAGCTTGAGCGCCAGTTCTAACGTTCTTGCCAAATCCATCCTTTCTGCCGTCGAGAGATTGGAAAAATCCGAGACAAAGCAAAAAAAGAAAAAGAAATGTATCCTGGCACACGCTCGCCACTTATCTTTGTCACGGATCTCTCCGGAGAACACTCGAACCGAAACAATGGACTAGGCGACGGGTGTACCCACACAAACGCACATTTAATACACCCTACGCGACACACACTAGAACACAAAACTAACAAAACTAACACAACACACAAAGGCTATAAATACACACGACCCGGGCACACTACTGCCAGAGCGTCTACTACTGCGTTCTACTATTCGCGTTCGGCGTTCATGCTCACAGCTGGTTCGGTGTGGCTGCGGCGTTGTATGGATCCCGTAGGCGGCGTCGAAGCGGCGTTCGCCGTGCTTGGGCTGGCGTCGCTGGCGGTGTTCGACGTGCGAGTTAATAACGTCCTAATCGAAACCAAGACGAGGGCATAGACATGTAATGCTAAGGCAAGACAGCCGATAGTCATTGAAGGTAACGCAGTGGATTCCAGGAGAGGGCAACCGTAGCAGGTAGCGTCTGCGGGTCAAATGGGCGGTTGAGATTTGGAAGTTTTCGGGGCTAAATTGGCCGTAGCTTGCACAGGACGTGGTTAATTGGAGAATTATGGCAAAGGCCTGCAGTGGGCGTAGTTAGATCATGATTTGGGTGCACTAATTAGTTTTGAGATGTAAGGTCGGGATGCTTCACACGTGGGACTGTGTTTCACGTACGGTCGCTCATTCATTCAAACAAGGCGGCTGCCGGGCGTTCTAGGCGCAGTGAGGGAAACAGGCGACGAGAAGGAGGAAGGAAAGCGTAGGCGACGCCGACGACAGCTGAGACATTTATTACAGCGCTTACCTCCCTAGACTGCACGCACCGCACGCAGTAAGTGTGAATGAGCAGAATCATCACCGAGCCGTGAGCACGGATGCCGAACGCTAGTAGACTGGGTGGTCCCGAGTAGTGTATATTGGTAGTCTTTGTGTTTTGTGTTAGGTTTGTTAGGATTGTGGGATAGTTAGGACTGATGCTTGGGCGAGTTGGTATGCCATGTTCAAGAAGAACAGCGCGAAAAGACAAGGACCACAGGAAGATACACAAAGACAAGCGCTGTGGGGTAGTGGGATAGTGTTTGTCTCACGTGGGGTGTATTAAATGTGCGTTTCTGTGGGTACACCTATCGCCTAGTCCATTAATTCTTTCGGCCGGATTGTTCTCCGGGGATCTGTGACACCTGGGAATGAGTAGTAAAGGACAGGTCGACAAGGCAGAGCGCGTTCTCAACAATGCGCCACCGGTGGTCACGTCGTCGGTAGGGAGAGGGAGGAGAAAGAGGACCACGTTCTCGATGCTGGCCTGGTACTATGAAGACACATGGGAACCGGAAGTGGAATTGGGTGCAACCATTTTCGCCGCATCTTCACCTCGGCCTTTTTCCACACAGGCATCACCAGAATAAGACTACTTACTGGACACTATGAAATAAACTCTCCAGCCTTTGAAGCTT
Source organism: Amblyomma americanum (assembly GCF_052857255.1). NCBI lineage: Eukaryota > Metazoa > Arthropoda > Arachnida > Ixodida > Ixodidae > Amblyomma > Amblyomma americanum. The sequence goes on from NC_135501.1 coordinate 54,233,280, forward strand.
TCTATAAAGATAGTTCGCCAGTGTTCGTGAGTCCTGATATTTGCTCGAGTTCACCACCGGTTGCTCTTGGCCTTTTCAGGTTCTCTTCGATAACCGGGGTGACCATTGCTATTTCATCAGCGTGGTGGCCTTCTACTGGACGGTTCTCCGCTGCTTGAGCTTTTGCATGGACCATATGTCACGAGCCAAGGAGGACACCAGCGCCGGAGATTGGCCCGACTACTGGAAGACGCTGGCGTACGCAGTCTACCTACCTCCGCTCTTTTTAGGACCGGTCCAGAACTACGAGGACTTCATCACGTCGGTACGATGCCTTTGGGTACTCCAGAGATGGTGGTTGCTAACATCCCTCTTGAAGTAGCGGCGGTTTATGCAGGAAGTTTCTTGTAAAAAATGTTTATATACACTGTGCACCGCTAATACTGTAAAGAAGCATTCCCAGGGAACATCTTTGTGCAACTTTAATACAAAATGCAAAACATTTCGCCGTGCTTCAATGAAACTAAATCAGGAACAACTATTTGTCTAGTTACTTTGATAGTGGTCATCATACTGCATCTACTCCCACTGCCGTTACTGCGAGACGATTTCATAATGGTAGGCAAGCAAACTTGTTATGGCATGGAAAGCAGCAGTTAAAGGCTCAAGATTTGAGTACATCCTTCAAGCTGCGCGCTCCGTTTTCAGATGTCTCCGTCTCGGCTTCTAGACAAAGCGGTTCGCTAATGAAATTTCACGAGTATGCCGTCAAAAAATCTACTGCCGTCTTTACTCGCCAGAATAAAGACTTTAATAAGCCGATTAACTATTACACGACAGCAACACTGAAAATATTTTACCCTAGGCGTTAAAAAAGCGGTAAGTGAGGACTACTCCAGCATTAAATAATAAATGTGGATCGCGGCCGAGTAGTATTTCACGGAGATTCTCGTCGTCAGACTGTGAAGTGCGGTGGACAGCGGTCAGTGCGGATCTTATTCGAGGGCATATCACTGACATCATTGCATGTTATTAAAATAAGCTGAAATATCAGTGCCCTGCTTGTTTTCGTTCATTACGGGCCATGATATTAAAGCAGATTAGTCTGTTTTGCGTGACTTGTAAATCACTATGATGTGAGCAGGTGCCATTGCATCTCGTATGCTTTCAGAAAAGTTCAGTCAATGACTCCTACTGACTGATCGAGAGATCTGCTTGAAATAGTGTTCTAGACATGCCTATGCATGCGCGAGATACTGCGCATGCAATTCCTAGTAGCTTCTTAAAGGTGTTGTCACACTAGCATGACACGACGGTGATGCCGACCCAACGGCGACAACGACTACCGCAGACAGTGTCTGTGGCAGACCAAGCTGTCACACTAGGCCGATAACGACCAAAACAAAGCCGAAGACCAGATTTCTTCGCAGTTTGACATGCCTTGCGGCCAGGGACGCGACCAAAGCAGCCTGCCGACCATCGGCGACTGACTTCGCGAGGTCGGCCGCCGAGCTAAAACATTCACCAAACACGAACCTGTTTCTGTATACCAACTGTAGAGGAAGAATAATTTTCCGCATATATATATATATATATATATATATATATATATATATATATATATATATATATATATATATATATATATATATATATATATATATATACCAACAGTCGCCGGTGACTGGTGGTATATATATGCCAACAGTCGCCGAAACCAAGGTGCAGAGGGGAATGTTTCTTTTTTCTTAATTTGTAGTGCCAATCAATGAGAGAATAATACTTCGATTAATCTGTCACTTAAAGAAAGTTATTTATAAGGCAGCAGAAAAACAACCATGCCGGCACCTCCGATGTATGTATATATATATATATATATATATATATATATATATATATATATATATATATATATATATATATATATATATATATATATATATATATATATATATATATATATATATATATATATATATATACCATCAGTCGCCGATACCAAGGTGCAGAGGGGAATGTTTCTTTTTTTTTAATTTTTACTGCCAATCAATGAGAGAATAATACTTCGATTAATCTGTCACTTAAAGAAAGTTATTTATAAGGCAGCAGAAAAAACAACCATGCCGCCTGTGTTATCCGGAAGCACGACCTCCGAATGTCGCGTCCGGTGCTCTACCAACTGAGCTACGGCGACGGCTGTCTAATCTGCCGCTTTCGTGGGTATTTATGTTTTTGCGTGTAAGCGAACCTTGAGAGTGTTCACCAGCGCCACCCTCGTTTATAGCGGCGGACGTACCACCCCTCGGAATATATATATATATATATATATATATATATATATATATATATATATATATATATATATATATATATATATATATATAATAGAGATAGAGAGAGAGAGCTAAAAGATCACCGTGCTTAGAGGTAAAATGCGAAATCGAGACACGCTTCACTTAGGTAGACATTTTTTAAGAGTTGTAGTTTCGGACAGAGCCTGTCCTTTGACAACTCTTGACAATGGAGAGGCTCTGTCCATGGGGCCTTCACAGGAGTGAAAATTTCTGCGACAGCCTTTTCCACATAAAACCAGCGGTATGTCGCTAGGTGAAGAACTGGGATGGGAAACACGAAAAGCCATTGGCGAGGTTTCAACGAAGTTGTATTCAAAAAGACATCCGAAGCATTCAACGGCCGTCAATTTTGCGAAAAAAAAATTAGTTGTAGTGCGCGTAGAAGTCGCAATCAGGATTAATTACACCGGCGCATTTCCAAATTGCAAAGGGCAGTGCAAAAAGAAGGAAAGAGTTGTTAAGAAATTACGAAAAAGCGATAATAAACAGCATGCTAGCAAAAAAGGAAAATATCGTCTCTCTGTGTCATGCTCTGTTTTTTTTTCCTCCAGCCAGCGTAGAGCTGCTCGATCCTCCACCACTTCCACCAAAGCTTTTAGTTGCCAGAGAATTATGCGCGCATCTGGTTCACAGGGAAATTTTGAAGCCACGTGAAGCATCACGCTAAAAATGTTTTGTGGTACACCTCGATGTGTTTCAAGATTTGAGTGTGCGAAGAGAGAAGAGCCAACAGTCGACCCCGCAGCCAGACCTGTAAAAGCTGGCAAAGACTTCACCGATTACTGCACTGCAGGGCAAGATTTAAAAATCAGTGGTATGCTCCCAGCGAAGTTGAGAGAAGTTTCAGGCTACTGTCAGCGACAAACGCCTACTGCCGTAGAGAATTTCACACTCCAAGAACCGTATCTACACTCCTAAAGCCAAAGAACGAATCTGTCCCCCGTGTCGTAGTCGGTATCCTAGTATGCTCGCAATCCGGAGGTCACTCTTTCGAATTCACCCTACTGAAAGTCCGTAGTTTTAATTTTTAGCCTTTAAGAATATCCTCCTTTCTTATTTGGCTGCGCGCGATTGCTTTTATTATTCAAGCCCTGCCTTCCTCATCCAGCAACTATTGCATTCAATCTAGGCTCATAATAACGACTGTTAAGGCTTTTGTTTGTTTTAGGATTGTGGCATTTAATAAAAAGAATTAAAAATTAAGCGCCCCGGCACGTCAATTTCGCATTGCAAAAAATAACAGATTAAAAGAATAAAGGAACGGAACAGTAGTGACAAAAGACAGAGAGTGAGAACGAGAAAGGGCTGAGTCGGCGGGAGGTCTCGCACGCTGTTTCGCTAGTGTGACGTGGCAGTTGGCGGACATTCGGCCAACAACCATCCTGCGAGCGAGACGGGGCCGACGCCGACGGTCGGCCTACTATTTGTGTCGGCGCAGCGAGACATAAGCATAGACATCACGGCGACACAGGTTAGTAGACCGAATCGTCGTCGTGTCGTGCTCGTGTGACAACCCCTATAAAGAACCAGCCAGAAAGTGCGCTAGTCACAAGGAGGTGCCGCTTCTAAGTAGACTGAGCGTGAAGTACTCCATGTGGGTCTTTTAAGGTGTTGTACGCCACTTCTTGTTTTTGCTAATAAGGTAGCTAAACACTGTTTATCGTTTTTCTTCATGCGCTTTTGTTCCTACTTGCTGTAAGTATTAATTTCTTCAATATTGTGAATAATAATTCTGCACAAGATGTGTACATGCATCGGGCCCCAACCCCTGGCACAGTCTCTTGGAGGTAATTTAGTGTCCTTAAATGCAAAAGAGGACCGATATTTCTCATGTACCGGAAGGTTTAGAGCTGATTCCGCTGTCAAAGCTAATGTGAACGGAGTGAGGAACGTAGGGGTGGTTGTGTGGTGAACCTATTGCTCTTTGCCAGTCACCCCTTAGGGGTTTGGTTTCGCTCGCCGCAAGTTTTGCATACTCGCCCTAAAAATTCAAGGCATCAAATGTTAGTTCAAGAAAATTAACGTTGATCTGCACTTCTACTGCTTGTCGTGAGTTCTCTGCTCTCTAGACATGGCCCGGAATGCAGTGTAAACACGGTATTCGTTGAAAAGCCGGCACAGCGCAGGTTACGTAAACCACGCGTTGGCTGCAACGACTGGCACGTACCTTACACAGGCGACCACGAGACGGCAGGGCTGGGTACTGTGGCCCTCGGGTCACGTTCTGACCGACTTAAAATTTTGAGAGGCTGCAGTCTCAGATTTTCTTTGATTTATGTGATACTGTCTGTGCAAGCTCCCAAAGAGGGATTCTTCAACTGCACGAATTCTTCGTTCCTATATATCGCGTGTGGGGCATCTAGCATTATCTGGACAGTAAGGTGCATCTGAAAGCATAAATACGACCGCACCATAACTCTGATTATTATACATTTGAACTGACATCACTTGTTACGAAAAAAGCGGGGCTCGTGCAGTCAGGGAAAAATGTACCTCTTAGTGTAGGTCTCTCAATTTGGCACGAAATAAATCTGTGGTACCCCTGTGCATCAGGTAAAATCTCTAAAAGCATACGTTTTTCAATAAATATTACGTTTTATGCACGCAATATGTTTATACTGTGTACACTGAATTTCTCTTGGCACATTTAAGGGGTCTCCGGCGACGTACAGCAATGCTGCGGTAGACGAATACTTGCTTTCGGCCATGTAGTAGAAAAGTTAAACAAAAACTGAACACTGCCCCAGACTGGCCTTGTGGATGAATAATTCATGCCGAAGTTTTTGGTCCAGGGAAATACGAGAAAAATGTGCAGCCTGCAGCCACACTGACAGCCCCGTGAGAGCTGACTGATATTACTGTGTATGTCTTCGACACTCTCAGGTAGACAGGACGAAGCCACCGATCACGCTGCGTGAGGTTTACACCTGCGTTGCTGGCGTTTTGCGTTCGGCTGCCCACCTCTTGCTCATGGACCTCATGTGTCAATACTTCTACAGGTAATATATGAAAATTGAAAAGTGAAAATTAGTTTTGGGGGAAAGGAAATGGCGCAGTATCTGTCACACATATCGGCGGACACCTGAACCGCGCCGTAACGGAAGGGATAAAGGAGGGAGGGAAAGAAGAAAGGAAGAAAGGGGTGCCGTTGTGGAGGGCACCGGAATAATTTCGACCACCTAGGGATTTTAACGTGCACTGACATCGCACAGCACACGGGCTCCTTAGAATTTCGCCTCCATCAAAACGCAACCGCCGCGGTCGGGTTCGAACCCGGGAACTCCGGATCAGTAGCGGAGGTAATATATAACTCGATACTTTTAAAAACCAAGCTAATCTCAGTAATAGTAGAGCTTGAAATGTGGCTATCAACTTCTAACTTCTTTTCCGGGCATCTATGCCCCGAATTTTTAACAATGGCATCAACGCCTCCGAATACGATCGAAAAGGAAATCTTTCTGTTCTCTAAACGTAGGAAACGCAATTGCGAACAGTAAGAGCGTCATAAGGAGCTTTAAACTAAGCCGTTTCATAAGTGAATATAAAATCCTATGGTTCGTTTCTTTCGGTGCTTTGAAAGTGCCGAAAATTGAAATCAAAAGAAAACTCGCGCTGTCATGTAGCATGTATCGTAAGGGTGGAGTTGTTTTCCTAACCATTCCTTGAAGTAATATAATAACTACGTGAGCGAGAATAAAGAGATAGTTGCCTGCTTACGCCTATTGAAGATCAACATAACTCGCCAAAAAGGGTGATGCGCGGCCTACACTTCAGAATACTGATGCTGCGTAACCGATAATGCAATGGATGAAGCGGCAGTGATGTATTCATGAATGCATGTAATTTTTTAAATCCCTTTTTTCTAGTAGCGTTTGTTCTAGGCAGCAGAGCTTGATGGTTTTTTGCCACGCTAAGGTACAGCCCTTACTTTTGCTTGCTACATGTTCCGACTCTTCGTGTATTTATTTATTTATTTATTTATTTATTTCGTGACACTGCCAATCATTTAATAAATTTTTACACTTGTTGGTTAGAAAAGCTTGCAGACGTTGACTCAGACAGGCATTCGCATAAACTTACAATGATAATGGGCCTATGTTAACAACATGTAATTGGACAGATAATAAGCAATCAACTAATCATAGCATCATATTATGCACAGCAAACGAAAAAGACAAGCACTTGAGTATGAAAAATGATAACATCATTCACAGATTCACATTATCTTTTCGTTGCCACTGATTACGTTCAACAGATTATTGTACTGAAGTTCTCGCCCTTGTCGTTAAGGCTACGAACCTTCGTGCTTCAATCAGTGGTATATCAAGCGACAATGCACCGGCGTGTTGACAACACGAAGGAGTCATACATCGTCAGGGGGTAAGCAAGCCTGTTGGTGCTTCTCCAAAAGCTTTTATTCTAAAAAAAGAGCGTCGAAGTTTTCACCTTCCGGAAAAGCCGAAGCAGTGGCAGAGACACGCGTGGTGGCGTGTAGAGGATCTCCTCCTTGATAAATGAAACTTTTGTGGAGCAAAGACTCCGCTTTCATGAACGATTGGAACAGAATGCGCAAGTTCCTGAGCAGTGCACTTGGAATGTAGCAGCCCAGTCACTCCGCCATATTTTTGCTGAGCATTGTCTTGTTCCACGCAGTTCCGCGTTGAATGCGGCTCCACACTTGGTAGAAAAACTGGACAATACGAGCCTCCTGGGCTACGGAGCCACACTCAACGTGATGTTCTTCCTGAAGTACCTCATCCAGTACGGCGTGTCCGGCGGCTGTGCCCGAATAGAGGGCATTCACCTCCCGGCTCCTCCGAAATGCGTCGCAAGAGGGCACCTCTGTTCCCATTTCTGGAGGTGAGTTCTGACAAGGGAAACGTCCTTGGAAGCCCATGCTGTAAGAGGGCGACACATCTTGCCCTTTAACCGGGCACACAGCTTGAATCAAGCTTTACTCATTCGTCGTGTGTAATACTTAAAACTGAGTTTTTTTACAAAATTACTAATCCTAATTTATTTATTAGAGTTGCGCTGTTTTCATAAAACGTTTTCAGCAGTAAAAAGACCATATGTTTATTCCTGGCCTTCGCATATTTCAGGGATCAAAATTAAACGGACTCCAGCCAATCTATCGCAAAATCATGGCGTTGTGTGAAGCGGCATCCCAGATACAACTCGACAGAAAGCAAGAGGTATCAGGCATAGCCACTTGAACTATCTTGCAGCAGGCGCAGAAGGCAAACCTAAAATGAATTACAAGGTGAATATACCATCGACTGTTGTGGCAGTATCCGGCCTCTGCGCGAGCTCTTAGAAAATATCTTTGATGGTTTTAAAATGGTGAGAGCAAGAAGAATTAGTATGCTTTAGTTATGGAAGAATCTACTGATATATACAAAAAAATAAATGCTGGCTGAGAACTCGCAATCTGGGGAAAAGGTGCTACAAAAATAATGGCGATCTACAACTACCAGAAACTGATGAATTTATCGGAGAAAATATTACCTGCATGGAATACCATGTTGTGAGAAATGGCAGGACAGAAAATTTACTCGTATGTTCATGAGTACTAAGATCAGACAGAATTTTCAGATCCGTTTTAGTGCGCGAAAATTTCAGCACTGGGAGGGTGCATACGTGTCAAACTGAAGAATACTGAGCACAACACCATGTTGTCTAATGTTTTGCAATATTTGAAGAAAGAATTCCTTATTCCGGTAAAAAAAAATGGTTTCCAAAATAAAAAGTAAAGTAGAAATATGCCAAACAACAACCAAACAAGGAAACCAAAACTGGGTTTCAACCAAACGATGGCGCCACGACAGGCTGTCCTGTGATGTCGCTTTCACTGCCGCAAAGCCTATTGTGTGCACGTTTACAGGCTGAACTGGCGACTGTAATTGAGAGCTTGCGCCATTAATATCCTGAAACGACCTAATCAAGCTAGAAATTTGGCCTTCAGCAATTTGCCCTTTAGATTATCTTCGGCGGTCCATGCACCGATGTCAAAGACGCAAGAACGCCCGTATAAATCTTCCAGGTTGGGGCCACGAAATCATAAATGATAAAATTTGTTTGCGCTTTAACAAAGCACCGCACCGCTGCAAAACATACGAAGGACCAGAAAACTTGGGAGAACATAGCTTGGAATTTTCACTAAAATAGGAGAACGCGTAAAAACGCCGCAGTTAACCCTTTCCGTCGATTAATGCGGCACTAACGCAGAAGGCTTAAATAACTTTCTGAAAAAAATAAACAATGTCTGTGTAATGTCTTCGGGCCTTAATATTTATTTACCCACAACGTGATACGTAAAATTCAATTGGGAGGAAATTGCGTGAAAATATATCATTTGAAAAAAAAAATTTTTGTAGCCAGCAATTCTCTTTGTGCTAATAATCAACGCGCTCGGAACCGTAGTGTGAGTAAGACGGACACTGGTGGCCTAAGGTGACATAGAGTTGATCATAAGAGTATCGAGCGCTCGGAACACGCCACTGAAAACCCTCCCGTTGGCCAAGTAATACAGACGATAGCTCCAGATCCTCCTTCAGTTACAATCCTGCCGTAGGGGGCAGGTACTATGGCTCCTTTGCCTCTTATGTAACGGAGGATTGAACTATGCAGGCGTGGGAGTGAACACGTGACGCAGGTAGCGGTGGTCTTCACAGTCCGTGAGAATCTTGCTTTAGTGTTTCGCCGTCTCGAATGTCGCGAGCACAAAAACAAACACCACGCAGTTGTTGCTGCGCCTGATCACTAATACATGAAGGAACAAAACGCTGAAGTAACCAATGCCGCAAACCAGGAAATAATGCCCCAGACAACAGGGCCGACGCAGCTCCCGAAGCAAGCATACGCTACGGACGGCTCTTACAACGTCTCCCACGGGTAGAAAATTCAAAAACGATAAAGAAAAATGCTTTTTACCATTTCAGTACATTCCCGCTCTCTAAAACGGCCCCAGATTGAGAGAACTTCCCCTGAATAGTCGGAAAGGAAATGGCTTGCGCTTTCCATCCGGTGTCTGAAACATGAGGTGAAACAGTTGAAACAGAAAAAAAATTCAGTGACGGAAAATCATTCGATATCTTAACGTATACAATCGAACTAAATATTGGGTAAAGATGAAAGCTGCAAGCAGGATACCGCATTACCATATGGCATGGGCATATAGTCAACAATTAAATCAACATGTTACCATCTTAGACAGAATTGATTTATGGCCTAGAAACTTGATAGAAGCTGCGGCAATAGCGAAATCGTTCATGAGTGCCTTTAGAAGACTTGGCATCGCCAAAATGTAAAGGCGGGTTCCGAAGGACAAGCCGTATTGTAACTGAATGATACCATGGTGTTTTACACGCGTCGGTGCACTGCTTATGCACCACGTTCTAGTGGCATTGTTATCAGCCACAGTGAATCACAAGCCGCATGCCACGCACATACCACTTCCGTTATGCAGAGGTCTACTGAAACGTTCTTGCACTCAAGGCATCCACTATTATCATTTTAATGGTGATCTAAAATTTACATACACAGGCGCTAGCGTACGCAATCAGGCGCTAAGGGTCTGGCGAGCAAACAAGGTGCTGCATTTCGTTTTTTTATGTTTTTTTGGCTCCCGCCGGCGTCTTCCATGACTGCTGATTATATGCAGGATGTTTCATCTGACATGTACCCGGCTTTAAGAAATGACAAGACGCTCTAACAAAGTCAGAAATACCGCAGTTGTCTTGTTTAAAACAGCATTAATGTAACTCGCGCTGAGTTGCTAATTAAAAATATAAATGAGCTATATACTCTTTAAATTCAGTACAGTATTTTCAATGTGGAATTCGTAGAGAAAATTGCGAAATGCCAGTTTCAGTTATTTTCTTACAAACTAACTTTTGCGTATAGTTTCGTTTTTCGAGCATGAAATAATTCCACAATGTTTAAACTTCTAACTGGAATAGGCGTTCCAGCATCGGGAAGTTAGAGGCCTGAAACGTGCGCCGAGGGAACAAGCACGATTATGTAAGGCCGCAATGAAAGAGGAGTGGGCGCAGGTGCTTCATTTTGTTGTGATCACTGTGCTGTTCGAGGTACGCAACAACGCCGGTGCTGTTGCACGGCCCACCATAAATAATTCCTTCCATTAAGGCGTGGTCGCGCCTAAGCTGCAGCATCATAATTCCAGCAAGACGAAGCGTACTGACCTCGGAATCTTCACTGTGACCGGTGGGCGCTACATTCATTTCGGCTATAAGTAACCATGCTTGTTCCGCCAGAGCACATAATGACGTAACAATTCTTATATTCCATGTGCTTTATATTTAAGCGAGAAAAAACAAACCTATATTAATTGCTTTCAAGAACATAACTGAAATCGATATTTCTCAACTGGTTTTACGAATTTAGATTGGAAACTTTTTTCCTAAATTTTGCGATTGTAAAGTTAGTCAATTTATTTGTGGTGATTAGCAAACCAGGAGCCCTTAAAGATATGCTGACCTAATCGAACATCTGCCTATAACCAACCAGCAGTCGAATCTTTGTAGAGCAAGTTGTCTAGCATTAAAGCTTGGTACAGGTCAACTGAAACGCCCTGTACATATGTGCAATTCTGGTGTGTGTGTTTGCGTTTGCAAATGTTTGTTAGGAATGTTGAAGTGAATTTTAACAATCATGACGACAAAGTAACGGTTAATCGTACTCTTTTCCAGGTATTTCGACCATGGCCTTCACCTGTGGATCAAGAAGTATGTTGTCAGTTCGCTTTAATGCAATAGTCCAAGTAGTATTACAGGCAATTGTAGTCACTGAAGCAGTGAATTATTTCCTGGCAGGTGGCAAAGTGATTGTGCTTTCTAAACAGAGCTTTTACTGCTCGTAAGGTTTTTTTTCATCGGCATGTTAGCTTTTTCAGCCGGAAAGCAGTCTGCTAGTATCACAACTATAGTCTCGTAAGGGGAAGTGCTAGAAGCCGTGCCTAATTATTGAACACCTGCCGTTACACTTCTGGTTCGAAATTTATACTGAGCTTTAATTACTCGCCTGTTACCAAACCCAAAGCCTGAATAGACTACCGAGTAAATAGTGATATCAGAGAACAGAAATTAAGGATGGAGGGAGGTGGGCGAGTGCGTAGGCCTGGCTCTTCAGTAAAGCAGCATGAGTGCGCACGTCCACAACAGGGAGTTGAACAATGCGTACACCCGCGTAAAATATTTATTTTGACGTCCGGACAGGAAGCTATGGGTGCAAATGCTGCATTATTGCAGTCCTACCGATTGAGTGCAGGAGCCCCCGTCTATTCCTTTTTTTCCATATTCATCCAACTTCACCTGGAAAACATGCAGAACTTTATCCTACTAAGCCATGTACGCAGTGTACGCTATATGCGTTGATGTAAACAGTGCGCACATCTAAACACATGTACTGCCTTCATTGTTATTTAGATAAGTTTGAACATAGATTGTTATCCAAGTGAACTTTGCTGTGACGACGCAAAACATTTGCCATGAAGTGAGTGAGTGAAACATTGATTCCGAAGGCCTGGAATAAACGGCTGCATAATAAACCGCGCGGCAACGAGATCAGTCTTCAGTAGGGAGGTTGCGAATGCTAGTGCGTACAGAGCCTACCCCACGCTGACCTCGTTAAGCTCGAGTGACTTCAGAGTCCTCCTCCCCGCGGGACTTCATGTTGCTGCATGTCTTGGCAGCTGTCTCTGCTAAGCTGTATGCACCATAATTGGTTCGATCATAGAAGGTTTTGGCCAAGTACTACACTAGGGTGGCCAAATCCTGGTCTGTCTAGTGAGAGAGTGCGTTGTCGGTTCTGGTCACCGAGATCAGGCCGCACTCCAGGCCTGGTTATGCAACTCCATCGACACGCGGATTTTTTTTCAAACCCGGTGGAGAATTGCGCGCCACCAGGATTCGAACCCCAGTCCTCTTTCACGCGAGGCGGATGCTCTACCTCTACGCCATCGCCAGAAGCTTGGAAAAATGCAAACATCTTAATTCATAAGAAGGGAGACGCAAAAGACTTGAAAAATTACAGGCCGATCAGCTTACTATTCATAGCCTACAAAACATTTACTAAGGTTATCGCTAATAGAGTAAGGGCAACCTTAGACTTTAATCAACCAAATGATCAGGCAGGCTTTCGTAAAGGATATACCACAATAGATCATATTCACACTATCAATCAGGTGATAGAGAAATGTGCAGAATATAACCAACCTCTATATATAACTTTCATTGATTCCGAGAAAGCATTCGACTCAGTGGAAACCTCAGCAGTCATACAGGCATTGCGTAATCAGGGGGTAGAAGATCCTTATGTCAAAATACTGGAAGATATATATAGCAACTGCACAGCTACCATAGTCCTCCATAAAGTCAAAAATAAAATGCCAATAAGGAAGGACGTCATGGCATGGAGAAACGATCTCGCCAATGCTATTCACCGCCTGTTTAGAGGAGGTATTCCGAGGCCTGAATTGGGAACAGTTGGGAATAAAACTAAATAGAGAATACCTAAAAAATCTGCAATTCGCTGATGACATTGTCATGCTGAGTCACTCAGGAGGTGAACTGCAAATCATGATCAATGAGTTAGACAGGCAGAGCAAAACGATGGGTCTAAAACTTAACATGCAGAAAACCAAGGTAATGTTCAACTGTCTTGCAAAGGAGCCGCAGTTCACAATTGGCAACGAGAGCCTGGAAGTTGTGAAGGAATACGTCTACTTAGGGCAGGTAGTGACAGCTGATCCGGATCATGAGAGGGAGATAACTAGAAGGATAAGAATGTGGTGGAGAGCATATGGCAGGTTCTCGCAGATCAGGAGTGCCAGTTTACCAATTTCCCTCAAGAGAAAAGTGTACAACAGCTTTATCTTACCGGTACTCACCTATGGGGCAGAAACGTGGAGGCTAACGAAAAGAGTTCAGCTTAAGTTAAGGACAACGCAGCGACCCATTGAAAGAAAAATGATAGGTGTAACGTTAAGAGACCGGAAGCGGGGAGAGTGGGATAGGGAACAAACGCGGGTTAATGACATCCTAATCGAAATCAAGAGGAAGAAATGGCCTTCGGCAGGGCATGTAATGCGAATGCAAGATAACCGCTGGTCCTTAAGGGTGAGGGAATGGATTCCAAGAGAAAGTAAGCGTAACAGGGGGCGGCAGAAGGTTAGGTGGGCGGATGAGATTAAGAAGTTTGCAGGCAAAGGGTGGATGCAGCTGGCAAAGGACAGGGTTAATTGGAGAGACTTGGGAAAGGCCTTTGCCCTGCAGTGGGTGTAGTAAGGCTGATGATGATGATTATGATGATGATGATGCACCATAAAGGCCTCTCCCTTGGGTGGTTTTAATACTATTGGGCGGGCGCTTCATGCGCCCGTATTTTACAGCTTGCCTCTTTCTCTTCCCTTGTCCATTCAACCCCTTCTGCCCTGTTCAACGCAGAAAATTAAATATTCCCTTTGCTCTACCACCTGCCTTCCCTTTTGTTATTCGCTATTCTCTCCCGCTTCCCTAATTGGGTTTCTCTCTGTTTTGCCCTATAGCCGTCACTTCTACACACGTGCTACCCATGTTTTTATCAATGATACTTGGAAAGGGGTATGTCCCACACAATAAAAACGCCTTCGTTACCTTTGCTCTTTTGAGTCGTGATTGTCATCTAACCAGCTTTTTCTTTGGCATGTTTCTCTATTAATGGTCACTCGATGTTCGCAGGTACGTCTATCTGCCCATCGTGGGTGCAAAGAGGAGTGCCATGAGAAGGGTGATGGCAATCGCTATGGCTTTCGGATGCGTTTGGGTCTGGCACAGCATGACCACCGCCGTTACTTTTTGGGCAACGCTAAGCTTCGCTGGTGTCGCACTCGAGGTGGCACTAGAACAAATCAAGAGACTCAACTGCTGCAAGAGGTTTGATGTACGTAAGCTGTTGCTTGTGGAAACACTACAAAAGTGCACGCTTGTAATGTCAATGCGTTCAGGAGTGAATTTCAATTACTATAGCTGGCAGGTGCTATGAAAACACGACGCAATATCAACATTGTATATAAATGAATGGCTGATATCTTTTTCTGGGAGTGTAACGACTTCTAGACCTCATTTTGCAGCATTATTTTGGCGTGTAGCTGCAGAACACATTGCTTACGTAAACCTTTTTTTTCGGTAAAAGCAAAACATCACACTCATCAGCAGTAGAAATATGGGGAACTAGTCAGTGCCGGTTCTGTTCGGTCTAAAAGGGTGCTGTGCTCATTTCTAATATTGCCTTCTAAGGTACTTGGCATCCGTTGATGTAGTCGAGCCCGTGCTTAAAAGTTTCCATCTAAGAAATGGCCCTCCCTTTACCGCTAACACTCTGGGCAAGTTACTTGCAGTGAAGATGTTACCAACTGGACAGTGCAACTCGAAATGCTGTTTCAGCTTGGCACTGCACCCCTTTTTGCCTTAAGAAAGTCGCACATTTATCATAGTAGTAGTAGTAGTAGTAGTAGCAGTAGTAGTAGTAGTAGCAGAAGTAGCAGCAGTAGTAGCAGCAGTAGTAGTAGTAGTAGTCGTAGTAGTAGTAGTAGTCGTCGTAGTAGTAGTGGTAATAGTAGTCGTAGTCGTAATAGTAGTCGTAGTAGTAGTAGTTGTAGTCGTAGTCGTAGTAGTCATAGCAGTCGTAGTCGTAGTAGTAGTAGTAGCCGTAGTAGTAGTAGTAGCCGTAGTAGTAGTCGTCGTAGTAGTAGTCGTCGTAGTAGTTGTCGTCGTAGTAGTAGTAGTAGTCGTAGTAGTAGTAGCCGTAGTAGTCGTAGCCGTAGTAGTAGTCGTAGTTGTAGTCGTAGTCGTACTAGTCGTAGTCGTAGTAGTAGTCGTAGTAGTAGTAGTCGTAGTAGTAGTAGTAGTAGTAGTAGTAGTAGTAGTAGCAGCAGTAGTAGCAGTAGCAGCAGTAGCAGCAACAGTAACAGTAGTAGCAGTAGTAGCAGGAGTAACAGTAGTAGCAGTAGTAATAGTAGTAGTAGCAGTTGTAGTAGTACTAATAGTAGTAGCAGTAGTAGAAGCCGTGTTTGTTTTATCAGTAGAAATCTAGAAGGACGGTTACCACCTGTAGTACGAACTTAAGCGGCAGCCTACTGGGCACCTCTACAAAACGGGTCCTCCCTGAATTTCGTAGTAGAGGGCTTCGTCCCTACTTCTCCTTCTGCTTGCGTCTCATGCCTTCTTAGCTGCACATCGGTGGCACGCACTGAAACCTTTCTAGCGGAAAGAAAAGTCCGAGTTTCATTAAAAGGCCCAAATAGGCAGGTAGCGAGCTGCTATCGAAGCTATGTTAACCTCTGACTAATGTGACATATCGGGCGTGTTGGTACATGTCTTGGCAACTGGAGCACGAACAAAAACAATACGAAAGTAGTGAAGCACAGGCTTCGTCTGCGATTTTTTGTCCTTTTTTGTTTTTTCTCTGACGTGTGTGTTCAAATTATGCGTGGATTATTCCAACAACGTATATAATTGCCTTGAGGACTGATCACTTCTTTAACTTAGAGTAAACATTCAGTCTCCATCATTGTTATTAGACTCATGGGCATCGTTAAGAAGACCACGAACAGCTGGCTTCCACAATGCGGTTAATATCCCTCTACTCATCCTCAACATTCTAACTATCCCCCCCTACAAAAAAGTCCTATGGGTGTCTATGGAAAAAGCTATGTCCGTCTATGGCCTTTTATGAACGTCTATAGGCACCCAAGAGGGGCTTATTGCCAGCCATTGAAAAATCTATGCCACTAAAGCTATAGCTTTGGAACCATATAATTGTCTTAAGCTCTGTATAGAAAAATATATCAGCCTGTATAGACAGCTATAGACAGAAATAGAATAGGTCTATAGCTATTTGGGCCAAAATTCTATAGCCGGCCATAGGACATTTTTGTATGGGCCTGCCGAGTTGTGATCCCCATCATCACTTTTTCACCTTCTATAACCTGTTACTCGCCTTGATACCCTATTTTGCAAAAGACCGGCATTCAGACAATTCTTTTCTTTCCGGCTTTTCTACCACTGAGTAACATTTCTTTTCTGACAAGAGAATTCCTTTAACACCTTTTTCAGAACCACAGCCCTACAAATCTGCAGTCGTCGGCCTCATGCCAAGTTTCAAAACAAATACTAGTTACGGCCTCAATAACGAGAAAAAAATTCGTTTTATGCATTTTCTTTGATGAGCATCGGCAAAATGCGATTCATTACTTGGGGTGCCCATGAAATGCTCATTCACATCTTAAATGCCGTCCTGAAAGTTCGCTTACATCTAACACCTTGCTAGTGTCGCAAACTTTATTTTTTCCTAGGTAGAACTTCATTCACTTCTTGAGATTTTTTTAAACAATGTCACTAAGCACTTTTTATTGTCGTCGATAACTTCCGTTATAATTGACATGCTTATCAAAGCACCACTATTCTATGTTGATATCCTGCGTTCCATTGCCTTAATTAACAAACCCCTCATTCTCGTAGGTCAAGAATATGAACCCCGGCTGGGCCAGATTTCTCAAAGCCGCCATTGGATCACCCCACTACCTGCTCACCATATTCGCCTGCATGTTCTATCTTACCAACATGGAAATAACCACAATATTCTTCAAAAGAGTCATCCTCGGTAAGATTCATTTGAATCTCTTAACAAAGAAAGTTTTTGTACTGAACGAGAAAGCATGGATGAGCAAGGTTTAATGTGAGCATCGCTTAAGTTTCTAAATTGCAGTGTGCGTCAAGAGCAAGCCTTCCGCGAGGTTTGTTTTTTTACTGGCGATTGATTTTTGGCGATTTTATTAAAATTAACACGCATTTTCTAATAATAGCGAAAGCTGTTCTGGGTTTGTATAAGGCAGTGGGGGTACAACTGCAGCCATAACGCGTTATGCGTTACGCCTAACGCCTTAGAGGTTGAGCTGTAAAACGTGAAGAGGGAATTACTATGCCGTTCGTTTCCTCAAAATTGACCGGTGGCTCTCAGTCCCGCCGTTTTGGCTCCCCAGTCGACGGGAAGGAGTGAAAGCACAACGGCGCATTTGGTCTACCACGGCGGACGGAGACCGATGGTAATGGGTTGTTCGAAAAGTTTATTTGAGACTGAGAACGGGAACGAGCTGTAACGAGACGCAAGAATGATGAAAGTAGAGAACATTAAACAGTTTCCACGTGAGACCTGAGAACACGAGAACATCACACAGGTATAGCACAGAATCGGTCGCTGTTTACATGCTTGTCGCTAGTCATGATAATTATATACAAAAAGCTCAATGAAGAGTGTAGCGATAAGCGTGAACGTATATACAACGCATCCATAGTAGGAATGAATACAGAGCTGCCATAGATACAATATATTGATTGACAGCATACTGATATGTAATGTTTGATTTGGTTAATGGGGGCTTAACGCCCCGAAGCAACTCAGGCTATGAGGGGCACCGTAGTGAAGGGCTCCGGGAATTTCGACCACCTGGGGTTCTTTAATGTGCACTGACATCGCACAGTACACTATGGCCTGTAGCATGTTGCCTCCATTGGAATGCGATCTCTGCGGCTGGGATCGAACCCGCGTCTTTCGAGTCAGTAGCCGAGCGCCATAACCACTGAGCAACCATGCCGTCTGCATTAGTAATGTGTTTAGGTGGATAATATACACACAGCGAATAAATGTGAATGATTCCGTTGTTTACGTACACTGTGCAATCGTAATAAGTAATAATACACCAGAATTAAGAGCTGGCTGCACGAACCATGCCGGTCGAAAAACGTCCCTACGCGCCTCGGGATAGTCTCTGTGTTGGTTTTGTTTGTAGTCTTTCTGTTGTAGCGTCTGTTGTTTAGCGTGTATTATAAGTGTGCTTGTGGAGCTACCACGCTTGCAATGTTCCTTCCATCTGCCTGAGCGCTATCCTTTAAGATCCGTGACAACAGTAAGACCAGGTTTGCCACTTATTCTCATAGAATTTGTCGGGAAAAAGGGCGCTCATTTATGCGAGCACTTACGGTACAATACATTTTACTGTTATATTACATGGTTAACTTCCCTGCATTCTGTTCGCTGTCTCACTCTCTAATATTTCCGCAGCTTTGTTGGTGCAGTAATAACTGGATGGAAACGCTCAAAATGTTTTTATTTATTTCTGTATACCTCAAAGGCCTGCAAGGGGGAATTACGTAAAGGATGGGCTGACATATGAATAAAGTAAATGGTTCTTCGAATGATGCCTTGAAGTGGTCCGGGGTGGTATGTAATGCAGTTTCTATTGGCAAGTAGTTCCACTGTCTGGCAGTCTGGCTTAAGAATGACTTCAGATGAGCAGAGGTGATGCTCGAGGTGGACGCACGGCATTTTCGGGTGGTTAAGGCGGCGTGAGCAACGGTGGGTTGGGGTGATAACGTAAGAGCTCAGGGATGAGTAGTAGAACTTATGATAAAGGCAAAGTCCACTTATCTTTCAGTGCGATTCAAGGCAGGGGCGATTAGCTCGAGATTTTGGTGATGTAACGCTGGTATGATAAGAATAATCTGATGATGATCATGATGGTGAATTTTTATGGCGCAAGGGCGTCAGCGGCCAAAGAGCGCCATGGCACAAGGTATTTTCAATTGCTCCTGGTGGGGTCAAGGACCCATTTCCCAAGCATTTCACCCTGATTAAGCCGAGTGCCAGGCAGGGGAAGCTTGTACCCACTGTATAGCCTACGCGGTGGATGTGAGATACTACATATAGCAACTGCACCGCCACCATAGACCTCCAAAAGCCAGCAATAAAATTCCAATAAGGAAGGGCGTCAGGCAAGGAGACACGATCTCGCCAATGCTATTCACCGCCAGTTTGCGAGAGGTATTCCGAGCCTTCAATTGGGAACAGTTGGGGATATGAGTTAATGGAGAATACCTAAAAAATCTGCGACTCACTGATTACATTGCGGTGCTGAGTCTCTCAGGAGGATGCTGCAAATCATATTCAATGAGTTAGACAGGCAGAGCAGAACGGTGGGTCGAAAATTTAACGTGCAGAAAACCAAAATAATGTTCAACAGTCTAGCAATTAAGAGAAGAGCAGTTCAAAATTGGCAGCGATGGCCTGGAAGTGGTAATCAGGTTGTGACAGCTGATTCGGATCTTGAGAGGGAAATAACTAGACGGATAAGAATGGGGTGGAGCGCATATGGCAAGTTCTCTCAGATGAATGGCAGGTTACCAATTTCACTCAAGAGAAAAGTGTACAACAGCTGTAGCTTACCGGTACTCACCTACGGGGCAGAAACATAGAGGCTAACTAAAAGCGTTCAGCTTAAGTTAAGGACAACGCAGCGAGCCATGGAAAGAAAAATGATAGGTGTAACGTTAAGAAACCGGAAGCGGACAGAGTGGGTGAGAGCAAAAAAAGCGGGTTAATGACATCCTAGTCGAAATCAAGAGGAATAAATGGGCTTGGGCAGGGCATGTAAGGCGAAGGCAACATAACCGCTGGCTCTTAAGGGTAACGGAGTGGATTCGAAGAGAAGGAAAGCGTATCAGGGGACGGGAACAGGTTAGGTTGGCGGTTGAGATTACAACGTTTGCGGGCATACGGGGGCCACAGCTGGCAAAGGAGAGAGTTTATTGAAGAGACATGGGAGAGGTATTTGCCCTGCAGTGGATGCAGACAGGCTGATTATGATTATGATGATGATGATCTCGCGGTGGCACTGAGGATCGAACCCCGCACCACCTTCATGCGCGGCGGATGCTAAACCACTAGGCCACCGCTGTGGAGAATAATCTGAAATTATTGTCACGAAGTGGTGGCAGTAGTACGGAGAGCAGAAAGGCTGCGAAAATGGTGTCTAAACAAAACTTTTTATTTGGGCTGACTTGCACCCACAATGGACTGAATCACTCTGCGGCGGGGTAGCACAAGCGTGCTCGGCGGTCGTCGAACAGAATGCCCGCCGCTGTCAGCCGTCCTCAATTTGAAGCTGATAGCGAACTTCCAAGATAAAGCGTGCAAAGTTGCTAGAACATTCTGGAACAACGCAGAATCAGCTCTGCCTTGATGCGAGCAATCGAGATAAATCTGGTCGTGTCTTGCATCGCAAACAAAGCGATAAAGCGGCGTTCCGGCAGCTTTGAAGAATGAACAAACACTGCAGATTCGCCGCATTACTCCCTTCTCAACGAAGCATCGACCCGATGCGTTGAAACAAAAAGGCGACTAGCAACAAATAAAACGGATCATGCGAAAATAAACACAGTGTGGAAACATAGCGTCCTTCAGCTCGCATAATAGGGCTTCAGATGGATTACATGGACAACTTCTGGTCGTACGCGGAGTCGCTGGGACGCAGTCAATGGGTCAGGGACGACTTCCTAATCCAGTTCACCTAGCCGACGAAGAACCTTGTACGGGCTGAAATAGCAGCGATGCAAAAGCTTTTCACTCAATCCACGGCGGTGAATGGGCGTCCAAACCAAGACTCGGTCTCCTGGCTTGTATTCCGCGTTGCATCTTCGTAGGTTGTAGCGTCTGGCGTCGGGCCGCTGCTGATCTTTGATCCGTAATCGGGCAAGCCTTCGAGCTTCTGCGCGTTGAAGGTAGGCGGCAACGCCGACGTTCTCTTCTTCTGTAACGTTTGGTAGCATGGTGTCTAGCGTGGTCGTGGCCTCCCTGCCATGGACGAGCCTAAAAGGCGTCATCTGAGTAGTCTCCTGCACTGCGGTGTTGTAGGCGAAGACGACGTAAGGCAATATGACGTCCCAGGTCTTCTGCATAGACATACATGGCGAGCATATCGGTGATGGTTTTGTTCAGGCGCTAGGTCAGTCCGTTCCTCTGCGGGTGGTATGCAGTTGTCCTCCGGTCGGAGGTTTGGCTGTAACGCAGGATCGTTTGCGTTAGTTCCGGCGTGAATGCTGTTCCTCTTTCCGTGATGAGCACATAGGGGCGCCGTGTCGCAGAAGAGTGCACTCCACGAAAAATTTGGTGACTACTGCTGCTCTTCCCTTCGGTAGGGCGTTTGCTTCGGCGTAACTGGTCAGGTACTCGGTCGCTATGATCACGGTGCAAAAATACTGGGGTGTTAACACTGCGCCCGCTGGCGCGTCCAGATTATGTCCGGACGCGGCGGAGCGCTCCTTGCAGTTCAGCTGCAAGCCGACAAACGGCGCCGATGTCAGCCGTGTCAGAGGAGGAGGAAACGGCTTAACACTTGATACTTTTCTGTAAAGGGCTTCACCCTACAGTGGAAAGCACCGGGGCTGATTTATCACAAGGCACTGGGGTTTAAGGACAGTGAAGGGAAAGTAGATTTCAAGCGGGTAGAAATAACCAAGCGAAGGTTATCTGAGTGGTGGCTGAAATCAAGAGAAGAGCGAAAATTTCATAAGTCATGGCTAGGTGGCTTGAGCCACCACCCGATTTACAGGTTCAAGCCGTATCCATCCATCCATCCATCCATGTAATGAATAAAGACTTTCGGTAATGCGGTCCTGTGCATGAGACCAGATGTTCAAGCAAGGTTAGAAATCAAACAACGCAGCGTAGGGAGGCTAGCTTTGGGAGCACATGGCAATACACCAAATCAGGGGGTACAGGGTGATATGGGATGGGTGTCGTTCGAGAGGAGAGAAGCTAGCAGTAAGATAGCATTTGAGGAGCGATTGAGAAAAATGGGGGAAAAACGGTGGGGTAGGAAAGTTCTCAGATACTTGTACATAAGGAATGTTGAAATTGAGAAGGCGAACTAGAAAATTACCAAGCAAATATCTGGACCGCAGTAGGGGGGCAAATAAGCCATTATGGGTTATGAAAAAGGTTAAAGAAACAGAGAGAGCTCTGTGGAAAACAGGGATGCTGACGAAATCGGCACTGGGAACAAAAAGGATTTTAAGCAGGAAATTGCCAAAGAAAATATCTATGATAATTGTAAGGGAAGATCGTTGTTCTTTGAGGCCAGGACGGGAGTTTTGCGGACTAAGACATATAGAGTCAGGTACCACGGGATAGACACTTTGTGCGTTGCGTGTGGAGAGGAGGCGGAAATGGCTTAACACTTGATACTTTTCTGCAAAGGGCTTCACCCTACAGTGGAAAGCAACGGGGCTGATTTATCCAAGGCATTGAGGCTTAAGGAAAGTGGAGGGAAAGTAGATTTCAAGCGGGTAGAAGTAACCAAGCGAAGGTTATCTGATTTGTGGCTAAAATCAAGTCAAGAGTAAAATTTCACAATACATGGCTATGTGGCTTGAACCACCGCCCGATTTAAAAAGTTCAGCCTTATCCATCCATCCACCCACCCATCCATCCATCCACCCATCCACCCACCAACCCACCCACCGAGTTGAGCGCTGCTGGCGCTTTGAGATTCCACTATCCGAGCTCAATTTTCGCTTTGGTGGCGTGAATTTAATTAAAGACAATAAGGAAATTAGTGGCTTGAAATTAAAATCAGTAGTTTTCCTGTCTTAAAACTTATTTGTATTAAATTATCTTGTTTAAAGCCGTTAATGATATAGACTCTGTATAGCAGCACTCAAAGACCATTCACTTTTCGCTTCCTCCCTCAATTCATGTTTCATGCAAACTAATCATAGATCTAAGCATATTAAATATAAGTTGGTGTTCTCGTGGCCTTTTCCGTTCACAATGGCAGAAAATTATTGCACCGGAAATTTTTCGCTCCACGCTTGTTGTTGCTTCTTCACTCTATATGAAGATCGTACAAACCTTGTTTCGCTGAGTGGTCTAATTTTCAAGATGCAGCGCACTAGTATAACGCAGCTATTTACGACATAATTTGTGAAGAGGCTGCGCACTAGGTAAAAACTTTCACACGCGGAATATGTATCAGACGGAATGAAAGGTCGCGTCGGTCGCCGCGGTAGCTCAGTGTTTGTGGCGCTCGGCACCTTACCCGAAAGACGCGAGTTCGATCCCGGCCGCGGCGGTCGAATTTTCATGGAGGCGAAATTTTAGAGGACCGTGTACTGTGCGATGTAAGTGCACGTTAAAGAGCCCCTGGGGGTCGAAACTTCTGGATCCCTTCACTACGGCGTCCTACATAGCTTGAGTCGCTTTGAGGCGTTAAACACACATAAACCAAACCAAACCGAAAGCGCACCTCGGATCATGGACCATAACCCAACATGAAAGCTTGAGAAAAAGGCGTTTTTATTCCGAAGCAAATTATCATAGAACGGTCATAATTTTCAATAAGCTCCTTTCTATTGAAAGCTAAATGGCTCTTGACGAACTCAAGTGTGCAGGGGTCAGCGTTCAGCCAAGTACGTTTTAGAAACTCACCATGAGGTTAAAAAAAATGTAAGTAAATCACCATCTCAGAACGTTACACTGTCATGTACTCCCACAATTAAAAAACGGAATGAAAAATTTCACAACTTTGTTACACACCATATGCCCAGTGCGAACAAAACATGTAGTAACTGGGTGAAATGTTCAAGATATACACAGTGTCAATTCGCGGTAGCGCCAGTTTTCCGTCTAACGTAAACAGCAAAAGTCGCCAAAACTGTTGTATATAGGAAAATATTAATGAAAATTGCGGCTAAAAGGGACACAGCTCAGCCAGATTCTTTTTTTCTCGAGCCTCCTTTTTCATTCTCATGTTAACATGCCTGCAGTGCTGCCTCGTCCACATGCTAACATAGCAGTGAAGCAACTGAGCCACTGTTTCTTCCTTGTTCTCATCAAGTAGAAAAATAGTGGCGTATTTGTCAAGAACACCATAAATTGTGTCCCAGTATACAGTCTGGGTGTCTACATATGCTGCAAACGAATGTCCGGTCTGCCCTAATAATCGCACGGCGCTGCTTCTCCAAACGAACATTGTCGGAAGGAGCTTTAAATGGCACACGCTCCGCACATGTCCGGTAGCCCGAATTGCAGTTCGGCACGAAGCACTTTCTTCCCATTGCGTAGCACACAGCGCAGCACTCACCAGCTGTGGCCTACTCTGCCGACCATAGCCGAAGAATAGGTCTTGATGCAAAATAAAAAACGTGTTTAAAACAGCACAGAAATGCAGCCGTAAACTCCGAAATGTGGCAAAGCACGTGCGCAGTCCCGCGCCACGCCGGACCGAGCCGCCCAGCGTGGGCCCGCCTTTCGCAGCGCCCTCTAAGTTAGCGACCGGTTGCCATGGCAACCCCCCCCCCCCCCCCCGAACATATTGTGGCCGCGAGCGGACGGCGCTCTCGTGCGCGGGGGGGGGGGGGGGGGGGAGATGAGTGTCGACACCTCAGTATATTATTCTCACACCGCGCTATGATCCACTTATTTCCAGATGTTGACTTTTGGGAAGGGCAAAGCAAGTTCATGGCGATCTGCTGAAAGGGCCTTGAGGGAGGTTCAATGGGGTTCAGAAATCCTGCTGGTCGGCTGGGAGGGGTCTTTCGTCGCTGACAATCTCGGCAGATTTTCACATAACGTGCGACATCGGCAAACAGTCGGGGACAGGAATAATTGTCTTGAATGCGGCAGAAGGTGCGAGCAAACCCGAGATGTCCAGCTGTCGGCTCGTCGTGTGAAGCCTCTAGAACTTCTTCGCGGAGACAAGTAGATACAACAAGGAGGTAGGCTGTTTTGTTCGCTGCGAAGTTCTTCACGGAGACATCATTCTGTACACAGAAGGACGACAGTCCTCGCTTGAATGAGGCGGGTGGTGAAGAAACATTGCCTTCCAAGTACACGATGAGGCGTTTTAGGTCGGGGTCAGAGCGTTGCTGCTGTGCAAAAGAGCTGGGGCTGATGGGTCTCAGAAAGGCGTCCTCATCGTCGTCCGTCAGCGGTGCATCTAAAGGGGCTCGGGAGAGGCAATCGGCTTCAGACTGCTTGAGTCCAAACTTGTAAACGACGGTGACGTCAAACTCCTGGATGCGCAGACTCCATCGAGAGAGTCGACCAGAGGGGTCCTTCAAACTGGCAAGCCAGTACAGCGCGTGGTGATCGCTGACCACTTTGAAGGGTCGTCCGTACAAGTAGGGGCGGAATTTCGACGTTGCCCAGCTGATGGCAAGGCACTCCTTCTCGTTTGTCGAATAGTTATCCTCGGCCTTGGAAAGGGAACGGCTAGCGTATGCGATGATTTTCTCCAGCCCATCGCTATTTTGAACCAGGACGGCGCCTAGGCCCACGCTGCTTGCGTCGGTATGAACTTCAGTATCGGCGCTTTCGTCCATGGGCGAGGAGCGGTGGGGACTGTAAACGACGCTGAAGTTCTTTGAAGGCTTCTGCTTGTGGCGCTTCCCATTTAAATGGCACGTCTACCTTCGTCAGTTGGGTCAGGGGCTCGGCGATGCGCGAAACGTTTTTCACAAATCGCCGGTAATATTCGCACAGTCCGAGGAGTCTTCGCTCTGCTTTCTTACCGGCCGGCGGTGGAAACTGTTCAATAGCAGCTGTTTTCTGCGGGTCTGGGCGTGCTTCTCCTCCCTAACGATGTGGCCTAGAAACAGCAGCTCTTCATAGGCAAAGTGGCACTTCTCTGCTTTCAAGGTTAGACCAGACGACTTGATGGCGTCTAGTACTGTCCGAAGTCTTTTGAGGTGCTCTTCAAAGTTCGATGCGAAGACGACGGCGTTATGTAACTATACCAGACAAATTTGGCACTTTACGCCTGCCACCACTGTATCCATTACTCGCTGAAACGTCGCTTGTGCGGAACACAGACAAAATGGCATCACCTTGAACTCAAAGAGCCCATCTGAAGTGATGAATGCCGTCTTCTTGCCATCCCTTTCATCGGCCTCAATTTGCCAGTAGCCGCTCTTGAGGTCCATCGATGAAAAATACTTGGCCTGGCAGAGCCGGTCCAATGTGTCGTCGATGCGGGGTAGGGAGTAGACGTCGATCCTGCTTTGTTATGTTGTTCAAACGTTTTTAATCAACGCAGAATCAAAGTGCGCTGTCTTCCTTTCTCACTACAACAACCAGTGCCGCCCATGGGCTGTTTGAACGCAGGATGACGTCATCGCGAAATCTTCCACTTGGTCCCGGATGGCTAGTCGTTCTGGCGGCGACACATGGTAGGGGTTTTAACGATGAGGTCGGGTGTGCTGGTCGATTATGATGCGATGCTTGGCAATATGTTTTTGTCGGACATTCGGCGATGTCGAAAAACACTCGCTGTAGCTTCGAAGCAGATTGTGGTTCTTGTCTGTTCCGGGGCAGGGTCGGGTTGATGTCGAAAGTGGGCGAGGTCTCTTGATCAGGCGAATCTTCTACAGATAGGTCGGAAAAGGCGATCAGGTCCCGTACTTCGGATATTTCGTCGAAGAAAGCAATCATTGTTCCTCTGTTAATGTGCCGGTATTCTTCGCTGAAGTTAGTGACCAGTACTTCGGCCTGGCCATTGTGGAAATGTTCGATTCCTCTTGCGATGCTGATTCCTCGGTCTAGAAGCAACTGCATGTCCCCCTCGATGATGCCTTCAGCGTTAATTGCTTTCGTGGCACCTACGGTCAGGATAACGCTTGATCGGGATGGGACGCTCACTTCTTTCTCCAGGACACTCAGGGCAACGTGATTTTCCAGAGTTTTCATCGAAGGGATGGCCTCGTCCGTCGAAAGCGTGATCGGCTTGGATCGCAGGCCAATGATCACCTGATGCTCATTAAAAAAAACCATGCCCAAGATCACTTCGCAGGAACATTGCCGGGGCACAAAGAAGGTCGCAGGATAGGTATGTCCTTTGACAGTCACTTTTTTGACAGTATTATCGGTGTCGACATCTTTGGCGAGGTTGCGGTGCTCGTACCAGCGTCTTTTCGTTATCTGGTGCGGTACGGTAGGGTCCCGAACTCAGGCTGCTCTCCCTGGAGACGTCGGCTGGCTCGGTGAGCTGCTGGCCCGTCCTCGTGTGCGAAGCGCAGAGGGCTGGCGTCACGACTTAAAGGAGGTGTCCGGTACATGGAAGGTAACCCAGCACCTCAACCAGATGTCGCGAAATGGTTACCAGTCAGGGGAGCAGAAAGGCTACTAAAATGGTGTCTAAACAAAGCTCTTTATTTGGGCTGACTTGCGCCCACAATGGACTGAATCACTCGGCGGTGGCATAGCAACAAGCGTGCTCCGCGGTCGTCGAACAGAATGCCCGCCGCTGTCGGCCATGCTCAATTTAAAGCTGATAGCGAACTTTCGATATAAAGCGTGCAAAGTTAATAGAACATTCTGGAACAACGCAGACACAGCTCTGTCTGGATGCGATCAATCGAGATATATCTGGTCGCGTCTTGCATCGCAAACAAAGCGATAAAGGGGCGTTCCGGCAGCTTTGAAGAATGAACAAACAAACACTACAAAGATTCGCGGCAATACGAAACGCACCGTGCGATTCTGCAATGATTCCAGGCCTTTGGTAAGGTTGACTTGATGGGGGTCCCAGAGGGCAGATGCATATTCAAGTTTCGGCCTGACTGAAGATAAATAGGCGGTCAGATTTACTGACGGCGGAGTAAGCCTTATGTTGTGTTTTAGATAGTCAAGGACCCGGTTAGCATCATTAGTAATATTCTTGATGTGGCACGTCCAAATCAGGTCATATGTTAGGCGGATTCCTAGGTATTTGTATGGTGGTGCGTGTGTTATCGCGCCACCGCGTATACTGTAACTTGACGGATGATACGTCTAACGACGAAGAAAGGAGACAAGCGTTGTCTTGTTAGCATTCAGTATCATTAACCAGTAAGAACACCAATTTCCAATGAGTGCTAAGACATTTTGCTGATGGAATGAGTCACTGTTGTTAGTGATGCTTCGGTGGTTGACGCAGTCTTCAAGGAACAACCGAACAGTCAATGATAGATTATTGGGAAGATTGTTAATGTAGATTAAAAATAGTAAAAGTTGTATAACAATGTGATGTTTTCTAAAGTGCCTTTTGTCTTTTTGTCATCAGGTTTCCCCATGCCGCTGATTCCATTGCTGGTCTCGCTGTACTTCGGTGCTTATGCGTCGCAAGATGTCATGGAGTGGGAGTCATCAGCTGCCGAGAAAAGCAGAGTGCAGTAGCGTGCTTGCTAGCACGAAGTGCGTTCACTGCCACCAAATGCATACAGTGTGGACGTTCATACAAAGGAGAGAGAGAAAGGGAATTTTAATGAAAGAAAGGCGGAGAGGTCGGCCGGTGGTAACAGGGCCCTGGCCTGCTACTCCACACAGGGGAAAGGGAAGAGGAGGAAAAGGAAAGTGTGAATGAAGGCTGATGATGACATAATACAATGAGTTGCACGGGTGATGTCTATGCACACGCACACACACACACACAACACTGGCTGGCGCTCGCATCGCGGTTACTGGACACACATAAAACTCAAAACTGGTGTCTGCAACACAACACCGACACATGTCATTAACCATGTAGGTTGTGCACAGGCGGTCACAAACGAGTATCCAGGCCTGTTTCACACAAAAAGTTGAGCAGGGCTTTTGTCACACGCCACCAATCAGAACGTCTCGTCCTTGCGCCCAGAAGAGTTTCCTCAGAGAGAGGGCGAGAGTCCAGGTTTTTCACGGTCGCCTCCAATGTTGTTCTTTCAGAAGTATACTTCGGGCACGCGCAAAGAAGGTGTCCAATAGTCTCTGGTGTGTTGCACTGTGCGCAATTTGGGTTACTTTCGATGCCGATCTTGTGAAGATAGTGTTTGGTGTAGGCAACGCCAAGCCGTAGCCGGTGGAGTAAAGTCCCATGACGTCGCACCACCACAGATGGGAAATGTAATCGTGAGCCAGCGTCAAGCTTACACACGCGGTCCTGTTGATGACTCGGATCATGCCAGTGCGACTGCATTGCCGCCTGCATTAAATGCGCCAACAAGGCTCCAATGTCTGATCTTGAAAAGGCTATCTCAATGAAAGCACCATCACTATGTGCCATCCGAGCCTCGGCGTCAGCACGCTCGTTTCCCGCTATGCCGCAATGGCTCGGTATCCATTGAAACTTTATGATATGGCCGCGGTGGAAAGCCTCGGCTAACAAAAGCACAATCTGTTGAACCAGCTGCTCGCATGCTCTTGGTTTTAGATAAGTTTGTACGACCTGTAATGCCGATCTCGAGTCGCAGAATATAGTCCATTGCTGCGCTGGCTGGTGACCAATATAAAGGACGGCTTCTCGTATGGCTGCCAATTCGGTTGCCGTAGAGGACGTTTTGTGCATGAGCCTGAAACGGTGACATGAGGCATTTCCTGGCACTATCACCGCTGCAGCTGAAGAAGTGGTTGTAACGGATCCGTCCACGAAAACATGCTGGGTGTTAGTATACATAGATGTAATGTATGACAGCGCCAGCTGTTTCAGTCCGACTGTTGGAATGTGCGTTTTCTTTGTTATCCCTGGGATTGTTGTCCCTATAGATGGTTTTGGTACTGCCCAAAGTGGCACCTCCGCAATCTGATGTGGCGCGTAGTTCGAAGGCAGCGCATTGCGCTGCATCCAAAGGGCTTTGGAAAAGGCTGCATCTGGACGCACCGCACTAATGTTAGTCAGGGGTGATGACGATGCCTGGTCAGATGCCGCAAATGCACACGAAGTGGCTCCTGTTGAAAATAAATTCGTGCTGGGCAGGCGCGGGCCTCATAAAATGTGCCCCATGTAGAAGTTTTACATGGCAAACCCAAGCATACTCTTAAAGCACGAGCCTGCGCGCTTTCAAGCACACGCAGGCCTGATAGTCTGACCCCCGAGAGAACGGGTGCACTGTATCTGAGAAGGCCGACTACCAGCGCCTGGTACACGTGTAGTAAAGATCGCTCAGAGGGACCCCAACATTTTCCTGCCATACACCGCACAATGCTTGCAAAGCTGTCGAGCTTTTTCTTGAGCACAGAAATGTGCTTCGTCCAGGACAGGTCACGGTCTATCGTAACACCTAAGAATTTGTGATGTGTTACGTATGGAACAATTTGCCCGTCGATTGTGACCGGATACCACGCCATTATCTTGCGTGTGAAAGCCAATGTTACGCTTTTAGTTGGCGAAAGTTCAAGCCCCTGGCGGCGCAAGTACGCAGACGTAATGGACACCGAACGCTGCAATCTTGCTTGCACTTGGGGACGCGTGACACTTGATGTCCAGATGCAAATATCGTCTGCGTAGGCGGATATTGAAACAGTCTTCGGTAGTTGTTTGAAAAGGCCAATGAGCACGAGATTGAACAACGTTGGACTGAGCACTCCTCCCTGAGGAACACCACAAGCAACATGATGATCTGCTGTGTCACCTTCAAGAGTCTCCATGTAGACTGTCCGGTTTGTCAAATAGCTTGCAATCCAATTGTGTAGACGTCCGCCTATACCACATTCTTCGAGTGCATTTAGTACTGCATCATGCTGAACATTATCGAATGCGCCCTTTATGTCGAGGAAAAGAGCAGCAGTCAACCTGTGACGGCGTTTTTCATGTTCTACCGTTGACACGAGATCAATTACACTGTCGATGGCAGACCGGCCTTTGCGGAAACCCGTCATTGTGGAAGGGTATAGCCCATGTTTTTCAAGGAACCATTCTAGACGGGTTAGCACCATACGCTCCATCGTCTTGCCAATACAACTTGCCAGAGCTACTGGTCTGTAGGATGTTAATGTGAGTGGCGATTTCCCTGGTTTGAGCAAGGCCACAATGCGGCTTCTTTTCCACTGCTGTGGTACAGTGGCAGAGGCCCAAGAGTGGTTGAACAATGTTAAGAGGGCTTCCATTACCTGTGGGCCTAGATGACGAAGCGCATTGTATGTTATTCCATCAGGTCCTGGGGATGAAGGATGCGTGCAAGCAGAAAGAGCTGCTTTCAGTTCTTGAATTGTGAAGGGGATGTCCAGTCGATCGTCCATCGTGGGGGGAGCACATCGATGCTGCCGAGGTAAAGAAGCGCTTCCGGCAATTCTCGAGCAGAAATCCTCCGCCACCTCTAGTTCTTGCCGTCTATCATGAAGTGCCAATGCACGGAAAGGGTGTTTCTGCTGGGGAAATGTCGGCAGTGCTCGAACAACGTGCCAGATTGTGGAGAGTGGTTTGCGGGGATCCAATCTGCTGCAAAATGACCGCCACCGTTGTTTGCCTAGGTTCTCCAAATAGCGCTGTATTTGCTTCTGGGCACGTCGAGAGGCCCGGAGATCCGAGACATCCTTTGTCCTCCGGTATTTTCTTTCTGCGCGCCGACGAATCGCCCGAAGCTGCGCGTAGATCACATCCACTGGTGCTGTGGAATTTGGCGCTGAGATATTGCGTGTTGCATCGTGCATGGCCGAAATAATACGCTGTTCCACATCTGTTGGATCAGCGAGTTTCCCACAGGTTTTTTCTAGAACAATGCGGAAAGCACTCCAGTCGGTGCAACGTATTTTGGCATTTGGAAGACGGTGAAACCACCGTAGCTGCACATACGTCGATATGTGGTCACTTCCATAACTTTCAATATCAGCACACCACGTTGCGAACGATGACAGGCGCCTGGATACAAATGCAAGGTCCAGGCAGCTGCTGTAGGTAGTCCCGCGTAGAAATGTCGGCGTGCCATCATTGAGCAAAACGAGACCTGCATTGTTCATGAACGTGGCGATATCCCGTCCTCGAACGTTCGTAACGGCGCTTCCCCAGCCGTGGTGATGCGCATTGAAATCTACTATTATATGGGGTTCCGAAACGCTGTCAAGTAGCGATTGTAGTCGTAGGGCATCAAATCGACCCCTTGGTGGTATGTAGCCACCTATAATAGAGATTGTGCGCCCATTCAAAGTCACAGTGATTGCTACATACTCGTTGCTACTGCCCCCAGGAATTTGATGCCGAACGTAAGTGAGGTCACGACGGACGCATAGTAGTACCTTGCTCAAATGCCCAGCCGCTTCAGAGAGGAAACTTTCATAACCGGACAGTCGAAAAGGAGATGTGATATTGGGCTCACATATTACAAGCACCGGAAATCGGTATTTGAAGATCCTCTGCCTGAGATCTGCTAGGCGGCCTCGCAGACCTCGAGCATTCCATTGTAATACTGCCGATCGAGAGATTCTCTCCTGCAGTGAGGGTGCTGACGACGGTAGAGCCATAATTTTGACTGCTATTAAAGGGTGGCAAGCACCGGTTCAATAGCGTCTAAAATTTGGACAGCAGCCTTAGCAATTGGCGTGTCCACTCCAGCAATTATCAGCCGTAAGGTGCCTATCAGCTGTTTCAGCATCGCCCTGATTTGATCATCTGTTGTCGACACAGCCGGCGGACGCACAGGCGGACGTGTCACAGAGCTTACAGTACGCGATGGTAGAAGTGGCCACTCTGCGGGGTCCTCCTGGGGGGTTGTCAGTCTTGGCTCTTGCGGAGCTGGAGGCAGTGGCTTTTGCGCGGCAGAGCGGTCGCGGTCCTCCTGATGTGTTGACACGTCATTTACTGAGCTCAATTTCTTCTGCCGACTTCGTGTCCTCCTCCTGAAGCGACGTACTGCGATTGCTGCTTCTCGGTGAGTAGAATGGTCTCTCACCATTTTCTTCAAGATCTTCATCTCTGTTTTCACCTTCGGACATTCCCTAGATGTTGCCTCATGAGGACCTTTGCAGTTGGCACAAACTGGAGACTCAATCGTACATGTAGGTCCATCGTGCACGCCACCACAACGCGGACATGTTTTCGTGCTCGTACACGCAGCACTTACATGTCCAATCTTCTGGCATTTTCGGCACTGCACCGGTCGGGGCACATAAGGACGCACTGGGTGCCTCACAAAACCCACTTTCACATGCGATGGTAAAGTAGTACCCTCAAACACTAGTTTGACACACCGTGATTTGCCGAAACGATGGATGTCAGTTATGCGAACAGAACTTGATAGCAGTTGCACCAAGTCCATATCCTTGATCTCTATGTCCACGTCAGAAATCACACCAGCAGTAGTGTTAAGTCCATGAGCGAAGAACGAGCGGACTCGTATGTTGCCAAGGACAGACACGGTCTTCAACTTATCCAGGGTTGCCCGGCTAGAGACATCAACAGAGAGGATATTCCTTCTTGCGTTAATACGCACTTCTTTGACTTGGCCCGGAACCAGTCGTTCAAGAAGAAGAGTCAAAGTCTGCCTGTTGATGGAGTTGAGATTCTCTTCCTCAACAGGCATGTATGAAATTGTGTAAGTGAGAGATTGCTCACTTACATTGGCCTCGTTGGTTGTTTTCTTGCTCACACTGGATTGGTGAGGCATCTTCGCTGGCACAATGGACTTGTTAGCCCGCTTCGTACACACACTGGGCCCACACTCAGTCGGGGTTTTGGAAAGCTTCCTCTTCAGGCGCCGACTCACAATCTCGGTGTAGCCTCCGTCGAACTCCATGTCATCCGAGTCAGAGAAACTGGACGATCCCGGGAGCTCTGAGGGGAGATCCATACTGCATCCAGGCTGATCTGTGCAGTTCACACTGCTAGCCACAGAAGGCAGCAGAGGCGGCGGGTCATCCGCCATCGCCTGGGACGGCGAGGTTGCCTTGAAGGCTACAGAAGCACAAAGTATTTCAAAAAAACAGGAGCTCGATCAAGAGATGCTGCCGTTCGCAGCGCTCTTCTTCTTCTGAGGTCCGGGCAAACGTTTGCGCAGAGTGACAAAAAACCTTCATACAAAGGCTTTCTGACTGCAGTATGAGGGCCTAAGTTACCAGCTTAGAAAATTAGGCAAGTACAGTAAATCTCGGCTGTGAAGTGTGTATACACAATGCCTTGATTTATTGTGGCTGCCGTTAAGTACTTTCAACACAGGAATTTAAAAAAAACAAATTAACGAGTAAAACGCTGCACAGAGAGAGAAGGCGCGCTTTTATTTTTGTGGTGAGCAACGTGCTACTAACAGTGTAGCGTCGGCTAGCATACACGGCGCCGATAAAGTGCCCTGTAGAATTTTCATTTGGTAAATGAATTCGAAGTGTTCGAGCTAGCCGTGTCTCGCTTTTCTTTCTACAAATAGCTTTGAAAATTCGATGCAGAGGACGACGCAGCTGTCTGTGAAGCGCATTGGACGAAATATTGGCGAAAATAAAAACGCCGAAAGAGGCAACAAGGCTGGAAGCTTTGTTTCGGCGAGTTCACAAATGTACTTTAGTAGAAAACCTTAAAAAGCTGATATGATATGCTTGGAGTGTATATCGGGGCAGCTAGGATTTTTGCGTACCTAGTGCGTGAGTTAAGCTCACTGTTCTTTGAAAACGCAATGAGAAGTGTCGAAAATGTATTTCAAACCGAAGCACATGGAGAATGATATCGTAGACGATGTGGAAATCCGGTAAAATTTCCCAAACATACAGCATATATCCAGCTGAAGATTCCCATGTAGGGTCGCCTGCACCCACGTATGCAACAACAAAGACACTGTGAGCATAGTGCTGGCTTGGCTGGGAGTGGCCTCGTTTTGGGCGGGTAGTCGAAGCCAGCTACATTAGCCGGAAAACTGAACGCGTGTATACTGGGGTATGACAACCGTTATGGGTTCTGTAACCTGTGCCTTGAAATGTTATGCTTCTTTTAGGCCTATGTGGACCTCCAGTACCCGTAGAGCGAAGAGAATTGCAATATCGTTTATTAGGTTTTAGATTGACAGTCGCAGTACTGTTTTACACAACAAATTTCGACTTCAGACGCTGAACAACGATTTTCATATGAGATTGTTGCCAGTGAAAGCAAAGTTTGAAGCGATGCGTTGGAGTCAAATAAGTCCGCTTACGGAGGAGGTTTTGTGGAGTGCCGTTTCCACATCACAACCAAAGGAACTGATAGAGTATCAAGTGTCAATCGCACGTTTTCAGAAGGGCGCTATTCGATACGAAAAAGCTGAAACTTCCTATGATAAAGAATAGTGACAAAACCCCTCAACCCTTCCTCACCTTTTTATTTATTATTAAACACGAGGAATGAAATTTCCTTATTTTAAGAAATTGAGAACTCCCACATATCTGGTCTCTCTAAATAGAATTACACAATGTTGCCATGGGCTAAGGCTATCAAAAATGCGTATTGACCGAAATTTACAGCAAAGGAACTAAACTGGCTAATATGCCTGCGAAGTCCCTCGGGGCGGGCCCTACATTTCCTTTTTCTTTTCAGGAGGCAGGGGTATTCTGTTTGGAGCTTGATCAAATGAAGCTGCGGGAAGAAGGTGAAAGAAAATGCACAGAGGCAAAGCTGACAAGACTGGCAGCTTCAGTCAAGAACGGCAAGAGGCCTTGCCTCAAAGCCTTCTTCACACCAAAAGCCCGCAAGGATTGGTGCCTTTTTCGCGTCGATGTCAGCGAGCGGAAGAGTTGCAAAAGCCTCTCGGCGTCTACCTGCACATGTTATCCGATGTGCTACAGGCAGAGGACCCCTACCTCCTGAAAAACTCGGCGGCAGTAGTGAACTACCAGAATTGAAGGTGTACAGAGGGCAAAAGCGCTTGTCTAGAACAGGTTTTGGGCGTATTTCGGGCTCAATACGCGATAGCTAGTGATAACATTCGGTCAAAAAATGGTCTGGATGTAAGCATGGACAGTCAAACTCATAGGATTTTACCGTTATTTGACTTCCTGGTCGCAGCGGCTTTGGGAGCTGCGGAACACACATTTTTTGCCGTTCTAGGCATGTGTGTTGCCCTCTGTATGTGTCTTTTCTTTAGCTATCAAGGACCTATACCACTCCCTGCCACTTGCCGCCCTACTGCAAACCGTCTGGAAGTGCATCCACGGCTATGGCAGTGTTCGATTACAAAATGCCAGTGGAACTGACGTGAGCAAGTTTCTAGAGAGACTGTGCTTTAATGTTTCCAACTCTACAGTTAACCAAAGTGTAGAGCTTCAATAGCCTTCAATTAACTTCAATTGTCAGATGTACATAAAAAAGAAGGCATCTGCATTGTGTCTTGCCTGGCAATTGTGCTCAGTAACCTGATCTTAGCTAGCTACGACAGAAGCATAAAGGCCAGCTTTCGGAATACAGTAGCATGCCGAATCGTCATGTAGTACGTCGATGACCAACTCGTTATATTCAAAAGTACATCAGGAAACACCTAGAAAGAACTACAAGACGTCACAGCAGTTTTTTGCTTCCGGACTAAAGGCCTTACTTGGACCAAGGGACTTCATGTGGAAAACCAGCTTTGATTCTTGAATTTTTCGGAAACTTTTTTCACAAAACCATGTCTGCTCGCGCTTCATGCCCCGCACACAGAAAAGCCTGCTCCCATTTTCTTTCTGCCCACTCCAAGCTAGACAACCGAGGCACAGGAACCTCTGTGATGAAAATGCACTCTGCCTGTCGTGCCCGTATCTGGTCTTCACAAGCTTCCTCTCGCAAATAAACAGACTGGCACCCGCAGGATTTCCTGGCGACATCCTGTGGAGTCTGGGTAAAAAAACTACTGAAAAACAGGCCCCAACACTCCAAGAAAGAGCGCCGAGGCGTCGACTGATCACAAATCGCTGCCATTCAGTATTTGCAGGGTATGTCACACAGGCTCAAGAAAACAGCAGGGAGGGCAATAGTACAATAGGGAGACAAAAGCCTGTGGACCTCGCGTACTTCAATCGAAGGCGGTATCTGTACTGTTCGTTGGCGGCTGGAGATCACACATGTGGAGATAGAAGAACAAAATTTTCACTTTCACCTCCACAGGTGTGGTCTCCAGCCGCCAGCTAATAGCAGAGCTATCGGCTTCTTTTGAGGGACACATGGTCCATGCACTTTTGTCGTCTACTGTACTTCTAGTATTCTCGGTGCTAACAGGTTCGTGACCCTCTGTAAGCGGGTTAACCCAGATGAGGCTCACGTTGCAGCATGTGACACGAACCACTGGCGAAGATTAACGCAATGTAAGACGCTTGTTGTGTATTAAATATCGGTTTCATGTGACAAGTATGTAGGAAAAACTGGAAGGTATATCGATGAGAGGTTGCGTGTGCACGCTATTTCTCTTGGAGCGAGCGACAACAGGTTGTAACCTTCCTATTCGCTGCGCACGTTATAAAGATTGCTTTCCTCTTCTTAACCAAACACGCATATTAAAGAAGTATTATGACAACTGCGCGAAATATGGAAAGCCTTCATCATTCGTAAGATAATTCATGCTTACTCCTGCACATCATCCCTCATCTTGTTCCCAAAGGAAATCATATTTCTTAGCCACCATTTCCTAAACACGCGATAACCCAGAAGTTAGCCTTTTGCTGTTGCTGTTTACACACTTTTGCTGACCCTCCTTGTTTTTGTTCCTTTTTTACGCACAATTGTTAACAGTCGAGCTGGACTTGTGCCTGCCCGCTGTTATCATATGCCAAGTTGTTCTTTTTCTATTTCTGACCTTTTGTTTTCAAGCCGTTCGAGGCCTACATTTTCCTTCCTTCTAAAAAATCGCCAGTGGATAGTCAGGTATCGTATTGTCCGTCTTCCTTGTCCCGTTTGTCGCGCTGTTTCGCACGAATAAGAGTGTCGGAGATATTTACGCAGACTTCTCAAACATCTCTCATTACTCCTATAGAGTGTTGTTCAGAACGGCTGTTCTTCACTCCATGCGTCACTCACGCCGGCAGTGTTCGAGTGCTAAGCGTTGGAAACGCTTTTAAAATGAGTATGCATTCTAAGTGTCACAGATACCCGAAAGAGCGAATATATCCGCGCACAAAGTGTTAAAAAAATTTGGCCTAATCCGGGGTACGCCTGGATTACCTTGGAGGCAAGCTGAGACACGAAGATTTACTTCGTTTATTGCATCTGCCTCCTGGTCACTCAAAACACACAATTAAAAACCGTTCCAAAACAAAGAACTCCAATCACACACATGTCCACGCCCTGGGGCGGAGCGCTACATCCCCCTCTTCTGCTTTCCCCACGCCCTTGGAACAGGCTACCAATCACTATGCCACGCACTCTCTCGGCGGTCACCCCGTCGCCGCAAAATTGCAGAGTCACGTGGTAGGCTGCACGTGCACCGGCGAGCTGCGCGTGACTGAAGGTCTTCGGGGTCGTCGCCAGACACCTTTCACCGCCGCTGCCGGTCTGGAGCGTTGCCGTCAGCAGGCGGCGCGTCAAAGTGACGCCCGTTGCCTCTGAGTTGAGAGCTGGTCCGGCCGCAGGAAACCATTGTGCAATGTCTCTCCCGTCTAATCCAATAAGAGACGAGGGGATCGAGGCCCACAGGAAGAAACAGGCTTCGCCCTCCTATGGGATCGTTCAAGGTTGCGTTGACGAGCGACGACGTATTGACGAGCGCAACAATTAGCGTAACGCTCAGGAAGCCGCGAAAACAAAAAAAGAGGAACGGGAAACCAATTCTGCAGCGTCCCGCAACGCGCGTCAGCGCAATGGCACATCGTTTCATTAACCTACTTCTTACTATAGCGATTGGAGCAGGAGGATTCGATGCATCGACGACGACTGCCTGTTCTTGCCGCCCCTGTCGAACGATTACTCCTTTCCTGGCATTTAATATATCATTCTCAGGTTCCGAAGGTACGGAGCTCCTGCCGAATTATTTCGCTTGTCTCGCCTGTGCCATCGCAGCGTCAAGACGCACAAAAAACTCCAGCGGCAGCTATGATAACAGCGAATTTCCTTCTCGATTTTACTCGGATAAAGTCAACATTAAATAACTAGAAGAAGCAATCTATGACTGTCGGTTATTTTTTTTTTGCCGCATCTTTTCTTAACGGGCAAGTGGCGTCGGGCTTAGTCTCTGACTGCGCGCGGTGTTGCGCAGTAGCTCGCCTATGCGACTGCCCATTTGCCGCGTTGCAACTTTGTACACTGGAGGCATGAACCACGTATGCATAGTTTTGTCGGCGAGGGATCGGTAATGACAAGCGGCGAGCTAGGCCACCACCAGTTGTGTGTTTGTCTTTTTTAATTATTACAAATCCCCGCTCACAGGGCCCTCATATAAGGTGCTCGTGTCGTCAAACACATACGGTTCATACCGCAGCTACCAAAGTCGCACTATATAATTTACATACACTTGCACGCGTCGTGTCCGGAATTAGCGCGCCCTTTAATCAAGTAAGAGGCTTTTTGTTGACGTGCGCAAAATATTGAAATCGTGAGTTTATCAACACCAATATTAGTGCCCGGAAGACTAAGGGATGAGCTCTTTAGTGCTCTCGATGCACCTTTTATCCGCCTCATACCAGGCGTTTAATTCTAGGCTATTCATATCATATGCTATAGTCTTAAGACAAAAAGAAGTAAACATAGCAGAATAGGGAACGGGTATCTATAAAACAAATGACTAGATATACCCACAATCACTCTGTCAAGCATATCGACCCTTGTGAAGTGATATTGCATGTAAATCCGTTGTACTCGTTTTCCTTGTTACCAGTCAATTAAGTGTAATGTGCAAATGCAGTGCAGCTGCAACAAAGGTTCTGAACCATGAAGCAGTTATCAAGTAGTGTTCGACAGCTCGAGGCCTGTTATCTGCACAAGAAATACAATATATGCATCAGTTTTTCCCGTGTTTCAATGGACACGCTTGAAGGTGATACTTTCCACAGCAGCTACGCTTTGATAAGTCCCATATCTCCTTAATGTTGTTTTCTATTAAAATGTGTGAGAGCATTCCATGCGTACACAAAACTCCCACTGGATGACCGGCGCTTTTATTTGTCACTTTTCTAATGTGCCATTTACGCTCTGTTAAATAAAATTTTAGACACGTGCACCAATCACCCGGCACAAGAACGGCTCTCCCTGTGTCTTCTATACCTCATGTCACGGTTTTTGTCTCTTTCACTGCAGAGCAGTTTTAAACCGTTTCTGTTAGCATTTAACTGAATAAACTGTCTTATATGGTCCGCACTGTAGCACCTGACGTTTCCGAGTTTAAAAAAGCTACACTGCGTCGTTCACTGGTTCTCATGGTACGGTTTCGAGCGATTTCATGAAGTTATCTCGGATGATGACCCTGCGACCAAAGAATTTCTTGAATGTCTGAAATATCAGGGCTTGACCAACGTATGCAGAACAAAAATGAGAGGAGACAATA
Organism: Amblyomma americanum; assembly: GCF_052857255.1. Taxonomy (NCBI): domain Eukaryota; kingdom Metazoa; phylum Arthropoda; class Arachnida; order Ixodida; family Ixodidae; genus Amblyomma; species Amblyomma americanum. The sequence continues at coordinate 54,273,628 of NC_135501.1, forward strand.
ATGAAATACCCACAAAAGCATGTGCACTGTTCTTACTTTGGCATGAAACATCCTCTCAGACTCCGTAGAAAATGGCTACATAAAACTCCAACTTAGGCATTACATACCCAATCCACGACTCTGGTTCAAGTGCCAGCGGAATGATCACAGCTCTCAGAGCTGCCGAGATTAACTAAAATGTTCAAAGTGTGCTTTTCATGAACTTCACTCGGAGAACTCCGAAGTTGAACCACACATGTGGATAAATTTCGAGGGAACCCATTCTGCGTACTTGCGCCCATGTCCAGTTTGGAAACAAGAAAAGGAGATGGTTACAAAGTAAAAGAAAACACACCCTTCACGTAACCACAAAAACAATTTTCGCTGATGCACAAACCTGGCTACTTCGTTGTGGTGCAACAGGGCACAACATCACAACGGCCTTCGGCTCCTGCCCAGGTCACGCACAGTGAGGCTGGAGCAAGGCCACCCATGCTCCAGGTCAGGGACGCCGGAGCAGGGGAGCAGGGGCTCCCCCCCCCCCAGTATTTTCATGAGGGGGCTCAACCCCTCCCCCACCTGAATTCCTGCCTTATTTACATTTTTTTTTTGCTGTAACCTAACTTACGACCTCCGCGTTGCCATGACGTCCCAGTAGGAAACTACACGTTGAAGACACCTCCAAGCCTCTGGAACAGGCATGAATTAGAGTGCTAGCCCTCATTTTGGTTTTTATAGAACGGCAATTTTAACAATAAAAACACTCTGGCACCGGTACCAATCCGCAGTAGCAGCAAAAACAGGGAGCTGTCTTCTCTTTTCCTTCGTTCAAAACTGGCGAAGTCCATTAACGTATGCGAAGGGAAGTTTTCCGAGAGTCCCCATCACCGTCGCCTTTGTCAGTATGATGTTTCATCGCTCAGTGCGGTGCATGAAAATGGGGGAGACAGATCTTTGTCGTCGCGAAGTGGCTGGTGGGCTGTTCGGCTGTTCATCGTTCGGGCTAGGGGTACGGAGGGGTGAAGGGAAGAATTTGGCGCGACGGTGCGGGGTCAGTCTAATTTGTTCAGCGCAAAATTCTGAGAAAGTTTAGTATGAGCCCACTCCTGCCGTCATGGAAGCAAAGCCCGTTTTTTTGCATTTCCTGCGTAACCTCTACTGTAGTGCTACAGGAGGTTGACAGCGGTCCCCTCTCTCGAGGCCATCTTGAAGTCAAATTGCGATATCCCAGAAGTTACTCAGAAGGGGAACCCGACTGCACAAAGCATGCGAGAGTGTCGCGTCGGAATGAGAACTTTTGGTTGGGACACAAGCATTGCAGAAAACTGACTTAGATTTTTTTCAGATGGTCCATTAGTGTGCAGTAGGGGACGTCGTGGAAAAGCACGTTCAGCGAACTCGTCTCCTGTTCAAAAATTCAGTCGTCAAAATTGACGGACGAGGAGGCCTTATGCATGCTCAGGACGTTACTGGAAAAGTGGTCCATTCCAGTGTCTATATATAAAGAAGCGCTGGGGGAGGGCTTGGGGGGGGGGGGGGGGTCGGTCTTTAGGGAGCTTGGCGGAAGCTTGTACCGTGATCAAGTAAGGCCGGCGCCGTTTGTCAACTTCCGTGGACAGTTCCAGCTTTTTGGGGGGCTTATTCAGTTATGTACTGCTCTATCTGCGCTTACATTATTATTAGAGTTGAGTATGCCTGCTTAGTCTTGCTCCTTTTGAAATGGAAAAATTTGTTAAACATACAGGTTATGTGCAAGCACTGACAGCGGTCAGGTCATCATTAACCACCGCGGTGGAATAGTATGAAACCGAGAACCCATGGTGCTTGATTTCATATTACCATGGCTCCGTCTTATTTTCAGCCTAATATATTCTTTGTCAAAATACAATTCATATTTCAGTAACATTGTTTGAGCCGTGTGTGGGGGGGGGGGGAATTGAAGCTGTCTTAGGGATGTGCAGAAGACCCTCGTCCTCACCATTTATTTTGGTCTTTGGAGATGTTAAAGTTTCAATTCAAGGCTTAGAAGTAAACCATGTGGTCAGATGACTATTAACCACAGCTGAACGTTACGACGAAACAGCGCTGACGGACGGGACGGTAGAGGAGACAGACACCAGACACCAGCGCATGTGTCTGTCTCATCTTCTGTCCCGTCCGTCAGCGCTGTTTCGTCGTACCGTTCAACATGAACCAACCAGCCCGACTCAGCCCTCTCCTTGGACCGCAGCTGTCCCTATGTTGACGTAAGTATATGAGACCTTATTTGCCATACAATAAATTTCCATAACGAAACAAAAGCACAGTTCGCATTTAAAATGTGACTAGTCAAATTCCAGGGGAAAATCTTAACTGCTCAAACTGGTTTTCATTCGGTTACTGCTGGAATCAATTGGGAATTGTTCCATAAACCAGTTGTCAACTTTCGCACACATCCATGTATATAGTTTATTTAAATCTTAAAGGAAGGTATTGCAGCTCAAACCATGGGCTATAATAGACGCCATAGCGAAGGATTCCGTATTAAACTTGGCCAATGGGTACAATGCGCGCATACAACGCACAGCCCATGAGCGTTTTTGCATTTGCTCTCTATCGACATGCGGCCACCACGGCCGGGACTCGATCCAACATCCTTGGGCTCAGCAGCCTAGCGCCATAGCTAGCGAAACCACCGAGTAGGGACATGAAAATGTGAGGTTATCTCATACGTTATAATTAGATATCCTCAATGCACATACCCACATATGCCACAGCGATAATTTTTTTCAGTTACATGCAGCACTGCATCGGTGCCTACGTTGTGCCGGCTCATCTGCGTATAAAATCCGGCAACTGCAATCAGCAGCTGGGATGCTGTGACCAAGTGATGGTTCACAAAGTTAGCTCGAGGAAAACCGCGCCGTCCGCTGCAAAGCAAGAGACAGAGTGGGCCGGTACCGCTTCCTCCCTGCATTCTTTCGCGTCGGTTAAGACATCTCTATTTTTACCATCGTGATCGAACACACAACGGTTAGCACTACCGTCATTGCTGCCTCACCAACAACGCCTCTACCGCCGCTGTGCGAAGGATTCATGATGCACGCCGAACAACTGAAACATGCCCAGGGTTTCGTGGTGAACACAAAGGTAAACGTATTTCTCTGCCCTACATGCGCACGAATCACGATGATACAGTGACACTTACGGAAGCGCCAAAAAAAACTGCTGTAGCGGTTCGCGCTGGTAAAATGAACTAGAGCCGTTCCGCTGGTAGAAAAGTCACGTTTTTCCATCCATGGGAAAGATCATAAGCGGAAGTAGCGGTACTATGGTGGCTAGCTTAAGCCAGTAAACGAGATTAATTTGGCTTGATGCGACTCTAACCGAAGCAACGGGCCCTTCCTCATTCGTTTTTTTACACGGCCTAACATCACTCCTTATAGACCATTTTACGAGGAGCTGGAAGAGAGGGACAAATACCCTCAAACACGTGCGCTGCGCGACACCCCCCTGTTGCCATCCTCCCCTGGACTGATAATCCGGCGCGCGGAGCAACGTTCGGCTGGTTAGCCACCGGTCAAGCACGTGCTTGCGTCTGCACAACAAAAACTGCAATGTTGTACGGAAAGCCAACTTCCTCTAGACATCAATGTTTTATTGCCGGTTGCAGCAACAGTCGACGGAAGTAAAAAAAATCCGCAAGTATGTACGCACACCATGTTATGGGAAGGTCTCAGCGTGTCTGCGATGTCTGTTTTTTCACCGCTTTCTCGCCGGCCCCGAGTTGCACTGGTAGTGGACGTAGTTAGCGAAAAGAAAATACTTGCGCCAACAACAAGCTGACGCATCAGCGCATTTTGTGAAGGAAATCCAGACAGAAGCAAACCCATTTCCCGTGCTTAATATCGGGCGCGGAACGAAGCACAGCGCCTGGTTCGTTAAGCTATATACCCTGTACATAATTTTAAGAGATCAAGCTTTTTTATTGTCTTGGCAAAGCTCTTTTAATTCGGCAGTACACGATGTAAGGACTTCGCAAATGTGGCCACAACTTTGTTTCCCCCCCCCCCCCCCATGTTCACAAATATCGGGAGCGTGTGGGCATCGCCACCTGAAAAAAAAACATACTGTTAGTACAAAATACTAATTTCATTTGCACAGTGGCATAAATGATAAAGGCGAAACGAACTTTTACCCAACTGCAAATCGAGCATTTAAAAATGCATCCACAGCAACGTAAGAAGAAAGAACATACGGCATGCACGGGAAATCACATCGAATGTACTGTAAGAAAATCTACTATGCATGACTGTGCCAGAGATAAGACAAACGAAACGACTTGAGCAGTGCCCCTACACGACTGAGATTGGAATTCTCAACACAGGTGCGGCCATTCGGCCTGTCAATAAGCGGTAATAGAGTTCCATTAGCGTACCAACCTTTCAGTCCGTGTAATTACACATTTTCTGGTATTTGTGGGCAAGTGAGTACTGGCGGGAGCAGAGTAGGAAAGAATGCGTGTTGCTTTCAGTGAACCGGCTTGCAACGCTCGTAGTATGAACAGCCCTACGCGAGTGGCAGGAGGGAGTGATTTTCAATTTTATCGCGCGTATCGCCGCAAACACTGCAATGATCAGAAATGGATTCGTTTCGGTCACAGAACTCGCTGTTGTCTCCCGAATGTTCAGTTTGTGAACAGAGTACTCTGTCTTAAGCTCTGCATCTAAATTGTCACACTCGCTATGTCCAAGCAGGCAGCCCAAGCGTTAATAGAAACTGCGCTCCACAAAAGATGAGATATTCGATTGATCTATGCGAACTTGAGTTTCAGCACATTTCGATTTCGTTTTTCCAACATGCAACACTGTGCAACGTTTGCCGTACAGGCAACCGGCCACAAAAACCACAAGCGCTAACTGCGAGCATGATCGTTCGCTCCGTCGAAGCATGGTCGATTGCTCCCGCTCGTTGTTGCAGGCGATAATGGCACAGCACACACGAGAATGAACACGAGGTGAACCCCAACGCACCATTTTTAGGCTTGGCATCAATAAAACGGGTGGATGACACTGCCAGAAACCACACGCTGCAGCCCGCAGGCTGCAGATTATCAGCCCATGATGGCGTCAGCGGCAGGTGGCGCTCGGGTAAAACAAACATGGCGGCGCCCAGGTATCGAAACTAAAATCGTGTATACAAAAAAGAGCTTTTTGTGTGTGCTCGATTAGTTTCTAGACATTTTGTGAGTGCTTTATGATATAATTTTGACTGATTAGTCACGCTCAAATGCCGTTTTTTTCTCCCCGTGTTTCACGGAGTCCTGAGCAGTTCAACCAACTGAAACCATAGAGTTAAAATACTATTGAAGCAAATGCTGGGCTTCACGGGATAGCTATGTAAGCGCTTTAGTAATATGATTCAACAACCGGCATAACGGCGAACAAACTTTTGAGTTTATTGCTGTTTTTTCATGCCTTCAAGATTGCCATATAATACTTGCACATTTCGGAGGCTCGCGCTGCGCCCAGGGTATTATACCCAAAATGCCGTTCCCTCCGGGCCGTAGTCACGTGTATCAGCTAAGTCAGCATTATTGATTGCCACCATTTCCAGATGTGCATAAATAAAAATGCACAAAATAAGCAAATAAAAATTTGATTCAAATATAGAAGCGCAAAGAATTTTTTTCTTTTTAAGTCGCAAACACGGCTAGTAGTGAGCGCCTTCTCACCACCATCTCGAGTCAGGCCAGACGCCGAACAGGGCCACATGGATGCGCGTTGTTAAGATCGGCGCCAGCGGGTCTCATCGTCAGCAACTTGACGATCGCTCCCAGGCCGCACTGAGTGCTGCTGCACTGGGTGGGCCCATGTGTCAGCGCGGTGCCGCTACAGCGCTTCGCCCTGTCGTGGTGTGGGACCAAAACGGGGAGCAAGATTCTGCGAAAATCCCCTTTCAGGAGACCAGACGCCGCCGCCGGCGGCCAGCGGCCGCGGGAGTCTTCATACCTTCCCCGCACTATCTAATGGCACAACCAATTATGGCTTCCCGGGATCCGAACAAGCAAGAGCTCAAGAGTGGAAATCAACCATTTCGGTGGTCTTCGGTGCCGCTCGTCCACGGCAGTCGTCAGCCTTGCTAATGGCACAACAACTTTGTATTATCTCCCGACGGTGCGCTCAGGCTTAGCGCGTCGGCTTCTTTGATAGAAGAATAGGGTTCGTCGACCGTGGGAGAGTTGGCGGCCCAACTGACCTCACCTACCAGCCCGGCGGTGTCCCGACCGCATCCCCCTCTCCCTCGTGCCCAACTTATGCCTGGGTTGTGTCCATGTGTGCGGAGGTGTCAGTTGGTGCGTGCGAGTTTGTGCGCGAGAATGCAAGTTTTAGGCCACTCCTACCCTGGCGGAGACGTCCTCAGCCTGTGGAATCTATTGATGGAGAACAGTATAAAACTGGACGACGATGTTCAGTGAATCATGCTCCTTTCGAGATGCTCCTTTTTGCATCCTGCATCTGCATCCTACATTATGATCTTACCTTAAGATCCTCTCTTCGGAGAGAAGTTCACTTTTGATCTCTGACTGTGTTCCTGTTCTTGAATGCATTGAATGCACGGTGCATTGAAGCGGTGTTTCCGTGTCACTTGTATTCGCTAGTGTATCAATTCCAGCCTTACACGTAATTTCTGGCTTCCAAAAAAAGATAAATAGTTTCTTCATACTTATTATTATAATAATATCCAACGATACATGAGACAGATACTGCGCCATTTCCTTTCCCCCAAAACAAATTATTATTATTATTATTATTATTATTATTATTATTATTATTATTATTATTATTATTATTATTATTCATACGCGCTCCAATGCGTACATTAAGAAGAGGAGAATCTCAAGGTAAGATATCTTACAGTTCTTAGTATTTCATAATAATAATAATAATAATAATAATCGGTTTTTGTGGAAAGGAATTGGCGCAGTATCTGTCTCACATATCGGCGGACACCTGAACCGCGCCGTAAGGGAAGGGATAAAGGAGGGAGTGAATGAAGAAAGGAAGAAAGGTGCCGTAGTGGAGGGCTCCAGAATAATTTCGACCACCTGGGGATCTTTAACGTGCACTGACATCGCACAGCACACGGGCGCCTTAGCGTTTTTCCTCCATAAAAAGGCAGCCGCCGCGGTCTGGGTCGAACCCGGGTACTCCGGATCAGTAGTCAAGCGCCCTAACCACTGAGCCACCGCGGCGGTTTCAGTACTTCATCCTGACTTCCATTTGTGCCAATGCGTCCGTTCAATCACATTTTTTGGTTCTTCGCTTTTCCCGGTCGCTACCAGATGGCGCTTCTTCTGCAGAAGTCAGTCAAGCCCGTCCCGACAGCACGAACGCCGACGATGTTCAACCAATCGGCGATGACTCTACCCATCATTCCGAGCTGTCCCGACCATCCGCAGACTGCTTCGCGGGTAAGCATTTTCAGTGTTTCCAACCAAAAGGAAAGTCGCCTATCGGCTATGCTAATGATAATACCTTGTTATACACTTATTCGTGAAAATGTGATTTCGCATGTTTAAAAAACCATTCACTGAATGTTGCAGAACGAGCCCCATGTGAAAAGCAAAATGTGACCATACGTCTTTGATTTCAATTGTAGAAGCTCCAACACCGGGGCCTTCACGTCGAACAGCAGGAGGAACTAACTGATGAAACAAGCAATGTGCATTCGCTTGCCTTCACGAATTAAAGAAACAGATCGAGGGAGGACGAGTCAGCGCTGTACGACTGTTGGTCACTTCCAGTCGAAACCTACAGGTTCCCCCGAAACCGAGGCGGTAGATCGTTCCACCGTGATTGGTTTTTGCGATCTCCTTGGCTTTTTTATGAAAGCAAGAGTGACGTAGTCTTGTTTCACGAGTACCGTCGACATTTCGATGAAAGTGGGGACAGTGCTGAAAGTATGGAACCAGCATTTGTTAAGGTTGGTTTTAACAATTGGAAAATGCTATCTAGAAGTTCCATGCACATCAAAAGAGCAAATTTCACTTGGCCTCCGTGAGCTGAAACTTTTCATGCCAGGCAGGCATTCCTTTTTTGCGTATCCTTTTGTACAATACAACAAACAGCGGGAGGAGGCCAGGGCAGCACTTCGTGTCATAGTTAGCTCTGTGCGCTACCTCTGCCGCACAGGTCAAGCTCTTCGAGGACGAGGTAAAGGTGATTGAAATTTGCTCGATTTGCTCGACGACAGGTACGAGGACATCCCGGTCCTGAAGACGTGGATGACTAAGTGATAAATGGGTGAGCGGTGACATGCAGAATGAGTTTATAGAGATTATGGCCCATAGTGTGCAACGAGAAATTATAGAGGACGTGAAGTCTACTCCATTTTTTGGTATCATTGCTGATAGAACAACCGATGCAAATGGTGAAGAGCAGTTCACCTTTTGCGTGTGGTGGGTGCAGAGCGAGAATATAGATGTTCGGGAAGAGTATCTCGGCCTGTATAACACGCCTGACATCAGATGTGAGACCCTATACTCGGCCATCAAGGACATCATTTTGCGCCTCGGCCTGGACTTTCACTGTGTACGAGGCCACTACTTTGATGGGGCGGCTAATATGTCCGGTCGTTTTTCAGGCGTGCAAAAATAACTCAGTGATTGTGAGCCACGGTCATTGTAGGCCCACTGCAGTAATCACTGTTTAGATCTGGTACTGCAAGAGGCTAGCAGGAGTTGTGACATAATTGGAGATGCTCTTACCACTGTTAAGGATGTTTCCAACGCGGTCTTCGACTCCAAGAAGCGCAAAAGTGTTTATGCTAACATAGTGCTTCCTACAGGACGCGAGTCAGCTGTGGAGAGTGAATCAAGGACAGATACCTTACTTCCACTTTGCCCGACGCGATGGACCGTTAGAGTCAAGTCGATGCAAAGATTCGTTGAGAATTACGCCAGAGATCAAGAGAACCTCAAAGAGCTCTTGCAGACACCCGGTTCAGTGACCGAAAGCAGCAAGGCTATTTTTGTAGGTTACGATCGGCTTTTGCAGAAATTTGAAACCTTGTTAGGCATTCACATTTTCATAGCCTTTTTTGGGCCTTGTGAAGAATTAGCAAGGGCTCTCCAGAGCTCAACTTATTGCGCCGCAGGTGCAAAAAAGGCGGCAGAGGCTCTCTGCGAGCCGATCTCCCAGTTGCACTCTGAAACTGCGTTTGAGAAGCTGTGGCAGCACACGAGCCCAGCAGCAGCGCGCCTAGGCCTGAAGAAACCTCGTATGTCAAGGCCGACAAAACCTACTGCGAGGTATGAGACGACTGATAGACCTGTCCAGCCAGTTGCACTTGACGTTAAGACCGCGCTGCGCAAGGAGGTTTTCGCTACTGGCGATCGAATCGCAAGTGAAACAAAACAGTGTTTTCAGCAGCCGGGTATGGAACAGCTCGTAAAACAAGAAGACATCTTAACCAGCGCCGCTGGAGTTAGTCGGTATACAGCAGATCAACTAGAGGCGGCTTTGGGAGTGCATGCAGTTGATTTTGACTTGTGCAGAATCTCGGCGCAGTTTATGCTATTATCAACTCTTCTAAACGGTGCTGATTCTACCGCAACTCGGGGCATTTTGGAGATCCTACAAAGGGAATCGCAAAACATTCGCGAGTTGACCGATCAAGTCGTGAGGTATGTTCAGCTTCTGTTTTTCATTCCAGCGTCTGTCGCTTCTGGGGAACGCTCTTTCGGTGTTCTGCGCAGAATCAAAACGTATTTGCGCAGCCGAACGACTCAAAAGAGGTTATCGCATCTTTTGATTTTGCATATACACAAAGAAAGAACGGCGCTCCTAAGTTTAGACGACGTCATCAGGGAGTTTGTATGCAGAACAGCGGGGCGAGCAGCAACCTTTGGTCCCGCCTAAGCACCTACAAAGAGCAGCACTGTACGAAATTTCTGATGCTTGCGTGCACTATTGGTAACTGTATACATTTACTTTAGCGCGTTTGCTTGTATTGTGGTATTTAAATTGCTTTAAGTTATGGTTTTGTTCATGCGCGAATGCCTAAATATGTAAATTGGTCAAATGTCAATAAATATGTGCGCACCGAAAATTCATTTTGTAATTTTTTTCTTGTTAATGCTTGTATAATATTCATAATCTAGCGATCAAAGAAACACTGTATAAGGAATAAGGAAAACAATTTTTTCCACGCAGTTAATTGTTCACTGTCGAGTCAAACTTCGATTGTAATATCTTAAAAACCTTGGTACATAAACAAAAAAACAAGTAAAAAGAAACTTGTTCGAGCCCCCTCCCCCCCACTGAACATATAATTCTGGCGTCCCTGCTCCAGGTGGAAGCAGGTAGCGCTGTGCCACCACCCACAAAACATACCGCCGGGCCCTCCAGGTCAGCGGTCCCTAAGGCCTCACCCCACAGAGCGAGGGCCAGCAGAAATATACCCGCGCTACTGCACTCACGTCCAGCAATCCTAGTATGTCATGGACACAACTCAGGGCTGTCCTGTGCCGTCCATGTCGGATGGGCGGCGCGTCTCTTTTGATCGACACAGAAGAAAGAATTCCCAAATCCCGTGGCCTCAGAACAATACCAATTTCTTTCACTACACTGATATAATACAAATGGTATTGATACGCTGGAATTGCAGGGCATTCCTGCATAACCTAAATGACATAAGAGACATACTATAGCCACTCTCTCACCTGTGGCCTTGTGTTTAAAAGAGACAAACTTAGGTTCTAAGCACAAAGACATTCTAAAAAACTGCAAGGCCTTCCGGAGCGACAGAGAGCAGGCGAGCAGACTCTCGGGTGGCGTAGCCATCATAGTCAAAAATGTATTTGCAGCTCGAGAATATAAGCTTAAAACCAGATTAGAAGCTGTGGCCTTTACCCTACACCCATTGTAAACAATTACGATGTGCTGCGCATATCAAGAGAAAACATCCTGGAATTATAAGATCCTTTAGAGCAGCTACCAGAGCCGTATCTGAAAGTCGGAGATTTTAAAGCGCCCTCCATCTTTTGCGGTAGTGACAAAACCAGCACTTGAGGACAACTTATTGAGGTTATTATATTCAGTAAATAATATTTGTCCAACTAAACATAGGAAAACCAACCTATTATTCCCCTAACTCAGGAAAAAATTGCCTGTATAGATTTATCTTTTAGTTCATCCCCAGTTTTTAAAGATTTAAAATGGGATGTCTTGACAACCCATATGGAAGCCATCTCATCACCTGTACTCATCAGGTTAACATTTTCGCCGGAAGTCATGCCAACAATACAACGATTTTAGAACTTCATTCTCTTAAGAAAATGGGTTTAGACTTTCTGGTTTCGTCTTCATGTTTTCCTAATTAGCAACAAGGAACTCAACGGAAACTCATACCTCGTGTTTTAGCATCAGTCTAAAATCAGATTTCCAATTTACGTATCACATTCTTATTTCTTGTTGCGAAAATTTAAGACATTTCTTTTTTTACCTGCTAATGTGTGAACGCAGGATGTGAAAAGTCAACAGACAGTCCGGCGTGTTTTCTCCGTCATATATGACCATTTATAGAGATCACACTATGTGTTTCAACTTGTAACAGTGAAACCTGAGCACTTGGATTGTTGCATGCGGCGTATGTGCATCACTATTACCGCTTGTTGGTTTCTGGAGAATATTCGTACATAATTTTTTGCCGGCACTTAGATGTCTCTTAACTGCGGGAAGGCGAAAGCCGTTTGCGACGCATTGCATTGATTTGTTTTTGCCGCGCTTGAATTCATTTCACGACTGATGAGAAGAGCCGCTGGCTCGAGCGTTGCGCCACGTGACCTTGGTGGCGATGTAACGGACGGACGGTCACCGGGAGTATGAGCCATTAAAGGCTGTCGCCTTAGTATATTTTCAAAACAGTTTCGGGAATGTTTCATGTTCTTGCATTTATACAATGCAGGCAGCTGACTTGAAATGACTGAAATGGTGCTTTGCATTTGAAACTAAGAAATAATTAATGCTTTGACAGTAATGTGCATTTGCAGTTACATTTGCTGTATTGTTATGTAAATAGTGTATTTATCACCTCTCCCTCTATCCTTTCTTACTGCCGCCCACTTCCTTCATTTGGCTTCTTCAAACTGCCTGCTATCCTTCATTTCTGCTGCCCCGCTCAGGTGCCGCCGCCGTTGCGATGGGAGATGCCGGGGTTAGCAAAATTCTTTTACCTTCCTTTTCATTTTTATGTTGCAATAAAAACTGCTTACTGCTACTTCCATTTGCACATGTGTTTAGAGGGCAATCACTGAAAACGAAACGTATGATCTTACATGAGAGAAAAAAAAGCAAATGTAAGATATCAGTTGGAAACCGCTTTCATGTCAAACTATAGGGGCAAGAAGCAATTAAAGCATCAGTAGCAAATCAAGAGTGTCGATGTGCTTTGCAGCTTAGAATTTCTAAAAAAATTATGTAGGCCAACACGGCATTCAAAAACATTGCAAGAATTGTTGATTAGTGATATATTTTTCATACAAGAAAAAGATCTGGGTGGTCTTTTGAGGTAAAATCTAAGTGAGGAGCTCGACAGGACCCAGAAGACCCTATACATGACAGTCTTGATGGAAAAGAAGAAAGCGCAGATGTTTCATAAATCATTATAGACCATCAAAACAACTTTATTGGAGCAGCATAATCACAGATAATATTTGCAGCTTATTGAGAACACACAATACAATCACAATCGTCACAATGAAAAATTAAAAACTGCATGACCATTGGAGACCACAACCAGGCAGACTAAAAAAATGGAAAGGATAGAAAGGACTAGGCAGAGAGGAAAGGAACAGAACAGGAGAAGATAATAGTACCAGGAAACTCTAATCAAAATTACCTGTCGGAAAAAGGCCTTAATCCTCAAGAAAGGAGCTTGCTGCGGAAACGTGTCACCCTTCTCTCAGAGAAGCCAGCAAGACCATTGCTCTCGGGTAATGAGTGGCTTCCTTTGAACCATCACACTCCTTAGGGAACCATTTTTTACATCCTCACATGTCACATGTCTGTTTTAGACAAATAATAATTTCACTCAGTCTCATATCATGCAGGTGAAAAAAATGGCGGTGGTTTAGCTTTGGTTAAACCTGGAGTGACGTGATAGCTACAGCTGGCCGAGTGGAACTTGATCAGTTTAATCGCAGTGTCAGTCTTTCGCCTCTTTGTTTCTCTGGGCGTTCCTTCTTCATCTTCGTCCCACTTGACACGGCGCATGTGCACAGCTGTGGCAGCTCGGTTTCGCCGGCACGCCGCACCACGTGGCACGCCGCACCACGCCAACCACGTGATCAGCCACGGCGCCGGCCCACGGCGTGGCGGCGCAGCCACCGCCACGACGCTGCCACGCTGAGCACTCGAAATGTTAGCGTAATGAAGCTATCGCTACAAAATTGCTAAGCACACATTCCTGTAGTGAAATCGTAGCCGTTCCCACTTTCAGAAACGCTTATGGCTATATATGGGATACATTACTTTTACAACCTGGGCAATGGTGCCATCTCGTCTCCTCAGGCCTATACATGCTAAAAGAAATATTGGGATGGCACCTAGCTCTATTCTTTGGAAAAAAACTTAATGGACCTCAAGGTTTGAATGCACTTCACAGCTTTTTTTTAAATACTGCGCGCCTCGATTCATCAAATACTAACAAAAAAGAAACAAGTGGCTGCCGTAAACAACACAGTAGGACATTAACTGTTCTTGGCTACATTCAAGGCTCATCCACAGACACCTTTAGAGTTGTTTTCGTGTGCAAAATTGCGCACGGTGTTAAATAAAGCCACTGCATGCATAAGAAAAGCAAACAAAACTAGACAATAGAGCAACATAATTCCTCACCTGTTAGGCTCCCTTTCACGCTTTATTCAGTTAATTGTACTTGTACAGTGCTGCAAATGTTCTTCAGTGAAATCTTTTACACACAAACTGTGACAAACATGGAGTCAAGGCACACTGACCGCCGCGGTCAGAACTGCAGGGAACGCCACCCATCGTGTTTGACGAAATGTAAGCGCAATACATAAGCAGAGAGATGAAGCTACTCAGTTTACACAGCAGAAAAATTATTGTAGAACCACTTTCTCAAGTCTATATCATCATATTTAAACGCACTGAAAAACAATAAGAGAGCCTATTAGTGACCTTCACTTGTCTTTGTGAGATGACAACCTATTTCAAGAAATCTGTTTTAACCAACGCTCATTAATTTCACATCGCCAAAATAGGGCAATAATGCAGCTGCTTTTCCCATTTACCTTTATCCATTGCTGCACTACCTCACTGGTACGTACGCGACTTCACCGCTGCAACCGAATGCGAAAAACTTCGCGGCGTCTGAAATCCGAAAGCATCTCGTGTCTGTGTCGTCTTTGCCGGGCCCAGCTGCGTCCGCAAACAGCGCGGAGTTTTTTGCTTCATCGTGTTAACGTTCTCCATGCCATCCGCAATCGCTGGTTGCACTTGCAGAGTTCCGTTCACGGGCCCTAGTTTCGATCTTTAGCTGCTGTTGGTCCACCTGAGGTCCGTTTAAATAATCCTCGCCGCCATCCTCGGAGGAGGAACGCTTCGAGGCGGAGGGTGCGGACGTGCGCTGCATGGGCTCCGCAGATTTTGACCCACCAAGACCGCAAAAGCTCATCAAGCCATCAACCGTTGGTTGGACCGAAGACCCCCCAAGGGCAGGACCACGAGGATACCACTTTCGGACTGGTAGGCCAATTTTTCAGGTTTTTATCGCGTTCTGAAAGACGCCACGTAGCGACAGCGGAGAACGCACCGTTAGGCCTAGCACGGGGCCGGCGCCTGCCCGGCACCCGCAAGCGTGAAAGTCAGCCCCACGGCAGCTACGGGAGCTAGCACAATACCCGCTATTGAAAATACCGATTTCGGACCCACCCCCCGCGTAATGGCCCACATTTCGCCAGAAGTTCATGAGGACATGGAGGCGCATCACCTCGACGATCTCTCCGACTCCGAGGCATCGGGGACCGGCGAGCGCGGGGACACCAGCATGCAGGACGCTTTGGCTGGACTGCACGAACAGCCAAAAAGTGAATTAGATTGGACCCTATACCAATCCCGACGGCAAAAACAGGCTCACAAGCGCGGTTTACGGCAAGCCGCCATTTTGAAAGACGGGGAGCCCCACTCGGGGCAGAACAATGGCAAGATGGCGCCGGCGGATGACGCAAGGCAGAGCAGCGCAGCCGGCGGTGCAGCGACAGGTGGCGTGACGTCAGCCACGCCAGCTACAATCGCGAATACCACAGGAGAAAAGGAAGCGGCGCGGCAGCCGCGACGCAGGGCCCCGCCACTCCCGAGAGGCTGCAAAGATTATCATCAGACCAAAAAACGGCCTACCGGTCAGAACGCTCAAGCGGTACACAGTGGCCCAAGCCATAGTACAAGCGTGCAAGAACCAGTGTAAGGACGAGGACTTCATTATAAGACTTAGGCCAGGCTCTAACATCATCATAGCGAGCACTCCAAAAGAAGACGTCGCCAGAATGATCAGAGGAATAACCACCCTGAACGTGGAAGGCCATAACTACGCAGTAAACGCCTACGTAGCGGTACCAGAAGACTTCAAGAGAGCGGTGGTCCACGGGATCGACGCCGGAACATCGGAAGAATTTCTTAAAGCGAAGCTACGACTGCGGTCCCAAGGAGTTGCGATCCTCGGAGCCAGGATGTTGGGGAAGTCACAGACAGCCGTGATTACCTTCGACGGCCCCTACATCCCAAAACAAGTAATCTACTGCGGGGGCGAGCTGACGTGCTACCCGTACCGTCCCACAAGGCAGGTCTGCTACGTATGCCATCAACAGGGACACAGGTCGGACGTGTGCCCGACACCAAACGTCAAGACCTGCAGGCAATGCGGAGCACAGAATCCGCCGGAGGGACACACATGCCAACCAAAGTGCCTGAACTGCGGAGGCGACCACGCCATCGGAGCCAGGAACTGCCAACAGCGCCTTAAAACATCAAGAGAACTGCGAGGCCCGGCCTACAGAAACAACAACAGCAAATGGAAAGAACAGCCAAAGCAGCAGCACCACCCGAGATGGTTCAGCTCCGAACGAGACTCGAACCGCTCCAGGAGCCGATCTCGGAGCCGGACCCGGCGGCCGCGAGACCAGTCCGGTAGCCGCTCACGGAGCCGGTCGCGGAGAAGATCACGGTCCTTCCCGCCGCTGACCCCGGCCATCAAGAACGGGCCGCAGCAACAAAACAAGCAAAGGCAAACCCACCAGGGCGGAGGCACCAAGGTGAGCTGGGGAGCAGGCCCTCCCAGTTCCTTGTCTCCGCACTCGGGTAATAATAACAGTAACGACCAAAAGAATAACCCTAGCAAAAGGGAGAAACAACTAGAGGAAGATAACAGGCAACTCAGGCAGCAATTAGAGGCCAGCCGCAAATTAATAGAAGAGCAAAGCAAACAGATTGAAGAGCTTGCAGGTCTGATTAGAGGTCAAGGGACATGTAGCCCTTCTCCTAAACCGCAACAGCAGCCGCGTAGTCAGCCAGAAACATCAAAAGTAGGAGGCCAAGACGACCTCACCAAATTTATGGCAGAAGTAAGACAGAAGTTACAAATAATGGAACAGCGCGTAGAGATGATAGGGACAGAAGTCCGCAACCAGCGCAAGCAAAAACTATCGGAAGGCGTCAAGGACAAATTCAACGTCCGCCGCCCGATTCAGGCAACGAGCAACTTAGAAAATTAATCATGGCCGGCGAAACCAAACGCAGCCAAAACAATGATATCTTAGAAATCTGGCAATGGAATTGCAGAGGGTATAAGAAGAAGAAGGGGCTATTACAACAATATATAAACACGCATTTAACACCACCCGACGTAGTAGCGCTACAAGAAACAAACATCACACCGTCACTTCAGGGCTTCACATGCTACATAAACCCGGAGGGCAACAAAACAGCAACTCATTGCCAAACACCTAGTCGCTATAGCACACGACAGCATAGCCGAGACGGACGTGGAACACGTCATTACCGAAATTATTCCAAAGAAGAAAAGGCAGGGTAGCAGCACCTTTGTGGTCAACATCTACAGCTCCCCGAAGAAGAAAACTGCAAAATTCCAAGAACACTTTCACGGTGTTAGCAGACTAGCGCGAGGAAACAAACTAGTTGTGGTGGGAGATTTCAATGCCAAGGACCTTAGCTGGGGGTACAAGGTATCTGACAAAAAGGGCAAACACATAAAGGAAGCGGCGGAGGTATTGGGATGTCAGCTAGTGACAGATCCCAGCACCCCCACCAGAACCGGGAACAGCGTCAGCATGGACACCTACCCAGACTTAACCTACGTCAAAGAACAGGACGGGCGACATGGGAAAACCTCATTGAAAATTTAGGGAGCGATCACTACATTATTCGCACGCAAATCACATCGGCAAAACCAACGCCGAATTGGAACCACGAAAATTACGGACTGGAACGCGTTCAGAGAGGCATGCAAAGAGAGCCAGCGCGAGAGCATAGACTCAATTGAGGCATGGGGGAGCATGCTCAAAGAGAAGCAACGCAAATACACCAAAGAAATAGACAGAACAAGGCCATACATAGACTGGTCCATCAGTTCCAGGGACCGGACTCGGAGCTCATAAAACAAGTCCAGTATAAATGTTTCGAAGACGACAACCCAGCAGCCTACACGGGCCATTACCAAGGGCAATAAAATTTTGAGTTAGACAGGCCAATAACAAGGGAGGAAGTCTACGCTGCCATAAGAAGCTCGACCAGAAACACGGCTGCGGGACCAGACAAAATCAATAACGCAATCATCCGCAACCTAAGCGACGGGATGGTCGAGGAATTAACAGAATACCTAAATAAGCTATGGGACAGTGAGACTGTCCCGGATGACTGGAAACACGTGGAGATAGTAATGATCCCAAAACCAGAGAAAAAGTTGCAGGTCGAAAATCTCA
This sequence comes from Amblyomma americanum, assembly GCF_052857255.1. NCBI lineage: Eukaryota > Metazoa > Arthropoda > Arachnida > Ixodida > Ixodidae > Amblyomma > Amblyomma americanum. The sequence goes on from NC_135501.1 coordinate 54,291,605, forward strand.
GACCGATATCTCTTACATCGTGCCATGGCAAACTATATGAAAGGATAATAACGAGACGCCTACAAGACCATATGGAAGACAACGAGCTATACCCACATAGCATGTTTGGCTTTAGAAGCAAGTTATCAACGCAAGACGTACTACTCCAAATTAGAGACGAGGTTTTAACCGGCATCCTGAGACGAGGAGAGCACGTAATCATGGCGCTAGACATTAAAGGGGCGTTCGACAACGTCAGCCATAAGGCAATACTAACAGGCCTCAGCAACTTGGATTGCGGCAAGAAAATATACAGGTATGTCAAAGCATTTCTAACAAACCGCACAGCAACGATAGGACTGGGTGAAATTCGCTCCGAGCGTTTCCACACGCCCAATAAAGGAACGCCGCAGGGATCAGTAATATCCCCAATCCTCTTCAACATCTCGATGATTGGCTTAGCAAAACAGTTGGAAAATGTAGAAGGCATACGACACGCAATATATGCCGACGACATCACAGTGTGGGTCACGAAGGGCTCGCTCGGTGAGAAAGAGGGAAAGTTACAGGAAGCAGCCACATGCGTAGAAAACTATGTCAGAGATAGAGTCCTTGCCTGCTCAACAGAAAAATCAGAGCTCTTAAGAATCTGGAGAAGCAGACAAAATCACACAGTACCGGAGGAGGAGGAACTCGGGATAAACGTCTATCTAGAAGGACAACCGATTCCGGAAAAAACGATCATTAGAATACTGGGAATGTGGATCCAATCGAACCAAAGATGCACACACACCCTAGAATTAATCAAAGCCTCGGCGACGCAAGTGGCGCGCATGATAACCAGGGTCTCCAGGAGGAGGCACGGCCTGCGGGAAAATGACACTTTAACACTCGTCAGAAGCCTCGCAGTAAGCAGAATAACATACAGCCTCGCATACTACAACTGCACTAAGGGAGAAATACTTCAGGCAGACACAATAATAAGGAAAGCATATAAGTTAGCGCTCCACCTACCGCAAGCTACCTCAACGGAGAAACTCCTAGCCCTGGGTTTGCACAACACCTTTGAAGAGCTGAGAGAAGCCCAACTTGCGGCGCAGCTACAAAGGCTAAAACAAACCAAAGCTGGGATAGCGCTCCTAAATAGGTGTGGCTACGAAGGTGCGCTGCAAGAAACAAGAAGAACAGAGCGGATACCTGACGAATATCGCAACACACTCAGCATAGCCCCGATACCGAAAAACATGGATCCAAACCTGCATAAAGGACGCAGGGAAGCTAGGGCAAAATACGTTCAACAAATCCTAGCCGCAAAAGAAAACACACTGTACACAGACGCGGCTGCGTACCCGAGAGATTCTCGAGAAATCAGAAACAGAATGGTAGCAACGGCAATAAACTCTGCACACAGGGAAATAGCCAGCGCATCATTCAAGGACTGTGCGGCCGAGGAAGCCGAAGAGGCTGCCATCGCCCTGGCGGCGGCGGAGGGCTACCGTATCCGAAGGTCTCTAACAATATTAACAGACTCGCAAGCAGCATGCCGAAATTACATGAATGACAAAATAGGACGGAAAGCTCTACATATCCTTAAATCGGCCAAAATGCCGCAAAACCGAGGAACAACAACTGCAACACGTAATCATGTGGGTACCAGGACACACCGGGATCGCCGGGAACGTAGAGGTAGATAGGATTGCTCGAGAGCACACAAACCGAGCCTCCACTCAAACTGACCTTGACAACCCAGCAGCAGACCCGGTACCCCTGAGCTACTCAGACATTCTAAACTATCACAGGGAAACGCGACTCAAATATCCGCCACCCCATAACAGCCTACACCAACAAGATGCAGTAGGCTGGAGGCTGCTGCAAACGGGGACTTTCCCCAATCTAAATACCTTAAGTAAAATCTACCCCACGCAATACAGCAGCAAATGTCCGTGGTGTGGAGAAAAACCCACGTTAATGCACATAACGTGGGTGTGTCAGAAAAACAAGGATCTAGCTGCAATAAACAAAAACCCGAGTGCGGAACAGTGGGAGGGGATGCTCTCCAGTGAGGGCCCGGCCGTCCAGCGCGGATTGGTGCGGAGAGCCTACCTGGCGGCATACCTCATTGGAGCCCTGGACCAGGGGCCCCAACCCTGTTAAGACGGGCTGCAATAACTCATCGGAAGATGAAGACAGCCCGCGACCGCTAGTAACACATTCTAACATCAAATATAAATAAAGTTTTTCCTCCTCCTCCTCCTCGCCGCCATGTCAGTCGCGGGTTGTCGTCATCGGCTACAACAGTTGCGTTTAAAGAAGTTTTAATTAGGGAAGCTGGTTTACATGATCTAATATTACGATTCTTGGAGCAGGTTTTCTCTCCGGCATTCCTCGTCGAAATCTGAGGCGCTTCTTCACTTGAGACCGGTGCGAGCTCAATCCCGGTCCTTCGTTATAATGGCTCATATCTTCGCTTTTCGTCCTCCTCCCGACTTCCTTCTCTCGCTCTTAGCTCGCGTAAGTTCCCTTACCTGGCGCTAGGCGCACGGAGGTAGTGAGGGATGCATGTATGCGCCAACACCGTCCAGTCAAAAAACGAATTTTGGAAATTTCAATTGGAACTCATTGGGCAGTCCAAATGGTTACAGTTGGTTCAATTGTTTTTTTATCCAAGCGACCAATTGCACTCACTAGGCCTTCGGCAGTTTTTGCATCCAGAAAATATTCACAAAATGTACCCCATAATTAAGTTCACCAAAATAAACATTGTGACAAATATTTCCATAACATAAATTATCATAAATGCGCAAAAGGAAAACTGATTGTTAGGACTGCAAAGAAACACTCTGCCTGGCGCCAATCAACATTTTTACAAGCGAATTGAAAATCGTATGCTTTAATGGAAATAAAGGCCAACAGACACGCATACATCACACACCCAAAAACGACACAGTCATGCACTAATAGCACACATAAGCACATCCAGAGAACTCACTCATGCTGGAGCCAGTGGCACTTGCCGACTGAGCGCAAATATTTAATTTCGACCACAGTGCTAGTGCAGATCTGATTAATACAATTTGGCAGGTGAAGCTAGCTGATGCCTACCATGAGAACCATAATTCTGCCTTCTTTGGGACATATGCAAATGTTCACGTGGATACATTGGCTGCAGCTGGACAGACCAATTGGACACAAGTGGAAAGATCAATTCATATCACAAGTTGGAAATTAGATTGCTCCAACTGAATAGTCCAACTGAATATCCATTTCCCAGGTAGCGCCAAAACTTTCCAACAACGTTGCAATTTTGTTTTGCGAAACAATGTTTGAATGTCCTTTTTTGGGGCGTCTTTGTACTGCTGCCAATAAATGTTCAAATATTATTCTCTAAACATTTAAGGAACATAAATGTAACATTCTCTAAAACGATGAAGTAACCCTGACCACTGCAGGGCAAAGGCCTCTCCCATGTCTCACCAATTAACCCTGTCCTGTGCAAGCTGCTGCCACCGCATCACCGCAAATTTCTTATTTATCTGAGAACGGCTTTGAGGAATTGATCCGATCAAGCCATTGCACTCTACATGGGTTCTTTTCGGTCCCAGGGAAGGATACAAAGAAAAAAGCCATTATTTTCCCATTTAGCTGGGCACATCAAGGGGCTTTAGTCAACAGCGTGCGCGCCTTGCTTGCCGTGACCAATCAGCTCGTTCAAAGTGGCGGGCCATGGTACGCGGTAAGCAGTAGCGGTACGTGCTATGCTAAATGTATCTAGTATGTTGCGCAGGCCGTTACTCCGGCGCAGTATCTCTCGCGCTCGAGTTTGGATCCATAAGTCATTGAACGTGACTGATCAATGTTCCCTTCTGCGCCGTCGACGTGACGATGAAGCATCGCTGGGTCAGCTAGGCGTCTGAAGTGTAGCCGACATCCGTTCGAGCACAGTTTCGCAGCCCATTTAGTGGACTTCCGCTTCACTAGCTTCTTCCGTTCCCTCTTCAAGTCTAAGCTAAATCGAGACCTCACCATTCTGTGGTCGCTACAACGAACTTTTCCGAGGACCTCCACATCCTCCACGATACCAGGGTGAGCGCATAGTATGAAGCCTATTTCATTTTTAGCCTCGCCATTGGGGCCCTTCTTGTCCACTTCCTGTTCTTTCCTTACCGGAAGAAGGTATTCATGACCCGTAGATTATTCCTTTCTGAGAACTGTACTAATAACTCCCCCTGATATTCCTGGAGCCTATGCCATGGTTGCCTACCGCGTGGTCTCCAGGCCTGCTTCTTGCCTACTGTCGCATTGAAGTCGCTCATTAGTACAGTATCGAGTGATTTTACTTTGCGCATTGCCGATTCCACGCCTTCATAGAAGCTTTCAACGATGTGGTTATCATGGCTGGATGTATGCGCGCATGCCTGCACCACCTTCAGCTTGTAACTCTTATTAAGCCTAATTACGATAGCCGCCTACCTCTCGTTAATACTAAAAACTCATCTTTGTTGCCAGCTATGTCCTGATTGATGAAGAATCCTACACCTAGTTTTCGTCTTTCCGCTCATCCGTGGTAGCACAGTATGTGCCCGCCCTTTAGTACTGTATACGCCTCACCTGTCCTGCTAACTTCACTAAGCCCTATGACATCCCATTTAATGGTCGCTAGTTCCTGGAGCAGCACTGCTAGGCTGGTCTCACTGGATAAGGTTCAAATTCCAATGGCGGCCTGTACGGAGTCATTGACGCTTAGCACCTTCCGCTGTGTCACAGGTGTGACCACCGCCTTGTTCAGTTGCTCCGCAGTCGCTGGGGACTGAGGGCCGATGGTAATTGGTTTGTTCATAGAAGGTTGTGGCCAAGCACTGCACCAAGGTGACAAAAATCTGCTCTGGTGAGGGAGTGCGGTGTCGGTTCTGGTCACCGAGATCAGGCCGCACCCCATGCCTGGCTATGCAATTCCATCTCCACGAGGAGTTCTTTTTTATGCGTTGAAGAAACCCGTTGGGTTTTTAAAACCCGGTCGAGAAACCCGGTGGAACAAGCTCTCAGACCTGAGAAAGTGACTGGAACCATGGTTCTAAAATAAATTGTCCTTCCTCTTTTGTAATATTCAGGAAAAGGAGAAGCACCATCGAGGTGGGCCTTATCGGAGCCTGAATTTGGGAAGTTCCACGGGCAAAAATCTTAGGGCTGATAGCAAACAACCATGATCAAGAAATAATAAGACGCTTGGCAGAGGCTACAGAACATGTGGCAGAAATTATAGGCAAAATCAACACGAGAATTTGCATGAAAAAGAAAGACACCTTGCAGAGATATTGTAGGCTTACATAATCAGCATAATTGTGTACGTCGCGTCGTACCTTAGATTCGAGAAAGCAGACAAGGAGAAAATCAACGTCCAGGTTAGGAAGGCATAGAAGAGAGCTCTCGGTATTCCAATCAGGGCGTTAAAAGAAACACTACTCAAGCTGGGAATCCAGCAGCAGCCTACTCAAGCTGGGTCAGCAGCCAAGCACCATAACTACTGAGCCACCGCCGTGGGCATAAAGGTTCTTAATAGAGTTTGGGGTGCGTTAGGATATATTATGAGGCGCTGTGGGTCGTTGCTATTGCGACAACTACCTCCTCTGCGGTGAAAGGTTTGTCGCATCTGATCGTTGTCCCGTCATCTGTTCGTAAACTCGAATTAAAGACAGCAAATGTGGACATCCACCATTGTTAGGTCCCGCAGCATCAAGATAAAAAAACGACAGACAATGTTGATTACATGCGAATCGATGCGAAAGCATAGATTGGTGCCACGTAGAAGACGTCAAGGAGTGGGCATCGCAGTGGGACAGAGCGCTCGCGATATAGGCCAGATGCGCACACTCGAGAAGAAGTTTCTTGGGTCAGAACCACCAGATAAGTTGTGCGTAGAAGACGGTGATGCGCGAGAAGTGCCGTAGAACGGATCGCTTGCGCAAGGCATTGTGCTCGAGGTTTGTACCCATCGGACAAGTGCTTACACAGTAAAACTGCCTTGACGATCCGAGAAGTTTTTTTTTCTGGACGCTCTTGGTCTCCTTCTTCTAGCTTCAAATAAAGCCTGCGATATTTCACAACCTGCGACAGCTGCGGTATGCGGAAATCAGGTGACAGTCGGAGTGTTTAGTAAATCACGGTAGTTGTTAATACCAGCGGTATTTGTGGACGTGTTTTGAAGGGAATGGTGAGGCCGGGTAGCTGTTCAACCCGTAGGGCTATGTGTCCGCGTGCGAACTAACATATCATGGACGGACGGACGGACGGGCGGGCGGGCGGGCGGATGGATGGATGGATGGATGGATGGATGGATGGATGGATGGATGGATGGATGGATGGATGGATGGATGGATGGATGGATGGATGGATGGATGGATGGATGGATGGATGGATGGATGGATGGATGGATGGATGGATGGATGGATGGATGGATGGATGGATGGACGGACGGACGGACGGACGGACGGACGGACGGACGGATGGATGGATGGATGGATGGATGGATGGATGGATGGATGGATGGATGGATGGATGGATGGATGGAAGGATGGATGGATGGATGGATGGATGGATGGATGGATGGATGGATGGATGGATGGATGGATGGATGGATGGATGGATGGATGGATGGATGGATGGATGGAGCGAGCGAGCGTCCCCTTTGAAACGGTGTGGTGACAGTTGCCACCATGTGCGGCTTTATTTTATTTAAAGGTATTGTAAATTGTTATCAAAATCTGCCATTTCCTGGAAATACGTTTTCCTACATTTCTAATCTTATATCACATCTCTGCTTTTGAGCAATCGCTCTTCCAATCACTTTTCACTACCTTCCACCGCAGATTTATTTACACGACCATTGTTATCTCTAAACCATAGGGCCTCAGGAAGGGTGAGTGCGCCTGCATCGACATCCAAATGGATGCCATCGCATTTGAGTATGAGGTGTTCAACTGTTTCTACAGATTTACCACACACAGCATATGTGTCTTCTTCGTTTAATTTCTTTTTGTAGCTGCGCGTTCAAAGACATCCGAACCTAGCTTCAAAGAGCAGGGCACTGTTTTTTAGAGTGTATATATATATATATATATATATATATATATATATATATATATATATATATATATATATAGAGAGAGAGAGAGAGAGAGAGAGAGAGATTTACACTATGAATCTTTTCCACTGAATTAATACAATTTTTACCTTCCGGGCTTTTAACCTGTCGTTTAATGATCTTTCTTTCTCCGTCGTAGTGTCCGGCATACTTACTGATAAGTTTCTTTTCCGCCATTTTGAGTCAACGCTCTTTCCTTATAAGTATTTAAACACCTTAGCTGCCCACCTGTTATCATCCAATTTCCTCAGCCGTTCTTCGTATAGCTAGGACTTTACTCTGAGCTTCCCGTGCTTCTAACGATGCCCAGCCCATATCCCCCTGTACTGCCTCGTTTGGGGTTTTGCCATGAACTCCAAGTGAAAATCTTTCAACAGCTCTCTGACTGATTTCTAGTGCAGATTGCACTTTTTTCCCTTAAGCACAGAACCGCATCCCGAAAAGAAGGCCCTGTCACCATTATTGCTTTCCAAACACCTCTCAGTACTTCATACCCGTTGTGCCCACATAATGCCCCATGTTTCATTATCCCGGCATCTCTCCGCCCTTTTGCTATCAGAGACTGCTCGGGCTTGTCCGTGTACATATGCCCGTTGTTTACCCATACCCCGAGACATTTGTGTTATGCCACTTTGGGTATTTGATGGCCTTTTACTGTAAGCGCCTGATCAGTCGTATCGCTGAAAATAATCACACGTAAAAATGAAACCTACACTGTCTCCTTCGCCTTCACACCAATTAACCGGAATTTGCAAATCTTCCTGGTTATCTGCTAACAGCACAATATCTTCCGCTTACATTAAACCCCGTAGTCGTTGCTCAACAGTTTTTCCGCCTAATGTGTACGGTGGATTATAACCTAGACTGCTTCTTTGTAGCCTTCTTTTCATATTTATCATATAAATCATGAATAGCAGCGATGATAGAGGACTACATTCTCTTAATCCTTTGTGTAGCTCGACTGCAGCCGTACTTTTTATCTCTCCCATGTAATTTCAACTTTATTATCTCGGTATATTTCCTATGGAAAATCAATTACCTCATGACCAATGCCTTCATATTTTAATACGTTCCACAGGAGCTCCCTGTTCACGTTGTCCAGGTTTTATTATGTTACAGAAGCGTTTTGGATTAGTCTTCAGAATGTTCAGGAGGGTTAGGTTAAAGAAGGTGCGTTTAGTAGACTTCCGTGCTCGTCAATATGCTGAAGCAGCTGTATTGCATGTTGTCCAATCGCCAGGTATAAACGAATATTTAGCAGTTTGAAAAAGTGTTTTCTTTTATGTTATAAAATCGTTTTAAATATATTTTATATTTATACCATGGAGCGTGGCTATTGTAGTACACACGCCGAAGAGGGATAAGACGATAAATCAAAGCCACCGCTGTGGCTGAGCGGTTATGGCGCTCGGCTGCTGGCCCGAAAGACGTTGGTTCGATCCCGGCCGGGGTGGTCGAATTTCGATGGAGGCGAAATTCTAGAGGACCGTGTACTGTGCGATGTCAGTGCACGTTAAAGGACCCCGGATGGTAAAAATTTCCGGAGCCATTCACTACGGCGTCTCTAATAGCCTGGGTCGCTTTTGAACGTTAAAACCCCCTAAACCAAATCATAAGACGATAAATCAGTTAAGACACTTTATTTCGGCACACGCACGAGTTTGTTTCTACTGAGTGCTCGCGGATAACCTGATAAGACAATATCTAAAAAGGAGCCCAGTTATTAAGGGCTACAACATGAGCTTTGTCATAGTCGCTATCTAGTAGCGTGTTGACTATGGTAAATCGAACGTGAAATGCAAGATATCGTAATCGCTCAGGCCGGGCATATGTATTACGTGTGACATGGTATCCTCAGGTGACGTTAGTACAAGAAGTATGGAGAAGGAGAGGCTATATACTGTCGAGATTCAGGTAGCAGCATCCCACCGCTGCCACCAGTTGTTGGCATTCATGTAGCGTGACTGGGCCGGAGAAGAGACGAGGACAATCGCAAGAAGAGAACTTGGAAAACTTTATACAGACTATTTACATAATGTACAAGCAAGGGCAACTCAGTGCCTCTCACTAAAGGAAGCTTCTTAGCCGTTGGGAGTCTCTCCCAGCAAAGGGTATCTCTCAAGAGGGGGCTCTCTTCTGGTACCAAACCAGCAGCTCGTTAATACTCTTCTTATTCCCCAGATCCCTAGCTGGGGAATACATTTCGAAGAATGATGTCCAATCACACGACGGCACTGATGGTACCACCCATGGCAGGGCGGTCCTGATGTTCTCTCGAAGCTAGGTCGAGAGAAAGAGAACAGGACCCGGTCACGTTGTCGTCCACGCGGCCTCCAGGAGGGCGCGCACGTGTGTCCGGACCGCGCCCATGTGGAGCCGGAAGGCGCCTGCGTGACACAGGAATGCAGGCTGTCTCCCAGCAGGGGTTACAAGATCTTGTACTGATGACCGGAACGCGGAACCTATGTCGAAGGCGCGGCACTCGGGCAATTGTTCAACCCCAGCGTGACTGAAGAGGGCAACACTGATCTTGTACTTCGTCGTCTGAGGACCGGAACGAACACGTGGGGACGGTATTATCGTCGCTGCTTCCGATATTCCTGCAGCCACGTTTCTTCCAGAGGGCTCATTCACCTTCGCGGTGGTCCTCAGGGAATCCTTCACATGTCCAAATTCGCCGAACTCAACAGCAGGAAGGAAGCGCGAGCACAACAGCACCCCCGCCGCCAGGTATTGCTCACGGAAGATGAACTGCTCGCACGTAGCTCAGCTGACTGGGCGTGCCAGGAACCAGATGCTCTCTGGGAGTCTTCGGATGACCTTCAGCGCCGAAGCTCGGCATCGCTTCCCCTCGTCAGATGGCCGTTTTGGGAAATTTTCTGCAATGCTAGCCAAAAGGGATCACAGACGCCAAACCACACCCGACCAAAGCAAGTTCCCTCAGAAACCACTCATCCCACCAGACCAAAACTCAGGGCCAAATCTGCACTTAGCAAAAAAACTTCAACTAAAACTTGAAGAGGTCAACTGTTTTGCCTGAATGAGCACATGGTGTCTCCCGACGAGGAGTTTAGACAGGGCACCTGACCAAGGCGTGTGCTTCTGCTCGAGGCGCACTTGGAAGGGAAAAATTCGCTAAATGAAATCAGGTTGGTGCTTAGAGGGCACGCGGTACGGGAATAGGTGACTGGATTTGGCCGACGTGGCGTTCAATTTTGCCCGCCCCAATACCTCAGAGTCAGAAGCAGGTTACACCACTCGCTCTTACATATCCTTGGCCGAAAGAAAGAAAACGTACTCCTAGGTATGTTACCAGATTATGAACAACATTGCTGCAAAGAAAATTGGAGATATACGCTCTCCATTAGGAAGAGAATATGTAATAAATCTCCAAAACTAAAATTTTGGGCGACATCCCCTTTTGGTAAAATCTTTACCAGCTGAAAGGCTCGGCTTAGCCCGTCGGCATTTGTGTGGAGCTTGCCTTTCTTGTAGCGAACCTCGAAGCTGTGGTGCTGGAGTACCAGGCTCCACCTCAGTAGACGACCATTTTTGGTCAACATATTGTGCAGCCAAGTCAAAGGGCAATGGTCCGTTTCTACTGTGAAACAGGACCCGGAGACGTAGCATGCCAGTTTGTATATAGCCCAAACGAGGCATGCCTATTCTTTTTCGGACGTGCTATACGCCTCTTCCCGCGTGCTGAGCTTGCGGCTCAAGTAAAGGACAGGCCATGTGTTCCTGCCATCGCTTTCCTGGCAAATAGCGCCTAACCCGCGGTCGCTGGCATTACATTGTATGATACAGGGTTTCGAGAAATCTGGCGCTGCCAGTATTGGGTGCTCGCTTAGGGCCGTTTTCAGACTCTGAAATGCCTTCTCTTTCTTTTGGTCTCAAGAAAGATTGGTAGGCTCACCTTTTCTCAGCGCGTCGGTCAGGGGGCTGGCTAAATCAGAGTAGCCCTTTACATAATGCTGATAATAGCCTGTTAGGCCAAGAAACGCCCTGAGTTCTCATTTTGTGGTTGGGCGACGGTACTCCACCACGGCAGCCATTTTAAGTTCTGCAGGTCTGCGTTGGCCTCGTCCAACCACGTGCCCAAGATAGTTCACTTCGGCGCACCCCAGGTGGCAATTTCCCGCCCGCACAGTTAAACCAGCCTCAAGCAGTCGGCTCAACACAATACGCAGGTGTTCAATGTGCTCCTCCCAGTTTTGTAAGAAAACGGCCACGTCGTCAATGTAGGCGAGAGCGAAATCTGCAAGTCCCCGCAGCTCTTGGTCCATTAACTTTGAAAAACAGTACGGAGTATTTTTCAAGCCGAAGCTCTACATTACAGGGCGAAACGTGACCGCGGGGGACACCAATGCTGCGTACCTGCTGGCGCGCTCAGTGAGTGGCACCTGCCAGTAACCACGAACTATATCAAGGGTGGATATATATTCTGATTTAGCGACTGTTTCAACCCTCTCCTCGATGTTCGGAATGGGGTAGGTCTGGTCCACTGTGATTAAAATTCAGTCTCCGGTAGTCAACGCGAGGTCTCGGATCCTTACCTGGAACCTCTACAATAATGATTGGTGACGTATAGTCACTTCCGCAGGGAGCTATGACGCCAAGTTCGCACATACGGCGGATCTCTGTCTCAATGATTTCCTTTTGTCTTGGATAGAGAGGTTACGGTTTGCTCCTGATCGACTGTTCGCTGGACAGCTGAATGTCGTGTTCGATTAGGGTTGTTTTTCCTGACTTGTTTGAAAACACCGCCTCAAAGACACGGACGATGTTTTACATGTCTCCTCGTTGACTTTCCGTCAAACGTGGCTCTCTGTCGATTGAATTTAGCAGCTCATTCGCTGCTTGCTCCTCCTCATGAGGGACATAAGGTATGTCTGAGATCTCTTCCTCTGGCATGTTCAGCGCCATGTTAACCATAGCCTGACGCTGCACATAAGGCTTCATCAAATTACTGTGGATTATCCGATTGTGTTTCTTCTTAAAATTGACATCATAGTTAGTGCCCGAAAGCTTGGATACCACCTTAGCTGGCACTTCCCATTGCACCTCAAGCTTGTTCCTTTTTGATGGACGCAGCAACATCACCTGGTCGCCAGGTTGAAAGGTGCGCTTGCGTGCCGATTTGTCGTAGTACACTTTAGACAGTGACTGCGCTGCTCTGACATTTGCTTTCACGGCGTCTTTGGTTTTCGCAAGTCTTTCCAGTAGTTTCAGGACGTATTCCACTACACAGAGATGCTCTCCGTAACCCTCCCATGACTCCCTTAGCATGCGCAATGGGGTCCTCAAGTCACGCCCGTAGACTAGTTCAGCGGGGCTAAATCCTGTGCTTTCGTGGGGACGGATCTCATTGCAAAGAGTGCTGCTGGAATGCCGCCTTCCCAATCTCCCTTATGCTCAAAACACATAGACCTAAGTATCCGCTTTACCACTGAGTGCATGCATACGCTCGACTGGATTTGACTGAGGGTGGTGAATAGAACGGCGGATTATTTTAATCCCACACCGTTCAAAGAACGTTGTTGTCAAGCAGCTTGTGAACACGCTCCCGTTATCGTTTTGTATCTCTGCAAGGAACCCCACGCGAGAGAAAATTGACAAAAGGGCATCAACAGCACATGCGAAATTAGCTTCTTCAAGGGAATGGCCTCAGGAAATTTGGTTGCCACGCACAATGAGGTCAGAATGTAGCGACAACCAGAGTTGGACGCTGGCAATGGGCCGACAGTATCTCTTACAAGACGCCGAAAGGGCTCTGTAATGATGGGAACTAGTGTCATGGGCGCTTTCCATTTATCCGTCGACTTGCCGACCCGCTGGCAGGTGTCGCATGATCTAACAAGCTGTTCCACATCTTTCCAGCAGCGAGGCCAGTAATATTCTAGGGCTAATCTAGCTTTTGTTTTCTTTATGCCCAGGTGGCCCGCCCATGCATTTCCGTGTGCGAGCTCTAGAAGCTGCCGCCGGTGCTTCTCAGGCACCAGGAGTTGCTCATATGCGCGTCCCTTTGAGTCGCAGTATTTCCGGTACTGAGGGCCTTATTTTTCGTGAAAGCTGATGTTCTTTCCGGCGACTCCCTCTCTCACATTATTGCTTAGAGCTCTTAACGATTGGTCGCTGTTCTGCTCTGCAATGAGTGCTTTCCTATCAACCTTAGCCAACTCCTCCCAACAAGTCGAAGCAGGTGTTAATGTCGAACCCTTCGCGTTGGTTCCTGTTGCCCCATTCTCTACGGAAGCGGCAGTTCCTTGGATTTCATGAGTTACCGCTGGTTCGAGAACACCTTCATGGTCATGGTCATGCGGTTTAGACGGATCAGTTTTCCTGCAAGAATGCCCCGGCTGGTCGGAAGAATGGTTCGGTGCCTGCTCATTCATCGGAGCGCAGTCGAGTTTCTTTGCGAGCTCTCGCGCTCGAGAACGTGTTAGCGCCATGCAAGCCTAGCCCGAGGTGAAAGAGAGACTATTCTCTTTCAGCAGTTGCTCTGATTTGTTCGAAAACAGGAAGGGCAAGTTTGCACTAACTGCCGCTTCTGTGTCTACCCTGCCAAAAGTCCCCTCTAGAGTCACCTTCGCTATAGGCAAGCATGCACTCTGTTCTTCGGCGACCTGCTTAATCCAGGAGCATTCGCCGGTGTAGTCCGTGGAGGAAACACAGGACGGGTGAGCAACATCCATGGTAGCCGCTGAATTTCTGAATTTCTTGCTCTGAATTTCTTGCCATTTATCACCACGTCCCGCACGTATGGCTCCCGCAATTTAAGGGTTTCCTCCGACTCTCGCATGCACGCGAACGCCATCTTTTGCTCTTTGCAGTTGAATGAGATGTGACCCTCCTTGCTACAATTATAGCAGACAAGGGGCTTTCGCGCTTCAAACGCGCGAGCTCCAGGTGCGTGCTGTTTCGGTGAATCGGCATATTTGGGTGACAATCTTTTTTTCGCTACCTCCTCCTCTTGATCCCGCATCCTCTGCTCGGTGATCCCGGCGTGCTGGGGGCACCCTTCGGTCGGGGATTCCCTTTAAATAGGTTTCTCCCTTTCCTAACCTGTTATCTTACCCTGCCTTGCTTTGGAGCTTTCGGCGAACGTAATACTCGTCTGCGAGCTGTGCCGCTTTGTCTAGGTCTATATCTGTTAGCCCATCTTGCAGCAATGTCCTCAGATCTTCTGGAATCGCGCTATAGTACTGCTCTAGTGCGATGCACTCCAGTACCTTGTCATGACTTCCGTGCACCTCAGCGGTGTTAAGCCACTCGTTTAAGTTGACTTTAAGCCGGTACGCGAAGTCAGTATACGACTCTCCGCCTTTCTTTGCCTGCCTGAATCGCTGCCTAAAAGCTTCAGCAGAAAGCCGGTACTTTCTAAGCAGTGCGCTCTTTACCTTCTCGTATAGTCGTCACACTCTTCCCGTGAGAGGCGAGCCACCACTTCGGCCGCCCCGCACGGAAGGAGAAGTAACTTTTCCGACCAAGCGCTCTTTTTATTGTGCACCTTCCCTCATGCACGTTCGAAATTTACAAAGAGTGCAATATTGCTTCCCGCGCGATATGGTGAGACGAGATCCTGCAATCTCTGCCTCTTTTGCTCCTCTACGGAAGCTACAGGGCTAAGACGCGCCATATTCCCCCCATTCGACGAGATTTCGACCTCCTTCATTTTTCGGGCATGTTCTCTCCCTTTTTCCTCTGCCTCACGGACCTCCCGTCTCTCTTGAGCCAACCGAAGCTCTTCTTTTTCTTTCTGCTCGAGCGACACCCGTATTTCTTGAGCCAACCGAAGCTCTTCTTTTTCTTTCTGCTCGAAGGACACCCGTCTTTCCTGAGCCAACCGAAGCTCTTCTTTTTCTTTCTTGCGTCCAACAATCGTTTCCAAAGCCTCGTCGACCTCCTCAGTAGTCACCTCCTCCTGCCGCATAACCTTGAGAATTTTTTTTCTTTTCGCAGAACGTAGCGAAATCCCCAGCTCCTGGCAAATTTCGAGCAACTCCTGCACATTTAACTTCTCCATCGTGAGTTCCACTATGCGTTAGCAAGCCTACTAAAACAAAAGCCCTAGCTTGAAGTGGACAAAACAGTTTCCCTAAATCAATTTCTTAGACAACAGGAATCTGCACTTAGCATCTGCCTGTGCTAGTACGGTCTGGAGAAATGAAAGGAAAACATTGGGCACTCACCCTGCCAAAGTATAGCTGACGCCCGTCAGTCCCGTAGCTGTCGAGGTCCGTTGGAGCCGGCAACTTCACGTGGACGTCCCACAGCTGCCATCCAGTTGTCGAGATTCAGGTAGCATCATCCCACCGCTGCACCAGTTGTTGGGATTCAAGTAGCGTGGCTGGGCCGGACAAGAGACGAGGACGATCGGAGGAAGAAAACTTGTAAAACTTTATACAAAGACTGTTTACATAAAGTACAAGTAAGGGCAACTGAGAGTGCCTCTCACTAAAGGGAGCTTCTTAGCAGTCGGGAGTTTCTCCCAGCAAAGGGTATCTCTCAAGAGGGGGCTCTCTTCTGGTACCAAATCAGCAGCTCGTTAAATACTTTTCGTATTCCCCAGATCCCTAGCTGGGGAATACAGTTCGAAGAATGATGTCCAATCACACGATGGCGCTGATGGTACCACCCACGGCAGGGCGGTCCTGATGTTCTCTCGCAGCTCGGTCGAGGGAAAGGGAACAGGACCCGGTCACGTTGTGGTCCACGCGGCCTCCAGGTGGGCACGCACGTGTGTCCGGACCGCGCCCATGTGGACCCGGAAGGCGCCTGCGTGACACAGGAATGCAGGCTGTCTCCCAGCAGGGTTGAAAGATCTTGTACTGATGACCGGAACGCGGAACCTCTGTCGAAGGCGCGGCACTTGGGCAATTGTTCAACCCTAGCGTGACTGAAGAGGGCAACACTGATCTTGTACGTCGTCGTCCGAGGACCGGAACGAACACGTGGGGACGCTATTATCGTCGCTGCTTCCGAAATTCCAGCCACGTCTCCCCCAGAGGGCTCACCCACCCTCCCGGGGGTCCTCAGGGAATCCTCCTCATGTCCAAATTCGCCGAACTCAACAGCAGAAAGGAAGCGCGAGCACAATACTAAAGGCCCCGCCTTCGAACGAACGGGTCCGCAAGCCATGGTCTCGCCCGACGAATGATAAATACAGCCTTCTAAATTCACCGGTTCATTTCTTATACGCAAAAAGCACTTTTCAAGGACGCAACACTGGATAACATAGCAATTTCAATATAAACATATTTTAACTCTTCATGTCTAAGAAACAGTGGACCATACAAACATTCTCACAACATTCCAAAATTTTAAAATTTAAAGAAGGAATATGAACGGTTCAGGCATCTTTCAAAAATATGAACGAGACACAAACAGCACTCAAAGAGCAGAAGTTGTATTTGCGAAGCGGCAACACGGAGAACAGAGAGCTGGTTTTATGGAAGTGCCTAATTTGAGCAAGGACAGTGGCAGCTTGAACAAAGCTCGCGTATTTTAGTATGATGAACTTCACTGTCTTTCACAATACACAGAGGCTACCGCACAATCCAGAATTGTTTCTTCGCTAAGTATACCTTTGAATTAAGCCGTCCGCGATGTCACTGAGGTTTATTTTGTGGGCGAGCTCTAGCTTTGTGCCCATGGAGAATTAAGTGCTATGTGATTTAATCGAGCTTGTCCCTCTGTTGACCTGAGATACGTTTTGACGCGACAGAGGAACGAAAACGATCTCTCAGATGTGCATGACGTGAGTGGAATAGTCAAACCAATTTTGACAAGCTTAGTCACCTCGGGCAAAAGATCTCGCTGCTGCTCACCGTTATCCCAAGGAAACATCTCAACAACGTCCTGAAATGTCGTCAAGGGTGTATTGCGCTGACTTGCAATATCTGTGAGCATGCTACGGTGAAGGCTGAGCCGTTCGGGCTCAAGATCTTTCCCGTACTGTTTCAACAGGTAGGTAAAATCCGCTGGTTTTGGCTGCGGCATCGTTCCGTTCTTGTGATGCTAGGCCATGAAGAAGCGAGATGAGGTGGATATAATTCTGAACTGACCTCAGTGAAATGACGCTAAGCGTCATCCTCGTGGGACATAACTTTCGCAAGCTGACGCTTTCGTCCTTCTGAAATGCTTCGAACAAATTTAGTCGTTTTGGGGAGCACATAATAAAGTTTATCATGTCTGATGTCACGCCCAGGAGATCGCGACATATTTTCATTTCTGAGACATCTCCTGAAGCACAAGGTTCATTATGTGCGCAAGGCAATGTACGTACAGTGCTCGCGGCTCCCCCTGCTGTAGTACTGCTTGCAACCCACATTGCTACCCTCTCATATGTTTGCAGCGCCATCATAGCATTGCTCATGACAACTGCCAATGCTCAGATTAAAACGACAGAGGACGCCCTTAAAAACCGAAAAAAGACTGGTCGCTCTGTTGTCAGCAGTGTTATGAGATCCACAGAACAGCTCATGTGTTCCGAAGTTGTTTTGAACAATACGGAAGCATATGAACACGAATTGCTCTTTGGCATGCAGATATGCCCTTCATTTCGTCTGTGATCGCGGCATAATGTCGAGCCTCACGAACCTCATTTATGAGTGACCGGAGGGTATCATGAGCCGCAGATCGTACAGCCTTCCCACCCTTAAATGGGGCACTGCGGTGCACGCCGCTGATATATTTGCGCGCGCCCCGGGGTGGATGCAGTTTTCAATTGTAAATGCGCTTTAGCATGAGTTGTCGCTTAGCGCTCAGGCAGGGCCAAGTTAATACTAATTCATAACTGTTGTTACACAAGCTTGTCTCAAGAGCCGAAATCAAATTGATCGGATCGGATAGAATATCGCTTGTTTTTTCCCCTGCCTCCATATATAGAGCCTCTTACTATTAACAAGAGGGAAAGCTGGCGCCCCGCCTTTGAGAGTTTGCATGGAGCTTCCTCGACACCACCTCAGCCACCATGGGCGCTCTAAGCATGATGGAGCGGAGAGCTACCGACTGCAGAACCACAAGTTTTGGCCAAAAACCAAAAAGTAATGAAAAAAACAAGCGTTCGATAACCAAGAATATCCTAACATTCAATATCCTGTCTACAATTTGCAACAAACAAGCAAAAAAGAACATGTAAATGCAAAGTTTGCCCAAAATAAGCGACGGTTTGCTCTCGTATTGGCCAAGGACCACAAAAACCAATGTTGTGTACATAACAGGCGCGCTTTTAAAAGGAAATATGTTTTCAAAAAAATTTTGTTGCTTCAGTATATTAACAGATTTTTTCGTGGCATTTCAGAAAACAAAAACTATTTATTGGCGTCGTGTGCTGTTGCGTTTTCGCTCCTATGGCTTCTGCGCAATACGTTTGCGCCAAAGTCGTCTGCGCGCGGGGGCGCCCTTGGATATGGAGTGGGCCATCTCAGTAACGTCACTCTGTGTTCCCGAAAAATTCTGGCTGTCCCGCACCAAGTAGCTCATCGCCCCATGATGCTTTGAGCGCCATGGATGGATGGATGGATGGATGGATGGATGGATGGATGGATGGATGGATGGATGGATGGATGGATGGATGGATGGATGGATGGATGGATGGATGGATGGATGGATGGATGGATGGATGGATGGATGGATGGATGGGTAAGGCTTAACCCTTTAAATCGGGTGGTGGTTCAAGCCACCTAGCCATGACTTGTAAAAATTTACTCTTGACCTGATATTAGCCACCAATCAGATAACGTTCACTTGGATACTTCTACCCGCTTAAAATCTACTTTCCCTTCACTGTCCTTAAACCCCAATGCCTTGGATAAATCAGCTCCGCTACTTTCCACTGTAGGGTGATGCCTTTTACAGAAAACCATCAAGTGTTCAGCCGTTTCCTCCTCCTCTCCACACACAACGCACAACGTGTCTATCCCGTGGTACCTGACTCTATATGTCTTAGTCCGCAAAACTCCCGTCCTGGCCTCCAACAACAAAGAGCTTCCCCTACAGTTATCATAGATATTTTCTTTGGCAATTTCCTGCTGAAAGACCCAGTGCCGATTTCGTCAGCATCCCTGTTTTCCACAGAGCTCTCTATGCTTCTTCAACCTTTTTCTTAGTCGATAATTGCTGATTTGCCCCCCTACTGCGGTCCAGATATTTGCTTCAATTTTCTAGTTCGCTTTATCCATTTCGTGTCAACATTCCTTATGTACAGGTGTCTGAAAACTTTCCTAGCCCACTGCTTTTCCCCCTTTTTTCTAAATCACTCCTGAAATGCTGTCTTACTGCTAGCTTCTCTGCTTTTGAACGACGCCCATCCCATATAAACCTGTAACCCCTGATTTGGTGTATTGCCATCCCAACAAACACAAAACCTCCTCAAAATCTCCCAGAAATATCCCATCAGGACATTTGGAATGTCCCCAGGAGGTGTTCATTTTTCCCGAAGACATCAAAAAAACGTGCCCACAACTAGCCGTGTCCAAAACGTTGTGCGTCCCAGGGACGGCCCCATAAGGTTAATGGTATATTTCTCGGCTCTGGCTCAATAAAATTATTTCTTCTTTTTCATGCAGACTACAGGCATCTAAGCGCACATATGTGCCAAATTTCACGCATATGCTTACGTTCCAGGTGGTGTAATAAATCTGTCCACTCGCGTGAATGCTTGCTGGCTAGGCCATTCCGACTTACCTGTTTACATGAAATGTGAACAAGGTGAAAATTTGGGCTGGTTAGTGCATGATCTTGTTACGGGAGCAGCACAGCACGAAACAAAAAAGAGAGGAGGGACACAACGCTGAATAACAACCAGATTTTTAATGCACGCTCATCAAATATATACATCTCGCTCGTATAAGAAGGAAGAGAAAAAAGCATGAAAAACTCACAATATGTACGCGTGGTGAAATAATAAGACATCGCACGCAGATAATCAATTTCTCTGTCACGAAGCGCTATTGAAGGTATGCAGACACATACGTCGCTCTTTGGTGCGATGTTGAAGGCTTCTTCAGTCTCCCTGATTCGTTGATCAAAATATATATGTGTTGATAAGCTGCGGAGCGCATTTATGCTCTCTGCAATGTTTTGCTAATTCACTGCTGATGGCGCGCTTTAGGGATCTTTTGTGCTCTCGAAGCCGTTTATTCAAACAGCGCCCTGTTTGACCAATGTAGGTGCATCCACATGACAGATGTATTTCATAAACCCCGCTTTTCACACATTTCACATGATTTAGGGGTGTTTTTTCTTGCATTGATTTTTTTTTTGCTCGCTGTTGACTTTGGCGCACAGGCTTCTTAATTGGTTGGGTGCTGACATGAGCACTTTTACACCAGCTCTTGCGCCTACCTTTTTGAGACTGAGGGAAATGTCATTAATGTAAGGAATGACCGCGTACGGCTTCCTTTATTCTGATGTGGTTGTGACATATTTTCTGCCTCTAGGTGCTTGCAGAATCCCTTCTGCAACACTGGATAGCAGTCTCGTCTGGCAACCTGCTGCTTTCAGCCGACTGTTCTGGGCGTCAAACCTGCCTTGAACTTCATGATGACAGGATCTCGTCAATGCGGCTCTCATTGCTGTTTTTCTGCCCAAGCTTGATGATCTTGGAGTGCGCAGATGTGTAGGGGAGCAGTACCTTCTAGCTTCGTGGTCCGTACCGCCAGCATATGTCAGCGCCTGGAAAGGCTAGCGTCAAGTTAAGAAATCACATAACGTCGTTTTCTGGGAGTTCACTTGTTATTTCTAGTCCTAGTTCTTATAGTCCTTAGCAAAAGTAGCAATGAGAGCCGCATTGACGAGATCCTGACATCATGAAGTTCAAGGAAGTTTTGACACCCAG
Source organism: Amblyomma americanum (assembly GCF_052857255.1). NCBI lineage: Eukaryota > Metazoa > Arthropoda > Arachnida > Ixodida > Ixodidae > Amblyomma > Amblyomma americanum. The sequence continues at coordinate 54,312,565 of NC_135501.1, forward strand.
AACAGTCGGCTGAAAGCAGCAGTTTACCCGACGAGACTACTATCCAGTGTCGCAGAAGGGATTCTGCAAGCACTTACAGGCAGAAAATATGTCACAACCACATCAGAAGAAAGGAAGCCGTACGCGGTCATTCCTTACATTGATGACATTTCCCTCAGTCTCAAAAAGGTAGGCGCAAGAGCTGGTGTAAAAGTGCTCATGTCAGCACCCAACCAATTAAGAAGACATGTGCGCCAAGCTGAACAGTGAGCAAAGAAAAATCAATGAAAAAAAAGCACCGAAAAAGAACATGTGAAATGTGTGAAAAGAGGGTTTGTAAAATACCTCTGTCATGCGGACGCACCTACATTAGTCAAACAGGGCGCTGTTTGAATAAACGGCTTCGAGAGCACAAAAGATTCCTAAAGGGCGTCATCAGCAGTGAATTAGCAAAACATTGCAGAGAGCATGAATGTGACCTGCAGCTTAGGAACACAATAGCCATCACGTCATATTTTGATCAACGGACCAGGGAGATTGAAGAAGCCATCAACAATCGACAAAAGAGCGACGTATATGCGTCAGCATACTTTCGATAGCGTTACGTGACAGCGAAATTGACTATCTGCGTGCGTTGCCTAACCTTTTACCACATGTACATCTTATGTGTTTGTCATGCTTCTGTTCTTTCCTTATTGCACCAGCAAGATGTTTATATTCGATCGAAAGTGGATTAAAAATCTGGTTGTTAGTCAGCGTTGATTCCCGCCTCTCTATTCTTTGTTCCGTGCTGCGCTGCTCCCGCCACAAGAACATGAAATGTGCCAAAATTTTACACACAAAGGAAATATGAATTCAAAAAGTCGCCCGATCCCGCCCATATGACAGGAAATAGCAGCGCAATACAGATGTAATTTCAGTTTATTAGATGTGCTCTTTGCATTTAAATGAATACAAACAGGAGGCGCATATGTATGCACCATTTAACACACAATGTACGGAGCACTACGGCCCCAGCATATAATAATGGCCAAACTTTTCCCTAGCTGTGACAAATCAAAATAAATAAAGCAATAAAAACATAATACAGGCTCAAAGTTGATGCACCTTAAGCAAACATTCTAAAGGGTACAAAAGCATATATGCACACGCAAAAGCAAACGCATGTTAAGAGCAACCTGGGTGCCAAAAAAGGCTATATGGGCGTACGATACAGATACGCGGTTTCAGGTCACGGATATTCTGCAGGGTGAAACCTCCCTCTGGCTTTGCCTCATGCACAAGCCTCGGAGTAAGCTTGAGCGTGTTACCAAAACAGGAAAAAAAGAATAATACTACGAGGCGAAAATAAAAAAAAACGAGCATAAACCAACATACCTTGACGACGTTGCCAACGGAAACCCGGGGATGAAATAAAATGCTGCAACTATATACATGAATTCAACGCAGCCTTCTGGCCTGCGCCTTCTCACGGCACAGCGAACGCTCAAACATACGCCTCGTTATTACATCCTGGTTACACCCCGTTTTATTTTCTTGTGACTAAGTGTGGAGATAAGACTGCTTGGAGCCGGATGGAAAGGGGGGACGCTTGAGGTAGGAGCCCTGGCGCGCCGCACCCATGGTATAGCAGACCGCGCGTCCGGCACAATACGGCGTTGGAGGCGAGATCAAGGGGATCAAGGCATCAGTAATCCGGTAGGGGTGGGTTGAAAGTCAGCGACGCGAACACAACACAAACTATACCGCTGCGACAGGACGGCAATGTAGGTACAGCAGGCTAATCCATGGGCACTCGCAGCAAGAGTCTGGTGGGCTTCCGAAGATCTCTCCCGCCTATGACCGCAGTGGACGGCCACGCTGCCACCAACAACACGCCACAGTCGTCGGAGGCGCTAAGGGATGCAGAGTGCGCGCTAGGAGTAACCCATTGCCTTGAAATCCGCTGCCGCGAACGACGCCTGAAGAGCGCCATTATGGTGTAGGGCCGTGAAGCTGCGCAAAAGACTTGCGATGCGCCGCGCGCCGCTATATCAGTTCCAAAAGGAATTATGTGGGCACGCCGAGGTGCGCAGGAAAGCTGCCATGAATCCGTAGCTACGAAGTTCACGACAGCCCAGTGATGAGAGGAAGAGCTGCCGCGCGCTGGGGCTTGCGCGCGAGCGGCTAGGGGCTGCGCGAATACGTGTGTGCAAGATGGCTTCCGTCCAGCGAGGAAGCCGGACGAGCGCAGCGAGGAAGCCGGACGGGCGACGGATGCCATTACGGTGCCTCTGCTAGACAGCGGCGCAACGAGGACTGCTGGTAGTTGGAGATGCCTGCAGGGACCGCCGCAACGTGCGAAGTTGGAAACACTATAGAAGACTGGCACGTTGGTGACCGCCGCTCCCGGCGGTGCGATGAAAAGGCAGACCGCCGTCACCTGCCTGCCTGCAGCATGGAGCCGACGGCCCACGAGAGAGATGCGGGGTGAAATGCGCTTCCTTGGGCTGTTCCAACAAAACTGTTTGATCTCTCAAAACAGCGAGTGCAAGAGCAAAACCTTCTCTCCCCGTAGCTTTTGGCGCGAGGGAGAGAGAAAGGGGGGCGAGGAGTCAGTTTGTATTTTTGTTGAAAAGCATTGGTCCCAAAAACGGGCTCCTGCAGTTACCTTTCTGGGACCAAAGTGCTATGATTTGTTTTTGTTTCTGCTTAACACCCTCGAAGAAACGTTTCTAGGCCATTTGTGGGCGCACTTCCCTTTTGCTTGTGTTTCTGTGTCCTGCCTCTAGGGCCTGGAAATGTTCGATAAATGTTTAACTGGGACTGGGACATTCCATACTTTCTGGGCGCACCTGGGGAGGTACGTTGTTTGCTGGGATGTGCTCCCAAAGCAAGCCTCCCTACACTGCGTTTTGATTCCTAACCTTGCTTCAACACCTGCTTTCACGCACAGGACCGCATTGCCGAAAGTCAGGCTAGGAACTATCACCCCTTTCCAGATCCCTCTTACAACGAAATCATAGCTTTTGTAATTCCACAGTGCCCTATTTTTCATTACAGCTGCATTCCTACTACCATTATTCATTACATATTTTTCATGTTCTGTCAGATACTCAGCACCGTTATTTATCCACACTCCAAGATACTTGTACTCATCCACTACTTCTAGCGTGAACTCCTGTATTCTATGCTCGCCGCCCTCATCAATAAATATCATGACTGCAGATATTTCCTTACTAAACTTGAAGCATAATCTATCTCCGTCTGTACCACAAATGTCTATAAACTTCTGCAAATCGTCCTTGTTGTCAGCCATGACTGTTTAATCCATTCACCTTGCTTGTAAAAAGAAAGGTTGAAGCCTAGTCCGCTCCTCTCTATTTTGGTCTCTAACCCTTGCAGGTACAACATGAACAACAAAGGAGACAGAGTACATCCTTGCCTAAGCCCCCGTTGTATCTCTATTGGCACTGATACATTCCCCCCCCCCCCCCCCCATTTTGTAAGCACTATGATACCGTTATATACATCTTTTAAAAGATTAATTACTCCATCTTGCGCATCCAATGTGCCCAGTATGCCCCTCAAATACTCCTGAATAACGTTGTCACAGGCTCCCTAGCTAATATCCAGAAATGCTAGCGATATGGGCCTGTGTTCCTTTTCAGCAATCTCTATATACACTGCGTCAATAAAAACATATTGTCTTCCAGGCTCCTTTGTTTCCGGAACCCATTTTGTAGCTCCCCTAGCACCCCCTCGTTCTCCACCCAAGCCTGCAGTCTGCCCTTTATAATCTGCATCACCTGTAAACCGCAGTTGTCACTGTCATGGGACGGTAGTTGCTTACGTCAGCTTTGTCCTCATTTCTCTTATATATTATGTTAATTCTACTTAATCGCCATTCATCGGGGACTTTGCCATCCACTATCATTTTATTCACTACCTGTATTAATGTTTGCTTGGGTTTTGGTCCTAGCTTCTTTATTAACATAATCGGAATACCATCTGGTCCTGTTGACGTGCCACTAGGAACCTTCTTTTCTGCCCTTTCCCACTCTCTTTGCTCAAGTGAAGCAACTGTAGTTACCGGTATATCCTCCTTCGATAAATTATGTGCAACATTTTTTTCTTTAAATTTTTATGTCATCCTTGCTCCTATGTGTTCCATTGCTTCACCCCCTTCCAGTCGAATACCCTGATCTGTAACAATAAACCTTTGCTCTACCCTAGTCTTATTACTCATTGTATTTAGATGGTTCAAGAATTTCTAAGCTGCTTCTCTATCCTATGGTGGCTCAGGTGCAGCGCCGCCAGCGTTCCCTCTAATAATAAGAATCTCTATGCCTGCCTCTTAAGACCGTTCGGCCATCGAAACGAAACCAAAACGAATAAGGAAAGTAGGTGTCACAAATCATTTACAAAACATGGACGAAGTTCTGCGCATTGATTTAAGTTTTTAAAGTAGTTTGCATTGAAGGGTACATAATTTAATATTGTTATTGTTCTCTTTGTTGTCTTTTATAACTTTCGAACATTAATCAAATAGTAAATACCGCCGCGAGGTAGAGCTGCTTTCCAACGCATTTTTTGAACTAGAGGACGTGTTTCGGCAAGTTGGGCACTGAAGAAAAAATAGGCAGGCTTTTGGACACGGGGTGGCGAGGAGCGTTGACCACGCTGTTTGCGCGAGTGGTTGCAGCTAACTTTTTGGTCAAAACAGTTCGTGCATCGAAGCTTTTAAATAGCAGCTGCCTTACTGCCTCTTCAAACTTCCCTGAAAGCAAGGTGACACTTGCTAGAACGTTATAATTATGTAGCGCGTTTTAGTGTCATTGTGTTTGCCGGTGCGTTGGTGTTGGACGCAGTGAAAGAAGCCGTAGAGAAACGTGGTATTCGGATCTTCAGTGTTATGACAAAGACATCACTTTGCTACTTTGGTTGTCAGTGCTGAAAATGTAATCTCCGTGAGGCAGAAGTTCAAGTAAGTGCAATTGGTTGGTCGAGTGTGGCAGCGCCTCTGGCTTGCACCAAGGAAATTTTTCAAGCGCTTCATTATGCACGTGTCAACTTTTCACGTGGCTATGTTTTGTGCAAGATTCAGCTTTGGTGTGGAGTCGCTCGTGGGAATTATAATCACCGCTCATTACTGTACCTGCATTGCGTTCCGACCTTTTATTGCCGGAATCGCGTTCTTAAGCAAAGCAGCGTTCCTTCGGCGAGGGTTGATAGGCGCCATGTAAACCGTTTGTCACTTTTGTAGCGCATCACCATTATAGCCTCTCCTTCATCCTTTGTTTATGAGCGCTTGCATTCGCAAAAGGGCATTCAGCTTCCACAGCCACTAAAGGCTTCTGATGGAAGTTGTTAGCAAGTAATGGAAACATGCTGGCATTGCTTCAGCAGGGAAATGTTTGCATAAGTGTCCAGCCTACACCAGAAAGTGATTGCTGTGGTGGGGATGAAAAAAGCTCACTCGTCGAGTGGTACGATGACAAACCTTTATTTTACGAGGACGCACTTAACGTGATACTTTATAGCCGGTCACAAAGTACGCATCTACAAAGACAGTCCACTAAACTGAAACCAAAACCACTATACAACTGTGGCAACGCAAATTGTGTTGAGCCACTTAGCTTTCAAACCCCCTTTGATTGTAAGGTTTTACTAGCGGTCATAATTGGCCAATTCTAGTGGACAGTTTGGGCGGCCATTTGTTGAAAGAGTAGTCTTTCACAAGCAACGATGGACCCTTTGGTTTAAGTAAAAACTAAATTTTTTGGCATTCAGGTGTGGCTGCTTAAAAGTAGCTTTTACATCATGCATTGGTGCATTTATTGGTGATGGACAAGGCGAACTTCATCGGGATTGCTGTCACTCTTTCATTACCAGCTGCTGATTTCCTTTCCACTATAGTAACATGCTTTGACTGCTTTGCAACTCTGTGAACTTGGGAGTGAATGTAACCATGATGGTAAGACATGATGTAGACACATTGTTCAACGAGCGTGTGCTGACAATCAAGCGCTCAAACTGAAATGGTTTTTCCTATTTTTGTTTTTCCTTTTGGGACAGAGTTCTGGTCGGTTAATCTATGGTGACTCCCCAGTACATTGCCTTTTGCTTCCAGGGACTGGAAACACGGCAGCTTTCTGTCTGAATTCCCAATGTTGTGCACGGTGCCTGCAGTTTCAAGCCTGGTACCGAAAACAACTGCGACGATGCTGCGGCAGCGGTGGCAAGGTATGAGGTGTTTCTTATTTGTTATACTAATCTTCTTTAATTGATCTGCAAGACTGAGGCCTTCATTGCGACACACAAGCACAGTAAGGGCTATTGTGTCAAACCCACTCCCACAATGGCATAAGGCCTTGTCAATCAGGGACTGAAGTGCCATGGTGGCTGAGGCAGGTAAAGTTTGGGTGCATCAGTATGGGCACGATGCACATCCAACCCTGGGGCAATTCTTGCGTCCGGTGTGAGACTGTGGCTGGATATTGGCACCTATAGCATTTAGTCAACTAGCATCTTCTGGCTTGTTGCAGTGTCATTTACTCTTCACTTTCAGGAACCTATGAACTTGCAAGATGTTCGATGTCCTAGGCAGGAGTAGGAAACTTTAGGTCTCCTCGATTTGGCTGCACTTTCTGCACTAGTTCTCAAAAGTGCCGTGCCAGTGCAGCGCCAGTTCTTGCGGTGCGAGTGTAGCTCGACACTAGCGCCTTCAATGCAGCGGCCAATTCGAGTGCAAAAGTGCAGAAAGTGCAGCCCTTCTGCTGCGGTCGTTGTTTTGATGTTGGCTTTTGTTGCGCGCGTTGACATGTGTGCGGTATTCTGCTAGTTGAATACGCAGCATCGTGCATTTTCTCGAAATGGCATATTATTTGGCAGCAACAATGCAACTTGTTGACTCCGACAGTGATGAAGAATTTTAGTGTGTGCTTTCTGTTGCGTTGTGCAAAGTGACGTGGGTTGACCGTCACAGAGCCGACGGCTACATTTAACAGGTGACAACTAAATACTTGGACTTTGAATTCAAGACGCTGTCCAGGCTGTCGCGTGAAACATTTGACAGTTTGTGCATGTGGTTCTGGCAGTCGTCCTACCTGAAAAGTGTCTTCGGTCTTGCCTCATAACTTTTAGCTACCTTGGAGCGCAAACAAGCATGTACTCCGTAGCAGACAGATTCGACGTTTCTGAATCGTTGGTTGTGCTGTGCATGCAGAGGGTGCTGAACCTTTTGCAAGCGATTAGTGCTAAGGGGACATGCTGGCCAAGCGCTGCCGACATGGCCCGCAGCAAAATTGCCTTCCTGACAAAAAGTGGTGGGAAAGGGCCCCGCAACACTGTGGGGTGCATTGATGGCAGTCACATTGAAAATTCTGAAGCCAGACAACTCCACTGCTTCATATATCAGCCGGAAGAAGTGGCCTTCAATAATCCTGCAAGCAGTCTGCAATGATCGAACAGGTTTTTAGATGTCTATTGGCTTTCCTGGTTTTGCACAGGACGCCTGGCTATCGAGAGAGTCCTTCTTTGAAGAGGTAGTGGCAAAGTGCATTGATCACTATATACTCGGCGATTCCGCATATCTCATGCTACCTTGACTTTTGCTGCCGTACAACGAAAATAATCAGGGAAAAGAAAGTTTAGAAGCGCGAAGGTGTTCAAAAGGTTTTGGCTTCATTTCTGTCACGGATCTCCCCGAAGAACACTCGGACCGAAAGAATGGGCTAAGCGACAGGTGTACCCACACAGACACACATTTAATACACCCTATGAGACACACACACCAGCACACAAAACTAACAAAACACACAAAGGCTATAAATACAGACGACCTGGGCACACTGCTACCAGCGTCTACTACTAGCGTCCTACTGTTAGCAGTCGGCATTCGTGCTCACGGTTGGTTCGGTGCGGCTGCGGAGTTGTATGGATCCAGTAGCCGGCGTCGAGGCGGCGTTTGACGTGCTTGGGCGTGCGTCACTTGCTGCGTCGTATAAGCTCCCTGTCCAAGCGCCCGTGGAGGTGATGCCGGTGTTGTTGGCGGTGAGGGCACCACCCGGATGGGTGACAACAGCGTTGGAGACACCCCTGGCCGTAGCAGGTCGTAGCGTCCTCCGTTCACTCCCCGGAATGAGCTCAGGCACGGCAGGAAGTCCACGATGCGAAGCCGTAGAACGCGAGCTCACCGGAGCAGTAGCCGGTGTCGCTGTCTTTCAGCCGATGTGTCCCTGACCCGCCGGAGCCTCCGCTTCTCTGCTGTTCCCCCCATGCCTCGCTCTTCCTCACCTTTTTATAGCCTTGGCATTAGTTCATGTAAGCCTTGTCGTCTTCTTCTCTTCTCCACCAATCATTTCTCTCCATCTCATCGAATGCTTCTCCACCAATCATCTCTCTCCACCTGACTGAATGCTTCTTCTTCATCTTCTTTATTCTTTGGTTAATCCACGTCGTCTTCTTCACACCTTTTTCCTTTAAAATTTAATTTAGGCTCCTTAATATATGTGACAATATCACAAATGAGGTTTCACGTAGCCGCCCACACAGCTCGCCCGATTTAGAATTGGCAGTCGATACAAGCATAGGCAGTTGTCCACAATAATTCCTTGGTTTTGGAAACAAACCAAATTGTATAACTTGCCACTATAATAACTGCTGTATCATCTACACTTTACTCTTGAGATTCTGAGATACAGCCATGGCACCTTTAGCTGTAATGTTAGCAGTGTGATGCCAATAGCTTCACAATTAACTATCTCTGTTATTGTGAAGCTTCTGAGTGCCCTGGTGGCAAGAAAATATTGCATCTCTGCCATGGTTTGCAGATGCCACCTACCAAATGGAAAACACTGTTTCATACCCCAAGATTTGGCCTTCAAATGTTCTGCCGTGTTTCTTAGTTCCACAGGCAGGCATGTGTGCATTTGTGTAAGGAGCTTTTGATTGCTGCAAAAAATGTGGTTGGTAAAGTTCAGTACTGTGAACCTTAAGATCAGGTACGCAGATAAGCTGTCTGCTTCTAGACATGTGTTATAAATAAAGATAGTGATTAGAGAAGGGAACAAACGGTTTCGGAGATATGCTCTCCTCGGCTCTGCGAAGGCAGACTCGTGGTGGCCCTGAAAAGGGCCTTTCTGTTCAGATGGCCGTCAAGCACATCACAGTTGTGGTACACTGCAGGGTGTAAGCGGCCGCACCGGCTCTGTGAACTCATCCATGCTTGAAGAAGTCCACGAGCGCCGTCCTCACCTCACAGCCAGTGCCTTCTTCAATATCTGTGCTGTGCTGTGGCTGCTGGAGGCCATCATCATTGTTCTCAAGTTCTGTCAGCCACTGCTGCAGGACAGCATCTCCAAACTCCTCGCACACATTGTTCAAAATGCAGCACGCACGAACAGCCAGGCGGGAATTTTCGATTGCACATTCCATGCGCTTCAAGATGAAGCGAAACCTAGCCTTCAGCCTGCCGAAGGCATTTTCAACTACTCTCCTAGCCTTGGACAGGCGGTAGTTGAACAGCCTTTTTTCATCGGTCAGGTTTGTGCGGTGGCTGAATGGCTTCATCAAGTTGGTGGACAGCGGGAATGCCTGATCACACAATATGACCGGAGGCACTGCTGTGCCACCCATGATGGCACGTGGCTGACGGAACAGAGGGCCATTCACGGCTTTTTCCAGCTTGGAGCCACTGTAAACATGTGAATCATGGCAGCGGCCTGGCGATCCAACTCGTATGTACAGGAACCTGTAGCGGTGGTCTACAAGGGCAAGCAGGATGATGCTGTACCTGCAAATAAAATATGGGGTCAATATGACTGACACAATGCAAGTATAGTTATTACATGGCAATCGTGATTTCAGCATAACATTACAATGCATACAATATGCTTCTGCTTGCTCTCGGAAGAATCATCTGCATGCTATGAGGAGACAACACACTGCCTGACACTAGCGGTGAAAACATGTGCTGGGAATAACAGCGCTGAGACGAGGAACAAAGAAAGAAGAGACAATAGGACCGATGCTGCTGCTTCTTCTTTGTCCCTCGTCTCAGCGCTGTTATTCCCCGTAGTATTTACCAACTAGCTCAACTCTCCGTTTTAGTGAAAACATGTGTTTTGCTCGCAAAGTTAATTTGACACTCACGTCAGTAGGCACTTGCAATGAACCTTCACCGAAGGTCAGTAATTCACAACTGCGTCGAGGGCTTACCATACTATTGGAGACATGCACTACACAAGGGGACAAAATTACAAACGACACGAACACAAGTGCAGCGTGTGTTTTGCGCTTGTGTCTGTCATTTGGTCCCTTTGTGTATTTCAGCAGAGCATAAGTACCCGATACGATCAACCAACTGGCCCCTGCGTTAGCATTGTTGCTTACCATCCTTTATAGTTCCTGTAGTCCACGGCGTTTTCCTTGGGAGGTGACACGGGAAAGTGGCAGCCGTCCAATGCTCCGACTGCTTGCGGAAATTGGCACGCTGCGTTGAACTCCCTGATGTGTTCAGGCATGGTGTCCAGCGTCGGCATCTTCACCCAGTCATCTTCCTAGAGTTCAACAACGGCTTCGCATAGCTCGCGGTAGGCATGGTTCACTGTCGAGCGTCCGACGGAGAACAACTCTGCGATACTGCGTTCTTCGCTTGAAGAGCACAGCCGGTACAACCCGATGGCGACTCGCTTGTCGACAGGGACAGCTTCTCTCATGTTGGTGTCTTGCCGCTCAAGAAGCGGTCGCACAGTTTCTACAATGTATCTAAAGGTGGCAGTCGTCACGCGAAACGCGCACTTGAAGTACCTCTCGCCGAGCTGCGGCAGCGTCTCCTCAAACCACTTTGTGTTCCTGTCGAAACACCACCTTTCGCGGTTCACGGTCCTGCCACAAGCAAATATGGACGCGTTCAGTGCGCTGACATACACCAGCTCTTCTTCAATGCTATTCGCCTCGGCTTTCGACGCCTCGATGTCAGCATCAAGCTGAGCGATGGCAGCTATAAGCACCATGACCTCTGTCTCTGCATCTTGAGTGTGTCTCGCTTCGTCACCCATGGCGGTGAATAGGCACCAACACGCAAGATTACAGACCCGCCGTGAAGAACGCGAAAACACCCGATCTATGCAAGGAGCAGTAGGAAGCAAACAGTTTCTCCAGCGCGGAGTTTCTCCAACACGGACCACGGAAACGCCAGCGGTGTCAGTGTTTCCAGAGCGTTACAAAACTTCGACAGCAAATCGTACAAAAGAAAATGTCTTACAAGAAAAAGTAACAAGGCTTTAATAATAACTACAAGCTTTCTATGACTAAAAATAAGTCTAATATTACATTATAATTTGGGTTTGTAAAAACAATTTTCCTGTTTGTGCAAAATCGAAAGTAGCGATTGTGGCGCCACGCATCCGTGGAGTAAGACACGAGAACTATTTCAATGGCCATTGAGATTTGCCGTGTGGCAGCGACGAGTTCGATGGCGATTGAGAATCTCGAAGACCCTCGACTCGAGGGTGATTGAAACTGGCCGTGTGACAGGGGTATTAAATACAAAGTAATCACTGCGCCGTTTTTTGACATTTTATTTCTGAAATCTGAAGAAAAGGAAGGAAAACATACATGCAAACACACAAAATTGACACTATACCTTCACCACACATAGAATAAAAAGAAACTGGAATATACATATTGCCGCACTTAGTTTAGCCATCACGCTACTGGCTCACCCGTGCGGTCTGTCTTCGACCTTTGTCGCGCGCCGGACTTCGTCCTCTTCTGCTCGGTGCTAGGCCCTGCCGGCTACGCTCTGTGCAGTGTGCTCGCCAGGTACTGTTCTGCCAGGGATCGAACGTCCTACCGGCGTCCGTGACATTTTTGGTGCAGCTGCTGGGTACGATCTATGTACGAAGAGGTCCCAGGAACCTCCAGCGCTCAGCCACACCCCCTGGACACGACACCTGTCCACAAGTCAAGCCGCCGCTTGGCAGGCTTAGCTCCCGAGTACAATCCCCTCGCCGCGCCATCCCGCAAGATGACCTCTACGGTGGCCAGCCAGACCTTCCAGCAAACTGTGAGTCCGCCACCGCTGCTTCGTCATTCGCCTCGTACGCCCGCGCCGTTTCATGGTGACAAGTTTGAAGATGTGGAGGACTGGTTGGACGGGTATGACAGGGTCTCTGAATTTAATCTGTGGGACGAGGACCGCAAGCTTCGGAACGTCTACTTTGCCCTCCAGGACGCCGCCAAGACGTGGTTCGAAAACCATGAGTCCGCCATCCACACCTGGCAAGACTTCCGGCGCCAGTTGCTGGATACGTTCAGCAGCAACGAGCGGAGGGAGCGTGCTGAATTGGCCCTGCATTCGAGAGCGCAGCAGCCAAACGAGAGCGTGGCGATGTTCGTGGAGGACATGACCCGGCTTTTCAACCGCGCTGATCCTTCGATGTCGGAAGCCAAGAAGGTGCGCCAGTTGATGCGGGGCGTCAAGGAGCAATTGTTCGCTGGGGTCGTGCGCGATCCTCCG